>NC_087353.1:74342729-74967729 GCF_030014295.1 Loxodonta africana | reverse complement strand
CTTAAGCCATTCCCTCTGCCTGGGGTGCATCTTCCACCTCTGCCTGGTGAACCTTATCTATCCTTGAAGACCCAGATCAAGTGTCACCTCTTCAGAGAAGCCTTCCCTGATCACACTTCTCAATATCCTGGTATTCCAATAGCACTTTGTTCCTGTCTTTTTAATAGTACTTGCTCTGTTGCTCAAAGAACCCTGGGTGGTGCAAACAGTTAACATGCTCTGCTGCTAACCAAAAGGTGAGCGGTTCGAGTCCCCCCAGAGGTGCCTTGGAAGAAAGGCCTGGTGCTCTCCCTCTGAAAATCAGCCATTGAAAACTCTATGGAGTGTAGTTCTACTCTGAGACACATGGGGTCGCCATGAGTTGGAGTCGACTCGATGGTAACTGGCTTTGCCCTGTTACTCTACAACTTTTCTCTTACCCTGATCCAAATTCCTCGGGATCAGGGAATAGATTTTATTCATGTGTATACCCACAGTGGCTGGAGCATAGACAATCAGTGTTCATAGGCAGAATTTACAGATATCTAACATGGAATACCTTTCCCCTTCTTGTGTAACCGTACCCTAGTTTTCCTCTAAATAACCACCTGGCAGCCACCCCCAGGTCCCTTCTGAGTGACATTTCCTCTAACTGCTCATCTAGGTGGCTCATGGGACCAGCCCAGAGGCCATTAGAGCATCCCACTCTCCATGCCATTGCTTAAGCCATTCCCTCTCCCCAGGATGCTGCTTCCACCTCTGCCTGGTGAACCTTATCTGTCCTTGAAGACCCAGATCTATTTGTTCATGGATGGGCCAATCATGGGGACTCAAAGCCAGCACTTTTGCTTGTACTGTCAGGAGAGTGGATTCTTTCCTTCCTGCTGGACGTAAGGCTGGAAGGAAGTTGTTCCAGTAACTGCTAGCAACCATTTCACATCTGTAAGGGCAAGTGTGCCAAAGATAGTAGCCAACATGGAGGAAACAGCTGGGAAGCAGAGAGAGAAACTAGGCCCTAGTCTTACCATTTAAGCCCTGGATCGAGCCTCACCAGGAGCCAGCCCTACTCTGGGACAGTTATGTGAGGCTGTCTGCTGTCTTCGTTTGTATAAGCCAGTTTGAGTCAGTTTTCTATTGTTTGAAACTCAAAGAGTCTTCAGGAATTCAACACAGTCTGGAAGATTGAAAGTACTAATTCCAGAGCCATTCTTTGAGAACTTTTTTTTCCTCAAGGCTTAATATAATATTAAGTATTATTTACTTTGCAGTTATTCTATACTACGAGGAGCCCTGGTGGCTCAGTGTTTAAAGTGCTCAGCTGCTAACTGAAAAGTCCGCAGTTCAAACCCACCAGTTGCTCTATGGGAGAAAGGTGTGGCACTCTGCTTCTGTAAAGATTACAGCCTTGGAAACCCTACGGGGCAGCTCTGTTCTCTCCTATAGGGTCTCTGGGAGTCGGAATCAACAGCAGCGAATAGGCACTTGATCCTGTGCTAAGCCCCGTACATTATCTCCTTTAATCTTCACAACAACTCTATGAGGTAGATGCTATTGTACCCCATTCTACAGGTGAGAAAACTGAGCTCCGATTGGTCATTTGCTCAAGGTCACACAGGCACAAAATCTATCTGCCTGACTCCATCAGTCCACATGACAACCACTGATTGGTCTCAGCAAACACTGAGGATGGTGGCCAACGTCCTGGTTTGCATCTTGTTCCCTTCCACCATGACTACGGTGAGTTTCAGTTGGTGCAACTGTTGTCACCCAGGTTTTTTAATGAAAATACCCCAAGTCGGGGTTGACCCAGTGATTCTGCCGTGTCTACAGTTCCTGACTGCAAAATGCAACCTAAATCAGCCAGGAATTATTCCATTGTAGTTTGAGATCATCTACTACAAAGGGAACAAGAATATTCCATGGTCCCACAGTTTGGCATTTTCCAATGAGAATAGTGGCAATGAATGCTTGGTGCTTGCAGTTAAAGTAGGAGGTCTCCTCTGGAATTTCCATAACTGTCCCAGAGTCAACAGCTGGGTTAATGAGTCAAGGTGCTCAAACAATGGGCTTTGCTGGTCTGGGAAATGACTGCTCCTGGCATTGGCGGGTTTAAAGATGACGCAGACTCTTTGGAATGAAAAAACGTCTCAGCACCAGTTCTCAGCCTGGCCACTCCCTGGAAGTTCAGGATGCACCACTGGCTGCTGTCTGTGCTTTAGCAGAGGACTAGCTGGCTAAGGGGAGAGGCATTGTACCTGAGGCAGGCTATTTGAGGCACTGTATTATTACAGGCAAGGTACGTGGGACAATGTACCTGAGGCTGTAGACCTGAGAGGCCGAGTACTTGAGGCAGTGTACTCCATAACTTCTGCCGCTTAACTCCTAGCTGGGGTCAGCAAACTGTGGCCTACGGGCCAAATCTGGCCCTCTACCTGTTTTTGTAAATAAAGTTTTATTGGCACACAACTGTGTCCATTTGGTTGCTTTCGGGTGGGTGGTGCAAACAGTTAAGTGATCAGCTACTAACTGAAAGTTTGGCAGTTCGAATCCAGCCAGGGGTGCCTCGGAAGAAAACCCTGGTGATCTGCGTCTAAACGTCACAGTCTTGAAAACCCTATGGAGCACAGTTCTACTCTGACACACATGGGATCATCATGAGTCAGAATCGACTCCACAGCAGCCACGGGTTTGGTTTTTTTTATGGCTGCTTTCACGCGATGGCAGAGTTGACTAGTTACAGTAAAGATATATAACTATAAAGCTTACAATATTTGCTATTGGACCCTTTTCAGAAGAAGTTTAGTAATTCCTGGGTTAGGACATTTACTAATTAGCCTGCTTGACACTCTTCTGACTCCTTTTGGTGAAGGTAACTTTTTTGTCACAAGACTTTGATTAATAATCCACAGTTGATGAAATACACTCCCTTACTGTCCTATAAGGCTGTGAGAAGTTGTTGTGATATTATAGTCCAGTAGCGAAGTTAACCCCAAAGGAAATTTTGGGGTTTTGCCCTGTAGAAAATTAACCTGTCTCCAATCTAATCCAGCAATCTCATTTTTGCATTCTTTTCCTCATTGATATAAAAACCCTGTCGCTCGAGTGCTCTTTGAACCAGCTTTTGTGCTTCCAGCTGGTTCCCTCACTAATGACTTAAATAAACTTTGACATCTGGTAACAAACTGTTTGAGAATTACGCGTTTACCATTGCAAACAGGGCTCTTAAACTTTAAAAACTATTGCTGTGGAGTTGGTTCCAGCTCATGTTGATCCCATGTATGTCGGAGTAGAACTGTGCCCCATAGGGTTTTCAATGGCCAATCTTTCAGAAGTAGATTGCCCTCCCTTTTGTCCAAGGATGAACTTGAACCTCCAAGCTTCCTGTCAGCGCTCAAGCATGTTAACCATTTGCACTACCCAGCATATCCTCTCAAACTTTCCAAACCAAAACCAAACCTGTTGCCATCAAGTTGATTCTGACTCATAGTGACTGTATAGGACAGAGTAGAACTGCCCCATAGGGTTTCCAAGGAGCAGCTGGTGGATTCAAACTGCCAAACTTTTTAGTTAGCAGCCAAGTTCTTAACCACTGCGCCACCAGGTTCTCAAACTTTAGTGAATCTAAAAATGGTCCAGGGCTCTCTGTTAGCCCAAAACTAAAGCTATTCCCAAAGTCAACTCTTCAGACAAAGATTAGACTGGACTATAAGACATTAAATGATACTGGTGAGGAGTGTGCTTCTTAGCTCAAGTAGACTCATTAGACTATGTGGGCAGCTCCTGTCCAGAGGCGAGATGAGAAGGCAGGGGGGACAGGAGCTGGTTGAATGGACACAGGAAATACATGGTGGAGAGGAGTGTGCTGTCACATTGTAGGGAGAGCAACTAGGGTCATATAACATTGTGTGTAAAACTTTTTATACGAGAAACTAAGTTGAATTGTAAACTTTCACTTAAAGCACAATAAAAAATAAATAAATAAAAATGGCCCAGGAAGCTGGGTCAAAAATGCAAACTCTGAGGATCTGGCTCCCAAAAGTTTGCTTCAGTAGTTTTGGGTGGGTTCTGATGATCTTTATTTTGAAATAACAACCCCCCCCCCACCACCAGTACCACCACCGCCGCCCAGGAGATTCTGATGTAGGTGGTCCCCAGATCACACTCTGAGAAATCTTGCACCAAGATCACACCCAAACTCCCTGGAATGATTGACAAGGCCCCTGGATACCTGGTCTTGCCCCTTTCCTGACTAACTCCTCCCATCCCTCCGCTACACCAGGTGGGGACTACCAGGTGCTTCCCACCTCTGGGCATGTGTGTTGGATGCTACCTGTCCCAGCTTAGAAAGCTCTTCTGACCCTGAATTCTTGTTGTCTCTTCTGAGGTGTCTTCTCTGTGTCTTCCAGGCTCGATCACACCTTTTTTGTGTCCCTACAGTGCCCTGTAACCCTGGTGGTGTAATGGTTAAGAGCTACGGTTGCTAACCAAAAGGTCAACAGCTGAAATCCACCAGGCATTCCTTGGAAACCCTATGGGGCAGTTCTACTCTGTCCTTTAGAGTCACTATGAGTTGGAATCTGTGTTCTGCTTCTTCTATTGACCATATTATACTATCATTGTTAGTGGCTGTCCAAACAGTTTTGACTCATAGTGACCCCATGTGACAGAGTAGAACTATCCCCGTAGGATTTCCTAGGCTGTAATCTTTATGGGAGCAGATCACGAGGTCTTTCTCCGGCAGAGTGGCTAGGTGGGTTCAAACCATCAACCATTCAGTTAGCAGCTAAGAGCTTAACCATTGCACCACCAGGGCTCCTGCCATATTGTACTACAGGTGCTCATTTACTGAAGTGCCCATCTTCCCAAAACACTTGGCTTGTGGATCTCTCTATCCTCAGCTCCCAGCCCAGCACCCAGGTGGTCTCAGTGGATGAAAGGAAAGAAAGGAAGGGGAGGGACGGAGGGGTATGAACCCTGTCTCCAGCTGTGTCATTTCCACAGTAGTGTGTCCATTGGAACACTCACGCAGAAACACAAAAACACAAGTATTAGGATGTTCACTGCTGCACTGACACAATTTTAGAAAAAGAACCAATTTACCAGTCCACCAACAGGGGACTAGTGAATAAATTATGGTACATTTATTCAACACGGTAAATTTATATGACAGGGACACAGCCATTAGAAGCTATGAAGCAGAGCTCTGTGTTCAGAGGGGAAGTGCCCCAGTGTTCACCCTTAAGCCAAGGGGTTGAGGAAGCCAGTGCCAAACAGCATGTATAATGTGACCCTATTTATGGGATTAAAAAAAGGGGGAGGGGATGAGATATGGTTGTATAGGCATAGAAAAATTCTGGAATGTTCTGGAATGTACAAGTGATTCCATCTGGAGTGTGAGAAAGCCAGCGTGGGAACTGACGTTCCACATTATGACCTTCAAAACTCTATGAAATTATAACCGTAACGAATTTTATAATTACAAGTATTAAAAACATTTGACCTAGATTGCCTTTCCTGCACTGCCAAACAGCACAGGCGGAAGCGGACTTTCAACTTTAAACGTGAATTTGAGGGTGCACCACAACAGTTGCCACGTAGTCGATTGGACTCCTGGCGGCCCTGCATGTGTCAGAGTAGAACTGTTCTCCACAGGGTTTTCAGTGGCTGATTTTTTGGACATAGACCACCAGGCTTCTTTCAAGGCACCTCTGGTTGGACTCAAACCTTCGGTTTTTCAGTTAGCAGCCAAGCGTTAACCATTTGCTTCACCCAGAGACTCCTTGCACCCACCCCAGTGTGGCCGCTCGCCCCTGTGGTGGAGAACACAGGGCGATAGCTGAACCTCCCACACATGGCCACCAGAGGGCACGCCGAAGAAACCAAACTTGCTAAGGAACCAGCGGTCCCCAGAGGACCACCCTCAGCAGAAAGCTCTCTCGTTTTCAAAAGGCTGATGGGGCCCCCACTGGGTGTTCACACTCGGTCTCTTCGTAAGTAAACGAACTTAATTGTGATTTAATATCTTCCAAACTGCATCAACAATTAAAGAGAAATTACTCCCCTGGCCCTTTCGATTTTTATGCAGTGGGCTCCCGGTAATTTAGGCAAATTTAATGAAATCCTTTGTGAGGGAGCAATTGGATTTCAATGACTTTCTTCCTGGAGCTTCCCCAGTAGGTAGGATCTGCCTTGTCCTGGTTCTCATTTACTGTGAGTCTCCCACCATCTTAATGCATCATTTTGCCTTTGCTGTTGCCGATAAATAACCTCCTTCTTCAGAAAGGGACATATAAGTATGTCCCTCTGTGGTCATCATGATTCACTTTCCAAATTCCAAAGATAGAAAACAAAAGGTTTTCTCCTGTGGTCGAGGCCCCTTCTCGCTTCCTCCCCCACCTTGGTTTTTCCTGCTACTGCCTCCTTGCCCACATATTCTTCTGGTCTTGACTATACACCTTTTAGAAGTGCTTATTATTAACGTCCCAGGCTGGTACAAACGGTTTGCACTTAACTACTAACATGGCAGTTCAAACCCAGCAGCACCGTGGAAGAAAAGGCCTGGCAATCTGCTTTGGTAAAGATTACAGCTGAGAAAGCCCCATGGAGCAGTTCTACTCTGTAATACATGGCATGGCCATGAGTCAGAATCGATCTGAGGGTCGTGGATTTGGTTTTGGTATTTTGTATAGGGATATAGAAATGAATAATGCTGTGCCCAAGCTTTGTTCCTCAGTTCAGCTCTATTCTAGGTACTGGGGAAAAGGAGCAGACAAAAAAAAAAGAACTCTGCCCTATCTACAATAGCCAAAAGGTAGAAACAACCCAAATGTCCGTCAAATGATGAATGCATAAACAAAATGTGGTATATCTGTTCGATGGACTAGTATTCAGCCACGAAAAGGAATGAAGCTCTGATACACGCTGCAGCGTGGATGAACCTGGAAAACATTATGCTGAGTCAAAGAAGCCAGACACAAAAGGTCACATATGGTATGACTCTATTTACATGAACTATCCAGAATAACTAAATCCATAGAGACAGGAACCAGATTAGTGGTTGCCAGGGGCTGGAGGACAAGGGAAACAGGGAATGACTGCTTAAGAGGTATTGGCTGTCTTTTGGAGAGATGAAACTGCTTTGGTAGTTGGTAGAGATGCTGGTCGCACAACACTGTGAATGTACCAAATGCCACTGAATTGTATACTTTAAAATGGTTAACTTCATGTGAATTTCACTTCAGTTAAGAACAAAAACAAAGAACTCTGTTCTTATGGTATTTGCATCCTAACAGAGGTGAAAACCACCAAAACCAATTCCTATTCTGACTCGTAGCAACCCTATAGGACAGAGTAGAATTGACCCATAGGGTTTCCAAGGAGCACCTGGTAAATTTGAACTGCTGACCTTTTGGTTGACAGCCGTAGCTCTTAACCACTACGCCACCAGGGTAGGCTGATAATATGCCAGATGAGTTTGAAGTCATGCAGCAGAGACAGACAAGTGAACAAGCCATTCCATTCCACTCTGCTGTGGAAAAAGCTCCAGCAGACACAGGCAGAGAGAAGGAAGGCATTCCAGTTGACATTCCAGTACTCCAGCCTTACCTGGTGTTACATGGTGAACTGGCTGTGTGATCTTGGGCAAGTCATATATGTTCATTTATTCACACGAGACACATTCAGTCTATAGACTTGCTGGGTGTCCCTGGCCAATCCATTCTTTCTGGACGTGTCCATTTTCTCTGCCCATTTTCAAAGTCTGAAATCCTGTCCCTGTTTCATCCAGTCACCATGTGACCACTGTGCTGAGTGATGTTCCTTTGGGACTCAGAGCGTGCTGGGATCTCCAAGAAGCAAAAGGGTCTTTTTTTTTTTCATTGTTGAAAGTATACACAGCAAAATACACCAACTCAACAGTTTCTGCTCGTACAATTCAGTGACACGGATTGCATTCTTCAAGTAGCGCAGCCATTCTCACCTTCCTTGTCCTAATTGTTCCTCCCCCATTAACATAAACTCACTGCCCCCTAATTTTACTATCTGAGCTTTCCAGTCGGTGTGTCAATTTGATCCCACATAGATAGTTCTTTAAAAGAGCCCAAGCAAGCAAGGGAAGTAGAAGGCCACCCAGTTGGAGGTATGGTGTTGGGGAACTTGAACAGGTCAAGAGGAGAAAGCTCAGCAGTATTTGCGAATGCCTGTCACAAAATCCAGTTTCTTCACAAGTTCAGTGTATTAACCTGGAATGGGGTGGGGCGGGGGGACCCAAGTCTTTCTCTCTCTAGACTTTCAAAAACTGTTCTACAAGAGACTAAAAGAGGCAGTTCTTACAGCAGTTTCATTGGCAGAGGGTATGTATACTGTATACCAGATGCTCTGTTAAGCATATCATGTATGTTTTCTTATTTAACCTCCTCAGCACCCTTTGAGGCTTGTCTATTCTTATCCCCATTTTGCAAATAAAAAAAATTGAGGCCCACAGCAGTGAAATTACTCATCCAAGGTCACATTGCTTGTGGATGGGAGAGCCGGGATTTGAACTCACATCCATGTATGCCTTCACCACCCCCACTTGTAATCGGAAGTTGGCTCCTTGAGAGCAATTCCTAAGGGCTTTGAAGATGGCTGTGCTGCCCCAGGAGAATTCTGAGGCTGCCATTAAGTACTCATTAAAAAAGTATTTCTGCACTGGAACATTCAATATGCTAGCAGAGGTATTTTAGAAGGGAGCATAAAATCTCCTGTTTTTCCTAATTCTATTTACAAGGGTACTAATTATCCTGATTTCAATTCAAGAATCTTTACCAAGAAGAAAGGGCTGGCAATCTATTACTGAAAAAATCAGCCCTTGAAAAACTTACGGAGCACAGTTTCACTCTGACATACATGGGATGGTCATGAGTCGGAATCAACTCAACGGCAACTGTTTTTTATTCTTATGGGTGAAGAAAATAGGAAACTATGCCTGTGATGTTGTCCTGGGAGAAGGAAGGCAGATTGCACAGAGCAAATTTGAAAGCAGTGGTTGGAGAAAAAAAAAATTCACTGAAAGGAAAGACGACACACAACATAGGGGAGGTCAACACAGCTTGATCAAGGAAAAGTCATAGATGCTTTCTAGACACATCCAAACACCCTGAGGGACTGAGTTACTGGGGCTGAGGGCTGGGGACCATGGTCTTGGGGGACATTTAGGTCAACTGGCATAACATAGTTCATAAAGAAAATGTTCTACATCCTACTTTCGTGAGTAGCACCTGGTGTCTTAAAAGCTTGTAAGCTGCCATCTAAGATACATTTATTGGTCCTATCCTGTCCGGAACAAAGGAGAATGAAGAAAACCGAAGACACAAAGAAAATATCAGTCAAAGGACTAACGGACAACAAGAACCACAGCCTCCACCAGTCTGAACTAGATGGTGCCTGGCTACCACCACCGATCGCTTTGACGGGGATCACAATAGACAGTCCTGGAGAGAGCAGGAGAAAAATGTAGAACAAAATTCAGATTCACAAGAAAAGACTTACTGGTCTGACAGAGACTAGAGGGATCCCTGAGACTATGACCCCAGGACACCCTGCTAACTTGGAACTGAAGGCACTTCTGAAGCCCACTTTTCAGCTAAGGTTAGACAGTCCTATAAAACAAATCATAACACACATGAGGAACGTGCTTCTTAGTTCAATCAAGTATGTGAGACCAAATGGGCAACACCTGCCCAAAAGCAAAGATGAGAAGGAAAGGACTGGAACCTGGATGAATGGACATGGGGAAAAAAGGAAAGACAGGAACCTGGATGAATGGACATGAGGAACCTGGGGTGGAAAGGGAAAGGGGGAGCGTGCTGACACATTGCAGGGATTGTGACCAATGTCACAAAACAGTTTGTGTATACATTTTTGAATGAGGAACTAGTTTGCGCTGTAAACTTTCACCTGAAACACAAAAAAACTATTTAAAAATTATCATGAATAAAATATATTAAGAAAAAAAAAAAGAATCCTTTCCTGTGTGAGAATAGTTACGTCTCACAATGCTACAGGAATTGTTGCAATTTGTCCCAGGAATGAAAAGTAGCCTTTGAAAGGAAGCAGCTAGAAATCTTTGGCAGGGGGAAGTCTCATACCCAGTTTATAAGGACGTCTTGTGATCCAGAGGGCAGTGGTGTTTCGGTAGTAGAGTTCTCACCTTCCACGCAGGAGATACAAGTTTGATTTCCAACCAATGCACCTCACATGCAGCCACCACCCGTCTGTCAGTGGAGTTTTGTGTTTGGCTGCGATGCCTAACAGGTTTCAGCAGAGCTTTCAGACTAAGATGACCTAGAAGAAAGGCCTGGTAACCTACTTCCAAAGAATTAGCCAGTGAGAACGCTATGGATTGCAACAGTCCAATCCCATCATGCAAGAGTTCACCATGAGTAAGGGGCCGACTTGGTGGCAGCTAACGACAACACAACTTGTGACCCAAAGAGTCCCTCTGTGGAGAAGATGCCCTTTTCAAAATAACAGTCCACTCAAAGCCATAGACACAGGAGTCAATTAGTGGTTGCCAGGGTTTGGAGCAGGGCTTTCAACATCTTCATTCCAGTTTGACCCCTGCTGAGAATTTGCCTTTCCACCTAAGAATCACCTGGGGATCTTGTTAAAATGTAGATTCTGATTCAGTATATCTAGGGTGGAAATGCAAACTCTCAACGGGGTCAAAACTGGAATGAACTGGTTGAAAGCTATGGTTTGGGAGGGGCGGGGAAGTGGAGAGTGACTGCTTAGTGGGTATGAGGGTTCCTTTTGGGGGGACGAAGAAGTTCTAGAAGTACATGGAGGTAATGATTGTACAACATTGTGAATGTCCTTAAAGCTACTGAATTGTTCACTTTAAAAAGGTTAAAGTGGTAAATTTTATGTGTATTTACCATTGCCTGTTCCTCTGCTGGAAACAGTGGCACAGTGGTTAAGAGCTCAGCTTCTGGCCAATCCACCAGCTGCTCCTCGGAAACCCTGTGGGGCGGTTCTACTCTGTCCAATAGGGTCGCTAAGAGTCAAAATCAACTCCATGGCAGTGGGTTTTCTGTTCCTCTGCTATTGGAATTTCATTCCTTGCTCCATGTCCTTCAAGTCTTGGCTGCTTGCTGCTTTTTCCCTGCTTTCCTAGAACCCTATTTTAGAATACGGAGAATGATAGTACAAAACTTTATTAGTTTCTCTTGCCGCCTTTGAAATCATCCGGGCCCAAATTTGAGAACTCAACTGCCACACAGCCAGTCAAGAACCATAAATCAATTGTCAATAGGCCTGGAGGGAGCTGCACGGGACAGGGCCACTGCGCCTGACCCACACAAAATAACAGCACCTCTGCTCTGGCCAAGGGTGTGTGCCCTTGGGAATGTGGGTTTGGATTGCCAGGCTGATTTTTCATGAGATATTAGAAATCCACCCTCTCTTATGAAATTTCCTGAGTTTTGAAATGCTGACAACTAATTCAATTAAAAAAAACAAAACAACACCCTGCAGGCCTAAATTGACCTATTGGCCATCTAATTTGCACATATGAGAAAAAGGAGGCCCAGAGAGGGAAGAGTTGTGCCCAAGGTCACACCACAAATAAGCAGAGTAGAGATGAGAACACATGTACTCTTCCAAGGCTGTAATCTTTGTGGAAGCAGGCTGCTACATCTCTCTCCTGAGGAGTAGCTGGTGGTTTCAAACTGTCGACCTTTTGGCTAGCAGCTGAGCACTTAAGTATTGCTCCACCAGGGTTCCTTTACATGCCCTTAGCCTAGGCTGAAGTAATTGAGTTTCAACTACATATATGGTTACCCAGTAGGGTAAAACTAACCTGTTTCACGACGGTCTAATCCCAGCTCATGTTCCCTATTGGTGGGTGAACAATCCAACGCTTGGTGAATTCTACTTCACAATGATAGGAAGAGCCGACATCGAAGGATCAAAAAGCGATGTCACTATGAACACTTGGCCGCCACAAGCCAGTTATCCATGTGGTAACTTTTCTGACACCTCCTGCTTAAAACCCAAAAGGTCAGAAGGATCATGAGGCCCCATTTTCTGAAAATCAAGATGAAGCAAGCTTTTGCCCTTCTGCTCCACAGGAGGTTTCTGTCCTCCCTGAGCTCGCCTTAGATGTCACCTTGAAGACTAAGGTGCGCCTGACTCAAGCCATGGTATTTTCAATCGCGTCATATGCGTGTGAAAGCTGGACAATGAATAAGGAAGACCAAAGAAGAATTGATGCCTTTGAATTGTGATGCTGGCGAAGAATATTGAATATACCGTGGACTGCCAAAAGAACGAACAAATCTGTTTTGGCAGAAGTACAACCAGAATGCTCCTTAGAAGCAAGGATGGTGAGACTGCGTCTGACATGCTTCAGACATGTTGTCAGGAGGGATCAGTCCCTGGAGAAGGACATCATGCTTGGCAAAGTACAGGGTCAGTGGAAAAGAGGAAGAACCTCAACAAGGTGGATTGGCACAGTAGCTGCAACAATGAGCTCAAGCATAACAACGATTGTAAGGATGGCTCAGGACCAGGCAGTGTTTCATTCTGTTGTGCATAGGGTCACTATGAGTCGGAACTGACTCGATGGCACCTAACAACAACAACATGGTTACCCAGTTAAAGACTACATTTCCCAGACCCCTTTAACAAGGTATAACCATGTGACTAACTCCTAACCAACAAGATACAAGAAGAAATGATAAATGCCTTTTTCTAAGTCTTGCTCTTAAAATGAGTGAGATTATACTTTCCTGCACCTTTTCCCCCTTCCCACTTACTGGGACAGGGTGAAACCTGGAGTTGCAGCCTTGAATCTACAGATGGAAGACTCATGTCCAGGGTGGCGGAGCTGCCAACAAGTTCTAGACTGGTATGGGTGAGATAAACCTCTATCTTGTTTAAGCCACTGGAGTATTAAGTATTCTGGAGTCTCTTTGTTCCAGCAGCTTGACCTACCTCTTAGCTATTAAAACAAGTGACTGACATTTTCAGCCTCCATAGAGAGCAGTGGGATCTGCCGGCAAGGGAGAGAAGGAAGGGAATGGATATTGGATGGACAATAAGATGGGGACAAGCCCGAGCCAGTCTCCTTCATCTGTGCCCTGGGACAAGCCCAAGTGACAGCTGTTTATCTGCATAGGCTGTACCCACCTGTCTTCCAGATTCTGCCAGCTTCTGTTCAGCTGACCCAAAGTAGGGCAAAGCCAGGAGCCATGGCTTCTGCCAACCTACCTCTCAGCTGACCCTCGAGTGGCAGAGCTGGATGTACTGGAACCATCCAGCTGCCCCCTAGCCAGGTTTCCTGCTGGGAAACACTGTCCTTGCAGCCAAGCACAGCCTGGAAGTGTTAGAGAAAGCAGCCCTCTGGTTTTTCTGCCTCCCACCTAGACCCTGACGCTCCAGCCCCAGGCTCCCCTCTGCTCACAAGACCAAGGGTTGCCTATGTGGTGAGATTTAAGCCATACCCAGCAGCTCTGAGCAGCTGTTCACCTGTGGAGCTCTGCATTCATCCATTCATCATTCATTCATTCCCCAAGGCTTACTTGAACACCTACTACATGCCAGACCCTGTGTTGGGAGCTCAGTGAACCAGACTGATGCGGTCCCCTTTCCATGAAGGATGCTGTCTAGGGGGACCAGAAGTCTTCCACCAAACAAAGAAGGATGGAATTCCCTTTTGTGGGAAGTACTCTGGAGAAAATACACAGAGGGTGGAGAACACCAGAGGACAGGAGAAGACACACTACTTAGGGTGATCAGGAAAGGCCTTGTGGAGGCGGTGACATTTAAGATGAGGTGAAGCCAGCCAGTGAAATGAGCTTCAGGCAGAGGGAATAGCACGCGAAAAGGCCCAGTGGCAAGAAAGAGCTCAAGGGTTTGATTTCCCTGGTGACTGTAGACCAGCTCTGGCCTGAGCAACCCAGCAAGTGTCTCTACCATCCAGTGGGCTGCAACCACACCTTCTCCAGTGAGGCCTGCAGCCCAGCCTGGGAAGGGGTCCCCTTCCACGTCTTCTCTGAGTACTTTCCCCCAGCCCTAGGCATGGCTTTGGAGTTCTCTTTACATCTTTACAGTTACTCTCCTGTCTTAGCTTTGTAATTCTTTATATTAAATTTCCCCTTTCAAATACCTGTGTGGATCCTGTCTCCTGATTGAAAACACAAGTGTGAAACAATTAGTTATAGGAAAGATACATACAGACAGACATACATAAACAAAACAAAAAAAACCTCAGTTGCAATTGAGTCAATTCCAACTCGTGGTGACCCCCCTGCCCGTGTGTTTCATAGTAGAACCGTGTTCCATGGGATTTTCAGTGGTCGTGACCTTTCAGAAGTAAATCACCAGGTCTTTTTTCCAAGGCACCTCTGGATGAATTCAAACTGCCAGCCTGTCTGATAGCTGCCGAGTACTTAGCTATTAGCGCAACCCAGGGACTACGTATATACATACATTTTTATGTTAGAATATAAAAAACATGTATGGGAATGATAAACACCCGTAAACCACTCAGGATAGTGGTTTCCCTTAAGAAGAGAAAGGTAGGATAGGACCAAGGATGGGTCTGCAGAGGGCTTCGACTCCATTTGTAAAGTTGTATTTTTTTTTTTTTTTTACTTTAAACCACCACCTGTACGTCATTTTGTTGTACTGCGATGGCTCGTACGTTGCTGTGATACTGGAAGTTATGCTGCCAATATTTCAAATACCAGCAGGGTCACCCATGGTGGACAGGTTTCAGCAGAGCTTCCAGACTAAAACTAGGAAGAAAGTTTTTTGATATACTTTCGAAAATTAGCCAATTAAAACTTTATGGATCACTGGAGAGCTTGTCCAACTTGCTTGCTTTTGGACAGGTCATCAAGAGGGATCAATCATTGGAGGAAGACATCATGTTTGGTGAAGTAGAGGGCCAGCGAGGGTAAGGGAGACGCTCGGTGAGATGGACTGGCACAAAGCTGCAACAATGAACTCGAATATGCCAGGAATCGTGAGGACGACACAGGACCAGGCAGTGTTTCATTCTGTTGTACATAAGGTTGCCATGGGCTGGGGTTGACTCAAGGGCAGCTATCTACCTATTACTTTGAAAGATTAGAAGTAAATTTGGCAATATTTTAATATTTTGGTGGACATATAGGTGTTTGTTATATTATTTCTTCTATTGTTTTCTGTAAGGAAAGAAATTTAACAGGATATTAACAATGGTTGCATCAAGATAGTAAACTCATTCATTTATTTGGTTACAGTTTCTGCCCTCATGGAGCATACTGTCTTCCAAACCTCACTTCTTTTTCTTCTTTATTCTCTTCCAGGCTTTCCAAACTTCCTGCTTTTTCTAAATTGGTGGAAAATATTAAAATAAGTCCCAGTAATGAGGACACTCCTGAGGTTCACACTTCAGCCAAAGATTGAACCAGCCGGTGAAACAAAACAAGACTAAAGGGATGCACCAGCCCTGGGGCAAGGAGTGGAAGGCAGGAGGGAACAGAAAAGCTGGTAGTAGGGAACCCAGGGTTGAGAAGGGAAAGTGCTGACGTGTCGTGGGTTTGTTGACTAATGTCATAGAACAATGTGTGTACTAACTGTTTGATGAGAAACTAGTTTGTTCTGTAAACCTTCATCTAAAGTACCATAAAAAAAAAAAAAAGAAGTCCCATGCCTATTTTTAAAGGAAAAGCTCAGGATTTATATAAAAGGAAGTTTTATTATTATACATATCCCCAATCCTCCTTGCCTGTACTTATTACTTGACGATTAATCCAAAGTTGCTTTGTGTTACATCATGGACTGTTACTATACACTATGTGTGGTATTTTGCTATTCACCACTTCCCAACCATACCTAACACAAACCAAAAAACCAAGCCCACTGCCGTGGAGTCGATTCCAACTCACAGCGACCCTATAGGACAGAGTAGAGCTGCCCCATAGAGTTTCCAAGGAGCAGCTGGTGGATTCGAACTGTCAGCCTTTAGGTTAGCAGGCAAGCTCCTAACCACTACACCACCAGGACTCCACGCCTTACACAATATTATATCAAATGTTGTTTTTAAATTTCATTAATTATATCGTGGGTGCTATATTTATGATCAACCCTGCCCACAATATCCTGCTAAAAGTCTCATTTCTTATTTGTTTAGGTTTTCTTTAGTTTGGATAGAAGATAAGAACTAAGGCCCTTTGGACAGTTTTGAAGCTGTCACTCTTCTCTGTTCATTTTTTTTTTCTTTCTTTCCTAATCCACTTTGATTTTTGATGCCACATCCAAGGGGTTTTTGTCTGAAGTTTTAACTGAATATTTAATCAAGGTTAGCATGCATGACTTTCGCTAGCGGTGGAATGGAAGCCTGGCCCTGGTAACCGCGGGGAAAGATGCAGGTGCTTACAAGAGGAGGCAAAGTGGGGGCGTGCTGAGCCTCTGTTTGGGAGCTGCAGTGAAAGCGCCTGACGATTACCATGGCAATGGGAAGGATCAGAAGTGTCAGAACCATTAGAAGATGTGTGCCAGGTGGGGTGCTGCTGGTAAGGTTCAGGTAAAGATGGGGTAAGCCTGTAACTCTTATGTTTTCATGGCCCATGCCAAATGTGCACTTGAAAACACCAAAGCTTTGGCTCTTCCTCTTTCCACGAACATCCAAAAGTAAAAAATTATTTTTACTAATTATAATTCAGTGTAACTGGAAGTTCTCCCAATTAAAAGCATGAACGTCTGTGTTAAGAAACACGACTAGCTCGTGATCAGTTATAAGAATACGTATCATTCACTTATTCGTTCATTCTGTTGGGGAAGAGTTCTCGGTGGTCTCTCACATCACTGAATGTCTTGAGAGCAGAGAGAGACATTGACTGCGTTTGTTCCAGGCTATCTTTTAAAGAAGGTTTTATAGCGACCACCCTTGGAAGATAGAGTGTCGCCCTTCAAAGCAAAGAGTAAATTGGTTTACTGTCCAGTATGGCAAAACCTGTGAAAGCCAGAACCTACGTAAGGTGGAAACCTGTCAGAGAAGGAAAACTCAAATATGTTGTATTAATAGAGAAAGATAGAAAAGTGGTAAGACTGCACCCTGTCAAAGGCAGGAAACTTGTGAGACCTGGAAAAACAAGGCAGTCCTGTTGCATTCCGTCTCTCACAGGTTTCATTGTATAATAAATGTAATGTCTCTCTTGGAGGCAAAGGTCAGGCAGGCTTACTTTCCATTATAAAGGATTTGGGTTCCCTAAGTGCGGGATTCCTCTCCTGTAATGCAACCATACTGTTTGTCTTGGAGTGAGGGAGGCTGTGTATCACAGGGTGTGACCCCCACCCCCACTGCAAATTGACTACATCACACCTTTGATCCCCTCTTGGGGTTATTGGTGGTTCCTATTCCTGTTGACACTTTTTTCAGGTTACAATGTTGCTGTTCCAGTCTGCCCAGTTGACTCCAAACACACCATCCCAGCCCTGGAAACTAATTTGTGCTGTGATTCAGCCTTCCAGGCCATTTGCAGTCTGACAATACCAATAAAACCAAATCCATTGTGGTCGAGTCAATTCTGACTTATAGTGACCCTATAGGACAGGGTAGAACTGCCCCATAGCGTTCCCAAGGAGCGTCTGGTGGATTCGAACTGCCGACACTTTGGTTAGCAGCCATAGCGCTTAACCACTGCGCCACTAGGGTTTCGGTCTGACAACACTGCCCCCTTTATTGTAAAAGCCATTCAACAATGGACTAACAGTCAAAGCATTTGATAAACCTTCCACACGCCCTAACATCAACAGGCATCTGGTATTGTTAAGTCCTAAAAAATAAACTCAAGGTTATAGACTTATCTTGAAAATTCAGAATTTCATCTTGACCATGTTTTTGCCATGATGCCTCTTTTTCTCCACCAACAAGCAACCCCAGACCACCCCCTCCAGGTGGCAAACTAGCTAAAGGGATCCTTGGAGATTCAAACTTAATTCTGGTTCAGTCACCTGACTTTTCTTTTTGCATCAGCATAGTGCTAGATTATAAGGACAATGAACGCTTCATTGAGTACGTTGCTCATTTTGTCCTCCTACATCGGTCCCCTAAAATGAGGGATGTAGTGGGTCTCTGTGTGCTTTATAAAAATGCCCTTGTCCCTCTTGCACCTGGCTCTTTTGGACGAGAGGTCTGAGTGTGGTAAGGGGTGATTGGAACAGGTGAGGTTATAGCTATGGGAATGTACACCTGATTTTGTGGCTATGGAGAAAGGGCAAAAACCCAGGCACATGGGAACGGAACTCCTTAGTCTCCAGGAGCTGGGAAAGGAAAGGACATTGGGGGTCTTTTGTCTTTCAGAGGCACCTCTGGAACTTTCCTCGTAAATGAAAATGCCCTGATATGGGTCTCTCAAATTGTTGCAAATGCCTTACGTTTAATTGACGGCTTGGTCTTCCATTCTTACTAGATGGCTCTGATCATGACTTGATTGCTATTCCATTTAACTGTGCCAGTAAGTCTATTGGGAACTGCAGGGGTTGGCCCCAACTCCTGTACTACCCACACGAAACACCTGTCAACCTCTTTGGATCTCTTCCTCATCTACATTCCCATAGCCATTGCTCAGTCATTTTGTGGGGTGAAAAAATGCCTCAGCTGGTGGCATGGAACTACTAGGACAGGTTGAACTGTCTGCCCTCAGGCAGTTCCTCTTAAAACAAAGACTAGACTCAAGTATTCAAACAGAACCGGGTACCTTTAGGTATACAAGTTAGACAAGTTACCCCGCAGGACATGTTTGGGGCATTTTCAGCCTGTGCTCTCTGGTTGATGTAGGGTTCACTTGGGGGCCCCAATGATTGTAAACACCCTCTTTTCAAGAGTGCCATGTACACCCTTGGGACTGTACTTATTGCGTGGAAGCCAGCCATTAACTTGTCTCCCTCCTGAAAACATGACGATCTGCACCCCAAATCATAAGGGATCTCTAAATGCTTAAGGAAACACCATAAATAGATCCTATATCCCCAGAAAACTTCAGAGATTTCTCCAAAATGAGGTTACTGTTGATTAGTCAAGGGATTCTAGTTTAGGCATCCTCTGGGCAGGTATCTCTGCAATGGAAGTCATCCAACTGGATGGTATGAAACTTATCCCTGACTTTAGCTGAAGTGATCGTTGACTCCACCTCATCCTTGGAAGACAGTTAGGTCAGCCTCAACTCACCGGCCAGGGTTGTTGTCAATGATAGGATCAATTATAAGAAATCATCCCAGAAAAAACATCAGGTAAGTACGCAAAGATATGTGCCCAAAGATATATGGCAGCTTTGTTTATAAGAGTGTTTCCTAAACTTCTCTCATTGAAGTACTACATTCATAATTTGCGTTGTATTCACGTTCTACCTGTGGGGCAGCTCTATTCTTAGACATGGGTTCGCCATGAGTCAGAACTCTACAGCAGCTAACCACCACCACCACCACCACCTAGATTCTTAGTAACTCCTTAGTCTTTTAACTGGGTCAGAACATTTAGTTAAATAAATTTTATTTTTAAATTAAAGATTATAAGACTCTCAAAAAGGTTAATTATGTCATTTCTAATAAAAATATAATATAAATATAATATGTATATAAACATACAATATCTAAATGTTTAAAAATTAATGTATACGTTATACAAAAAACCTGTTGCATCACTCCAGATATGTATAGATCATATTATGGGAAATAATTGCTTTTTAACACAAAAAAATTGGAAATGACAGCAACAGTTAACTAAATTGTAGTGTAATTGTATAAACTAAAGGAATGTTAGACATTAAACCCATGGCCACCCAGTCGATTCTGATTCATAGCAACCCTATAGGACAGAGTAGAACTGCCCACATACGGTTTCCAAGGAGCGGCTGGTAGATTTGAACTGCCAGCCTTTTGGTTAGCATCCAAATGCTTAACCACAGAACCACCAGGGCTCCCAGGTGTTAAAAGTTATGATATAATGTATATCGTCATGGAAAATCCTTACAATAAAAAGTAAATGAAAAATAAAGCAGTTTCAAAATAATGTTATCCCATTTGGGTATATATAAACATGTATGTATTTATTTACATAAATGCGTTTAGAAAAATTCTAGTGGCATTAATTGTCTTTGTGTGATTGGAACCCCGGGTAAATTCTGATTTCTTTTAATTTAGCTTAAAAAGAAGTTTAGGTTTTTGATTTTTGTTTTTAAGACTAAAGAGAAGTTATTCATTAAGCTTATATGCCCTAGAGAAATACTATGATGATTTTACTGAGCTAAAAATCTACCAATTTCTCTACTGCAATGGTTTTCAGTAGATTGCCAAGTAATTGAAGAGAACTGGAAGAAGTACTCTTGAAAGGCTGTAACGGGAAATTAACAAGCCATTATGGATTAAT
Organism: Loxodonta africana; assembly: GCF_030014295.1. Taxonomy (NCBI): domain Eukaryota; kingdom Metazoa; phylum Chordata; class Mammalia; order Proboscidea; family Elephantidae; genus Loxodonta; species Loxodonta africana. The sequence continues at coordinate 74,947,352 of NC_087353.1, read as the reverse complement.
TTACTCTTTAATTGCCAATATAATAATTAAATGGCTGAAAAAACTGTAGAGAGGGTTGGTCCACATCTTCATAATTCATCTCAGAGGTAGCTTGTAAAGTCACAGAACATCCATACTTGAAAGATGGTTCATGAAGATATTCCGCTCTTGCCTGGGCATTGTGCAGATGGAGACATTGACACCAATCATATTGGCTGATGCAAGTGACTTTGCATGAGTGACAGAGGAAAAGACTAGAACCCAAGTGTTCTGGGTACCAGCCCAGTGAACATGACAGTATACTCAAATCCCAATTCTGTTACATCCTGGCTGAGGCAACTTGGGCAAGTTAATTTAATTTCTCTAGGCCAAGAGTTCTTCATTTTTGAATAATGCTTACTTCCAAGTATTTTTGTGTGATTCCAACAGTGTGACAGACACTGCTAACTGTTTACCTAGTAGTATCCATCCATTGCCCCTTCTTCCTGATAGGACCCTGATTTTGTTTGGGGCAGCAATGAGCCCTTTTATACATGCTTGTTTCCCTGACTCCCATATGACAGAATTCCTGTTGATGGCTAGTAAACTGAGGGCTTCTAGAAAATCTTCTGCCTTACTGAATCAGGCTCACCCTCCCTGCTTCCTACTTGTTCCTGCCTGAAGTACAGACACGGGGTAGAAGTGGAGCCGCCATGTTGCAATCATGGAATCTTAAGCATAAAGGCAGAATCCAACATGCTAAAGATGGTGAAGAGAAAAAGCCAGGAATGGCATTGTTATTGAGCAGTTCCACCAGCCATGGACTGCCTGCTTCTAGATTTCCTGTTAATTAACGAACATTAAATCCCTATTTAGTTGTGCCACAGAGTATATTGGAAGGTAGGTCCCAATTATTTCCTGCCCCATAGTAGAATTATCCATCTACACTCTTGGCTTCGTGGAGGGCAGAGTGTACTTTCTCCTGTCTTGGCTTTGGGCTTGGTCATATGATTTGCATTGGCCAATGGGGTATTGGTGGATGAACCATGAGCAGAGCCTTAAAATGGGCTTGCGAGGTTGGGCTTGTCCTCTTGTGTTTCTGCCATCTTCATGAGGACCTGCGCTGAGAAACCTGCTCAACTTCAAAGAGGTGTGGGAAGCAGGACTCAACCCAACCTATGGCCTGGAGCTAAGCCCAGCCTAAAGCAGTCAATCCCAGCCAACCCAGAAATGTATGAATGAGAAAAAACGGTTGCCTGCAAATGCCTCTGAGATGGGGTATTGTCTGTTATCCAGCACTCACTGAAGAGTAAGTCCACTACAGTCAGGTTTTCGGTTGCTTATACCCAAAGCATTCTTAACAAATATAAACAAGATAAGACATGAAGAGTACTTGGTTTCTGTTGTTGTTGTTTGTTGCTGTGGAGCCCATTTTGACCCATGGTGACCCCCATATGTGCACAGTAGAACTGCCCCATAGGGTTTTCAAGGCTATGACCTTTCTAAAGCAAATTTCCAGGCCTGTCTTCCAAGCCGTCTCTGGGTGGGTCTCAGCATTTAACCATTTGCACCAACTAGGGACACCTGGGTTCCTATTAGGTGTTCAATAAATATCAGTTGCTTTCTTTTCACTCTCATGCAATATCATTTCTAAAGCAGGAATAAATTTCTTTGAGTGATAGCTGGCCTTTGATTCTGGTCTATGGTTGTTTTGATGAGTTTTTAACTGGGATTCAGTCATTCCCATTGTGTCTATTTTTCCAATCTGGGCTTTAAACCGGTTCATCCCAGTTCAAACCTTTGCTGAGAATTTGCGTTTCCATCCAGATATACTGAATCAGGAGCTACAGTTTAATAAGATCCCCAGGTGATTCTTATGTATAGTAAGTTCTGAGAACCAATGCTCTACTAGTGGTTCTCAGAACTGGTTCCTAACCAGCAGCATTAGCCTCGCCTGGGAACTTCTTAGAAATGCAAATTCTCAACAGGGGTTCAAACCAGAAAGAACAGATATGAAGCCCTATTTTCAATATGACAATATTCTAGATTCCAAGAAACAAACCAAAACAGGCACTCATCAACATGGGCTATGCGCCTTAAACTCAAAGGACTGATATTTCTGGCTTGGGATTAAAAACTGTGACCAAAAGATTCGTGGAAGGTATCAAAATATTCACTTTGCTCAGTCATAAGAAGAAGCAACTTAAATCAGCCTCTGTGCGCTCCTTTTATTTTATTGTACTTTATTTCATTTTTACTTTTTATGTGTGCACTGAGGCTGTAACACAAGGCATCCGCTGTGTAGTGGTTTCCTGCTGCTAGTAAATCCCCAGGCCAAGCCACAAAGATCATTTTCACAGCAGGAGACATTGCTCTCATGACACTGTCCAATTACACTGACTGCAGGTATTACATGGAGTGACCTAGGAGCATCTGAGCAGGGGCCGAAGAGCACTTGACTTCAGGGGCTTGTTGTTGGGCAGCTGCCCTTTCAGGACCTCAGAGGATGGAGCTGTTGTGTTCACATAAACTGAACTGCTAAATCAAGAGCTGGTTACAGTCTAGACTAGAGTCTCGTGGCCTATAGACCACCAGCATCACCATCATCTGGGAGAGAGTTAGAAATGCAGACTCTCAGGCCCTGCCCCAGACCTCCTGAATCAGAATCTGCATTTGAACAAGATCCTCAGGTGAGTTCTGTTTTTTTTTTTCTTTTAATTTTTAAGATTGAGCTATAATTCATATACCATAAAATTCACTCCACTAAAAGTTTATAACTTGGTGGTCTTTAGTATATTTACGAAGTAGTGCAACTATCCCCACTAATTCCAGAACATTTAAACCATCACCCCAAAAAGCAACTCTGTACCTGTTAATAGTCACTTCCCATTCTCCCCACCCATATCAATATGCCTTATTTTTCACTAATCTACTTTATATCTCTATGGATTTACCTATTCTGGACATTTCATACAGATGGAATCAAACATTATATGGCCCTTTATATCTGTCTTCTTTCGCTTAGCATAAAATTTTCAAGGTTCATCCATGTTGTAGCGTGAATCAGAATTTCATTTTTTTTGATGGCTGAATGATATTCCATTGTATAGATACACCACACTTCATTTACCCATTCATCAGTTGATGGACATTTAGGAGGGTTTCACTTTTTTGCTACTGTGCATAATGCTGCTATGAACATTTGTGAACTAGTTTTTTATGGGGACATATGTTTTCATTGCTCTTGGGTATATCCCTACGAGTGGATTTGCTGGGTCATATGGTAACTCTATGTTTAAGCATTTGAGGAACTGCCAGACTGTTTTCCAAAGTGGCTGCATCATTTCACATTCCCACTAAGAGTGCATGAGGATTTCAATTTCTCCACATCCTCCCTAACATTTGTTATTGTCTGTCTTTTTCACCATAGCTATCCTAGTCTGTGTGAAGTAGTATCTCATGTGGTTTTGATTTTGCATTTTCCTAATGACTAGACTTGGTGGCATAGTGGTTAAGAGCATGGCTGCTAACCAAAAGGTCAGTGGTTTGAATCCACCAGCCGCCCCTTGGAAACTTTATGGGGCAATTCTACTCTGTCCTATAGGGCTCCTGTGAGACAGAATCAACTCAATGGAAATGGGTTTGATTTTTTTTTTTAAGGAGGAGCCCTGGTGGCACAGTAGTTAAGCACTCAGCTGCTAACTGAAAGGTCAGTGGTTTGAACTTACCAGCCCCTCTGAGGGAGAAAGTTGTAGCAGTCTGCTTCTATAAAGATTACAGCCTTGGAAACCCGATGGGGCGGTTCTACTCTGTCCTACAGCATCTCTATGAGTAGGGATCAACTCAATAGCAATGTTTTTTTTTTTTATGACTAAGGTTGTTGGTGGTACAGTGGTGAAAGTGCTCGTTTGCCAACCAAAATCCTATGGGGCAGTTTTACTCTCTCCTATAAGGTTGCTATGAGTGGGAATCAACTCAGTGGCAGTGGGTTTGGTTTGTTTGTTTTGCTAAAGGCTGTTGAGCATCTTTTAAAGGTCAGCAGTTTGAACCCACCACGTGCTCCTTGGAAACCCTATGGGGCAGTTCTGCTCTGTCCTACAGGGTTGCTATGAGTTGGAATCGACTCGATGGCAATGGGTTTTGGTTTTTTGGGTTATCAGGCACTTGGATATCTTCTTTGAAGAAATGTCTATGTAGATCCTTCACCTAATTTTTAACTTAATTCCACTTATCACTCCACTATAAGAAATATACTCCAACAATACATGCATGATAATAAATGGCAGCTAGTCAGCAACCTAGGTGTCAGGGGCAATAGGGAGGGGTGGGAATTGTGGCAAACCGGAAAGGACATGCCATGTCCTGTCTAAAAGGGTAGCCGCTTTTCAGCTCCAGCTCATGGGTTTCATGTAGGAATGAAGGCTCGATGGTACCAGATCTTTCTGGGGTTTTTTTTTTGTTTTTCAAGGGTACCAGGAATCTGAATTTGTATATAATAATCTCACAAGTTTTAAATGATAATAACTCGTTTTTAAAAAAGAATTATAACATGGTACAGGCCAAATAAAACATCTTTATGGGTTGTATCAGAAACCCTAGTGGTGTAGTGGTTAAGAGCTACGGCTGCTAACCAAAAGGTCAGCAGTTTGAATCCACCAGGTGCTCCTTGGAAACCCTATGGGACAGTTCTATTCTGTCCTGTAGGGTCACTATGAATGGGAATCGACTCGAGGGCAACAGGTTTGGTTTGGTTTTTGTTTTACGGGTTGTATCTGCCCAGCAAGTCAGCAGGTTGGGACTTCTGCCAGAGAAGTAATAAGTATTGAAGACCACTCCCAAAGTTGAATGTGACAATGTTTTTAGCATTAAAGGCGTTGTGACTATAACTCTATAATCTCTAGGTAACCACACTTACCACTCTGCCTTCCATTTTACTCTGCATTATTGGGATTCTTATTATAAATGTTTCTTATTAAAAAAAAATTTTAATAAGGAGATATTTCAAATAAGCATAGAGAATGGCACTATTACAAACACACATACACCCACCACCCAACTTTAATACATCTTATCATTTTGCTAAAAGTGCTTTAGATTTTTTTCAAATAGCAAAACTTGTAGTTACAGTTGAAGCCAGTATTTTCCTATTTTCTCTCCCTCCTTTCCCAGAGATAGCCTCTCTACCAGAATTGGCTGAGATGTGAGTCCCATACATGTTTTTATATTTTACTACAGATGTATGTGGGCCACGTGGTGTGAGCCTACACATGATGTGGCCGTAATTAGAATATACTATCATTTGGCATGTTTTTCATTGTAAATAAATAATATCATGCTAAACATATTATTTTGCAAGTTGCTTTCTTCATTCAACATAATTTTTTTCAGTGTAAAAGTTTTGAGATTTATCTTGGATGAACTATCAAGTACTAACTCACTCAATTTCGTTGCTGTAGAGCATTCTAGCCTATGACTGTTGTTGTTATTCGCTGCTGCTGAGTAGACCCCCGACTCATGGTAACCCCTGCGTCTTAGTCACTGTCTTAGTCATTTAGTGCGCCATAACAGAAATACCACAAGTGGATGGCTTTAACAAAGAGAGATTTATTTCCTCAGGGTAAAGTAGGCTGAAAGTCCAAATTCAAGGTGTCAGGTCCAGGCGAAGGCTTTCTCTCTCTGTCGGCTCTGGAAGAAGGTCCTTGTCCTCAATCTTCCCATGCTCGAGGAGCTTCTCAGGTGCAGGGACCCCAGGTCCAAAGGACACACTCTGTTCCTGGTGCTGCTTTCTTGGTAGTATGAGGTCCCCAACTCTCTGCTTGCTTCTCTTTCCTTTTATGTCTTAAGAGATAAAAGCTGGTGCAGGCCACACCCCATGGAAATTACCTTTACCTTGGACCAGGGAGGTGACCTGAGTAAGGGTGGTGTTAAAAATCCCACCCTAATCCTCTCAACATAAAATTACAATCACAAAATGGAGGACAACCACACAATACTGGGAATCATGACCTAACCAAGTTGACACATATTTTTTGGGGGACACAGTTCAATCCATGACAGTCATCTAGTTTTGCCACAACAGAAATACTACAAGTGGTTGGCTTTAACAAAGAAATGTATTTTCACACAGTCTGGTAGATTACAAATCCAAATTCAGGGTGTTGGCTCCAGAGGAAGGCTTTCTCTCTCTGTCGGCTCTGGAGGAAGGTGCTTATCCTCAATCTTCCCCTGGTTGAAGAGCTTCTCAGGCAGAGGAACCCTGTGTCCAAGGGACACGCTCTGCTCCTGGTGCTGCTTTCTTTGTGGTATGAGGTCCCCAACTCTCTACTTGCTTCTCTTTCCTTTTATCTCTTAAGAGATAAAAGGTGGTGCAGGCTACAAACCAGGGAAATTTCCCTTACATTGAATCAGGGAGGAGACCCGAGTAAGGGTGGTGTTACAACCCACCCTAATCCTCTCAACATAAAATTACTATCACAAAATGGAGGAGAACCACAGGACACTGGGAATCATGGCCTAACCAAGTTGATAAACACATTTTTGGGGGGACATAATTCAATCCATGACATCTTGTTCCATAATTTCTTGGCTGAAATATATACGGAGGCAGTTCACCAGACCTTTCTTACACAGAGCTGCTGGGTGAGTTCAAACTGCCAACCTTTCAGTTAGCAGCTGATGGCAAACTACTTGTGCCACCCAAAACGGCCAGTCTCTGACTCTAAAACCAAAAAAACCAAACTCGTTGCCATCAAGTCAATTCTGACTCATAGCAAACCTGTAGGTAGAACTGCCCCATAGAAAAATTTTTTTTTTTTTTTTTTTAATCTTTACAGAAGCAGACTGCCACATCTTTCTCCTAGGGAGCAGCTGGTGGGTTTGAACTGCCGGCCTTTTGGTTAGCAGTCGAGCACTTAACCACCGCACGACCAGGGCTCCTCTAGCACAATTTAATTATCTATTTTATGCATGGACATTGTGGCAGATGCTCTAAGTTCCCCCTCTTGGGCCACCCAGAGGCCACTGCCTATACACATCAGCAGGTTTCTGCATCTCTCTACCAAGGGTGTTCTCTGACCATGAGCATGCTCAGTGTCCACAAGGCAGGAAATTATCACTCCCAGGAGTGGTCTCAATCAAAGAGTGATGGGAGTTGGTAGATAAATACCCAGTTTCCTTGCCCTTCAGTGGGACAACCCAGAGGTATGCTCTATATATTCTCTTAGAGGATCTCCAGGGAGATTGAGCTCCAATTGCCCACAGTGATAACCTGCTCACTAAAGCACCTTTTATTGACTTCCCTCCGTTTCGTATCTCAAAACCACTCAACTTCACTCCCTCACCAGGCTTTCTGGATTGCCTCTCAAATGAACTACTTGCACCCAGATCTTTCTCCTAGAACCTGCTTCTGGAGGAACACTAACGTAGACTTTTGGTTGTGCCTGACTTCTCACTAATACTAATAATATTGCCGTGAACCTTTCTGTACCCATCTCCTTTTGCACACGAGATCATTTCTCTAGATAAAGAACTAGAAGCTGAGCTGCCAGGTCAAAGGGTGCCACAAATCTGCTTTATCAGATATTGCCAAATTGCTCTCCAAAGTGGTCATGCCAGTTGGCTTTATCACCACGATTGTGAGGGAGTTCTTGCTTCCTCAGATCCTCTCCAGCCTTGGTATTGCCAGACTCTTACAATTCACCATCTTGAGCGGTATGAAATCGTATGTCACTGTCAAACAATTGTTCATAGATTTCTGGACCCTAGGCTTCTCCTGTGACTTGCCTGTGCATGTTCTTAGCTCACTTTTTAATTGGGCTGTTTTTCTGTTGTTTTTATGACTTCTTTATGTATTTTGGGTTCTAACTTTGAATTAGGGGCTCTGGTGGCACAGTAGTTAAGCATTTGGCTGCTAACCAAGAGGCCAGCAGTTTGAATCCACCAGCTTGTCCTTGGAAACCCTATGGGGCAGTTCTACTCTGTCCTATAGGGTCGCTATGAGTCCGAATCCCATTGACAGCAACGGTTTTGATTATTTGGTTTTTAACCTTAAACTGGCTTTATGAAAAGTCGACACCCATTTCCGTGATGGATCTAAAGCAGAGACTGACAAACTATGAACGGTTCATGGACCAAATTGGACCTGACACTTGTTTTTTGTAAATAAACTGTTATTGGAACACAGCCATACCCATTCATTTATGTATCGTCCATGGCTGCTTTTTTGCTAAAATGGCAAGGCTGAGTGGTGGGAACACAGACCGTGTGGCCCACAAAGCCTATTTACTATTGGGCCCTTTAGAGAAGAGGTTTGTTGATCCCTGGTCTGGAGTAGTGGCCAATGAGTTCTACAGGAAGTCAGCTGAGGAGGCTTTGGGGAAAGATTTCCTCTGTTGCTGCCCTGTAACTTCCTTCTTTGGACACTCTCACAGAAGGACATGGTGCTCAGAGCTGCGGAGCCATCTTCCCACTTTCTCAGAAGCTCAGAAGAATCGTAGAGACACTGGCCCAGCACCTGGGGCTTATTGAACCACTGAATTAACGTCAGAACCAGCCACTGCAGCATTCTTGTTATGTGAGAAAAGTAAGACCAGGGTTGGAATCAATCAAACAATTAAACAATTCGGAAGGAGCTTCTTTTAAGAAAAAGAATACAAAACCATGAGTACAAAATTGGTATGTGTATGATTATTTTATTTAGAAGGAGCTGAGAAATTAGAACCTGTTACAAGTTTTTAAAGCTGACAAATACCACACACAAATCAGTTGCTGCTGACTCAGTTCTGACTGATGGTGACCTCATCTGTGTCAGAGGAGAACTGTGCTCCACAGGGTTTTCAATGACTGACTTTTCACAAGTAGATCACCAGGCCCCTGGGTGGACTTGAACCTTCAACCTTTCAGTTAGCAGCCAAGCGCATTAACTGTTTGTTCCACCCAGGAACTCCGACAAATACTGCAGGTATCACGAAATTCAGAAAAATAGCATAAAAATTTTAATTAACTGCCTGATAAGTCTCTGCTTTATTTTGCTACAGGAAAAACTTCTGGCTCTAAACATTTCAAATCTTAAGAGGCCCCTCACTTGCTCGCATGGGTCCCTGCAACACTCTGGAAGGTACCTCAGCAATGTGTTCCCATGCTCAATGTGTTCCACTCCCCTCATATTGTTATGCGTCCTGTGGCTTTGTATCTTTGGGTCATGATACCTGGTGAGTCTCCACCAGGACTGCAGGCAGTAACATAACTATACGTGGAAGTGACTGTAAACTGCCTAAATATATCCCACTAAGCCCTTAGTATATCCCACACTCAACTTCCCCTTAGATTCCAAAACTTCCCATGGCCCCTGCAGCACCCCTAGACACAAGGGGAAGCCTGATAAAAGGCCATCAAAGTGAAAAGAAACAGAGGTCTTTAAGCAATCGTGATTTAAACATCTTACTTCTGCAAATTTTACAAAAACATATGAGCATGGGAACACATTGCTAAGGTACCTTCCAGAGTGTTGGAGGGACCCATGCGAGCAAGTGAGGGGCCTGAAGCTTCAGTTCCATTAGCTTCTTAGTAAATCTGCCTCTGACTGCTATGTTTCAGGCCACAGTCAGTGGGTGTTTAGCTTATTTGCACCTGAAAGCATTCCTAACTGATACAATATTGTAGTTTCACTCCCAAGTAGCAGCAGCCTGACTCAAAATCAGTATAGTGTAGTTTCTCTGATCCCTACCACTACCCTCCCAATGCCATTTGATGCCCTTCCTCCATGCTCCCACCACTCTTATTATATCTCCATTGTGCCATTTATTAAATTGAATTACAGTTACCTAGTTACTTATCTGTCTCCCCCTCTAAACTATAAACTCAGTGAGAGCAGGAACCATGTCGTTCTTGTTCCCTGGCCTCCCCTCCTTCCCCACCCCCCACACTGTATTTCTAGCACCTGGCCCTGGCCCTGTCTCTGGCATAGAGTAGATACTCAAGAAATACGGGCCAGTCATAAATAGTAATATTTATAGCTCAGTAAATAATAGCTATTTTTATCATCTTTGTTACCAGCCTCTTACACCAACCTTTGCAAACGTCTACAGAGATATCTGAGTATTTTTCATGTGTCTGTCCTTCTGCACAGACTTTCAGCCAATTTGGACATCTGTATTGCTGATTAATGAATTAGAAGATATAATGATTGAAATTGGGGCCGGATGTTAAGATGACTCTTTGAATGTCTCTTAAATTAAGCATCGACTTCAGCCAGAACCACAGCACCAGGATGATAAAATCAAAGCAGAGAAATTCATATCCATTTAGTGATCAAAAAGGTAAAGGATAAAAACGCATCTTGAGATTAAAGCAGACTTCTGAATGCAGGGTACATTTGCAGCTAATTTATCTGAATATTTCCTCCTTTTTTATTCCCCCCCCTCCCCCCATCCCTGGCTGCTTAAGATTAATGCTTGGTTTGAAGACAGAACCCAGGGGCTAAGAGAAAATTCAGCGCGAAGTTTGCTGGAGACAATTATAGAAATTGCAGAAATGTCAGCTTGGTGGCCCTCTAGAATGAACTAGAGAAGCAAAGATTTCATTCAATTCAAGACCAGATTAAAACCTTCAGGAGCCTTAAGCCCCCAAAAGATTGTGTCATATCATTGCTGGGAACTCCGGGTTCTGCTCAGGGTAACTCCATCAGGGGCAAAAAGACAGAGACTGAGTTGGGGAGAACGAAATGTAACTTTATTGGTTGCTCACGCAAGTAGACAGATGGGGCTCCCTGCCATCCAAGACTGCGTCGCAGAAAGCTTCTCGAGGCAGGTTTATATAGGCAGGGTCAGTTTCCGAATACAAAATGGCATATGCACAGGCGCAGAGAGTTTTAGAATGAGTAAGCATTTTCTAAGGCCCAAGTTTGATTCCCCTCGAGGGAGGAATTTGATTATTTTTGTTCATTAGCATGTCAGCTCTCCTCCCAGGGGCGGAGAATTTACCATGCATGAAGCAGTTAATGAGCTAAAGGTCATGTGGAATGCCAGGATGGAGGGCAGGACCTGTTTCAGCCGATTCCAGCTAGCCGATGGCTGTTTCTCTTTAAGGAGATTCTGAGAAGAAAAAGAAAGAACTCTAGAAAATGTGCTGGGTGAGGGGCTGTCTTCAGGCTAAGAAAAATGGCTCTAGGGCTCTAAAAAACCCTGTCTTAATATAATATTGTGTTTTCCTTATGTGAAGTACTATGAGGAGCACCACATCACCTATAAAGTTCCCTTCTACCAAAAATGGTTAGCCTGAATCTAATCAAACCTCTACAGCTAAATTCTAGTTTATAGGAAAGCCAGGGACTGGAGTTAACAACACCAGGAGGAAACCATCAGATAAGTTCAGAATGGGATATTTTACAAGACACTTGGCCCAATTCTTTAAAAAATCAATGTCATTTAAAAAGGAAGGAGGAGAAGCAAAGAGGTTGGTGGATTGTTCTGAACCCTGGTGGCCTGGTAGTTAAGAGCTAAGGCTAAATTTAGACTCTGACCTGAGGGCAATGGGGAGGCTGGTCAACAGGGGAGTCTCCTGGCCAGAAGTGGGTTGTTTGGGAAATGTCCTCTGGCCGTCGGGCCAGTTGGACCGGTTCGAGGCTATTGTTACAAGGCCTGACCCAAGACTGGAGCGGGAGGAAGGGGTGGATTCACACGACACTCTGGAGGAAGAACCAGCAGGACTGACTGACTGATTATAGGTTGGGGAGAATGAGAGGCGTCAGGTCCACAGCAGGCACTAGGGGATTTGGGCCACGGGGATGTGGGAGATGGAACCAGGCAAGGAGCTGAGGAAGGAAGGAAGGGGAGTTGGTGACCAGTTGGATGTGGGCCACACTGAGCCCAAGAAGCCCATGGACCATGCAAGTAGGGATGGGGAGTCTGCCACTGTGTGGGCAACAGTAGGCAGAGTTGAGCTGTTGCAACAGAGTCCCTATGACATGCAAGCTGCTTGGCCCTTTACAGCTAGTTGGCTGACCCTTAATCTAGGCAGTCTGACTTCACAGCCTGCCCCTCACTACACAAGACTGCCTCTTGGGTACTTGGCCAGTAGTGATGATAAATGCAGGTATGTTCTGACCCTCCAACTGGGTGCATCCTTTGGAGGGAAGGAACATGACCTTTTTTTTCAGAACAATTTTTAATACTAATATTTTTGGATTTTATTAGTGAGCTTTTGTCTCAAAAACTGAGCAGTAATGTAAGAACTAAAAGTATATAACTCTTAGAAGAAAATATAGGAGTAAATCTTCTTAACTTTGAGTTAGGTAAAGCCTTCTCAGATATTACACCAAAGCCACAAGCAACTGAAGAAAAAAAATAGATTGAATTCATCAAAATTAAAAACTTTTGTGCTTCCATAGATACCGTTAAGGAAGCGAAAAGACAACCCACAGAAATCAGAGAAATTATTTGCAGATCACATATCTGATAAGGGACTTACATCTAAAACATTTAAAGAGCTCTTACAACTCAATAATAAAAAAACAAATAACCTAATTAAAAAATGGGTGAAGGATTTAACTAGACAGTTTCTCCAGAGAAAATACACAGTCACCCAATAAAAAAAAACTAAAACCAAACCCGTTGCCATTGTGTTGATTTCAACTCATAGAGACCTTATAGGACAGAAAGCTATCAGGGAAAGACAAAAAAAAAAAAAACACAGTGAAATACCACTTCACATTGACCAGAATGGCTGGCAATACAAAAGACAGATAATAGCTAAGTGTTTTATTTGAGAGGATGTGGAGAAATTGGAACCCTCAGACATTGCTGGTGGGAATATACAATGATACGGCCACTTTGGAGAACAGCCTGACAGTTCCTTAAAAGGTTAAACATAGAGTTACCATTTGATCTGCTGTTCTGCTCCTATGTGTATACCCAAGGGAAATGAAAATATGTATGTCCACACAAAAACTTGTACACGAATGTTCATAGCAGCATTATTCGAATAAACCAAGGAGTGAAAACTAACCAAATATGTCCTTCGATGGGTAAATGGATAAATGAAATGTAGTATAACATACAACGGAATATCATTCAGCTGTAAAAAAAATGAAGTACTGATTCATGCTACAACATGGAGGAACCTGGAAAGCATAAGTGAAGGAAGCCAGTCACAAAAGCCCATATGTTGTACTATTTCACTTGTATGAACTGTCCAGTGTAAGAAAATCCATAGAGACAGAGTGTAGATTGGTGGTTGCCAGGTGCTGGGAGAGCTGGGGTAATGAAAAGTGACTGCTACAGAGTATGGAGTTGTTTTTGGGGGCAATGAAAATGTTCTAAAATTGATTGTGGTAGCCGTTGAACTACTTTGTGAATATACTAAAAACCATTGAATTGTACACTTTAAATGAGTGACTTGTGTGGTATATGAATTATATTTCAATAAAGTTGTTATATACATATAAAGGAAACCCTGGTGGTGTAGTGGTTAGAAGTTCGGCTGGTAACCAGAAGGTCAGCAGTTCGAATTCACCAAGCACTCCTTGGAAACCCTATGGGGCAGTTCTACTCTGTCCTATGGGGTCGCTATGAGTTGGAATCGACTCAACGGCACTGGGTTTGGTTTTCTGGGGATTTACCAAGTAAAGCTGCCTTAAATGTAAGGTATACTCATCAGTTCTTTTTTATATGTATAAATCCCCAGGGTTTCCAAGAGGCTGAGAACCAAAAAATCCAGTGCTGTTGAGTCGATTACAACTCATAGCGACCCCATAGGACAGAGTAGAACTGCCCCATAGGGTTTCCAAGGAGTGCTTGGTGAATTCGAACTGCTGACCTTCTGGTTACCAGCTGTAGCTTTACTTGATATTGGAAACCCTGGTGGCATAGTGGTTAAGTGCTATGGCTGCTAACCAAAAGGTCAGCAGTTTCAATCCGCCAGGCGCTCCTTGGAAACTCTGTGGGGCAGTTCTACTCTGTCCTATAGGGTCGCTATGAGTCAGAATCGACTTGACGGCAGTGGGTTTGGTTTGGTTTTTTACTTGATATTAGAAGTTCTTTAAAAATGTGTAAAAATTAAGTGCACGATTACCTCTGTAGATTTAATGGACTAAAAATAAATATAGCCAAATCTTTGCTTTGATCAACTTTGACAAAAGAGAGGAAAATTCAATTTTTTTGTGTGAAAAAAGAAATAGCTCTAAATAATTTATTAATTTCAAATATAAAACGATAGCATAGAAAAAAAAAAACTTTAATTTTGAATGGACAACCCACTTTTCAAACAAATTAAACCATTACTTACTCTTGCCGGATAGGTTGTTTCCAAGGCTTTTATATGATAACAAAGACAATAAGAGATAATAAGTAAAAAGGTGATTTTTGTATTTTGTAGATGCTGCAGTTTTCACATTCAAAAGATATCTAAGATAGAAAAATTACTCCATTTTGAAAATTATTGCAAAGTGACATTTGTTTATTTATTTTAATTGCAAAGGGAATAGTAAAAAAAAAACCTGGTGCTGTAGAGTCGTTTCCAACTCAATATAGTGAACTTTTTTTTTTTTTTAGCAGTTTAGGAACTCTGTTTCTTTTTACATCATTCATTGTAACACACTATCAGGCTCTTAGAAACCCTGCTGGCGTAGTGGTTAAGTGCTACGGCTGCTAACCAAAGGGTCGGCAGTTTGAATCTGCCAGGCGCTCCTTGGAAACTCTATGGGGCAGTTCTACTCTGGCCCATGGGGTCGCTATGAGTTGGAATCAACTCAACAGCACTGGGTTTTTTGGTTATCAGCCTCTTGGAAACCCTGGTGGTGTAGTGGTTAAGTGCTATAGCTGCCAACCAAAAGGTTGGCAGTTCGAATCCACCAGGTGCTCCTTGGAATTGCATGGGGCAGTTCTACTCTGTCCTGTAGGGTCTCTATGAGTCAGAATCGACTTGATGGCAATGGGTTTGGTTTTGTTTTGGGTTTTATCAACCTCTCAGAGGGTAGTTTTCAAAGTTTCACTCTGTTAAGAATTGGGTACAATTTACTCCATGTTCTCGAGGCTCTAAGCTGAAGACTTTACCAAAATCATCTTAATTTACATCATCACAATCCCCAAACAGAGTGAGATCTGTTCTCTCCGCGTTAGGGACAAGAAATTGGATACCAGGAAAGTGATGTAATTTGCCCAAATTCTCACAGATAATCGTCAGATGCAGAATTTAAACCTAGCTGTCTTTGATTCTAAACTCTATGTGCTTGATCAACAAACTTTTTCTCTAACAGTCACAGAGTAAATATTTTAGGCTTTGCAGGCCATATGGTCTGTGTTGCAACTACTCAACTTTGCAAAAGCAGCCATAAACACTACATAAGTGAATGACTGTGGCTGTCCCAATAAAACTTTATTTATGGACACTGACTTTTGAATTTTATTGAATTTTTCATGTATCGTGAAATATTATTCTTATTTCACTTGTTTTTTTTAAAGAATTTCAAAATGTAAGAAAAAAATTCTTAGCTTATAGGCTGTACAAAAGCAGGCGGTAAGTCAAATATGGCTCAGGGATTGTTCTTTGCCTACCCTTGCTATTGATCACCACAAGGCCCCCAAATTCAATGTCTACAGGCAAATAATGAAATGAGTGAAACAGGCTGGTTATGAGACATTAGGAGTTGGTGGGGACTGTAGCTAATGGAGGAGCCCTGATGGCACAGTGGTTAAGCGTTAGGCTGCTAACCAACAGGTCAGCAGCTCGAATCCACTAGCTGCTCCTTGGAAACTCTATGGGGAAGCTCTACTCTGTCCTATAGGAATTGACTTGACAGCAACGGGTTTGGTTTTAGTTTTTGGGTAGCTAATGGAAGAGCCCATGGCTTCCTAAAGGATACTCCTATTCAGCTTCAGCCATTGTAAGAACATAGGCCTAGTGTTGCTAACCCTCCAGGTTTTCAAAGGAGAGAAGCTGGAAATTCAGGTTTTCATTTGAAATCTCCCAATTTCAATATTAGCACAAATTCAAATTTCTGAAAGAAAATACTGTCCATTAAAACACATCTTATCACTCCCACTAGGATGGCTAAGATTAAAAAAAAAAAAAAAGAAAACAGAAATTGACAAATGTTTCTGAGGATGTGGGGAAATTGGAACCCTTGTCCATTGCTAGTGGGAATGCAAAATGGTACAGCCATTGTGGAAAACAATGTGGCAGTTCCTCAAAAAACTAAAAACAGAACTACCATATGACCCAGCAATTCCACTCCTAGGTACATACCCAAGACTTGAAAGAAAGACTCAAACAGAGACTTGTACGCCAATGTTCATTGCAGCATTATTCACAATAGCCAAAAGGTAGAAACAACCTAAATGCCCATCAATAGATGAATGAATAAACAAAATGTGACACGTTCATATGATGGAACACTACTGTTTTAGTCATTTAGTGCTGCTGTAATAGAAATACCACATGTGGATGGCTTTAACAAAGAGAAATTTATTTTCTCTTAATCTAGTAGGCTAGAAGTCCAAATTCAGGACATCAGCTCCAGGGGAAGGCTTTCTCTCTCTGTGGGCTCTGGAGGAAGAGCCTTCTTGTCAATCTTCCCCTGTACTAGAAGCTTCTCTGTGCAGGAAGCCCAGATCCAAAGCACTCACTCTGCTCCCAGTGCTTCTTTAAGGTGGTATGAGGTCACCAACTCTCTGCTTGTTTCCCTTTTGTTTTTATCTCTTGAGAGATAAAAGGTGGTGCAGGCCATACCCCAGGGAAACTCCCTTTATACTAAATCAGGAATGTGAATTGGGAGAGGGTGTTACAATCCTACCCTAGTTCTCTTTAACATAAAATTAAAATCACAAAATGGAGGAAAACCACACAATACTGGAAATCAGGGCCCAGCCAAATTGATATACATGTTTTTTGGGGGGCATAATTTAATCCATGACAACTACTCAGCGAATAAGAGATATAAAGTCTTGATACATATTACAGTATGGTTAGAGCTTGAAGACATTATGCTGAGCGAAATAAGCCAATCACAAAACGACAAATATTGTATGATATCACTTAAATGAAAAGACAAATGTGTAGAGACCAGAGTTTATTAGTGGTTACCAGGGGTGGGAGGGAGGGAGAAAAGGGGACTAAATGGTCATGGAAAAATTGCATTGATTAAGGGTAAGATTGCATAGCCAATTACTGTAATTGCTGTCCATAAATTATACATCTGTAAAAAGTTGAATTGGCAAAAGTTGAGTGATAGATATATTTACGACAAAAACAGCAACAAAAAAGAGTAGCTGCTGAGGCTACTTATATACAGCAAAACACATCATGGGATTTGGTTTCCCGATTTGGAGGTTTAGAGTCATGATTTCTTGGGACATCCCAGTTAATTGCCCTAATAACTTTTTTAGTGCTTCTGTTCTGCCTTCTGGTTCATTGTGTGGCTCCTGAGGTCTTAAAAACTTGCAAATGGCTATTCAAGGCACAACAATTGGTCTCTATTCACCTGGAGCAACAGAGGAAGAAAGAGAGTCAGGAATAGGAGGAGGTTATGGAATGTGTGGCTAATTGCCTCCATGAACACCTTCCTCCTTTGCCATGAGGCCAGAAGAACTGCGTGGTGTTCGGCTACCATTACTGAACATTTTGTTCAAATATTCTATAGAAGAATTCTGATTAAGAGGGGGAAAATGCAGAACAGAACTTCAAATTCTCATGGGCTTCAGACTTCCTGGAGCCACGGAGGGTGGATGAAACGCTGAAACTATTGCCCTGAGATAATCTTTATACCTTAAACCAAAAATATCTGCTGAAGTCTTCTTAAAAACAAACAATAGTTTAGCTTAACTAAGTAAAAAAGGTCTGCCTTGAGCAGTATGCTCTTTTAAGAACTACCTATATGGAAATAAGTTGATGACAGCAACTTGAAAGATTAGATAGGAACCTTAGGGGGCAGTGAATTTGTGTTAACGGGGGAGGAACAACTCAGAAAAGGGGGGTGAGAATGATTGCACAACTCAAAGAACGTAATCAATGACACTAAATTGTACTTGTAGAAACTGTTAAAAAAAAAAAGAGAGAATGTTGACAGATTGTGATAAATGTAACTAATGTCACTGAACAATTCGTGTGAAAATTGTCAAAGGAAACTTAACTTGCCATGTAAACTTTCACCAAAAACTCAATAAAATATTATTTTGTAAAAATCATTAAAAACAAAAACAAACTGAGACAGATAGGGTTAACTGTGCTGGCGGAACAAAAGAGTTGTTAAAAGATTACCATCTAGAACTTGGGAATCACACCCCCTCAACATGAGATAAGGCTGAAACAACCCATGAATTACTATCTCCTTCTTAGTGTCTCTCTAGTCCCTTCCCCTTTACAGGTTTCTGCATACACATACACAGAAGAACAAAGTGTGACTGCTGTTTAACCTTCCTTAGCCCTCCAAAGATGGTTAAGTAGTGCCAAAGATCAGTGCACTTGTGCTACATCCCATGATAAATGATGCCAAGGGCTGCGGAGAGGACTCCATCTTGAATACCAATGGGTTCCATCTTGGATTCCAGATGCACTCGCAACCTAATTAACATGCACTGCCATTCTGAGAAGTACCAGCCCCTTGAAAGAAGCCCACTAAATATTCATTACTTTATTGTCTCCACGGAACCCATATAAGTCCTAGCCTTGCTTCCCTTTTCAAGTCAGTCTTTTGGGGAGGCTTAGATCTCTCTTGACTCCTTTTATTTGACTCAAGCAAAATAAAGCTTGCTGAAGATAAAGTTTGTCTTTTGCGTGTACTCTTACTCAAGAAAAGACCAGGACTCTTTGCGTCAGATTGGCAATTGGTAACAAAACCTCATCTTGGATCAGATATGACCCACGGTCCTCTGTTTGCAACCTCTTCATGACCTTTGCGTGGATTCTCAATCCTGGCCACTCTTAGGAATCACTTCGTACCCTTGAAAAAAATACAGATGCCTGGACCTCACCCCAGAATTCCTGATTCAAATGGTCTGTGGTGGGGCCCAAACACCTGTATTTTTTTAAAGTCCCCAGGTGATTCTAAGGTGTAGCCATCACATGTAATAATCCTGGGAGCTCTGTCCATTCTTACCAAAACCAAACACCAAACCCCTTGCCATGGAGTCGATTCTGACTCATAGTGACCCCAAGTGTTTCAGAGTAGAACTGTGCTCCATAAGGTTTTCAATGGCTGTAATCTTACAGAAATAGATCTAGAACTAGGCCTTTCTTCCATGATGCCCCTGGGTGGACTCAAATCTCCAACCTTTTGATCAATAGTCGAGGAAGGACGGCAGATTTCCTGCTGCTCTCAGTTTAAAATCAGCTTGTTTAACCTGTTCCTCTGCCTGCCCCAAAGCTGTTGAATATTAATACTTCTGCAAAGGACTGGGAGTCTTGTCTCCTGCTCATCGGGCTTCCCACTTGTTAGATACAAGGAACACCTCTTGAGGACTGTGGAACAACATCATAATGAGCACTTGCCAGTGAGAAGTCCCCTGGGTGATGCAAATGATTAAGTGCTAGCTACTAACCAAAAGTCTGGAAGTTCAAACTCACCCAGAGGTGCCTTGAAAGAAAGTCCTAGTGATCTACTTCCAAAAGGTCACAGCTGTCAAAAACCCTATGGAGCACAGCTCTACTCTGCACACATGGGGTCTCCATGAGTCATAATCGACTCAAGGGCAGTTGATTTGTTTTGTCTTTGTTTTTGTTTACTTACTGGTGAGGTAGGAATGCATGATGACCCAGCTGTGGGGCAGATTTGAGAAATAGCCTGGAGAATTTTCTGCACAGTGCCCTGCTGTATTTAGAATCCTGGGGGCCTTGAATCCTGGCTATCGCCCAAGGGAGCCCCACCCATGGATATAGGCTAACTGCTTGGCTGAGAGATCACCAGTAGCTTCATTTTGCCTTGACCATGTTTTTTTTTTTTTTTTTTTTTATGGCCTACCAGGCCCTGCATGGTCTGGCCCACTGTATCAGCCAGGAGTCAACACAGAAGCACTGTGGATTATGGGATAAGAGGTTTATTCCAGGAATTAGACCTTACATACTTGCGGGAGGAGCCAGGGAAGGGAATGTCCAGGGGGAAACTGGCCCTAACCAGTCCATCAGAGTATCTTAGCACATTCAGCCACCAACATAGAACAGCCAAGGGGCCTCTATGGCAGGCTGAGCCTCTTTGTGGCTACTGCCACAAGCATCTGGGGATGGGCCTGGGACCACTGTTGGCCAGAAGGATTGGCAGTCAGAACATGTCAGTGGTCCACAGCTACAGAACAGAGGTGAGCAAGGACAAGGTGGAACACATCGGCTCCCAGCACATGTCTATCACTGTGTCTGACCGGGGGGACCTTCACTTGTTCCTGCCTAGTCTAACAGGGAAGAGGGTTCTGGGAAACATATTTCCAAATTAACCAAATGGACACAGTACAAACCACCATCACCCTGCTTACCTGTCTCAACTCTTCTGACACTACTGTTACCCTCTCTCCTACACTGCCCTCCGCACTGCCCTTCTTTCAGTTCTTAGAAATTTCCAAGTTCTTTCCCACCTTGGGGACTTTTTAATTCTAGCTGAAATGCTAGAATCACCAACTCCTCACCTAGCTCCTTTGACTCCTCCTCTAGGGCCCAGCTTAAACACCATTTCCTCTGGACTCCCAATATAAGTTATATTCCTGTTTGTTTTCTCTCATAGTATTTATTACAACTTGCAGTTGTATACGTGGGGGTCAGTGGTGAGTTCAGTGGTAGAAGTCTCACCTTCTGCCTTTAAGGACTAAGATGTGCCTGACACAAGCCATGGTGTTCTCAGTCGCCTCATATGCATTTGAAAGCTAGATGATGAATAAGGAAGATTGAAGAAGAACTGACATCTTCGAGTAGTGGTATTGGCGAAGAATATTGAATATACCACGGACTGCCAAAAGATCGAACAAATCTGTCTTGGAAGAAGTACAGCCAGAATGTTCCTGAGAAGCAAGGATGATAAGACTTTGTCTTACATACTTTGGACATGTTATCAGGAGGGATCAGTCCCTGGAGAAGGACATCATGCTTGGTAAAGTGGAGGGTCAGTGAAAAAGAGGAAGACCCTCAATGAGATGGATTGACACAGTGACTGCAACAATGGGGTTAAGCATAACATGAGGATGGCACAAGATTGGGCAGTGTTTTGTTCTGTTGTACATAGGGACACTATGAGTCGGAACAGACTCAATGGCACCTAAAAGCAACATGTGGGAGGCACGGATTCAATTCCCACCCCATGTACCTCATGCTCAGCCATCACCCTTCTATCAATGGAGGCTTCTGTGTTGCTATGATGCTGAACAGGTTTCAGCAGAGCTTCCAGACTAAGATAGACTAGGAAGAAAGACCCGGAGATCTACTTATGAAAATTAGTCAATGAAAACTCTATGGATCACAATGGCTGGTGTGCATAGGATTACCATGAGTCAGGAGCTGACTCAAGGACAATTATCAAAAACAACAGGGGTACATGTTTATGGGATTGTAACTCTTGTGCCAGCTTTGATGCTCTTTGAGGGCAGAATTTGTCTGTTTGGTTCACCATTGTAAACGCACTGCCTGGCCTGTAGGAGGTACCCCCCAAAAATACTTATTTAATGACCACAGTCGTTTTCAAGGCCAAAGTTTGATAAAATATTTTCGGGGGGGAAATTGGTTCCTTGCCTAATGAATGACTTTGTTTTGCTAAATTATGTATGGTCTAAATATAGCAAAATGAAAAAATAGTATTTTACTTAAATCCCTGCCAGCAGACAAAAATTAGCCTTACTACCCACCATCAGGACCCGAGTCCCCCATCAGCCTGAAAAAACCATTAGGGAGCAATTGCTAAAAGTGGTGTAATTAAGTAAACTGCTCTCCACAGAAGTTTTAATGGCCAGCGTGAGAAGTCTAGAAAGTTTCTTTGGCTTAATGACCAATAGACTTCTCAGCCCTATAGGCTTCTTTAATATCTGCATCATTTTCTCTGTAGGAATGCTTTATTTGAATAGGCTATTTTGTTTAAAAAACGATTATTTTTGCAAAGTTCCCTGGAAAATATTCCAGACAGTCATAGCACTGGTACTATGGGATTATTAGGGCTTTCTACTGTAATACGTGAGATAATGACACATAGCAGGTCATTGACAAATGGTAATTTCCTTCCCACATCTCTTGGGCTATTTTCTTCTAAGGGGATTGAAAGCACTTCCAAACTCCGGCTACTGATTTTGAAATGCCCCTGAAAGAAACCAAGTAGGGAAGAAAAGAAATTTTCTTCTAGGAAGATAAAAATGAATATTTACAAAATGCTGCCGGGCCTCACCTCTGCTCTTTAAATTTTAAACTTAGTTGTAGCTCTAATGCGCCCTTTCCCTTTTTCTTTTCTTTTATGTAAAAGATGAATTACAAACTGGAGAAAACACTACATTGATTTGGAAAATAACTCTTTGGAGTAACAAGCTTGGCATTTTCAGGGACAATTCTGACGCTGAGTGTTCTTTCCACTGGTCCCCATAAAATAATTCTTTCTTCTTAGACTATATCTTAATTTTTGGAGCAGAAAACAATGTCCCCATGAGTATAGCTCTCCTCTTCCACCCTTTGCCTAAGATCCAGGGTAACCAAGCCGTATCTCTGGAATAACAAACAAACAAAAAAACAAACCCATTGCCATCAAGTTGATTCCAACTCATAGCAACCCTATAGGACAGAGTAGAACTGCCCCATACGTATCCAAGGAGCACCTGGTGGATTTGTCAAACTGCCAGCCTTTGGTTAGCAGCCATAAGTCTTAATCAACACACCACTAGGGTTTCCAGTGGAACCGTGGAATTTTCCTAAAGGGAGAGGGGATGTTCTACCTCTGTGCTGCCTTGGTGGGAGGCTCCCGCTTGCCTAGGTACAAGAGTATACCTCTCCATCACTACCACATCTCTGAAGACAAGGCTCCCATGCTCTGTTCTGAAGGAGTTACACCTGTCCTGAACCATGGCAGGGGGATTGTCCATATGGAGTGGGTATGTTGGAGAGCTATGCAAGTCTTGTGTTTTCAGAGGGGGGGCATAGGCTGATTGTGTTGGGGGACGGTTGTCTCCAGATGTCAAGAAAAGCACCCTTAACGTAGCTTCTGAGCCTGGCAATTTAAGGTGCCTGTTTAAGTAAATATCATTGGCCTCCTCTTTGGTGACACAGGTCTAGTCTGTGTGGTCCCTCGTCCTCTTCCCTCGGCCCACATAGTTTTTACATAGTCTAGGGCAGTGCTTCTCAAAGTGTCGTCCCCAGACCAACAGCATCAGCAGCACCTGGGACCTTGTTAGAAATGCAGATTCTCAGGGCCCCACCTAGACCTACTGTATCAGAAGCTCTGAGGGTGGGGCCCAGCAATCTGAGCTTTATCAAACCCTCCAGGAGATGACATTAAGGTTTGAGAACCACTACTCTAGTTTAGGGCTGTGCTTCTCAAACTTGGCTTTATACTAGAATCTCTTGGGAAGCTTCGAAAAATTCTAATGCCCAGGTCTCACCTACATCAATTAAATCAAATCTGGAAATGGGCATCTGTATTTCTTAAAGTTGCCCACCAAACCAGTAACCAGTTGACTTCGAGTTGACCCCAACTCATGGTGACCCCATGTGTGCCAGAGTAGAACTGTGTTCCATATGGTTTTCAATGGCTGATTTTTTTGGAAGTAGATCGCCAGGTCTTTCTTCCAAAGAACCTCTGGGTGGACTCGAACTTTCAACCTTTTGGTTGCAGTCAAGTGCCTTAACCTTTTGCACCACCCAAGGACTCGAAAGCTTTCTTAGTTGAATCAAATGGACAGGCAAGCCTAAGAACCAACAGTTCACTTTAGGGCTTTGCTGCCCCAAATGTGGTCCCCAGGCCAGCAGTGTGGGCACCACCTGGGAGCTCATTAGAAATGCAGAATCTCAGGCCCCACCTATCTCAGGCCCCACCTACCTCAGACCCATGGGTTGAATCAGAATCTGTACTTTAACAAGATCCTAAGGTGATTTGCACGCACGTGTCAGCCTAAGCACTGACCTGGGGTACCAAAAACTCAATCCAATTTGTGTGTCTGAAACTCTGACATAGATCAATAGTTGACCGAACCCAAGGGTCTAGAGGTTATTGCTTTTGTTTTTCTGGTTTTGTGGGGACACTTCCCTCTTGCTCCGAATCAGTGGGTGATCTGACTGGGGAGGGGAGAACGCTCTGTGGGGGAGAAGTAACTAAATTCAATGAGTGCCTCAAGGGGGCACTATGAGTGAGCAGGGAGAAGGAAACACATTAACATTTGCACATATTCTCTGCTATATTATTAATTACCACATTGTCTAATAGTTTCTCTCAGGAGGGCTCCCCATAAACCAGCTATTTCTTACTACCACTTCATTCCATCCTCCAATTTTTTCTCTTCATTTATTTCTTACATCTCACCAGATCACTTCTCTGTGATTTAGAGTATGAAACCAATTCTGAAAGTACGCTCAGAATTGAAGTGAATATTAACCTGGACTTACTGTAGGAGCCCTGGTTACGCGGTGGTTAAGAGCTCGGCTGCTAACAGAAAGGTCAGCTGTTCAAACCCATCAGCCACTCTGTGGGAGAAAAGATGTGGCGGGCTGCTTCCATAAAGATTGCCGCCTCGGAAACCCTATGGGGCAGTTCCACTCTGTCCTGTAAGATCGCTAGGTGGAATCGACTAGATGACAATGGGTTTTGGTTTTTGGTTGGACTTACTATTTTCTTAAAGAAGTGGGAACAGTCTCTTATTTGAATTGGCTGACCTTGTGACCAAAAGGCAAAAGAACTTTATTGCCTTGGAATTTCTTAACTGACAAGAACCTTTTGCATTAATCCAATCCACATAGTCATTATCCTTAGTTTTAAGTGATCATAGTGCCTATATTTTTGTCAAGTCTTTAAACTTGCACTCAACTCTGTATAACCTGTTGCCCTTGAGCCGATTCTGATTCATAGTGACCCTATAGGACAGACAAGAACTGCCGCATAGAGTTTCCAAGGAAGGCGTGGTAGATTCAAACTGCTGACCTTTTGGTTAACAGCCACAGCACTTAACCACTACGTCACCAAGGTTTCCCACCTCTGTATGGGTAAGTTTATGTGTTTGTTGTTAGCTGCTGTCCAGTCAGCTCCGGACTTATGGGGGCTCCATTATAACAGTCCTGGTTGCTAATCCGACCATTTGTGATCCATAGGGTTTTCAGAGGCTGATTTTCTGAAGTAGATCACCAGGCCTTTCTTTCCAGTCTGTCTTAGTCTGGAAGCTCTGCTGAAACCTGTACAGCATCACAGCAACACATAAGCCTCCACTGACAAACAGGTAATGGCTAAGCATGAGGTGTATTGGCTGGGAATCGAACCTGGGTCCCCCTCACGGAAGGTGAAAATTCTACCACTAGAATCACCAATGTCTTATGCGTCTACATGTAGTTGTGACAAGTAGGGATGTTTAGAATGCCTATGTGTCCCGGGCAGTGGGGTAGAGCATGGTTAGTAGTTTCTGAAAAGTCTAAGGAAAGGCTAGGAATAGGAGTGAGGATCCCTGGGCCCCTGATATCAAGCCTTTGTTCTGCTGGGCCTCAGTTCTTTTACTTCTAAAACAGGAATTTTGACAGCTGGGGGTTACAAATTTAAATGCTGTATTAATTTCCTACGGCCGCCATAACAAAGTACCACAAACTGGGGGCTTATTAGAACAGGAATATATTGTCTCACAATTCTGGAGGAGGCAAGTCGTCTGAATTCAAGGTATCAAAAGAGCCTTGTTCTCTCTGAAGGCTCTAGCGGATGATCCTTTCTTGTCTCTCTCAGGTTCTGGTAGCCCCAGGTGTTCCTTTTCTTGTCTCTCTTGTTCCTTACCCTGTCTCTTCTCTTTTATAAAGACACCACCATGATTGAATTAGGACCCACTACTCCACTATGATCTTATGGTAATTTAACTGATAACATCTCCAAAGACCCTATTTCCAAACAAGATCATGTTCAGGGGTAATGAAGGTTATGACTTGAGCATATCTTTTTGGAGGACATGATTCAACCCATAACAGGTGCCTACAGGAGCCTAGGAGGTAACCTAGATGGAACTACGAACAACTCCTACTCAGCCCCTGTCCCACCGCTAACCTGTGGGAATGTGGGCCCAGTGTTACCAGATTTCAAGAGAAGCAAAAATTGTAATTTTCCAGTTTTTAAATGTTGGAAACTGATACTTTTTTTTTTTTTTGCAGTTTGTGGAAACTGCACAAAACACTCCTGAGGCCATATTCCACCTGGGGCCTCTACCCTAAGTGATACCCCAGCACTCTTCCAGAAATCCAGTTTCAACGCTTTAATGCATCTACTGTTTTGTGTGTGTGTGTGTGTGTTTGTATAGTCTTGTCTGTGTCTTTAGTTTATTCTTCAACAAATATTTATTGTGCAGCCATTGTAAGCCAGAAACTATAGTTAATAGAAAAAAGAATGAGGTGAGATTTCTACCTTTAGGTGAGCAAATAAGGGAGCTAAGTTGGGTATCCCAATAACTTATAAGGTATGGTCAGTAGTTTCTGAAAAGTGTAAGGAAAGGCAAGTCCAGTTTCTTGTTGTTTTTGTTGTTAAGTGTCATTAAGTTGGTTACAACTCATAGGAACCTACGTATAATAGAATGAAACATTGCTTGGTCCTGGGCCATTCTCACAATAGTAGCTATGTTTGAGCCCATTGTTGCAGCCACTGTGTCAGTCCATCTCACTGAGGGTCTTTCTCTTTTTCATTGATCCTCTACTTTCGTAAGCATGATGTCCTTCTCCAGGGATTGGTCCCTCCTGACAACATGTCCAAAGTAAGCCAGACTAAGTCTTGCCATCCTCACTTCCGGCCACCTTCTTCCAAGACAGATTCGTTCATTCTTCTGGCAGCCCATGACGTATTCAATATTCTCCTCCAGCACCATAATTCAAAGGCATCAATTCTTCATTGGTCTTTTTTCATTCCCCAGCTTTCACATGCATAGGAGGCGACAGAAAAGACCATCACTTGGGTCAGGCTCACCTTAGTCATTAAAACGACATCTTTGCTTTTTCAGATTTTAAAGAGGTCTTATGCAGCAGATTTGCCCAATGTAATGACGTTGTTTGATTTCTTGATTGCCACTTCCACGGACATTGATTGCAAATCCAAGTAAAATGAAACCCTTGACAACTTCAATATTTTCTCACTTTATTATGATGTTGCTTACTGGTCCACTTGTGAGGATTTTTGTTTTCTTTGTGTCGAGGTATAATCCATACTGAAAGCTATACTCTCTGATCTTTATAGTCCTCTTCATTTTCAGCAAACAAGACTCTGTCATCGCATATCACAGGTTGTTAATGAATCTTCCTCCAATTCTGACACTATGCTGTTCTTCATATAGTCCAGCTTCTTGTATTATTTGCTCAACATACAGATTGAATAAGTGTGGTGAAAGGATACAACCCTGGCATGTACCTTTCCTATTTTAAACCACACAGTGTCCCCTTGTTCTGTTCAAACAACTGCCTCTTGATCTATGTACAGTTTCCTCATGAGCACAATTAAGTGTTCTGGAAGTCCCACTTTTCACAATGTTATCCATAATTTGTTATGATTCACACAATCAAGCCTTCTTGTAGTCAATAAAACACAGGTAAACATCTTTCTGGTGTTCTCTGCTTTTAGCCAAGATTCATCTGACATCAGCAATGATATCCCTCATTCCATGTCTTCTTCTGAGTCTGGCTTGAATTTCTGGTAGTTCCCTGTCAATGTACACCTGTAGCTGATTTTGAATTGTCTTCAGCAAAATTTTGCTTGCATATGATAGTAATGATATTGTTCTGTAATTTCCACATGCTTTTGCATCAGTTTTCTTTGAAGTGGGGATGAATATGGATCTCTCCCAGTTAGTTGGCCAGGTAGCTGTCTTCCAAATTTCTTGGCATAGACAAGTGAGTGCTTTCAGGGTTGTATCCATTTGTTGAAGCATTCAATTGCTATTGTGTTTTTTAATTAATTCCGCCACTTTCTGTTTCTTTATTGGTGTATTTAGTCCATTTACATTGAGCGTAATTATGGATAAGTATGAATTTAGTGCTATCATTTTGATGTCTTTTTTTGTGTGTTGACAGTTTCTTTTTCCCACTTAATTTTATGTGCTGAGTAGATTATATTTATATATTGTCCTTTCCTCATATTCGTTGTTGATTTTGTTTGTGCTGAACTCTCTACTTTTGTTTTGTATTTTATTTTGATGTGTAGGATGGTTTGTCTCCTTTGTTTATTATTTACCCCTATTTTTCTAAATTTAAACCTAACTTTTATTTCTTTGCATTGCTTATCTTCCTCTTTATTTGGAAGATCTATGACTATATTACTTAGCCCCTCTTTATTGTTTTAATATTGTCTTCTTTTACATAATAACATTGCTGTTATCCTGTTTTGAGCTTTTTTTTTTTATCTTGCCTTATTTTTTTGATTTCTCTGTCTGGTTTGACTTACTTATTTATATTTCTATTATCTGTCTCCCCACTCTGGAATGTAAACTCTTTGAGACCAGGGCTTATCTCTCATGTTCACTGCTATATCCCCTCCCCTTAGAAGGGTGCCTTGCACACAATAGGTGCTTGGTAAATATTTGTGGAATGAGTTGATGAGTGAATACCTGCTATGTGCCAGGGAGGGATGATATAAAGATGATTGACACATTTCCTGAATCCCTTCCCTGAGGAGTTCACTGTCTGGTGAGAACTGACTATCTAGTTAGAAGTGGCAATCATCTTCAAATGCATCCACCTGGAACAGTAGTTCTCAACTGGGAGAAATTTTGCTACCCAGGGGACACTTGGCAATGTCCGAAGACATTTTTTGTTGTCACAGGTGTGGGGGAGTGCTACTGGCATCCAGTGGTTTGAGACTGTGGATGCTGCTAAACATCCTACAATGCATAGGACATCCCCCACAATAGAGTGTTATCTGACCTCAAATGGCAATAGTGCCAACATTGAAACACCTTGACCTAGCCAATTAGATTTGCCAGGGAGAATGTTGTTTGGGTTGTATAAGAGCAACCCAATGAAATGTTGGGGACATGTGCAATGAAGCCTCTTTGGTGTTGTTGATGAGAGTGTGGGATTCAGGCCCCAGCAGAGGTTGGCAAAGTTGTGAAACTCTGCAAAGCTCTGCATTGAGAGACCAGCCCCAACCATTAATTTTCTTTACATGTCCCAGAGCCCAGGTTTGAGAACAATGTCAACTCAAACCCAGTCAAGCCATGTCTAGAACTCTAGAAATCAGGCCAGGGAAACCCTTTGAACAGTATCCTCGTTACTACAAAGAACTCCCATATGGGTTTTCACTTGGCCTGGTTTCCTCCAGAAGGCTGAGAAAGCTCAGAGTCCCTCCTGCTATAATAAATCTTATCTCTATTTCTATTTGGGTGAAAGGAGTGTTTCTACTTCCCTCACCCTCCTGGAAAATGTAATTTTCTCTTCCAGGTAAGCAAATGATAGATGAGAAAGGTCTAAGAGACAAGAGATTATGTAGGTGGTAGTCTCTGGGTCATCTAGTGTTTTAACTATCTTTTTTTAATCCTGTGACCATGGGCAGGTTACTTTATCTCCCTGTGGCTCAGTTTCCTCATCAGCAGAATGAAGGTGTAGGATTGGGTCATGGGTTGGTTGTGTTCCAGCTCTAAATAATTCTAATCACTCATCTATCACCTGCTACAATCAGAAAACTGATGGCAACATATGCCTTGTGTTAGAAGAAATAAATTTGAAAATGAAGGAGAGACTGCCTGTAAATGTGACACCAACATTCCCCCGTCCCTGCCCCCACCCCCACCTCCACCCCCATTTGTGAAAATAAAACACCCACGTTAATCTTTGGAACAGTATTTCCTAGGATACGTTTCTTAGAACGTAACCCCTTGAGATATGAAAATGAGATTCTATGGTCAAAAATGTTTGGGAACGTACTAGAACTCCTTCTTGGAGAGAAACAGTGAATCATTTTGACTTTTTTTTAGTGTTCCTTGGAACTCACTGACATTTTCCTTTGCTTTGTACCTACTTGGAAAGGGAATTGTGGTACTTGCTCAAAAGAATCTCAGAGGAGACGGACAAGATGTGTCACAACATGCCTGGCCTTCCACGGAAGCATGGGATTGCCCCATATGCCCGGTATTGGGCAATGGTAACGTTCTTGTCACACTATTAATAAAATCCCATTTATTGCTCTCAATTTGTAGTTATATAGGCTGCAATGCAAAGAGAGAGAAATTTCAACCTGTGCCTCTGCTGAATTTACTCTGTCAGTCCTATTCACTAAGTGCCTCTATTATACTCCTCCCTACGAAAAAAAAAAAAAATTGCAGTCAAGTCGATTCCGACTCATAGCAACTCTATAGGAGAGAGTAGAACTGTCCCATAGGGTTTTCAAGGTGAATTCAAGCTGCCAAACTTTGTTAGCAGCCGAGCTCTTAACCACTATGACGCTAGGCGTTTCTATATAGGGATGGTAAATAGGTTCTTTCTCTCATGGCAATAGTGATCAATGGGTAGTGGCTGCCTGGAACAATGTGTTGAAAAAGATCTTAAGGCCTTCATTGAGCTTGGAGAGGAAAATATCTTGT
The DNA here is from genome assembly GCF_030014295.1 of Loxodonta africana. Taxonomy (NCBI): domain Eukaryota; kingdom Metazoa; phylum Chordata; class Mammalia; order Proboscidea; family Elephantidae; genus Loxodonta; species Loxodonta africana. Next base: position 74,916,720 of record NC_087353.1, on the reverse strand, counting down.
TGATTCTTAACGTTTGTCATGGGTGTAGTGCTGTGACTGTTGATGTGTGTTATGGGTGTAGGTTAGAAGAATTGATTGCTTGTTGTGTGTTTCCTCACCAAAAATCAGAGGCTTCTTACAAACTAACCAGTTCGGTTTAGTTGCAGAATTAAGATTTAATATACTTAAGTGACAAAATGAATAGTTAAGATAATTCTATAGGGTCCAAGAAAAGAGAACTCCTTCAAGTTATAAGGTAAAGATAAAGTTAGAGCTTGAGTTGGGCCTTGAACAGTGGAAGAGTTAAGTCTTGGGAGGAGGACCCAGGAGATAAATCTCAGCAGACATGGCTGATGACCTGCTAATGCCCTGGGATAGCTTGTGTCCTGGGATAACTACCCAGATACCATGTCTGTACCTCTTAGACTGTGCTCAATAAAGGATACTTTCTCATCCTTAACTTTACCTAGCACAGGGCTGTCCAATAGAAATATGGACATATGTAATCTTAAGCTTTCTAGTAGACACATTAAAAAAAGTAAAGAATAAGTGAAATTAATTTTTGTATTTAAATTTTAAAAATTGCAATAAGAAATATATAATACAAAATTTGCCGTTTAAACCATTTTTAAGTGTGCGATTCAGATACATTGATTATATTCACAATATTGTACAACCATCATCACTATCTATTTCTAAAACATTTTCATCAACCCTAATAGAAACTCCTTAAGCAATAACTTCCCATTCCTCTCTTTCTCTAGTCCCTGGTAGCCACTAATCTACTTTGGTCTCCATGCATTTGCCTATGGTAGATATTTCATATAACTGGGATCATAAAATATTTGCCCTTTTGTGTCTGACTTATTTCACTTAACATGATGTTTTCAAAATTCATCCATGTCATACCATGTATCACAACATCATTTCTCTTTATGCCTGAATAATAATCCATTGCATATGCAGATTACATTTTGTTTATCCATTCATCTGTTGATGGATGCTGGAGTTGTTTCCACCTTTTGGCTATTGTGAATAATGCTGCAGCAAGTACTGATGTACAAGTATCTGTTTGAGTCCCTGCTTTCCCTTCTTTGGGTATATATCTAGGAGTGGGATTGCTGGGTCATATGGTAACTCTATGTTTAACTTTTTGAGGAACTCCCAAACTGTTTTCTACAGTAGCCATAATTTTAATAATGTATTTTATTTGACCTAGTATATCTAAAATATTATCATTTTAAATTGTAATCTTATAAATGCTATTGCTGAGTGTCTTAGGCTGGATTCTTTAGAGAAGCAAAACTAGTAAAGTGTATAAATACATATATAGATATAAAGGAAATGGCTCACACATTTATAGAGGTTGGAATGTCCCAAGTTCATGAGTGATGATAGAGGTTTCTCCTGATTTACATAGCCACAGGGCTGGTGAATCCAAGATCAGCAGGTCAGCGAGCAGGGCTCTTTCTCACAGGCTGTGAAGATCAACGAATTCCAGGATTGGCAGGCAAGATGGCAGGTAAATTGCTAGCTCAAGTCCCAAGAAGTAGATGTCAGACAAAAGGAACCAGCTGCAGGATCCAGACTGAACAAAAGCCCACAAGACTTGCTAGAATGTCCACTTATATTCCATGCAGGCCACATGCCCAAGGAAATTTCCTTTCAACTGATTGGCTACTCACAGCAGATCCGATCATGGAGGTGATCACATTATATCAAATCTCATCACGGAAGTGATCACATCATCATATGACTGCCAAACTACATCGTAACTGCCAAATCACTGAGAATCATGGCCCAGCCAAGTTGACACACAACCTGAACAATCACACTGAGATATTTTATGCTCTTTTTTTGGCACCAAGTCTTCAAAAGGTTGTTGTTGTTCTTAGGTGCCCTTGAGTTGGTTCCAACTCAATGCAACCCTATAGGACAGAGTAGAACTGCCCCATAGGGTTTCCAAGGAGTGGCTGGTGGATTTCAGCTGCTGACCTTTTTGGTTAGCAGTGGAGCTCTTAACAACTATGCCACCAGGGCTCCCTTTGAAAGCAAGTTTGTCTTTTATACTTACAGGATTTCTCAATGTGACCTAGCCACATTTCAAGTGCCCGATAGCCACCTGGGACATGCACATCCTTGTTAATATGTTCTTTATCCCAAAATGTTTGAATACAGCCAACTACGTTTCAACAGTTTTCCCCCAATTCTGTTCTGATGGATTCAACAGGAGCTAGAGATTATTTCTAATCTAAAAATTATTTCTATAAATATCATATAAGAACAATTCATTAACTTATTAATTAATCTTTCAAAATTTGAGTTCCTTTAATAAGTAAATCAGTGCCTTCGTAGTCAAAGAGCTTTGTTACTTATTCTAAAAGTTAAACCAATGGGGGTGGGGGGAGAAACAGACCAGTTGCTGTGGAGTCAATTCCAAGTCTTGGAGACCCCATGTGCTACAGAGTAGAACTGAGTTCTGCAGGGCTTTCTTGGCTGTAAGCTTTCTGAAAGCAGATCTCCAGGCCTTTTTCCCATGACACTGCTGGGTAAGTTCAAACCACCAACCTTTAGGTTGGTAGATGAGAGCAAAGAATTTGCAACCCCAGGACCTTAAAACAATGAAGGAATCCTTAATATTTTACTCTAGTGAACAAATAATAAGACTTCTTTTTTTAGGACATGTTTTTTGTTTTCTGGAAAATATTTTGAGCTCTTTCTAATGCATGTTATCAATATTTCCTCTAAATAGCCTTTTGAAGTTTGCTAGCCATTGAGTATGAACTTCCTTTTGTAGTAGAGAAAACTTCTACTCTATTTAAAAGTAAAACAAAGAGGTTTATTAAGGGTTCCAAATCAGTTCAAATGGAGAAGTATGCAGCTCATGAAAATGAAACCACGATGTCTGAGGCACAAAAATCACACAAACATTTTTATAGGGTTTTAACAAAGAGCGGGGGCTACAATATTTGGATTGGTTTTCAGACAGGGAAGTTAGTGCTGGGCTTTCTCAAAATGGGCGCTTTTCAGTGATCGTGGGATAACACACGGGGGGATTTCAGAGATTGGCAACTTACCTTAGATTGCAGAGGTATGTGCAGTTATGGGGAGTACATAGGGAATCACAGAACAATGACAGGACATGCTTTTCTGGGAACCTACTATTAAAACTGCTTTCACAAGCATATCTTTTACTGGGGTTCCACTGTAAAGGAGATTTTTCGGTAATGTTGTGTGTTAAGCCACCCTGGGAATAAGCTGTCGACGTTCTGCATCTGCTTGACCACAGAGAAAAATATTTCCTTTAGGGTAATATTTTAAGCATGACTAAAGATTAAGTATAAAAGAGAAAAAGAAAACAAAACCCTGCTATCATAAAATGAGGCTTGTTGTCAGGCCTGGGCCAGGGTCCTTTACTTATACCAAGTGCCTCATATGATTTTAGGGTTCTCGCTCTCATTCTATTCTTTTGATCAAGGATTTCTAGGGAAATTCTTTGATCACACTTTAAAGAATGCCTTCTTCTGCATGGACTTGGTGGATCTCTGAATGGCCACTTATTTATTACAAGCCTTTAAGACCCCAGGCTCTACTATTCTTGGTAGCCAGGCACCATCTGAGGCCTTCACTGTGCCATTGCTTTGGCATTCTGTTTCAGTGATATTCTCAAAAGAGAAAGAGAAGGATGATGCCACATTAGGAGGAACTGTTTGGTTATTTGAGGGAACCCATCTAAGGAGTGAGTTCAACCACATCTGAAAGATAGTTTTTGTCAATGTAGATTATTCTTCTCATGGGTAAAATGTTGGTTTTCTGGGTCAAAACATTGGAGGCGACTTTCACACAGCATTTGATAGTTCTAATAACAATTACAGTAACCATAAGTATCATTAATCCAGTCAACAATATAGATCTTATCCATGATCCAATCCCTGAGGATAGCCAGCTGAAAATATCTAGAAAAGGGGGGGTTGACATGTGGGCTACTTGAAGCCAAGTGGCATTTTGGTGGGCCTGTCTGACATCTTGTTCTACTTCTGCTAGAGTATTAATCCAAGTGCAGCAGGAGGTAATGGCAACCGCACAGACCCCTCCTTGTTAGGCTAGAATAAAATCGGGGGCAATTCTATAATCCACTACAACTTTAACTAAAGAATTTAGGGACTTCTGTTGGGCATCTATGCTGTCAGCAAGTCTGTCATTTATTTGGAGCATAGCAGCAGATAAATTGAGAATAAATTTTTCAAGTTCAGGAATACCAACAAGAAGTAGGAGGCCTTGAAGAAATGCCCATCCACCTCCCAGTCTGTCCATTATAGGGTTCTCATTAAATTCTGAAACATTTTCTCTTTTATGAAGAGTGAGGATGTTCACATCATCGGTCCAATGTATGCTTTCATCATAGGAATGGATATTTAGAAGGTCTCTGTGATGGTTAAGATTGTGTGTCAACTTGGCTGGGCCATGATTCTTAGTGCTTTGACAGTCATATAATGTTGTGATCACTTCCCTGTCGAGATTTGATACATGATCACCTCCATGATGGGATCTGCTGTGAGTGGTACCAGTGAGGGTGGGGTCTTATGGTAGCTCACCACACCCTCAGACTTCATCTCTCTGCTCTCCATGGCCTAGCCCTTCCTACTCTCCTGGCTGGGGCTTTTGTTTTGTTTTAGATCCTGCAGCTAGCTCCTATTCAACTGACCTCCCATTCTTGGGACTTGAGCTAGCAGCTTACCTGTAGTCTTGCCTGCCGATCTTGAGATTCATCAATCTTCACAGCCTGCACCAGCCCTGCTCTCTGACCTGCTGATCTTGGGTTCACCAGACCCTGTGGCTATGTGAATCAGCAGAAGCCTCTTTCATGCCCTATGGACTTGGGACGTTACAACCTGTAAAAACCGTGTGAGCCATTTCCTTGATATAAATCTCTCTCTTTCTATATACACGCTTTACTGGTTTTGCTTCTTTAGAGAACCCAGCCTAAGACAGTCCCCTAAAAGGCCTAATATATATTGGCCTGCCGTATTCCAACCATCCAAACAGGATGAAACCCAGGTATGGGACTCTTCATTTGGATTTGGGTTGGCAATGGTTGAGTTTCTTGATCCTCCACACAAAAATATGTATCCATATGGGGCACATACTATGCCAGTTCCAGTGTGTTTATTCGGGAGAGGGATGGTTTGATGTATTTGTTCAAGCCAATATTCTGTCAAGGAGTTATTACAAATAGGCAATCATCCTAATCTTAGCCAATTCCACATTTGAATACAAAAAGTCTTCTTTCCCTGCAGGCATGCTGTTAAATTTCCTGTGAAAACCACTTTCCAAATCTGGAATGTGGCACTATATGAAACTATGTGCTCATTTTTACAGTCTGAAGTGTTCCAGGCTGCCTCAAAACAATCTTTAACTCTAATCTGGGTTAGACTAAAACATAGCAACAGGGGATGAGCTAATAACCTGCAGGGGTGATGCCACAGGCTCACACGTATGGCTCACCTAAAGGTGATATTGAAGTTGATGGTAACAAGCAGGACAAAGTATGGGAGAAGCTAATGGATCTGAAATTGTGAGGCCAGATTTTGAAATTTGATGGCAAATCCAACAAGTGGGAAGCTTACTGGTACTAGCTACTGACTGTACTATTCTAACAAATGTATTGTCATTCCAAGAGTTAACCAAAGTGAGACTTAATAAGATGAAAATGTTGAAGGTAAATTTCATAATGGAGAAAAATTATCCAACAATACTAAAACAAGACAACTAATAGAGTAATAATGATTATAGCTAAGCAAGCTCCTTCTTCAGATTTCACAAGAAAGAGGCTAAATTACCAAGAAGTAAATCCAAACTGGTGAAGTAAAGCTACTTCAAATGTAATGAATATTAAACAGAAGTTAACAAGTTCTGCAGTTAGTATTACCAAAACCACCAATTAATAAGACCTACTTTGAGGAAAACAGAAACAGTAAAAAAAAAAAAAAAAAAAAAACATAGTAAGTAGGAAACAGTCCAATAATTTCAACTGCCTGAATTTTCATGAGATCTTGTTCTGTGATCTTGGGGTGAGCTCTCTACTGGCCACTGGGGTGGCTGAGTTTCAGTTTGAGTCCTACAATTATTCAGACAATCCAGGTAGGAGCTGTGGTCCTTTTTAACTGGGAGAGATGGATCCAAGTCTTAACTCCCTGTGATTTTGCAGCACAAGAGTTAATAAAGAGAACTATGTATGTCCTTTTTCACTGAGAGTCCAGGCAATGTTTTAAATATATCTTTCCTAACATACATCGTCCCCTGGAACACTATCAAGCAGAGTTTGGGATTTTAGTTTCAGTTGTTAAAGGCTCCTTTAACCTGTAAAAACATTCCTTAGATTATTGGATTAAAAAATGACAACATTTAACAACATTAGAGTCAATATAAGCAATATAAATAGGTAGGGCCATTTTGTTGTGAAAGACTGTTTCTTTGTTCACAGTCATTTCAATGTTCATTTCTTGGAGTCTGTGGTACTTCTGAATATATTTTAGTCAGAACATGGCTTGAGCCATAACATCTTTTAATTCATAGGACGTTCTGTAGCCAATATAATATTGTTAGTTCCTGAAATAGTTGATTCTTACATTAAAAAAAAGGAAAGAAGGAAAAAAATTGGTTTCTTATATTTAGAAAATAGAATGTTGTATATTAGTAATATTCTTACATAAATATTATAGTAACTCTTTTAGTCTAATGTAGCCAGTTTTGGTTCCATGCTATTCTGGACCAGCAACAACTTGAAAAACCCTGCCAGTTTCTACACAAGAGTTCTAAAGATCCTGATTCTGTCCAATGGCATCCATGTTTAAAATAATATAATCCTCTTTATGAGTCTGATATAGTTCATTTCTGTTGTGTTTTGGTGAATCAGCAGGGTAAAATTTATCTGTGAATGACAAAAATGGCTCTGGTTAACTTATAATGAAAAGTGAAAAGACTTGATGGGAATTAATTACAAAAGTAATGCAAAGCCAAATAATTTTTTAAACAAAGGTATCTAAACATAATGATTAATCTCGCTTCTGAAGAGCTTTAGATACAATGCATAATAATCTTGAGACATTGAACCATATAGTCAGGATATATCAAGAATATATTAAGATTATTAAATCTCTAAACATTTGAATGGTAATAAAAACTTAGTGGATAAATTATGTGAATTCCTCCAGTAAAAACAAGTGGCTTTGATGATCTACGATTTAAAGGAAAAAATGCTTTGACCAAGTCAGCAATTGAAATAATAAAATTATGACATAATATCACATGCTGGTTGTCTAGTATCAATTAAACATTACTGACATAAATTTTAACTCAGAGAAAATCTGGTACCTTTCCTTATTTGACAGTATGTTTTATGCAATTTATGTTGTTGCCATTGTTAGGTGCCATCGAGTCAGTTCCAACTCATAGCAACACTATGTACAACAGAACAAAAGACTGCCCAGTCCTGCACCGTCCTCACAATTGTTATGCTTGAGCCCATTGTTGTAGCCACCCTGTCAATCCATCTCACTGAGGGTCTTTCTCTTTTTTGCTGACCCTCTACTTTACCAAGCATGACGTCCTTCTCCAAGGAATGATCTCTTCTGATAAAACACCCAAAGCATGTGAAACATAATTTCGCTAACCTTGCTTCAAAGGAGCATTCTGATTGTACTTCTTCCAAGACATATTTGTTTGTTCTTTTGGCAAGTCATGGTATATTCAATATTCTTCACCAACACCACAATACAAAGGCACCAATTATTCTTTGGTCTTCCTTACTCATCGTCCAACTCTTGCATTCATATGAGGCATTGGAAAACACCATGGCTTGAGTCAGGTACACCCTAGTCTTCAAGGTGACATCTTTGCTTTTCAACACTTTAAAGAGGTCTTTTGCAGCAGATTTGTCTAATGCAATGCTTAGTTTGATTTCTTGACTGCTGCTTCCATGGATGCTGATTGTGGATCTAAGTAAAATGAAATCCTTGACAACTTCTATCTTTTCTCCACTTATCATGATGTTGCTTATTGGTGTAGTTGTGAGGATTTTTGTTTTCTTTATGTTGAGGTGTAATCCATACTGAAGGCTGTGGTCTTTGATCTTCATCAGTAAGTGCTTCCAGCCCTCTTCCCTTTCAGCAAGTAAGGTTGTCCCATCTGCATAATGCAGGTTGTTAATGAGTCTTCCTCCAATCCTGATGCTGCATTCCTCTTCATATAGTCCAGCTTCTTGGGTTATTTGTTCAACATACAGATTGAGTAAATAAGGCGAAAGGAAACAACCCTGGCATACACCTTTCCTGACTTTAAACCCTGCAGTATCCACTTGTTCTCTGGGAATGACTGCTTCTTGATTCATGTACAGGTTCCTCATGAGCACAGTAAGTGTTCTGGGATTCCCATTCTTTGCAATGTTATCCATAATTTGTTATGATCCACACAGTCAAATGCCTTTGCATAGTCAATAGAACACAGGTAAACATGTTTGTGGTATTCTCTGCTTTCAGCCAGGATCCATCTGACATCAGCAATGATATCCCTGGTTCCATGTCCTCTTCTAAATCTGGCTTAAATTTCTGGTAGTTCCCTGTTGATATAATGCTGCAGCCACTTTTGAATGATCTTCAGCAAAATTTTACTTGCGTGTGATATTAATAATATCGTTTGATAGTTTCCACTTTTAGTTGGATCACCTTTCTTGGGAATAGGCATAAATATGGATCTCTTCCAGTTGGTCGGCCAGGTAGCTATCTTCCAAATTTTTTGGCATAGATAAGTAAGCACCTCCAGTGCTGCATCTGTTTGTTGAAACATCTCGATTTGCATTCTGTCCATTCCTGGAGCCTTGTTTTTTGCCAATGCCTTCAGCTCAGCTTGGAATTCTTCCTTCAGTACTATCAGTTCCTGATCATATGCTACCTCCTGAAATGGTTGAACGTCAACCAATTCTTTTTGTTATAGTGACTCTGTGTATCCCATCCATCTTCTTTTGATGCTTCCTGGGTTGCTCAATACTTTCCTCATAGAATCCTTCAATATTGCAACTCGAGGCTTGAATTTTTTCTTCAGTTCTTTCAGCTTGAGAAATGCCAAGTGTGTTTTTCCCTTTGATTGTCTATCTCCAGTTCTTTGCACATATCATTACAATACTTTACTTTGTCTTCTTGAGCCGCTCTTTGAAATCTTCTGTTCAGTTCTTTTACTTCATCATTTCTTCCTTTCGCTTTAGCTGCTTGACATTCAAGAGCAGGTTTCTAGGTCTCTTCTAAATTTCCATTTTGGTCTTTCCTTTCTTTTCTGTCTTTTTAATAATCTCTTGCTTTCTTTACATATGATGTCCTTGATGTCATTCTACAACTCATCTAATCTTCTGTCATTAGTGTTCAACGTATCAAATCTATTCTTGGGATGATCTCTAAATGCAGGTGGGATATACTCAAGGTTGTACTTTGGCTCTTATAGACTTAGTCTAATTTTCCTCAGCTTCAACTTGAACTTGCATAGGAACAATTGATGGTCTGTTCCACAGTCAGTCCCTGGCCTTGTTCTGACTGGTGATATTGAGGTTTTTCATCATCTCTTTCCACAGGTGTAGTCAGTTTGATTCCTGTGTATTCCATTTGTTGAGGCCCATGCGTATAATTGCCTTCTATGTTGTTGAAAAAAGGTATTTGCAATGAAGAAGTCATTGGTCTTGCAAAATTCTATCATGCAATCTCCAGCATCATTTCTATCACCAAGGCCATATTTTCCAACTACCAATCCTTCTTCTTTTTTTCCAACCTTCACATTTCAATCATCAGTAATTATCAATGCATCCTGATTGCATGTTTGATCAATTTCAAACTGCAGAAATTGGTGAAAATCTTCAATCTCTTCATCTTTGGCCTTAGTGGTTGGTGTATAAATTTGAATAATAGTCATATTAACTGATGTTCCTTGTAGGCATGTGGATATTGGCCTACCACTGACAGCATTGTACTTGAGGATTGATCTTGAAATGTTCTTTTTGTCAGTGAATGTGGCGCCATTCCTCTTCAAGTTGTCATTCCCGGCATAGTAGACCATTTGATTATCTGGTTCAAAATGGCCAATACCAGTCAATTTCAGTTCACTAATGCCTAGGATATGGATGTTTATGCCTTCCATTTCATTTTCGATGACTTCCAATTTTCCTAGATTCATACTTTGTACATTTCACCTTCCGATTGTTAATGGATGCTTGCAGCTGTTTCTTCTTTTGAGTTGTGCCATATCAGCAAATGAAAGTCCTAAAAGTTTGACTCTATCCATGCCATTAAGGTCAACTCTACTTTGAGGAGGCAGCTCTTCCCCAGTTGTATTTCAAGTACCTTCCAGCCTGAGGGGCTCATCTTCTGCCATTATATCAGACAATGTTCTGCTGTTATTCATAAGGTTTTTACTGGTTAATTCTTTTCAGAAATAGACCGCTGGGTCCTTCCTCCTACTCTGTCTTAGTCTGGAAGCTCAGCTGGAACCTATCCTCCATGAGTAACCCTGCTGGCATTTGAATACCAGTGGCATAGCTTTCAGCAACACACAAGCCCAACAGTATGACAAACTGACAGACACATGGGGGATGTAATTTATAACATTAAATAAATCCTTTTTTAAAAAAAAGAAATTTTTTGCTGCTTTTTAAGAAGTTTTAAAGTTGTCAGGAGTTTATTACAGATCACCGAGAAACAATAATTATCAAAGATTTTAAAGGTAAAAACCTTTTTTTTTTTTTTTTTCTCAAAGCTATTGGCTTGGTTTTGAGTCAGGCTGAATTCTTGTCTTGGAGGCAGTTACACAAAGAATAAATTAACTTTTAAAACCAGTAATAGAAGAAGATTCTGTTATTTGAACCTCAAGAAACCTAATTCTTTGCTTTATATGTTATTTGATACTAAAAAAAAGTTTAAATCTTATAAATTAACCTATTAAATTTTAGCAGACAGATAAAAACTTTAATTATATCAAGTTAATTCCCTTTTTATAAACTTTTCAAATTTTATCTTTTGTAAAATTCTTTAAGAGGGAATAGTGAACATATTTTTCAGCAGACCTAAGTATATATCTTTACACATATATATGTAAAGATAGGAAACCCTGGTGGCGTGGTGGTTAAGTGCTACGGCTGCTAACCAAAGAGTCGGCAGTTCGAATCCACCAGGCACTCCTTGGAAACTCTATGGGGCAGTTCTACTCTGTCCTATAGGGTCGCTATGAGTTGGAATTGACTCGACAGCACTGGGTTTTGGTTTTTTTATGTAAAGATAAAAAGTATAAATTTGGATATTAGCTCAATTTTATATCAGTAAATTACCTAAAGATCTTGGAAATTATCTTAGGCCTATATGCCACAAAACATAATTACTGTAGAAATAAAGTTTGTTTAAATAGTCTATACTATTATTTGGAAACGATGGCACTAGTTTTTTTTTTTTTTTTTTGGAAAACCTGGTGGCATAGTAAAGAGCTACAGCTGCTAACCAAAAGGTCAGCTGTTCAAATCCACCAGGCACTCCTTGGAAACTGTATGGGGCAGTTCTACTCTGTCCTATAGGGTTGCTATGAGTCAGAATGGACTCAACAGCAAGAGTTTATACTGTTATTTAAGCTTTTACCATTTCATTTTCAGTGTGCTTAATGTCATTTCTATGTTTTGGCTTCTTAGAATTCCTCCATAATAGAGAGAACATGTTTACAGTTCTTTTATGATTGGATATCTACCTAATTTCTGATAACTATAGTAAGACAGCATCTTAATTTCTTTTTTTCTTAAAAGGTCTTTATTTAGCTGAGAGGGGCATTTCAAAAATTTCCCTGGAGTTACCTGTCTCATCCTCTATTTTCTGGCTCATGGTTAAAGACAAGAATTAGTCATCCCAATTTATTTACATATGTTTAAGTTGGCTTAGGTATTTTGAAAGACAAAAGATAACCAAATTCTTTCTCTTTTTTTTTAAATAATTTTTATTGTGCTTTAAGTGAAAGTTTACAAATCAAGTCAGTCTCTCACACAAAAACCCATATTCACCTTGCTACACACTCCCAATTACTCACCCCCTAATGAGACAGTCTGCTCTCTTCCTCCACTCTCTCTTTTCGTGTCCTTTTCGCCAGCTTCTAACCCCCTCCACCCTCTCATCTCCCCTTCAGGCAGGAGATGCCAACATAGTCTCAAGTGTCCACCTGATCCAAGAAGCTCACTCCTCACCAGCATCCCTCTCCAACCCATTGTCTACTCCAATCCGTGTCTGAAGAGTTGGCTTTGGGAATGGTTCCTGTCCTGGGCCAAGAGAAGGTCTGGGGGCCATGACCACCAGGGTCCTTCCAGTCTCAGTCAGACCATTAAGTCTGGTCTTAAGAGAATTTGGGGTCTGCATCCCACTGCTCTCCTGTTCCCTCAGGGGTTCTCTGTTGTGTTCCCTGTCAGGGCAGTCATCGGTTGTAGCCGAGCACCACCTGGTTCTTCTGGTCTCAGGATGATGTAGTCACTGGTTCATGTGGCCCGTTCTGTCTCTTGGGCTCATAATCACCTTGTGTCCTTGGTGTCCTTCATTCTCCTTTGATCCAGGTGGGTTGAGACCAATTGATGCATCTTAGATGGCTGCTTGCTAGCGTTTAAGACCCCAGATGCCACTCTTCAAAGTGGGATGCAGAATGTTTTGTTAATAGATTTTATTATGCCAATTGACTTAGATGTCCCCTGAAACCATGGTCCCCAGACCCCTGCCCCTGCTACGCTGGCCTTCAGAGCATTCAGTTTATTCAGGAAACTTCTTTGCTTTTGGTTTAGTCCAATTGTACTGACCTCCCCTGTATTGTGTGCTGTCTTTCCCTTCACCTAAGGTAGTTCTTATCTACTATTTAATTAGTGGTTACCCCCTCCCACCCTCCCTCCCTCCCCCCTCTCGTAACCACAAAAGAATGTTTTTTTCTCAGTTTAAACTATTTCTCAAGTTTTTATAATAGTGGTCTTATGCAATATTTGTCCTTTTGCAACTGGCTAATTTCACTCAGCATAATGCCTTCCGGGTTCCTCCATGTTATGAAATGTTTCACAGATTTCTTTATTGATGCGTAGTATTCCACTGTGTGAATATACCATAATTTATTTATCCATTCATCCATTGATGGGCACCTTGGTTCGTTCCATCTTTTTGCTATTGTAAACAGTGCTGCAATAAACATGGGTGTGCATATATCTGTTCGTATAAAGGCTCTTATTTCTGTAGGATATATTCTGAAGAGTGGGATTGCTGGGTTGTATGGTAGTTCTATTTCTAGCTTTAAAAAAATAATAATAATTTTTTTTTTTAGCTTTTTAAGGAAGCACCAAATCGATTTCCAAAGTGGTTGTACCATTTTACATTCCCACCAGCAGTGTATAAGTGTTCCAGTCTGTCCACAGCCTCGCCAACATTTATTATTTTCTGTGTTTTGGATTAATGCCAGCCTTGTTGGAGCCAAATTCTTTCTCTTTTATTACTTTCTTTGTAAGCAGTTTTGGGTTTCCTTTATTATAGCCTTTTATCTACCCAGTAAATACCAAAGCTCTTTAGCAAAAATGAACCTCTTAATTCTTGAAAACTGCTCTTTTTCTTTAAATAAAATATATTTCATAGAATATCTATCTTAAGTTTCTTAGAAAAGTTTTGTTTTTAAGATTGACATACTACAGAACATAAAAATCTTTGTCAGAACAAATTCATTTTTATTAATTCCTGGAAATATTTGGACTATTAAATTTACATAAATGCTTATTTATCACTAAAACAATCAGAGTAAGTTCTTTGAAGAAATATTGTGATCTAATTTAGTAATACTATCCAGAGGTAGGAGATTGTCATATTTTTATAACCCTATTTCCTGCACGCTTTATAAGATTCTTTAGAGAAACAAATTAGAATAATTTATCCTTTTTTAGAACATTTTTCAAATAAACCAAAAACCAAACCCAGTGCCGTTGAGTCGATTCCGACTTATAGCGACTCTATAGGACAGAGTAGAACTGTCCCACAGAGTTTCCAAGGAGCACCTGGTGGATTCTAACTGCCAACCCTTTGGTTAGCAGCTGTAGCACTTAACCACTATGCCACCAGGTTTTCCACTTTTCAAATACTTCCATTTAAAGTTTCTTAAAGTAGCTATTAGAAACCCATGCACAATAAATAGTTTTCCTAAGACTAAAAAGCCTACCTCATGAGGGAAAAAAAAAAAAACTAGTCACAGCTTCCTGAAACAAGACACACACACACACACACACACACACACAAAAGAACTTAGACACAAAATGAGACAGAAAAATTACATAAATTTGTCTGTGAGGCCAGCTCAAAAACCAAGCTTATATAATACAATACAAAACGTATGGGGCATTCTTTGAACCTAACTCATTTTGCCAGCTAGAGACCTAGTCTTTCCTTTTAAACATGTTAGTTTTTCTAATTGAAAAGTACCATCAAGGTCTATATTAGGACAGATTTTAAAGAGGCAGGTAGGAGCAGGGCTTTGACATTGTAGATCCTTGTTTTGTTAATTTGGATACAGTAACCTGCAGTAAAGCAATTCTGCTTTCCTGTTGTCTCTTAGAAGCTTCTGTTCTAATTTTGTCACACAGATTAACTTTGACGTCAAAAGATCCCCATATTGGCCATTGGTCCTCAGGTAGGCGGACTGTAATATTTGTACATATAATCAGCAGGGTACCTATGGGTTGTCCTAGCCAATGAAAACCATATGGACCACAATGGTTTGGTTTTCATCTGTTCATGGGGATGACACAGGACTGGGCAGCATTTTGTTCAGTTGTGAATGGGGTCTTCGTGAGTTGGGGGCTGACCTGATGACAGATAACAACAAAAACAATATGGTCGATTTAGCACTATGAAGGCAAAGTTGAGTAGTTTTGACAGAAACTACATGACCCACAAAGCCCAAAATATTTACTTGCTGGCCCTTTACAGAAGAAGTTTGCTCACTCCTGTACTATACCCAATATAGCAGCCTGGACCAGTCACATAATTTGCAGGTCCTATAGAAAAATGAAAATGCAGTGCTCTTTGTTCAAAAATCATTAAGAATTTCAAGATGGCGACAGCAGAGCATTAAACCAAACTCATGGCCCTTCTAAGTATCGGACCCTGTGCAGATGCACAGGTCGCATGCCCAGAAAGCCTTCCCTAATGAGCGATTGCACGGTGCATGTACATATGAAGTGTGATTGTGTGATCTGGGCCTAGCATGTGTAGGCAGCAATTGTCAATTAATTGTTGTGTTTCTGCTAGCCTGTATTATGTATCTTCTCTCATGCTTTCAATATACATGTATCTGTGACATGAATACAATTGTGACCATTTCTTGCAACAGTAATTCTTCAATTTTTGAAACAGTTTTATCTTAGGCATCTACTTTAATCCAAGTGTCCATTATACCTTCCAAGCTTATCTTGGAGTTTTGCCAATACATTATAATTTTTCAATAATCTTTTCAAAAAAGTTTGGGAAACATCGAGTTACAGCCTTCTTTCATTACATCGAAATACCCATGGAAGGCGCAAATGATTTGTACTCAACCTAAAGGCTGTCGATTTGAACCCACTCAGCAGTGCCGCTGAAGAAAGGCCAGATAGTCTGCTTTCATAAAGGTTACAGCCAAGAAAACCCTATGGAGCACAGTTCTACTCTGACACACATGGGGTCACCATGAGTCAGAATCAACTCAACAGTAACTTTTTTCTTTTTTGAGGTGGGCGGTGGGAAGGTTTCATTACATCGCAGGTTTGGGGTTAGGCCCTTGTATCTCCTTAATAATACCAAAGGGGATAAAGTGAAAATCTCAGCCCTCCATAAATCTAATCCCTCAGAGGTAAGTACAGGAGTTTCTGCTATAGGGCAATGTATGAGCTCCTGAACACTCTCATGTTCGGCAAAACCACAAGCACTAAAATTCACGGGGCTGGTGGAAGAAGTTGTCTCAGGCCAGATCACTCAAAACCTATGTGCTTGTGTCCAGAGCCCTAACAAGAAAGAACAAAAAAACCGAGAGCCCAAGCAGGTAACCCCACCTGTGGCTGGAGGCTGCCTCAGGGGATGTTAAAAATATACAAAAACAATAGTGTGGAAATGCCAGTTCAAGGGCCTGAGACAGTAAAGATGAAGTAGGGCCAGAGCACAGGAGGAAGTGCAACCTGCCACGAACTGGTGTGACCTGTCTGTAGCTGAGAGCCCCTTCCCTGTCCCTAAGGCTGGTGTGAGCCTCTCGGGGAGGGAGCCCCATCCCAGTCACTCTTTTCAAATTTTCTTAAAAATAGAGAAAGGACAGACCCCTGTCAGTGCAATAGCCCCCATTCCATCTCCTCAATCTTCCCCATTCCTTTGCCTAGAAAAAAAGTGTTTGAACCAATATAATTTCTGGGTTATACTGTCACCAACCAGCTATCCAACTAATGGTGACCTCATGTGTGTTGGAATAGAGCTGTACTCCATAGAACTTTCAATGGCAGTTTATTTTGGAAGTAGATGGCCAGGCCTTTCTTCCAAGGTACTTTTGGGTAGATTCAAACTTCCAATCTTTTTGTTAGCAGCCTAGTTCGTTAATCATTTGCACCACCCAGGGGATCCTATACTGTCGACATCTGCTAATTATCAATTTACTTGCTGTTATAGAAACACATTTTATAGCAGATCACCAGGTCTTTGTCCCACAGAGCTGCTAGTGGGTTCAAACCATAGACCTTTCAGTTAGTGGCCAAGCGCTTAACCACTGTGTCACCAGGGCTCTTTAGAGAACACAACGAAGAGACACTAATCATCCCACTACCTTAACTGTACGCTTTTAGAGTATTCCCACAATCTTTTCAAGGTGAAACATGCTAAGAAAAAAAAAACAAGTCAGAACTTGATTCTCTGAAAAAGATCCAACTGGTAAAAATCACTAGATGTTTGGAATTTCATGCATCATTTTGATACACTGTAGGGCAGTCAGAAAAATGTTCCTCCTTCCCTCAGCTGGTTTTCAGATAGGGGATGTCACTGGCATCATATAGCCCAGGGTTCACATCCAAGTTCTGCCACTGTCTTAAGCTGGGTTCTCTATAGAAGCAAAACCAGTAAAGCGTATAAATAGAGAGAGAGAGAGAGAGAGAGATTTATATCAAGAAAGTGGCTCATGCAGTTGTAGAGGCTAGAATATCACAAGTCCGTGGATCAGGATAGAGGCTTCTCCTGATGCACATAGCCACAGGGGCTGATGAACTCAGGATCGGCAAGTCAAAGAGCAGGGCACTTGTTAGTCTGTGAAGATCAACGAATTCCAAAGATTGGCAGGCAAGACTGCAGGTAAGCTGCTAGCTCAAGTCCCAAGATCCAGAGATCAGATGAACAGGAGGCAGCTGCAGGATCCAGAATGAGCAAAAGCCCACAAGCCTTATCAGAATATCCACTTATATTCAATGCAGGACAAATGTCCAAGGAAACTCCCTTTCAACTGACTAGCTACTCACAGCAGATTCCATCGTAGAGGTGATGACATAATATCAAATCTCATCATGAAAGTGATCACACCGTGATAAGGCTATCAAATCACTGAGAATCATGGCCCAGCCAAGTTGACACACGACCTTAACCATTACAGCCACTTACCAGTTGTGTGGCCTGGGGCAATTCATTTACTAAACTTTCTGGGTGCAGTTTATTTGTATGTGAAATGGGGATGTTGATAATATTTACCTCCCAGAGTTTGAACTGGGTGGTGATTATGTAATAAATATAATTAGCATTCTCAGTAAGTGGCCATTATTATTATTTTGACAAAATAGTGAAAATGGTGGTAACTGCTTTTAAATTCAGGAGCCCAGGGGCAGATTTTGTTATTTATTAGCCCTCCTCCATCCCCGGTGTTTGCTGGGAGTAAATACTTCCCAAAAGCTTGCTGATGATTTCAAGATTGGGCTATTATTTTTCTGCAATCCTGTTATTTTCATACTCCTGTTTCTCTTACCCGAGGTGATGTAATTCTCAGCCATCTGCTCCCGCCTCGTTCAAAAGCCACCTCAAGTCACAATTTTTCTGAGAAGCCTCTTCTGGGGCCCAGCAGGGAGGATCCTCTGTGAGGTAACATGCCTGAGGGATGGTCCAAACACTGTGCCAAGCAGTGTAACCTTCATATCATTCTAGCACAAAAGGCTTAATAGAATAAGGCTTCATTTGCCTCCTGGGCATGGGTCAAAGGAACCATTTCAGTAAGACGTATACAGCAGCGCACTAAAGGAGCCGAACAGGAAGTTCGAAAGTGAAATATCTACCCCTCCCTCACTTGCTAGGGAAATCCTGGTAGCATAGTGGTTAGGAGCTACAGCTGCCAACCAAAAGGTTCAAGTCCACTAGGCTCTCCTTGGAAACTCTATGGGGCAGTTCTGCTCTGTCCTATAGGTTCACTATGAGTTGGAATCAACTCAATGGCAATGGGTTTGTCATAAAAAAATCTATTAAGAAAACATTCTGTATCCCACTTTGGAAAGTGGCATCTGGGGTTCTATAAAGATTTAAATTTGTGAGACTGGATTGCTTTTTAGGAAACAGGGTACTCATAAAAAAAAAAAAAAAACTCATACAAATTGATAAATTAGGTTGATCTGTTAGTTAAAATAAGTTATAGACCAGCAGGGAGACAAGCAATCACATGTGGGTTTACTTCTCAGTTCTGTTGTTTACTAGCTATGTCACCTTGGGCAAGTTAAGCCCTCTCTCAGCCTCTGCTTCCTTATCTGTAAAATGGGAATAAGAAGACAGTTAAATGAGCAATGGGTTAGTTCTGTAAAATCCTTAGCACAGTGCTTTAGTAAACAGTAAGAGCCCAATAAAAGTTAGCTATTATTATGGAACCCTGGTGGCACATTGAATTTGAGGTCTGCATACCACTGCTTTCCTGCTCCCTGAGGGTTTCTCTGCTATGTGCCCTGTCAGGGCAGTCATCGGTTGTAGCCAGGCACCATCTAGCTCTTCTGGTCTCAGGCTGATGTAGTCTCTGGTTTATGTGGCCCTTTCTGTCTCTTGGGCTCATAATTACCATGTATTTTTGATATTCTTCATTCCCCTTTGCTCCAGGTGGGTTGAGACTCATTGATGCACCTCAGATGCCTGCTTGCTAGCGTTTAAGACCGTAGACACCACTCTCCAAAGTGGGATGCAGAATGTTTTCTTAATAGATTTTATTACACCATTTGACTGAGATGTCTCCTGAAACCATGGTCCCCAAGCCCCTGCCCCTGCTACGCTGGCCTTCAGAGCATTCAGTTCACTCAGGAAACTTCTTTGCTTTTGGTTTAAGTCCAGTTGTGCTGACTCTCCTGTATTGTGTGTTGTCTTTCTCAACATAAAATAGTTCTCGTCTATTATCTAATTAGTGAATACCCTTCTCCCTCCTTCCCTTTCCACTCGTAACCATCAAAGAATATTGTCTTCTCTGTTTAAACTATTTCTTGAGCTGTTATAATAGTGGTCTCATACAATATTTCTTCTTTTGCAACTGACTAATTTTGCTGAGCATAATACCTTCCAGATTCCTCCATGATATAAAATGTTTCACAGAGTCATCATTGTTCTCGGTCGATGTGTAGTATTCCATTGCGTGAATATACCATAATTTATTTATCCATTTATCCTTTGACAGGCACCTTCATTGCTTCCATCTTTTTGCTATTGTAAACAATGCTGCAATGAACATGGTGTGCATATATCTGTTTGTATAAAGGCTCTTATTTCTCTAGGATATATTCCAAGGAGTGGGATTGCTGGATCTTATAGTAGTTCTATTTCTAGTTTTTTAAAAAAGTGCCAAATCTATTTCCAAAGTGGTTGTACCATTTTACATTCCCACCAGCAGTGTACATGTGTTCCAGTCTCTCCACAACCTCTCCAGCATTTATTATTTTGAGTTTTTTGGATTAATGCCAGTCTTGTTGGAATGAGATGGAATCTCGTTGTAGTTTTGATTTCCACTTCTCTAATGGCTAATGCTCGTGAGCATTTCCTTGTGTATCTGTTAGCTACCTGAATGTCTTCTTTAGTGAAATGCCTGTCCATATCCTTTGCCCATTTTTTAACTGGGTTATTTTTAATTGGGTTATTTTTCACAACTGGACCAATGAGCACCATCATGATAAATGGAGAAAAGATTGAAGTTGTCAAGGATTTCATTTTACTTGGATCCACAATCCACACCCATGGAAGCAGCAGTC
Source organism: Loxodonta africana (assembly GCF_030014295.1). Classification (NCBI taxonomy): domain Eukaryota; kingdom Metazoa; phylum Chordata; class Mammalia; order Proboscidea; family Elephantidae; genus Loxodonta; species Loxodonta africana. Next base: position 74,896,460 of record NC_087353.1, on the reverse strand, counting down.
AAGAAATCAAAAGATGTATTGCACTGAGTAAATCTGCCGCAAAGGACCTCTTCAAAGTGTTGAAGAGCAAAGATGTCACCTTGAAGACTAAGGCGTGCCTGACCTAAGCCATGGTATTTTCAATTGCATCATATGCATGTGAAAGCTGGACAATGAATAAGGAAGACCGAAGAAGAGCTGAATGCCTTTGAATTGTGGTGTTGGCGAAGAACTTTGACTACACCACGGACTGCCAAAAGAACGAACAAATCTGTTTTGGAAGAAGTACAACCAGAATGCTCCTTAGAAGCAAGAATGGTGAGACTGTGTCAGGAGGGGTCAGTCTCTGGAGAAGAACATCATGCTTGGCAAAGTACAGGGTCAGCGGTGAAGAGTAAGACCCTCAAGGAGGCGGATTGACACAGTGGCTGCAACAATGAGCTGAAGCATAACAACAATTGTAAGGATGCCGCAGCAACTGGCAGTGTTTCGTTCTGTTGTGCATAGGGTTGCTATGAGTCGGAACCAACTCGATGACACCTAACAGCAACAACAACAAAAAATTTGTCTTTTTTAGTTGAGTTTTTGCAGTATCGTGTAGATTTTAGAGATCAGGCACTGACTGGAAATGTCATAGCTAAAAACTTTTTCCCAGTCTGTAGGTAATCTTTCTACTCTTTTGGTGAAGCCTTTGGATGAGCATAGGTGTTTGATTTTTAGGAGCTCCCAATCATCCAGTTTCTTTTCTGGTGTTTGTGCACTGTTAATAATGTTAGGTATACTGTTTATGCCGTGTATTAGGGCTTCTAGCGTTGTCCCTATTTTTTCTTCTGTGACCTTTATCGTTTTAGATTTTATATTTAGGTCTTTAATCCATTTTGAGCTGGTTTTTGTGCATGGTATGAGGTATGGGTCTTGTTTCATTTCTTTGCAGATGGATGGATATCCAGTTATGCCAGCACCGTTTATTAAAAAGACTGTCTTTTCCCCCATTTAACTGACTTTGGGCCTTTGTCAAATATCAGCTGCTCATATGTGGATGGATTTATGTCTGGATTCTCAATTCTGTTCCATTGGTCTCTGTATCTGTTGTTGTGCCAGTACCAGGCTGTTTTGACTACTGTGGTGGTATAATAGGTTCTAAAATCAGGTAGAGTAAGGCCTCCTACTTTGTTCTTCTTTTTCGGTAATGATTTACTTATCCAGGGTCTCCTTCCCTTCCATGTGAAGTTAGTGATTTGTTTCTCCATCTCATTAAAAAATGTGATTGGAGTTTGGATCAGAACTGCATTGCATCTATAGGTGGCTTTTGGTAGAATAGATATTTTTATAACTTCCTATCCATGAGCAAGGTGTGTTTTCCCACTTATGTAGGTCTCTTTTAGTTTCTTGCATTAGTGTCTTGTAGTTTTCTTTGTATAGGTCTTTTACATCTCTGGTAAGATTTGTTCCTAAGTAGTTTATCTTTTTGGGGGCTACTGTAAATGTTATTGACTTGGCAATTTTCTCTTCATTGCTGTTTTTGTTGGTGTAGAGGAATCCAACTGATTTTTGTAGGTTTATTTTGTATCCCGATACTCTGCTGAACTCTTCTATTAGTTTTAGTAGTTTTCTTGAGGGTTCCTTAGGGGTTTCTGTTTATAAGATCATGTCATCTGCAAATAGAGGTACTTTTACTTCTTCCTTGCCAGTCTGGATGCCCTTTATTTCTTTATCTTGCCTAATTGCTCTGGCTAGACCTCCAGCACAATGTTGAATAAGAGTGGTGATAAAGGGCATCCTTGTCTGGTTCCCGATCTCAAGGGGAATGCTTGCAGGCTGTCTCCATTTAGGATGATGTTGGCTATTGGCTTTGTATAAATGCCCTTTATCATGCTGAGGAATTTTCCTTCTATTCCTATTTTGCTGAGAGCTTTTATCATGAATGGAATTTCAACTTTGTCAAATGCCTTTTCTGCATCAATTGATAAAATCATGTGATTCTTGTCTTTTGTTTTATTTATCTGATGGACTACATTAATTGTTTTTCTAATGTTGAACCATCCCTGCATGCCTGGTATGAATCTCACTTGGTCATGGTGAATTATTTTTTTGGATATGTTGTTGAATTCTATTGGCTAGAACTTTGTTGAGGATTTTTGCGTCTAAGTTCATGAGGGATATAGGTCTGTAATTTTCTCTTTTAGTGGTGTATTTACCTGGTTTTGGTATCAGGGATATGGTGGCTTCATAGAACGAGTTTGGGAGTATTCTGTCCTTTTCTATGCTCTGAAGTACCTTTAGTAGTAGTGGTGTTAATTCTTCTTTAAAAGTTTGGTAGAAGTCTGCGGTGAAGCCATCTCTGCCAGGGCTTTTTTTTATTGGGAGTTTTTTGATTACCTTTTCAATCTCTTCTTTTGTTATGGGTCTATTTAGTTGTTCTACCTTTGTTTGTGTTAGTTTAGGTAGGTAGTGTGTTTCTAGGAATTCATCCATTTCTTCCAGGGTTTCAAATTTGTTAAAGCACATTTTTTTTTTTCTTCTGGTGCCTGAGGGTTTCTTTTGTTGCTCTTTTTGTTTGTTCAAGTTGTAGGGATAATTCTTTGATTTTGGCCCTTTCTTCTTTTTGTATGTGTGCATTTATTGATATAAATTGACCCCTGAGCACTGCTTCTGCTGTGTACCAAAAGTTCTGATAGGAAATGTTTTCATTCTCATTGGATTCTATGAATTTCTTAATTTCATCCTTAGTGTCTTCTATAACCCAGTTGTTCTTGAGCAGGGTATTGTTCAGTTTCCAAATGTTTGATTTCTTTCTCCTGCTTTTTCTGTTATTGATTTCCACTTTTAAGGCCTTATGGTCAGAGAAGATGCTTTGTAATAGTTTGATGCTTTGGATTCTTTTAAGACTTGCTTTATGACCTAATGTGTGGTCTTTTCTGGAGAATGTTCCATGTGCACTGGAAAAGAAAGTATACTTGGCTGCTGTTGGATGGAGTCTTCCGCATATGTCTATGAGGTCAAGCTGGTTGATTGTGACATTTAGACCTTCCGTGTCTTTACTGTGCTGAGTAGTTTATGTATTGTCTTTTCGTCTTACTCGTTGTTGTTGAATTTGTTTCTGCTGAGTCTCTATTTTTTTCTTTTATTTTACTTTGATGAGTAGGATTGTTAGTATCCTTTGCGGTTACCTTAATATTTACCTTTATTTTTCTAGGTTTAAACCTAATTTTTATTTCTTTATATCACCTTGTCTTCCTCTCCATACAAAAGATCTATGCCTACATTTCTTAGTCCCTCTTTATTGTTTTAATGTTGTCTTCTTTTACATAATGACATCGCTGTTTCCCTGTTTTGAGCGTTTTTTTTTATCTTGATTCGTTTTTGTGATTTCCCTATCTGGGTTGACATCCAGTTGCTCTGTCCTGTGTTCTAGTCTTGGGTTGATATCTGATATTATTGATTTTCTAACTGGTGAGCTCCCTTTAGCATTTCTTGTAGTTTTGATTTGGTTTTCACAAATTCTCTAAACTTCTGTTTATCTGGAAATGTCCTAATTTCATTTTCATATTTGAGAGACAGTTTTGCTGGATATACAATTCTTGGCTGGCAATTTTTTTTCCTTCAATGCTTTATATAAGTCATCCCATTGCCTTCTTGCCTGCATGGTTTCTGCCGAGTAGTCTGAGCTTATTCTTACTGACTCTCCTTTGTAGGTGACTTTTCATTTATTCCTAGTCGCTCTTAAAATTCTCTTTGTCTTTGATTTTAGCAAGTTTGATTATGATATGTTTTGGTGGCTTTCTTTTAAGATCTACCTCATATGGAGTTCGATGAGCATCTTGGATAGATATCTTCTCATCTTTCATGAAAGCAGGGAATTTTTCTGCCAACAAACCTTCAACAATTCTCTCTTATTTTCTGTTAGCCCTCCCTGTTCCGGTACTCCAATCGCTCATAGGTTATTTCTCTTGATAGAGTCCCACATGATTCTTAGGGTTTCTTCATTGTTTAAAATTCTTTTATCTGATTTTTCTTCAAATATATTGGTGCCAAGTGTTTTATCTTCAGTCTCATGAATTCTGTCTTTCACTTCCACAATTCTGCTCCTCTGACTTTCTATAAAAAAAAAAAAAAAATTTTTTTATTGAGTTGTCTAATTCTGTAATTTCATTGTTAATCTTCTGAATTTCTGATTGCAGTCTCTCTAGGGATTCTTGCAGCTTATAAAATTTTTCATTATGTTCTTGAATAACCTTTTTAGTTTCTTCAGCTGCTTTACGTGTGTGTTCCTTGGCTTATTCTGTGTATTGCCTGATCTCCTTCCTGATATCTTGAAGACTTCTGTATATTAATCTTTTGTATTCTGCATCTGGTAATTCTAGGAAGGCACCTTCATCCAGAAGATCCCTTGATTCCCTGTTTTGAGAGCTTGTTGGAGCGATCATGGCCTGTTTCTTTATGTGGTTTGATATTGACTGTTGTCTCTGAGCCATCTACAAGTTATTGTATTAGTTTATGTTTGCTTACTGTATCCTAGCTTCTTGCTTTGTTTTGTTTTGATATGCCCAGATAGGTTGCTTGAGTCAGCTACCTTGATTATTTTCACCTTTGAAGCTCTAACATCCTGTCACCAGATGACTAGAGCTGTTACCAGGAGTCCCTAGGAGTCCATTCACTTTTCTTCTATGGATTCAGCTCAGGTGTCCTAGTAGTTGCTTATCAAGTGTGTGGTACAGGCTTAGTCCTACAGTCTTAGGGGGTTAGAGGTGATTGGTGTAGGTACCGGTACCTGGTTGCAGCAGGAGGTCACACTATGAACGAGGTACTGGGCTGGCAACCGTCCCCCGAGCGCCTGTGAGGAAAGTGCATCCCTGTTCCCTAGAGTGCACAGGTGGGTGGGTTCTGCAGACGATCCTTGGGCACCCAATGCTTTTGGTTGTAAGGACAGGGAGGTGCTAGTTATACTTGGACCCCAGTCACGGGTGGCTGGGTGACCCAAGTGGAGCCACCAGTCCTTAGGCCCTTGACGTGGGTAGGTGAGGACCCTATTTAATAGGCAAAGCAGTGTCAAACATCAAACACCCACTTTCCACTGCATAGCTGAAACAGTTGCAGTCTGCCAACAAGGGCCTATCCTCTTGAAATAGGCCCACACAGGTCCATGCATGGGGAAAGGTACTCAAAAGTCCACAGACCATTTATGCCTGGACAGGCGCTGCTTCTGTCCTGAGCTCCCCAGGTTAGGGAGGCTGGCAGATTATCTTTTCCTCCAGTTGTGAATTTATTCCTTCTCCAAGGCTAGGATAATGGCTCAGAGTGCTCAGCAGGGCCTATCTCAGGCCCAGGGAAACCGACAGCCACTGAAGCCAGCTTGGGGGGCTGGGGGCACAGTAAAATAGATGCAAGTACTTAGCTTTTGCTGAGAGCTCTGTTCTTCTCTGGTTCCAGAGGTGTGAGTAGGCTGTGCAGCTGGCTATTTCTCCCTGAGGAAACTGAAAGCGAATGCTACCACCAGCCCGCTGCAGTAGCTCCCAGGAATGGTGCCTGAGGGTTATTGGCGATTCAGGTCTGGCAACTCCTCTCTGCTTCTGAACCATCTCTCCCTCCCCCTCCTGCTCAGTCTGCTTTCTAACTTTGCCTTTGATGTTCAGGGCTCCTAGCTTGTCATAAATATAATCATTTCTCTTGTTTTTTCAGGTCTTTGTTCTAAGAGACATCACCAGAAGCATCTGACTATTCCGCCATCTTGGCCCTGCCTCTCTGCACAGGGTTTTAAAGGCTTTGATCTTTCAGAAGCAGATCAATAGCTTTGTCTTCCTAGGCAGTATATACAGTTAAGCACTGGACTACTAACCAAAAAGCTGGAGGTTCAAACCCACCCAATGATGCCTCAGAAGTAAGGCCTGGTGCTCTGCTTCAGAAGGGTCACAGCCTTGGAAACCCTACAGAGCAGTTCTATTCTGTATACATGGGATCATCATTTGTCAGAATTGACTCGATGACAACTAACAACAACAATTTGTGATTATGAATTGTATTATTATCACCATCATTGTCAGGAGATTGGTTTGGGTGACTTCCAAGGAGTGACAATAAATACTAAAAACACCACTCTCCTTTACCCTGGCTTTCGCTTCCATCTGTACACCTTCCCTTCCCACCCCCACCGCACACTAACTTCCTTTTTCTTCAGCACAATCCTGGTGGGTCGTCCTCTCCTCAGGTAAGATGCTCAAGAAGGGTGGATTTGGGAAGGAACTTGGGAAATACCCAAGAAGCCAGGATTAAAACGTGAGGATAAAGCCAAAAGGTGCATTGCTAGCAGCACCTACCAAAAGCCAAGAGAACAGAAGATGAAATCTGTCACAACGCTTGTCGACTAGCATTCAAAGTAAAAAGTTTGCCCCCATACAATCCCATGTTTCAGAGAGACACTTGCTAGGTACAGGAAAGAGACACACACAAGAGGCATTTTTAAATGTTAAAGGATAACTGTACAAATAGTTATGGATTGAATTGTGTCCCACCAAAAGTTATGTGCCGCTCTTAATCCCTATACCTGTAAATATGACCCTGTTTGGAAATAGGAAGGACCCCTGGTGGTGCAGTGGTTAAGCACTGAGCTGCTAACTGAAAGATTGGCAGTTCGAACCCATCAGCTGCTCCATGGGGGAAAGATATGGTAGTCTGCTTCCATAAAGATTACAGCCTTGGACACCCTATGGGGTAGTTCTACTCTGTCTTATTGGGTCATATGAGTCAGAATCAGCTCTAAGCATCTAACAACAACAATAACCAGAAGCTGGAAGTGACAAGAAAGAATCTTCCTGGAGAGCAGAGAGAGAGCATGGCCCTGATTTAGGAGATAGTACTGGAGCCATTATTTCTTGTCCTAGAATGGGACCCAGCTGGAGCTGGACTTACAAGGACTCATCAACGGAGCCCTGAGGTGTAAAGACAATAGCTAGGATAATCTTGGGAAACATCTTTTGGGGAATCTTTCACATAAACTAATAAAACAGAGCACGAAAGACCCACATACTTTCCACTTTTATCCTTTTCTATTAGCATTTAGTAAATAGTAAGATTTGCTGGACCAATGAAGACCCTCCTGACTGTCGTTATTGAAACCTGTACCAATGACTGTTAAGGAACAGGATTTAAAATGTAGGATCACAGTGACTTAAGTTTTTAGCCAATCTGTGAAAAAGTGAATCTTTCAATAGTTTTGCCCATTTTATAATGTTAATATATACTGATGACTTATAAAGTTCCTTAGACTTGGGCAGACAGGGCTCTAGCAGCATGTTTGTCCATTTTCCCACTTTTGTTTAACCCAGTAAACCCAGTGCCATGGAGTCAATTCCGACTCATAGCGACGCCATAGGACAGAGTAGAGCTGCCCCATAGAGTTTCCAAGGATCGCCTGGGGGATTCGAACTGCGACCCTTTGGTTAGCAGCCGTAGCACTTAACCACTCCGCCACCAGGGTTTCCCACTTTTGTTGATTCTGTAATATTTTCTTGTATTTGGACAGACATGGCTCTGCAGCATGCTTGCCTGTTTCCCACTTTTGCCTCTTTGAATATATGCTGACTAAAACCTTTCTTCTTGCTTTATTATAACTTTGTGGTGTTTTTACCCTAGAAGAGCCCTGCTGAAGCCCTGAATTCTGACTTCTAGCCTCCAGATCTGTGAGACAATACATTTCTGCTCTTTAAAGCTACCCCTTTGTGGTTTTTTTTTTTTTGTTGTTGTTGTTGTTACAGCAACACTAGGAAGCTGTGGTTAAGTACTTGGCTGCTAACTAAAAGACAGGCAGTTAGAACCCACCAGTAACTCCGCAGGAGAAAGATGTGGCAGTCTGCTTCCGTAAAGATTGCAGCCTTGGAAACCCAATGGGACAGTTCTACTCTGTGCTATAAGGTGGCTGTGATTCAGAATTGACTCCACGGCAATGGGTTTGGTTTTTGGTTTTACTTGTGGTATTTTTTTGTTGTTGTTATAGCAGCAGTAGGAAGCTAAGACAGGCAGTGGCTTGCCGCTGGGGATTGCATTTTATTTACACATATCAGTGACACTGGTTTAATCCTGGGAGTTGTTAAGAGCTACGGCTGCTAACCAAAAGGTATGCAGTTTGAATCCACCAGCTGCTCCTAGGAAACCCTATGGGGCAATTCTACTCTGTCCTACAGGGTTGCTATGAGTCAGAATTGACTTGATGGCAACGGGTTTGGTGTTTTGGTCTCTATTAAAGCTGGCCCCATTAGAATGGCCATGCAAACCCTTCAGCCCTGCAGGGCCAATCATGTGGGAGTCTGTCCTTCCTGTTTTCACCCCGCATGCTCCACTTTATAAGTCACAAAAGCTTCAGATGAGCGTCATTGTTGTCCTGTTTTATTGTTTGGAGGTTGCCTGAGCCACTGGGCACCAGAGCCTATACCCTGATCCCCAGAAGCACGGGCCCTGCCTCTAGCCGAGGCAGCCTGAGCAGAGATTTCAAATGTGTCATGAGGTTTCCAAGCCAAATTCCTACTGCACCAACTATAAATATAGCCCCTACTGAGGGAGCCTGACCTGCAACAAAGATTTTCTAGCTGGGAGCAGGAATAAGAAGCCTGCATTTTTTTTTTTTTTAATCTGTTTTAATATCTCTATGATGTGGATTTGCTTTTAAGATTATGTTTTAAAAATCACTCTTGGGCTTGATTCTCTTGTTTGAGAATGTGGTTTCTCCATTCTTGGTGCCTATTTTTAATAGGGGTTAATCCTGAGTCAGATTTGAGGATTAAAAAAAAAGAAAAAAAACAAAAGCAAAAGAGAGAGCTTTATCTTCTGATTACTCAGGAAATAAATTTGAGTATCTATCTACGAAATTTGGAAGAGCCATCTAGGAAAATCCCGGTGGTTAAGGATTCTGGGATTGGTCTGAGATCAAATCCTAACTTCAGGGCCTTTGAAAGTTAGGAGAGGCTCAGGCCACTCAGTTCTTAAGGCTCTGAGTACATTAAAAATGTAAGAAATACCAAACGGGGTACAACATTTGTGGTACATTTTAGCAGTTCCCTTTCAACAAATGAAAACATTTAACACAAGGGGGAAAAAACTACAATGCAATATAATTAACTGTTCACCAGGTAATAACATGATTTATTATAAGATATGAATACATAGCCACTACGTGTGTGGGCTGGCAATGGGGGACACAGTTTTAAAATCCAGACTACCTTCCCGTCAGTGGGTCTCTGGGAGTCTGTGTACAACCTCATTAGGCAATAGCGTCAAAGGTCTATATCTGAGGCCTTTGATGCGTGTGAGGTTGTGGCCAAATGTCTCTTCTGTTTCTGCCTGTGTCAGTCCCTGCTGGCCCTGCCTGTTACTAGCTGGGTGACCTTGGCCAGGCTGCTTCACTTCTCTTGGCATCAGAGACCCAGTGTGTACACTGCCTCATCGGTACCTACTTCATAGTGTGGTTTTGGAAGATTCCACGAAGCAACCCATGAGCATTTGGCTCAGTGCTTGGCATCAGTACACGCTTAATAAATATTAGCTAGTCTTTTTTTTTTTTTTTTTAGTCACTATTATTAGAGCAAAGGCTCTATGCCTTGGCCAAAGTTTACTTAACTGGTCTGTGAGGGTCACTACTACGCCCCGAGAGTATTTGTCCTTTTTACACTCAACACATTTATTTGAATGCTTACTTGTAGTTTTTTTTTTTTTTTTTTTGATTTTGCAAATACCAAGAAAACTCACACATGACCCCACTTTTCACAGGTCATCATTATTAGGTAAATAAAATGAAATGTTTTCTAATCTTTGTTCTAGGAACCCTCTCTTTTTTAAAAAACAGAGTTGAGGTCATAGTACATGTTCACTTTTGAACCTCATTTTTTTTTTTTTTAACATGTTAGCATAATGCTTTCCCCATTTCATTAACAATTCTTAAAGACCAATTTTCATGATTGAAGAAAATTGTAATTACAAATGTACTGTTTCCCACTCAGCCTCCTATTACTGGGAATTCGGACAATTTCCAATTTTTTGCTATTAATGAGTATAACTGAAATTAGCGCTGTTATAGATTACTCTTGGTCCATGTTCTAGGTCCATTTCATTCCTTCTGTTAACAAATATTTCTTGAGTGCTTACTCCTGGTCAGGCACTGTGTTGTGTGCTGCGGATAAAGGTGGTAGTAGCGGGATAGGTGAAAACTTTATTCTCACAACGTGACCAATTAAGCTCGTATCTTGAGGATATAATAGATACTTAAAAAAAAAACCTTTGCCATGGAGTTGATTCCAGTTCATAGCGACCCTATATGACAGAATAGGTTTTCTACCGATAAAAGGAAGGCTTAACCATTATACCACCAGAGCTCCTTAAATCCATTGCTGCCAAGTCCATTCTGACTCACAGCAACCTTACTGAAGAGAGCAGAACTGCCCCATAGGGTTTCCAAGGCTGGAATCTTTACAGAAACAGACTACCACAACTTTTTCCCCCTGCAGAGCAGCTGATGGGTTCAAACTGGGGACCTTTCACTTAGCAGCCCAGTGCCTAACCACTGCGCCACCATGGCTTTTCAGATAAATGTGTCAGACAAACTCAATACTTGCAGATGTTGATGGGTGCTAGAAAGGAAAGAACTAGTGTGTGTGACAGAGAGTAACTGGGAAGAGGCCGCTTGTTGTCAGTTGCCATGATTTCAACTCGTGGCAATCCCATGTGTATCTGAGTAGAACTGCTCCACAGGATTTTGAAGGCTCTGGCCTTTCAGAAGCAGATCACCAGGCCTTTCTCCCAAGGCACCTTTGCATGAGCATTGCCAGCTTTTTGGCTAGCAGTGGAGCACTTAACCATTTACACCAGCAGGGAGATTTTTTAGGCAGAGAGGTCAAGGAAAACCTCTCTGAAGAGATAAGGTGTACCATGGAAAGCAGCTGGGACTGTTGTTGTGTGCTTTTGAGTCGATTCCAACTCATAGTGACCCTAGAGCTCAGTTTAGAGCCCTGGTGGCACAGTAATGAAATGCTAGGCTGTTAACTGAAAGGTCATTGGATAGAATCCACTAGCTGCTTCAGGGGAGAAAGATGTGGCAGTCTGCTTCTGTAAACATGACAGCCTTGGAAACTCCAAAGGGTAGTTCTATGCTGTCCTATAGGGTCACTATTAGGGCTGGGACTAAACAAAAAACAAAAAATCAAACCTGTTGCTGTTGGTTCGATTCTGACTCATAATGACATTATAGGACAGAGTAGAACTGCCTCACTAGATTTCCAATGAATGGCTGGTGGATTCGAACTGCCAAACTTTTCTTCGTTAGCAGCCTTAGCTCTTAACCACTGTACCACCAGGGCTCAAAAGGGCTCAAGGTTGTGGTAAATGAAATGCCTGAGGTGTGAAATTTAAGGAGGCACTCACTCTTGCAGTCAGGCAAGTGTCAACTCTGCAAGTGAATGCCTCCTTAAATTTTGTGCCCTAGGCACCTCACTCATCTCACCCCAGCCCTGACCCTGATAGGAGAAAGTATGGGGAAGGCATTCCAGGAAAAGGGAACCAAAACCAAACCCACTGCCATCTAGTCGATTCCAACTCATAGTGACTCATTCTGACTCATAGTGACCCTACAGGACAGAGTAAAACTGCCCCATGGAGTTTCCAAGGAGCGCCTGGTGGATTCAAACTGCCAACCTCTTGGTTAGCAGCCATAGCACTTTAACCACTATGCCACCAGGGTTTCCGGAAGGGGGAACAGCAAGAGCAAAAACTAGAGGTTGAAAGTCCAGTTACACAAACAATTTCTTATTTCCCATTGGTTTTGTACTTCTCCCATAGAAACAATGAACCTTCAAAAGCACCCAGTGCTGGACACTGAACTTCTGTTAAGGGTGATGGTTTAATTCAGCAAAGGATGAGGGCAGGGATGGATTATGCAATAAGCAAAGTATGCACAGGCTTACTCGAGCTTACTTACTAATCTGTAGTACATGATTACACCTGTTAGTTAGTCTTCCTCCAATCCTGATGCCCCGTTCTTCTTCATATAGTCTAGCTTTTCGGATTATTTGCTCAGCATACAGAATGAATAAGTATGGTGAAAGGATACAACCCTGATACATACCTTTCCTGATTTTAAACCACTCAGTATCCCCTTGTTCTGTTCAAATAACTGCCTCTTGGTCTAAGTACAGGTTCTTCATGACCACAATCAAGTGTTCCAGAATTCCCATTCTTCGCAATGTTATCCATAAATTGTTATGATCCACACGGTCAAAAGCTTTTGCATAGTCAATAAAACATCTTTCTGGTATTCAGCGTGATGTCCTTCTCCAGGAATTGGTCCCTTCTGATAACATGTCCAAAGTACATGAGATAAAGTCTCGCCATCCTCACTTCCAAAGAGCACTCTGGCTGTACTTCTTCTGAGACAAACCTGTTTGTTCTTCTGGCAGTCCATGGAATATTCAATATTCTTTGCCAACGCCATAATTCAAAGGGGTTAATTCTTTTTTGGTTTTCCTTATTTGCTGTCCAGCTTTTGCATTCATATCAGGCAATTGAAAATACCATGACTTGGGTCAAGTACATCTTAGTCCACAAAGTGACATCTTTGTTTTTCAACACTTGAAAGAGGTCTTTTGCAGCAGATTTGCTCCATGCAATTGTTGTTGTTAGGTGGCATGGAGTTGGTTCCAACTCTTAGCAACTCTATGTACAATAGAACAGAATACCATCTGGTCCTGTGCCATGCTTACAATTGTTGTTATGCTTCAGCCTATTGTGGCAGCCACTGTGTCAATCCATCTCATTGAAGGTCTTCCTCTTTTTTGCTTTTCTCTACTTTACCAAGCATGATGTCCTTCTCCAGGGACTGATCCTTCCTGATAACATGTCCAAAGTATGTAAGACAAAGTCTCTCCATTCTCTATTCTAATGAGTATTCTGGCTGTGCTTCTTCCAAGTCAGATTTGTTTGTTCTTCTGGCAGTCCACAGTATACTCAATATTCTTTGCCAACATCATAATCCAAAGGGGTCAATTCTTCTTAGGTCTTCCTTATTCATTGTCCAGCTTTCACGTGCATATGATGTGATTGAAAACACCATGGCTTGGGTCAGGTACACCTTAGTCCTTAAAGTGACAGCTTTGCTTTTTAATACTTTAAAGAGATCTTTCGCAGCAGATTTGCCCAATGCAATGTGGTGTTTGATTTCTTGACTGCTGCTTCCATGGGTGTTGATTGTTGATAGAAGTAAAATGAAATCCTTGACAACTTCAGTTTTTTCTCCATTTATCATAATGTTGCTTATTGTTCCAGTGGTGAGGATTTTTGTTTTATGTTGGGGTGTAATCCACATTGAAGGCTATAGTCGTTGATCTTCATCAGTAAGTGCTTCAAGTCCTCTTTGCTTTCAGCAAGCAGTATGTGTCATCTGCATATCACAGGTTGTTAATGAGTCTTCCTCCAATTCTGATGCCCCGTTCTTCGTCATATAGTCTAGCTTTTCGGATTATTTGCTCAGCATACAGAATGAATAAGTATGGTGAAAGGATGCAACCCTGATGCACACCTTTCCTGATTTTAAACCACTCAGTATCCTCTTGTTCTGTTCAAACAATTGCCTCTTGGTCTAAGTACAGGTTCTTCATGAGCACAAATACAGGTTCTTCATGAGCACAATTAAGTGTTCCAGAATTCCCATTCTTCTCAATGTTATCCATAAATTGTTATGATCCACACGGTTGAAAGCCTTTGCATAGTCAATAAAACATCTTTCTGGTATTCAGTGTTTCAGCCAGTATCCATCCGACATCAGCAATGATATCCCTCATTCCAAGTCCTTTCTGAATCCAGCTTGAATTTCTGGCAGTTCCCTGTGGATGTACTGCCGTGGCTGCTTTTGAATGATCTTCAGCAAAATTTTACTTGCGTGTGATCGATGATATTTTTTGATAATTTCTGCATTCTTTTGGATCATCTTTCTTTGGAATGGGCACAGATATGAATCTCTTCCAGTCAGCTGATCAGGTAGCTGTCTTCCAAATTTCTTGCCATAGACAAATGAGCCCCTCTAGCACTGTGCCTGTTTATTGGAACATCTCAATTGGTATTTTGTCAGTTTCCAGAGTCTTGTTTTTCACCAATGCCTCCAGTGCAGCTTAGACTTCTTCCTTCAATACCACACGTTATGATCATATGCTACCTTCTGAAATAAATGAGCATTGACCAATTCTGTTTGGTACAGTGATTCTGTGTATTCTATCTTCTTTTGATGCTTCCTGTATCATTCAATTTTTTTTTTTTTTTCCCACAGGATCCTTCAATATTGCAACTCAAGGCTTGAATTTTTTCTTTTTCTTGGGTATTTTCAACTTGAGATATGCCAAGTGTGTTCTTTTTTTGGTTTTCTAACTCAAGGCCTTTGTACATTTCATTATAATACTTTGTCTTCTCAAACCGCCTTTTGAAATCTTCTCTTCAGCTCTTTTACTTCATCACTTATTCCATTTGCTTTAGCTACTCTACGTTCAAGAGCAAGTTTCAGAATTTTGACATCCATTTTGGCCTTCTTCCCTGTCTTTTTAACGATCTTTTCCTTTCTTCATGTACGATGTCCTCGATGTCATTCCACAACTCATCTGGTCTTCAGTCATTAGTGTTCAATACATCAAATTTATTGTATAGATGGTCTCCAAATTCAGGTGGGGTATACTTAAGGTTGTATTTTGGTTCTCTTGGACTTGTTTTAATTTTCTTCAGCTTCAACTTAAACTTGCATATGAGCAATTGATGGTCTGTTCTGCAGTCAGCCCCTGGCCTTGCTCTGACTGATGGTATTGAATTTTTCTGTCATCTCTTTCCACAGATTTGATTTGATTCCCGTGTTTTCACTCCAGTGAGGTCCACATGTATAGTAGCCATACCTTTTGTAGCGGGTCGAACAGTCTCCCAGAGAGGACCAAACTGAGTGAGGGGATCCTAATATTGGAACTTGATTCAAGTGGAGAATAGGGGAGAAGAGATGATAAATAGGGAGGAAAGGACACCCCTGTAGGTCCTTTTTTTACAACTGGTATTACCCTTCTTCACATCCTCCCCTCAACAAAAGGTAGGTAAGCAAGTGTGTGGGTTGTTCTTGTTAGGTGCTGTTGAGTCAACTCAGATTAATAGTGACCCTATGTACAACAGAACAAAGCACTGTCCAGTCCTGCACCATCCTCTCGATCATTGCTGTTTGAGCCCATTGTTGCAGCCACTGTATCAATACATTTCATCGAGGGTCTTCCTCTTTTCCGCTCACCCTCCACTTTACCAAGCATGATGTTCTTCTCCAGGGACTGGTCCCTCCTGATAATACGTCAAAAGTACGTGAGATGAAGCCTCACCATCCTCGCTCAAAAGAGCATTCTGGCTGTACTTCTCCCAAGACAGATTTGTTTGTTTTTTCAGTAGTCCATGGTATTCAATATTCTTCGTCAGCACCATAATTCAAAGCAGCCAATTCTTCTTAAGTCTTCCTTATTCATTGTCCAGCTTTTGCCTGTATATGAGGCAACTGAAAACACCATGGCTTGGGTCAGGCACACCTTAGTCTTCAAAGTGACATCTTTGTTTTTTAACACTTGAAAGAAGTCTTTTGCAGCGGATTTGGCCAAGGCAATATGTCATTTAATCTCTTGACTGCTGATTTCACGTGGCATAGTGGTTAAGTGCTACGGCAGCTAACCAAAAGGTCGGCAGTTTAAATCCACCAGACTCTCTTTGGAAATCTATGGGGCAGTTCTACTCTGTCCTATAGGGTCGTTATGAGGCAGAATCGACTCAGCTGCAACAGGTTTTTTTTTTTGCCTCCACAGGCATTGATTGTGGATCCAAGTAAAATGAAATCCTTGACAACCTCAATCTTTTCTCCATTTATCATGGTGTTGCTTATTGGTCCACTTGTGAGGACTTTTAAAAAATATTTATTGTGCTTTAGGGGAAAGTTTACAAACCAAGTCAGTCTGTCATACAAAAAGCCATACACACCCTACCATAGACTCCCAGCTGCTCTCCCCATAATGAGACAGCACATGCCTCCTCTTTGCCCTGTATTCCCTGTGTCCATTCAACCAGCAGTTGAGAAGATTTTTGTTCTCTTTATGTTGAGGTGTATATCATACTGAAGGCTGTAGTCTTTGGTTTTCATCAGTAAGTGCTTCAAGTCCTTTTTGCCTTCCCCAAGCAGTGAGTGTTATCTGCAGGTTATTAATGAGTCTTCCTCCAATCCTAATGTCACATTCTTTTTCATATAGTTCCTAGGGGAAATTTCAGGGTGGTGTGTGTGCATGTGTGATATATTACTCTTAACTTAGGTGTATTATTGAATCTATTTTTACACAAATGTGTGACTATCCTTGAGTCTGACCAACTCCTCGGGGGAATTTCTGTGTTAGGTCCAATATCTGCACCAGTGCAGAGAAAGTGTTTCTTTTTCTTTGAATGGAAGGTGGCGGGATGAGGAGGAACGTTAATTTTTTAACTTCCCAGCCTTTACAACAGGCAGACCCTACCTTAGTGAGGGCTTGGTGGCCATAAGGGTGGAGTCCAAGGTTGAAGGGCTATGCCTGGAGAGATAGCAACTCCTCACAATCTTCAGGAACAAAAGGTAACAATTTTTAATTACACAGGCTATACATAGTTTCTCCTTGTAAAATAAAATGATAGGTTTCACCCTTATGTAGATAAAGACCCTCTAGACCACCGTTCGTAAACTCAGTTTCCTTGCCAAAGGTTACTCCAGTTACCTGTTTAATGTGCATAAGCCACGTTTTTTCTATGCATCTAAATTCACATTACATATCAGATTCTTTGGTGAATTATCTTCGGGGGAGTGCGGGGACATGGCGGGGGGGCCAGCGCTTATGTTTGACCTTCTCTAGCCCAGCGTTTTCCTGGTGGGGAAGACGGGCAAGCGTTAGAGTGACGGGATATGAAGGCACATGTCACGTTGTGTCACGTTGGCAGTCGTGGATACTCCTCTTCCTTCTAGTTTTTTACAATGTGAATAAACGGTCAAGGTGTCAGGCAGGACTCCACGTGCACATTTCAGGTGGGGGCTGGATAGGTGGATCTCCACCTCCTCTCTTAGTATTTTCACTTTTTTTTACTATGGAGGGCGGGGAAGGTGGGCGCACATGAGTCCCAAAGGACACGCCAGTGTGTGTTCGCGCGCTAGGGCCCCAGCCCCCTTGTCTCAGGTACTCGATTGGACGTCCGTCCACACCCGGCTGCCGCCCCTCGGGGGTCCGGTGTTTTCCGCAGTGTGTTAGGCAGGGTGAGCGTTGGGGGGGAGGGCGGCGATGTAGATCCCCTGTCCCATGATGCCCCGCGGCGCTGTCCGGACTTTGGCGCGGTCCGCGGGGAGTGGAGGCGAGCCCCTGGGCGCGGGGGGCGGTCCGCTCGCGGACCACGCCCGGCCCCGCCCCGCCCCTCGGAGCCGGCCCCGCCCCCGCCCCGCCCCTCTCCCCAGGCTCGGAGGGCGCCGGCACCGCCCGTCGCTCCCAGCATGCCGTGCGGCAGCGGCGGCGCGGCGGGCGGAGTCGGGAGGCGGGGAAGCCGTGGCCGTGTGAGCGTGAGGAGCCGCCGCCACCGCCTCCTCGTCGCCGTCCTCCTCCTCCTGGGCCCCGGCGTCGGGGGCCGCGCACGGCTCTGGAAGAGACGTCGCCTCCCTTTCCTCCTCCTCCCCCTCGCAGTGCCGCTCCCGCCTCCTCGTTCTGCGCTGCGGGCTCAGGCGGAACCCGGAACGGCCGTCCGCCTCCCCCGCCCTCCGCCGCCTCCTCCTCCGCCTCCCAGTCCTCGGCTTCCTCCTCAGCCCCGGGCCGGAGCGGAGTGTCGGCGGCGGCCGGTTCGGGCGGCGACTCGCGCTTCTTCGGGCGGCGGCGCTTGGCCATGTCGTGTCGGGGAAGGTAATGAGCCGCAGAGCCCCGGGGTCTCGGCTGAGCAGCGGCGGCGGCGGCACCAAGTACCCGCGGAGCTGGAATGACTGGCAACCCAGGTGGGTGAGCCGGCGCCCAGAGCGCCGCCCCGACCTCCGGACCCCGCCTGGGGCCGCCGAGGCCTAGGGCCGCGGGGTTGGGAGGCGCGGCCTAGGCCCTCCACCCCCTCCCCCCCGGGAACCGGGCGCGGTTTCCTGGGTCCCCTCCCGCCTGGGCTGGGGGAGGGAGGCCGCTGGGAGGAGAGGCCTAAATGCCCCCCCTCACTTTCCGTTTCAGCCCCGGGGCTAGAGCCCAGACCCTGGGCGCCAGACGAAGGCACTGACCTAGGGGTTGGGTCAAGGGGGGCGAAGAAAGGGGCCTGCTCCTGGGGGAACATTCGAGCCTCTCCCCCCGCCCCACTCTGCCCCTACAAAAGTTGGCATTTGAGTTGGAATCCTAGAGCCCAGGACCCTTCCTATTCTCCACTCACCTCCTTAGCCCTTCACTTTCTTGGCTTCCACGTGAAAGACCTCCTCAACTGTGTTACCTTCTTTTGACCCCCACGTGTTCATAGAATTATCTTAAGAGGACAAAAAACTACAACCGAGGCTTAACTGTGACTTTGGGCATGGCATTTGTGGGACATGTGAGTTTTGACTGTTAATGGGGTCGACCCGCTCAGGTCTTAGGAAATGAAGTTTTCCCCAAGTACGGGGGCAGTTGGTTACTCTGGTGAAGAACATTTCGTACCTGGACGCTTGAGAGGGCACCTTTCGGGCACTCGATTAGAGGAGTAGAGAATTCCCCATGTAAAGAGGATTTGATCTCATACTGCTTTGGTACCAGCTGGATTTGAGCTTGTTAGGAGCATCAACTTTTTTTTTTTTTTGAATATACATTTAACTTTCGTTTTGATTAATCATGGGGCAGTTGTGCCTAATTTAGGACTGATTTATTCTTACCTCTTAGTGTTTGTGATAATTCAGAGGCTATTTGGAATTTAACCCAGTGCCTAGAAGGACTCCCAAATGCATGCAATATTTTAGGGTTACTTGATTCATGGAGCTTTTCATACTTTGAAGTGAACTGGTATTGTGATTTTCCAGAAACTCGCAAAATAAATGTAAGATGAGTACGTTGTCGGAATGCCTTTATTGATAGAAAACCTGAAATAATCTTTTGGCTAATGGGTGGTACACCTCTCATCCTGTTTAATATGCCTTGGCACATCTGAGTCAGAGAACTATGTGTATGATTAGGTGATTTTAGAAATTATTGCTTAAATCTAGAATTGAGATCTTAGGTAGTAGGAAAAAAATTGAAAAGCATAGTTTGACTTGTCAATCTGTGATCGGGTTTGGTAGTGCTTTAAATAAAATCAGTTGACTAGTTTAAGTATTTTTATCTGTAACTGACTTTCTTAGTTGTTTTGCACTTTCACTGAAATGTGTGAAACTGAATTTTTTTTCTTTCTGGCATCTAACATTAGGTGATAAATGAATCTGAATTTGACATTCGAGAGCTCTTTGACAGTGGATTTTCCATTACCTTTTTAGTATTGTGGTCAACACATAAGCGAAGTTAGCATCCCTTTAGAGGGCCGAAGTGCCCTTCACAAATAGTCCTAGACCTCTTGGAAAAGAAAATTTGTAGTTCGTAGTTCTGAATAAATGGACTAGTAGGCACAGAACGGGGTTACTTCACTGCTGACAGGTATGAAACAGCATGGCTTATATATGTAGTTATGGAATATATATATCAGTTGTTGATAAATGTTATTCACATCATTTCTTCTTTCAAGTGCTTTATTTCTTGGCTTTTTTGGAGCAGAGGGGAGAGGGGGATAGAACCTTTCTTTGAAGCTGTGCTCTGTAACAAAGTCTCAGAACCTAATGCCTGTGTGGCAGATACTGTAAGGTGCACCTGGTTACATGGAGTAACAGTGTATTTGGAAGTTGGAAATATTTTCTTCTGTTGTAGAATAGGGAACAAAGTATGGACATACCCCGTAGTTAGTATAGTTTTTTTGCAAGGTTGTGATAGTTGTTTTTTTTTAAATGGCCAGTATAAAACCTCAGATGCTTGTCAAGTCATAAATATTCACAAGTTAAATGAGGCTGTTAATTCTGCCCCCTCTTCACAAAGGTGACAGACTCCAGTTCATTGACAGAGTGGATCTGGATTTCGTTTATTTCTGCACAGCATTTTCAAATGTAGGCAGACACCTTAGGGTTCATCTGAATCATTTTGATTTTTAAAGGAATTCATGGCCTTTTCTGTTCCATTTCTTCCCTGATATTTTTGTTCCTTTTTTCTTGATTTAGGTTTTTGTAAAAGAAGGATTTATAAAAGCAACTCTTGTCCATTTCTGTTAGTGTTAGTTTGCCAGTTAGTGTGTGGAAACCACTGTTGAGTCAATCCAGGCCACGTGTGATACTTAACACATATCGACAGGAAGTGTTCCAGGTGGCTAAACAGTGTCATAAGGCAACAGAGCAAGCCCACCTGCGCTGGAAGCATATCTTTAACATTAAGCATTTTTATAGCACTGGCTTATAGTTATCCTTTTCATTCAGTGCACTCTCAATATCTAAGAATGGTCAGCCGAATGTGTGCTTTGAGGTCAGTATTATCATTTGAAATCTTTGGGTCCCTCTAACGTGAAGTTGATAAGGAGGGTTTTGGGAGCCTCTGGATATCTCATTTTTTTCACGTGGAGAAACAGGAGTGGTGGCTGACCTATTTGGAGATGGTTGCCCCTCACTTCTTTTATCCCCCCTAAAAAAGAACTCTCATTACCACTCTCTGAAGTCTGTCCTTTTCCCGACTTTTCATTTTGTGAAGTAATCTAGTTGTACCAATCAAGACAGACCAGAATCGTTTGTTTTAGAAATAAATGTAAAATTAATTGTACATTTTAATATTCCAAAATAGCATTGATTAATTTGGAATTGAAGTCAAATATAGATTAATTAATTTCAACAAATAAGAGAAAGCATTCAGGTCAACAGAAAACAAGTAGATTTTACTTCTGAACTGGGTGTCTCAGGACTTAACATTTAACACAGGTATATATTGGGTGCCCTACCGTGCCCAAACTGAAAGTCTTTCTACACTTTTAAAAGGATGAAACTGTATATTAAAAATAACCTTCATTTTTGGTAAAATATAGGCAGATCAGAGTTCTTAAAAGTGCAGATGCCTTTATTCTCCATTGTGGCAGACCAAAAGAGGGGAGATTACTGTGAAGATGGAAGAGCCGGATACTAGTATGTCTGACGTTATGAGAACCTGAATTTTTGAAATCACGGTTGTCTATTCAGCCATTTATGAATCTGTAGTAAGTCTGATACCCATAAGGTACATAATGAAATTTATAAAGGATAAAATTAAGTGCCATTACATATTTTGTAGCTACAAATAGAACTTTAGTTAAATAGACTTTAGTGATTACCAAATCTGTACCACAGATTTCCAAGTACAGTAAAGAAGTTTTTCAGTAATTGTCTATGGGTGTTTGATTTTTTTTTTGGAGGGGGGGAACACCTTATTTTTTCCATTATAGAATAAAACATTCCTTGTGAAAAATTTAGCAGTTGTATTTTTAAATTGAGCGTTTTCCGCCTACTGTTTCAGTTCCTTTTGAAATGGGGAGTACACTGAAAGTTTCCTTTTTTGGATAATTTAGGAGATTATGAAATATTCCAATTCACTGAAAATATTATAATTCAATAAATATTGTTGCTTTAGAGATTTTTATGAGTAATAAAGCCACGGTCTTCAAGGTGGTATAGGTTGGTATGGAAGATAAAAAAGGACTTCGTAAAAGGTAAAGTGTTATATAAATAATAATTGTTATATATTTCTTGGTATAATTATTTTTTACATGTGATTTAATAGAGTTTAAAACCTGAAGGCTAAAGGAGGGAAACCTGTAAAGCCAAAGTAGAGGACAGCAGGACCATGAAATTGGACTGTACAATTTTGGTAGAGTAAATTTGAGGGATGGGATCTCTTAAAACCAACAGAATAAAGTAGGAAGATGGGAAAATGTAAATTGTCCTTGGTAAAAAAATCTGTTTGGTTAGAGCGATAGGGTACTTGTGAGGAGTAATAAGAATGAGGGTAACACTGAGGAGCTGGATTGAGGCTATATTATAGATTTTGAATCATAGTTTAAGTGTTATTTGGAATGACTTTGGGGAACCTGTGGACTTTTACCAGCAGGGAAGTGGCATAATTTAGGGAGATTAGATCTAGTTGCTTCATCAGGGATGTGTGTGTTTGTAAGCAAAGTAGGAGACTGGTGTACAAAAATATTCAGCCCAATATGTGGGAATTTCCGTAAGCAGAAGCCCCTCGTTTGCTCTGTTGTGTTGATTGAGGACCATCGTGAAAGTGATACTTTTTAACCTGCTCACTCTTCACATTAGGGTACTTCCGTTATATGAAATGTCATATACATAAAATGGAGTGTGATCCATGGTGGCTTTCGGGAACACTGAATTTTCCCGACTCTTTAGTTTAGGATTTCCTGCCTTCACTGCCTGGCATATAATAGGCACTTGCAGCTTTTCTTTCTTTCCCTATGCTAATCACCTAATGCAGAGCCCTGGTAAGTGCAGTGGTTAAGAGCTCAGCTGCTAACCAAAAAGGCCACCAGTTTGAATCCACCAGCTGCTCCTCAGAAACCCTATGGGGCAGTTCTTCTCTGTCCTATGGGGCTGCTGTGAGCTAGAATCGACTCGATGGCAATGAGTTTTTAATCACTTAAAATGAATCTTGGAGGTTTCTTTCACGGGACTGGCTTTTACGGATCTGCACAAGCTGTCATTTATTTGGTGTCTTTTCATAGGCGTGGATAATCCTTTCCAGACTTTATTTTTGTTGTTATTTTGGGGACTGTGAAGTTCGACATACTCCTTCTTGTATAGAGGCCTGACAGTAAAGATTGGAGATAATTTGTGGTTTAATTCCTGTTTTCTTTTTTCTTTTTAACGTAGAGTGTAACCTGTTAGACTCCTGCGTAGTTTGCTCATGCAGGGATGTTTGTGTTTTTAGTGTGTTAGTTCTGCTACATCTTATGTTAGTTGTATTAGTATACCATTCCTTTCTGGACAACATCCTGTGTATGTGTATATACTTATTGTTTTAGGTACAATGTATAAATGTAAAAAATGTATATATATGTATATAAGTCTTAAATTCTATGAGTTTTGACAAATGTATGCACCTGTGTAACCACAACCCCAATATGACAGTAACTTCAGCTGGATTCTACTTCCCCATACCTCAGAAAAGCTTCAGAGTGCACAGGCAGATCTTGCCTTAAATTTTTTTTAGGAAATCTGTAAACAAAAGTGAAAGTTGTTACCGAATTTCAGTTTCTGAGGATAACTTCATTATCTTTAACCTATTCCTAATAACCCTCTTTTGCTACAAACATTGTGGTTTTTGAAGAGCTCCATGAAAATAGTTCAGATGGTAGGTCTACTATTTTCAGGCATTCAAGTCCTGGGACACAGGGAAGCCCCTCTACTTGGTTGAGTTTATTCCTATGAGTTACATGTTCCTGGGCTTCTCTCTACCCTCTCAGTACCTACTGTGGCTTAGCTCTGCTTTTCACTCTCTCCCATCTAAACCTCGTGCTCCCATTAAGATCTCTTCTCCAGTACCTCTGCCTTCTTGTGATCTGTCTCCTCTCTGAATCTTGCAAGGGATCTACAATGAAGCTGGCTAGCCTGCTGATCACTGCAGTTATCTGTTTTGTCCTCCCAACTGGTTTAAGTCCCTGAGGGCTGAGACTGAGTCATTTTCTCCCCTGCTTCTTTAGGTTTCACTTGCGCTTCTGCACTCCTCAAGAGAGCATTCCTGCCTTAAGGCCTTTGCGTGTGCTGGTCTTTCTGCCTAGATTGCTCCTCTCAGTGTTCTTGACCTGGCTGCCCCTTGGCCATCTCAGCCTAAATGTCAAGCCTCAGTGAGAGAGAAGAGCTTTCTCTAACACATCACTCTGGTTTTCTACATAGTACTTGATTACCACTATGTGAAATTTTCATGTGTATCTTCTCCAAGTCTTAACTTTCATAAATGCATCGGTGTTGTATAATGTTTTATCTCTGTGTCCCCTTCATTTCTACTAGTGCATTGATAAGTAGTATACACTTTTTAAGTATTCTTCTTCAAATAAATGCATGAAAATGTGATTCTGCACGTTTGTGTATTTTGAGCTAACTCCAGAGTTTACTGTAGGAAGCATTTTGAGGGGAACTGTCCTTTGTATTGCTGAGTTAGCCTGAGACAGCAGGCTGATTGAGTAGGTTCAAAGGGATGATATTCTAGTGGACTGAGGTGACCAGGTCTTTTCTGGAAAAAAAGATTACGATAATTTAAAAGATTCATAGATTTTATCCATCTCGAAAAATACCTTAGTCACCTATTTAAAGTTCTTTTGCACATCGTCTTCTTCAGTATGGCATATCTGTTACGTACATTAAAAAATTTGATCACTAAAAAGTTAGCAAGCACTTGGTTGAGCCTTCTGGCATTCCATTAGGATGCCTGAGGAAACAAACTTCTTGCCAGTTGTATGTGTGCTGATTGGGGAATGACTGAAACCCAAATTTTCCACAATCAACAGATTTCTAAACATAGTGAATTACTGCTTTCATGTTCATCTTCATAGCCTTTCAAAAAAGGAAATTGGATTCCTGTTAGCAGTTATGCCTTTGGAGGTCGATGTTGCTTTTCCTGTGGTATGGCAAGGACCTTATCTTGTGTTTATTATTTAAAAAAAAAAAAAAAAAAAGCCTTCTAAAACTTTTTTTTGTTTATTTTTTAAAAACCTTTTTTACAGGGGTTTCTGGTATCAGAATCATGGATCGTTTTTTGTTATAGAACTTCCTAACTTACACTGTTTCCTGTTTATAGGGACAGATATTATTATTTTTCCTGCATTACTCTTTGTCATAAACAGCCTCAGCAGGGCTCTTACAGATCTACAAGAAAATTACTGGTGGCCCTGCAGTGGCCTAAGGTAACTGTTTAATACTCATGTATAAGTCTTGAGGAACTACAGATTTGAAGAAAAATTGTTAAACTCTGTATTTATTAAATCTTTACTTTTGGGTGGTGTCTTAGTTATCTAGTGCTGCTGTAAGACAAATAACACAAGTGGATGACTTTAACAGAGGGAAGTTTATTCTCTCACAGTCTAATAGGCTGAAAGTCCAAATTCAGGGTGTCAGGTCCAGAGGAAGGCTTTTCTCCCTCTGTTGGCTCTGGAGGAAGGTCATCAGTCTTCCCCTGGCCTAGGAGGTTCTCACTGCAAGGACCCGGGGTCCAAAGGCACATGCGCTCCTGGCACTACTTTCTTGGTGGTATGAGCTCCCCATGTCACTCTGTTCGCTTCTCTCTTATATCTCCAAAGAGATTGACTGAAGACACAACCTGATCTTGTAGATTGAATCCTGCCTCATTAACATAACTGCCTCTAATCCTGCTTCCCAAGCTTTAACATTTGTGAAGAATGGGAATTCCAGAACACTTAATTGTGCACATGCGGAACCTGTACAACACCAGGATACAGCCTGGTTTAAAGTCAGGAAAGGTGTGCTTCAGGGTTGAATCCTTTCATCATATTTATTCAGTCTTTATGCTAAGTGGAAACCCTGGTGGTGCAGTGGTTAAGAGCAATGGCTCTAGCCAAAAGGTCGGCATTTCGAATCCACCAGGTGCTCCTTGGAAACTCTGGGGCAGTTCTACTCTGTTCTGTAGGGCCACTATGAGTTAGAATCAACTGGACAGCCTGTGGGTTTGGTTGGTTTGATATGCTGAGTAGTTAATCCGAGAAGCTGGACAATATGAAGAACAGGGCATCAGGATTGGAGGAAGACTCATTAACAACCTGTGTTATGCAGATGACACAGCCTTGCTTGCTGAAAGTGTAGAGGCTTGAAGCACTTACTGATGAAACTCAAAGTCTACAACCTTTACACCTCAACATAAAGAAAGCAAGAATCGTTACCACTGGGCCAATAAACAGCATGATAAGTGGAGAAAAGGTAGAAGTTGTCAAGCATTTTTATTTTACTTGAATCTGCAACACCCATGGAAGCCGTAGTCAAGAAATCAAAGACACATTGCATTGGGCAAATCTGCTGCAAAAAACCTCTTTAAAGTGTTAAAAAGCAGTCACTTTGCAGACTAAGGTGCACTTGACCCATGCCATGATGTTTTCAGTTGTCTCATATGCCTGTGAAAGCTGGACAATGAATAAAATAAAGACTGAAGGAGAATTGTTGCCTTTGGATTATGGTGTTAGTGAAGAATAATGAATTTACCGTGGACTGCCAGAACAACAAACAGATCTGTCTTGGAAGAAGTACAACCAGAATGCTCATTAGAAAGTGAGGATGGTGAGACTTCAGTTCATCTCATATACTTTGGACCAGTTCCTGGAGAAGGATATCATGCTTGGTAAAGTAGAGGGTCAGCAAAAAAAGAGGAAGAACCTCAGTGACATGGATTGACACAGTGGCTGCTAACAATGGGTCCAGTCATAACGATGATCATGAGGGTGGCGTAGGACCTGGCAGTGTTTTGTTCTTTTGTACATAGGGATGCTGAGAGTTGAACTGACTTGAGGGGAACCTACTCGAGGGCACTTAACAACAACAACAATTCTGCCTCATTGATGTCATAGAGGTAGGATTTGCAACACATAGGAAAGTCACATCAGGTGGCAGAATGGTGGGCATTCACAGCATACTGGAAAATTGGCACATATTTTTAGGAGATATAGTTCAGTCCATGACAGGTGGTATCCAGTATACTAGTAACCTTTTGATTAGGGAAAAATCACCACTAATAAATATATCTGGGACTGTATGGTGGCATATTAGTTTTTCCTGCTCAAATTTGACAGCACTGGCAGCATTTTCTTTTTTTAATGAAGCCCTTTGAATTGAAAGTTTTTGCTCATTTAAATTTGTTAATTGAAAACTTGTCCACCCTGCCCCCCTTAGCACTTTAATTTTCTGATTTTAACTGAAGTGTATATGTGCGTGTAGAATTTAAAACTTTATCTTTTTAGAATATTTAATTCTTTGAAGTGACTCATGACTCTTACTCTTTAGCCTCTTGAGGGTCTTCATAGTTTGTATTACTAATGAGATGAACCCTGGGATTTCTTGTCTGAAATGTAACCATTTGTTTCCCAGACTGTTTGCTTTGATTCTGACACTGGGAATTGGGACTCATTGTTCTAATGACAGATTTTACTTTGGCTTCCTGAGATTTGTCAGAGTTTAGACGGACGAGTCTATTAATGTGAAGAAAGATGTCAAATCTTTTTTTCTGTCCTCTTTATCGAATGGACTCTTTCCTGCTTAGATGAGTAAAGAGATCCAAAAGTGATCACCGGTATCACACAACCTGGTATAGTTGAGTAAATGCATATTTAATTGAAAACACATCCTGGAATGTCTTCCTTAAAAAGACCTATCATTCTTCTTGCCTGTCCTTACGTTCTTTGGGTATGTAAACATGAGGAAAGATGAAAATGTAGCAGGTTTTCCAGCACCGGCACTATGAAACTTGAGATTTAGTGGTTATTCTATTAGTTAGGTTTAAAGGAATCTACTGTAAGACAATTGGTGTTTTTAAAGGACATGAGTTAGAATTTAGAATATTAAAAATGATTAATTCCGTTATTTGAAACATTGATAGCATGTTAATATGTGATGTCTTGTGTCTTTTTTGAAAATATTGAAATAAAAAATGAAGCTGTTATGTCTCATGGTCGAGGTATGTGTGTGTGGGGTAATCAGTTCACAGATTATAAAACAAAGTTTTGTAAATGAAGCCTGTTTGTTAAAGTGACCGATCATGTATCGTTAAAACAGTGCTAGTATTCCTTGTGCTCTATTGTAACCTTATTAAGGACAGAGTGAACTGCCCCATAGGGTTTCCAAGGAGCGCCTGGTGAATTTGAACTGCCGACCTTTTGGTTAGCAGCCTTAGCTCTTAAGCACTATGCCACCAGCGTTTCCAAGGACATAAATGTACCAATATTGCTCCATCGCCCAAACCTTTTAGTTCATTAAAAAATTTACGTGCTGTCTTAATATAGTTGCTGAAGTTGGGAAGTTAGAAATAGGACCAAGGTATTTTAAGTTTCTGTTTAAGGTGTATTTATTTTTAAGAGTGTGTGCATTTTTTGGTATTGATCCTTCACAGATTTTTATCTTAGGAGAGGCTGGTGTCCTGAAAATAACAGTAGACTAAGAAATGGGAAGACAGAGGTCTTTTGTCCTGGCTGTGCCTTTGAGGAGGTAATTCAGGCCTCCCTTAAGACATAGTGATGAAGGTTAAAAATAAAGTTTGAAAAATTTCTTTAAAAGCTGTTAAAGTGCAACACAAATGTTATTTATGATGCCATTTCTGAATCAACTTTGGTATTTTAAGGAACCTTCCTCTTTTATTGCTTTCTTCCTCAAAAATTCGAGAGGAGAAAAATGAAATTTGAACTAGAATACTAGAATATGTGTATCTGTAGTAACTTTTCAAAATTTCATAAGGCATATTTGTGACAAGTTCTCTTAGAGGATATATCAGTAGAAGGTCTTATAATTGCTAAATTTCTATCAAGCGTGGTATATGACATTAATGTTTATACGTACTTAAAAAAATGATAGGGATGGAATTAATTGCTCTGCAGCATAGTGGTTCTCTTTTTGCATTTTCTAGTGTGCTTCTGCTGGCTATAAACCTATTTTTTCCGTCCGTATCTTATTTAAGACTTTGATACCAGTTGAAATTATGAGCTAGGAAAAATAATCTAATCTTTCTATTTGAACGTATCAGGGTAAGGTGCAAATGGAATTAAATAGAATGTTGCATTGCTTTTCTTCCCAATCTAGTTATGTATTTATTAATATAATGTGTACGTGTATATATGTATGGAGCCCTGGTGGCCTAGTAGTTAAAGAGCTGTTTCCTGACCAAAAGATTGGCAGTTCGAATACACCAGCCGCTCCTTGGAAACCCTAGGGCGCAGTTCTACTCTGTCCTAAAATAGGGTGGCTGTCGCTGTGAGTTGGAATCAACTCTGTGGCAACAGTTTTGGTTTTTAGTTTTGATATATATATATATGTATGTGTTTTTTTTTTTTTTTTTTTTGTAAGGGGATGGAAAGGTTATACTCTGGCAGTGTAATTGTTTTTAACTACTTAAAAAAATCTTCTAAACAAATATAAGAATTAATGAAAGTTCATATTATAAGAATGTACTGTTTTGAATTGTGGTACTTATAAATTTACTCAATGAGTAAATGATTGCCATCTTCGAAGGAACTTCGTATCTAGAATCATTGGTTTTTCTTCTCTGTATAAAAAAAAAGGCAAACCAAACTTGTTGCCGTCAAGTCAATTCTGAGAACTGCCCCATAGGGTTTCCAGGGAGCGCCTGGTGGATTCGAATTGCCTACTCTTTGACTAGCAGCTGTAGCAGTTACCCACTACACCACCATGGTTTAAAAGTTACTTATTTTTCCCAGTTAATCCGATTACAGTGTGTTTAGTATAAAATGTAACAACAAGAAAACAGTAGGGCTTGTGCAGGCCTTGTGGGCTTCAAGTGGCTTAAGTGATAATTTTGAATTGTTCCATAGCCTTAAAACTTAAGGCTAAGTACTTACTTTCTGGCTACTGCTGAGCACTGTTTCCTGGTTTGATTGCTGCTTACTAATACGTTTCAGTAGCTACCAAAACCCATCTTCATTTAATAAATTTTCTAGAGTTAGAAGAATAGTTTAATTCCATATTGTCCTTTCTCAACTATTTTTTTAAGGGACCATATTTTTCAGGATTCGTCTGAGACTTTGTTTTGTTTTGATCAGTAAGGAGATGGCTATCCTAGTATCACTCCTGAAAAAGAGGCCCCAGTGCTTAAATAGGAGGGTTTATTATGCATATTTTACTTCTGATTAACATGTTTCTTTACTAATTTGCTGTTTTTAACAGTGATTCTAAACCTGTTTCCTGACCTGGTATACCTGAGGAGATGCACCCTTTAGGAGTGATTAGGGATATTGAAAGGTATCAGAGTGAGGGGGAAGGTGGTGAAAGGAGGTCATACGTATAATTTGAAAAAGCCCTCTATAGATTTCTGGTAAAGTTTTCCTCTTTGTTGGAAATCCTTACCACCGAATACACAATTTCAGCAAGTGACTTTTCATGTTTGCCAGTACATTTAAGATGGGTTACGTGTTAAGGAATGTGTAGGTAGTTTGCTTGGTAGACTGTAACTCTTTTGGTGCTCAAAAACCTTGGCTGTGCCCAAGATGTGTAGTGTACACCAAACCATCTTGTGGTAGTAATGTCTAACTTGATACAGTATAATTTGCTTTAGAAGAATCTCTGTCTAAATTGCATAGTATATTTGATTTTTTAAAAAAATGTGTTATGAGAAATTTTTTGGTGCTTATAATTTTTCTTGACCAGTCTCACCAGTTTAAAAAAAAAAGTGGTAATGATGTTAACTGTTACACAGCACATTTATATTTGAAGGAGACCACAGTGCATTTTAAAGGGAACATTTAAGTATGTAAGTGTTAGAGAATCTTAAAAGCATGTCAACCCATTGCCCTTGAGTTGATTTCTGGCTGGTAGTGAGTGACCTTGTAGGGTAGAGCAGAACTGCCTCATAGGATTTCCAAGGAGTGGCTGGTGGATTTGAACTGCAAGCCTTTTGGTTAGCACCCGAGTGTTTAACCACTGCAGCCCCAGGGCTCCTACAAGCATGTGAGTTCCTTGGGTATTTGCTTGATTATATTGGCTAGAGAAACTATATCAGAATAACTTTAGTCATAATTTGCCTTTTTAAAGGACTGTTTAAAGATGGTTGCGTACCTTTTCTTAAAATAATCATTAAAAAAAAAATCATTGTCTTTTCTTTGATTATAGAGTCCCAGTCTGGTTGCAAGACTTGTCCTTTTAGGGTTTCTGTAGTGTTTAACTCTTACTGATTATTAATCTTCTCTGTCCTAATGGGCTATTTTGACATTTAACTACAGAACTGGGGTTGGGGAGGGCGGAGTTTGTAGCCTTTCAGTTTTTTCGTCCTCGTTTACTAGGGAGGTCATGAAGTAAGAGATTTCCTTTCAATCTTGGCAATTTCCAAGGCTGGGTGCGATGTTTCTAGAATATTTCCAGGACTTGCTGACAAAAGGGGAAGATAAGTGATGCAAACGGGAGCTAAAGCAGGGTCTCTTTTAAGGCAGTGAGCTAGCCTGGGTTAAAAATAAAGGCAGGGATGTGCCGGTCTGCCATTACTGATCGTTCTGACCCAGAGACACAGTAAACGGTCCTGAATAGAACAGAAGAAAAATGTAGAGCAAAACTCATTCCTAAAAAAAGCCAGACCTACTGAATGCATAGAGACTAGAGGAATCCCCAAGACTATCGACCTAAGATACCCTTTGAACTTGGAATTGAAGCAATTTCTGCAGGTCATTTTTCATCCAAATAATGGATTGGCTTATAAAATAAACAGTATCACTCTTGATATTGTGCTCCCTTACACAATTAACTGTAACAGTCAACAGTTATCCAAAACCAAAGGTGTGAGAAGGCAAGAAGGGAGATGGAAGCTAGATCAGTGAAAGCAGAATAAACAATGGAAATAATGAGAATACTGACACATTGTACAAATTGTAACCAGTGGCATGGAACAATTTGCATAAAAATTATTCCCTTGTATAAAAATTGTTGAAGGAGAACCTAATTTGCTGTGTAAACTTTCACCTAAAATACAATAAAATAGTTTATGAAATAAATAAAGGCAAGGAGAAAGTGAGTGAAATTAATGTGATGTCTTGGATTCTGGCACTTCAGGTGAACAGTTATTTAGCATAAATAGAATTATTTTTAAAGGAACACTGGATTCACATTTGTGATGAAGACTAAGACATACCAGATTTTACAATTACCAGCATTCTTAATGCTAATAAGATACTAACTTATGCCAGTTGAGGTACAGAACCTCAGAATACTTAAATGCACGAAGTATACTAGCGGTGGATTTCATTTCTCTGTCTCAGCCAAGGATTTTCTGATTTTACCAGCCTAGCGCTTTGTCGGAAACCCTGGTGGCATAGTGGTTAAGTGCTACGGCTGCTAACCAAAGGGTCGGCAGTTCGAATCCGCCAGGCGCTCCTTGGAAACTATGGGGCAGTTCTGCTCTATCCCGTAGGGTTGCTATGAGTCGGAATCGACTTGACGGCCCTGGGTTTTTTGGTTTTAGCACTCTGACGTTTATTTATTTATTTTGTGTTGCCTCAGTGGCCAGTTAATGAGAGTTTAGCCAGAACTTTGGAAGCCATCAAAATGGGTAGGCAGTAAAATATTAAGAACTGCTAGTGCATTTCTTTTTCTTTTTTTTAAATTGCCACAAGGACTATCTCAGACATTTCTCAGTCATTGATAGAGAGTAAAATTGCCATTATACTAGAAATTTAGAATTTTTTACTATTAATATAGGTAACAGTTGTCTTTCACTGATAAGTGCACCGTTTTGTTTCTTTTTGTACTTTGGCTAGGTTAATCCTTTTCAACTTTGAGTTCCAGCTCTCCTTATGCTTGATTAATGAATTCAGACGCCTACAGTTTTTGGTTTCATTGAAAAGCACAATGACTTTAAGGTAGTGCTACATTTTTGCATTTCCATTTAGAATGACTAAAAATGGTAGGCAATATGGGACACGAAATACTAAGCTATTAAATGAATAGTCTTCTATTTATTTTTTATACTTTTACTGTAAAGTATTATGTTTCCTTTAAAGTCAGATTCATTGCAGTGTAATTTATATGGTGTACAGTTCTTTTAGTTCTTTGGAAGTCCCTAGGTGGTGCAGACAGTTAATATGCTTGGCTGTTAACTGAAAGGTTAGAAGAAAGGGCTGGTGATCTGTTGCTGGAAAATCAGCCAGTGAAAACCCTGTGGAGCACATTTCTTCTCTGAGACTCATGGAGCCATTCGACAGCACCTAGTTTTTATAGTTTCTTGAATTTTGACAAGTGCGTATAGTCATGTTAGCAGTACCACAGTCAAGCTGTAGAACAGTGCCATCATCCAGAAGTTCCCTTGTGCCCCTTTCTAGTCACCCCCCACCTTCCTCACTGTCATCCCTGGTAACCACTGGTCTTTTTTTCCCTATAATTTTGTCTTTTTTAGAACATCATAAATAAGATTTTTTTTTTAATTGGGGTAAAATACGGATCATAGAATTTACCATGTTAACCATTTTTAAGTGTACAGTTCAGTGGTATTCATGATGTTTTGCAACCATGCCCCCTATCTAGTTCCAGAACTTGTTCATCACCTCAGATAACCTCACCCCCCCCCCCCCCGCCCATGAGCATTCCCTCCCCACTCCCCTTTTTCCCCAGCCCCTGGCAACTAAAAACCTGCGTTCCTCTTCATGGATTTTCCTATACTGGATATTTCATATAAATGGAGTCATCATGTAGCCTTATGCGTCTGGCTTCTTTCACTTTTATAATGTTTTCAGGGTTCATCCATGCTGTAGCATGTATCAATACTTCATTTCTTTTTATGGCGGAATAATATTGTATGTATATACCACATTTTGTTTATCCGTTCACATATTGGACATTTGGCTGGTTTCCACCTTTTGGATATTGTGAACAGTGCTGCTATGAATATTCATGTACAAGTTTTTATTTGAACACTTGTTTTCGTTTTTCGGGTATGTACCTAGGAGTGGATTTGCTGGATTTAACTTGCTGAGAAACTGGAACTGCCTTCTACAGTGACTATGCCATTTTACACTCCAGTTTCTCCACATCCTAGCAGTCAATACTTATTTTCTTTTCCTTTTAAATTATGGCAGTTCTTGTGGGTGTGAGGAGTCCTTGAGTGGTGCAGATGGTTAACACGCTGGACTGCTAACTGGAAGGTTGGTGGTTTGAGTCCTCCTAGAGGTACCTCAGAAGAAAGTACTGACAGTCTGCTTCGGAAAAATCAGCTATTGAAAACCCTGTGGAGCACAGTTCTACTCTGACACACATGGCATTACCATGAGTTGGAATTGACCCCACGGCAACTAGTTCAGTGGTTCTAAAGTAGTATCTCGTCGTAGTTTTGATTTTCATTTCCCTAATGACTAAAGATGTTGAGTACCTTTTCACATGCTTATTGGGCATTTGTATATCTTTGGAGAAACGTCTTATTGTCCGTTTTTTAATTGGGTTGTTTTGTTGTTGAGTTCTAGGAGTTCTTTATATATTCTAGGTACTAAACCCTCATCAGATAGATATATGATTTGCAAATATTTTCTCTCATTCTGTGTGTTGCCTTTTTAACCTCTTAATGCACAAAAATAAATAAGGCTTTAAAAATGCATATTAAGTAGACAAAATTCAGAATTAATTTAAGTATGTTGATAAGGCTGGTCCTTTATACTTCTGGGTTCCATTTTTTTGGAATGTGTTCAGAAAAGTAACTCTTAAGGTTAACAGTAGAACAGATTTTAGTTATGGAAAGTTTAGCCTAAAATATAAAACTTTTACTTAAATAGTTATAATGGATTTTGAATCAAGGTCATCTTCTAGTCAGTTCCACTTCCCTTTCCTTACACCAACCACTATGCTGCTCTCTTTTCTCTGCCGAAGTGAATGTTACATAAGGTAGTGTCTTCAATACTGTTGTAGTTGTTAGGTGCCGTTGAGTCTATTTCGACTCCTGGTGACCTCATGCGACAGAGTAGAACTGCCCCATGGGTTTTTTTTTTTTTTTTTTAATTTTAAATTTTATTGTGCATTAGGTCAAAGTATACAGAGCAAATTCGTTTCCCATTCCATAGTTTGTACACATAGTGCTCCATGACATTGAATTCATTCCCCACAGGGTGTCAGCACTCTCCCCATTTCTTTCCAAGGTTCCCTGCTCCCTTTTGTCCTGATTTTCTGTCCCGTCCTGCCTCCTCATCTTTGCTTTTGGGCAAATGTTGCCCTTTTGATCTCATGTAATTGATTGTTCTAAGGAGCATGTTCTTCTTGGGTGTTATTATTTTATGGGCGCCCCATAGGGTTTTCCAGGCTGTAATTTTTATGGTAGCAGATGGCCAGATCTTTCTCTCCTTCAATAGTAACATCTGGATTTAGCCACCTGGAGGTCATAGTTGGTTTTGCTAAGCGTGATGGGGCAGGTTTTGGATCAGTGTGGGTTGAGGAGCTAGTAGAAGGTAAAGGAATGGAAGTGGGGAGCATAGACAACTCTATTAGTTTGACTACAAAGCCTGGAGGTAAATTGTTTGGTGGTGGGACATTGGGATTAATTTTTTTTTTAATTTGTTTTTATATTTTTAAATGGGAGATAATAGAAAATTAAATTTACATTCAGTTCGGTGGGAAACAGACTCCACAGGAAAAATAAGTATTTACAAAGTAATGAGAGGCAGAAGTAGATGGAATCCTGATCAAGGCCTAAAGTTGGGTGCAGATGTGTCATAGTGTCTTTTTTTCTTGGTGAAGTAGAGAGAATGTGAGAGAGTTTGTGTGTTTGGAGAGTACTCTGGAACTTGAAGAGGATGATGGGGAAGGTCTGGATGGTACCTGGAAAGAGTGGAAGATAGACATTGGAAGATCTGGGAGTGTAGTGGATGATGAATAGCCAGGTTTGTCCATGGTCAGGGTTTTGCCAGATTGATGTCAGGAAAATCTTAAGGGATCATAAGGAGATTGGCAAGAGTGTTGTTGAAATGATAGATCATATTTAAGCTTTTTAGAGAAGAAAGTGAAGACGGAAGAGAGTACCTGGATTGGGAAAAAAAAGAGAGTCACCGGAATTAGTAACTAAAACAAATTTGGAGTGGTGTTGGGAGAGAGTGTGAGAAGACGGTGGTCAAAAGCAAGCCGTCAGGGAACATCGAATAAGATGAAGATGTGGAAAGGGTTCGTGGGATTTTAGAGACAAGGAGGTGAGTGGCAGCTCCTAGCTTGGCAGAAACAGTTTTAGTGGAGTGCTGAGGGTGGAACCCAGATTACAGAGGGTTGAAAAGTGATCGAAGTCAAGGGAGATAGGTTTTTCAAGAGGTTTTGACTGTGAAGAATCTGGGCAATTAGAACTAGGAGGAAGAGAGTTAAGGTTTTATGTTTTTAAAGGAAAGTCTTGAGAGTGCTCACATGTTGGTGTGGCCATGAACAGTAGTAAAGTAGGTTTTTCAACACATGGGGAAATACCTCAACACATACCTCAGACGATGGGGAAATACGTGGGCCCAGAGGAAAGGAAGAATACTGTAGATAGACGGTTTACTTGTTCCAGTATATTAGGGTGATGGGAAGCAGGCTTTGTGTGCAAATGCAGGTGAATTTGTAGGTTTATTGGAAGGACGTTGACAGGCAGTGTGGAGTGTTGAACTTGTAAGTTAGGCAGAACTAGATTTGAGTTCTTGCTTTGCCTTTTATAGGTGTGCAATCTTAGGTCAGTTATGAAACCTTAGTTACCTCATTTATAAAATGGTACCCAATAGGGTTGTGTTAATGATTAAATAAGGTAAACGCTTGGGGAGGAATCCAGCACTTCGTAGGTGCTCAACATTGTTAGTTTTATTCCTGAGAGTGCTGTCACATGGCTTGTTTTCTCATGAAGCTGGATTCTGTAAAGTCATCCACTGGTAGCAGTGAGGGAAGGAGGAGGTGGTGGAGTCAAGGTCTGAGGAGGAGGAGGGTGTGGAGAGTTCAAAAGCTGTTTGGAAAGGAGAGACCCCTGGTTAGGGAAATAAATGGGCATTGTTAAAGGTTCAGCTGTAGTCAGAGAAAAGGAGTGATGAACATGGTGGGTGTTCTGTTCAGCAACCTTTTCACTGAAGACGACTGTACACATGAGGGAAAAGTTGAGACCTGAAGTGGTACCCTCTTACAGTTATTGATTTTGTTTGTCCCTTTTGGTTAATTTGAATAGAGGTCTGCTAATAGAGGGTATTTGAGATTCCATGAAAGGGAAATAAACTTTACTGCAGTCAAATCTTTATTATATTTGCTAAAGATGTTATTAAAGATGAAAATTTAAAATCTTTTAAATGAGTTGAGGACAGTGTTACATTTTGATATTGATGTGTGACAGTACTGGTGGACTGTTGCCAACCAGGGAAGCTCCCCTGAATCTTGGTGTCTAGAGTCTTTTCTGGGGCTCAAGGTTGGCTGCCCATGTGGCTAACCTCAGTCTCTAGCCCTCTGGAGGTTGAGTTGATAACCATGTGACTCAAAGCCCCCACCATAAATCACAGTGTTAGACTTTCTGGCGTAGTCCACAGTCCCCAGGTAAACAAAGACACTCTTACTAGGCATGATGTACCAAGAGTTTAGAGATTACTTCCCAGAGTTTGAAGGCAAAGGCCAGACCTCTTTGTGGCCAAGGTTAAATTCTTACTTCACGATAGTTAAATTTATTTTTATATTCTATGAGCCTGCAGTGGCTATTTAGTTGAGAGCTTGATTTATGGTCAAAAATTGGTAACAGAACCCATAAATGGATAATTAAGATTTGATATTTATGGACACTTGGGTAGCTAAGGAAGTTCCACTAAAAAAACACATTAACTGTTCAATAGGTCAATATTACAAAGCTGACAATTTATAATTTTGGCACGGGATGGTTCAGTTCTGTTTTATTAAACAGAACTTCCTATTTTTTCTTGTGGGAAGAGTTTTGTATAACGAAGTCCTTAGAAATTTTTTCTTTCATCCTCCCAAAGCCCTGCAAATATTTTAACCATAGACTCATACCTTAGAGTGCAAGGTTATGCAGTTTCACCATCTCTTATCTCTCATGAAAACCTGTCTGAATCCAGGTGAGTAAGAGATATTACAGGGATAACCTTGAATTTGTTGTTAAAGGTAAATCATGTTCAAGCAGTATTAACTCTTAGTATTTTTATAGAAAACTCAGCATATCTTCCAACTGTTTGGTGACGGGGGCACTGTCTTTGGGAACGACTGCTTTAGAGAATGAATGCAGTCCCACCTCCTTGGCTTTAGTGCAGATCTCTAAATGGATATCTGGTTGATATCCATTACAAATTAGATCTCAGCATGAAAGCAAAAATCCTTTATTAAGCCTCGTTAAAAACGACTTTCAGATGATATTTATTCCAGTGACACCACTAGGTGTGGTGTTTGCATCAAGTCATTTTGGTGTTTGCATCAAGTGCTTATGGAAATGCTTCCTGATAGGGAGTTCCTTGATTTCATTCACTCTTGCCAGAGATAGCTCTTTCTTTTTTGGTTGCTCTGTATACTGCTTTTAAGAACTGGACCACAAGACAACACTTAGCCAGGAGGTACTATTGCCTGACACATGGTGGATTGTTGATGTGAGATCCAAGGATTTGGGTTGTTCAAAATGAATGACCTCTCAGATTTATCACATTTTCTGTATATTGAGAATAGACGACTAAAATGAGTGATAACTATATTTGCATGTGATTTGTATATAATGGTTAATATTTAAATTTTTAATGTACTAAAATTTTTTTGGTTGCCACCTCGGAGTAAATCTCTCAATCCTTTAAGACTCAGTGGCTCTCCATCTCAAGTCAATATAGTAAACCCTAGGGGCCCATAGTTCAACTAAAAGCACCTAACCCATGAATGATATTTGCTTCATGTTTGAACAATAAATGTTTTAACCCACTGTCTTCACTAATATTGTAACTACTGTCTTACAGATTGACTTGATGCAAAACATCACAAAGGCTCCATATTATACAGTATGCGATTTTTGAGGTATGAGCTTTAGAAACTTACCTCTCATGTGGCATGTACATCAGGCTTTGACTTCAGTTTGATCATTCCGGGAAGATTTATGCATTTCTTTTTTTTTTTTTTCTCTCTCCGTAATATTTTGAGTATTAAAAGGGGTTGTGGATGTATTTTTGGGTCCTTGCTAGGATTCTTAGCCTTAACAGATATATTTTCTCTTTCACTAAATCGAGACACTAATTCTGGCAGATGATAGCTTTTTCAGTCCTTAAAACTAGCTTAGCATTTTATGCCCGCCTCTCTGAGTTCAAATCTGCATTTTCTATTTTGTGCCTTTGATTGCCTCATTTTAAGTGCTCATTTCTGTTCTTCAACAGTTTTCTGTTTTCTTGTTGGTGCTAACAGCCTGACATTGATTTTTTTTTTTTTTTTTGAAGACCGAAGCTGTCTAGATATTATAAAAATAAAGATTTCGTGTAAACGCTGAACCATTTTGTGCTTTGAGGTTCAGTATACTTATAATCTGAATTCTTACTGGAAATGCTTTGATCAATTTGTAGTAAAAGAACTTGGCAACTAGGGAGTTTTAGGCAGTTCCGAGACATTAGTTCTATCTGAATGAGTTTATCTGTTAAATTTCTGAAAACCTAAATTCTGGGGGGAAAAAAGCTCAGTTTTCATAATTCATGAGATTTTTAAACCTGCATCTCTAACAAATTGGGAAATCATTCTTTTTTTTTTTAAGTTTAGTTTTAAATCAAACACTAGTTAGCAATAGGTATGTTGGTAGCAGTAGATTACTTAATTTCTTCATTCAAGAACTTAAAATCAGCTGCTATATATTGAGTGTAAAAAGTTGTTTTGATTTATTCATATACACATAAACTGCTTGTACATTAACTGTTAGCCTGGAAATCTTGAGTTAATTTTGTAGGTAGTTTTTGACCATAATAATTTTGTACCCTCTGAGCCAAAAATTTTTTAAGAATTCATTATCTTATTTAAGCCTTACAGCAATCTTAATATGTGAGATAGATATTATCCCCATTTTATGCAAGAGACAAACAAGGCTCAGAGATCAAGTTATTTGTGCAAAGGCACACATACCTTTTCAGTGATGGAGCTGGGATTTGAGCCCAGATCTTTTTTTAACCTGTATTCTCTGCTGCCTTATGTTTACTACTGTGTCACCAGAAAATGATACAGATATTTTAGCTATTAATAGTAAGGGTAATATATGTGATGCATAAACATAATGAAAACAGGAAATGAAGGCATGCACAAATATTGGTGGACTTCAGTTATCTAAGTGTTTCAGAATTAGTCATGTGTTTATTCATTCATTTGTTAACAGCCTACTTTTGCAGGTTGTGTTAGGTGCTGTACATATAGACAAGTTCAGAACTGTCAGAAACTCTCATAGCCTTTCATTTTATTTTTCAGTCCCCTTTCAGAAATTAATGGTGTGTTGTGATTTATTACAGATGCACATTTAATGTGATATTTTTAGATATATGGGGAATGTCTAATTCTAGTAAAAATGGGAAGTTCTCATGATTCATTCAGTATTAAAGGTATTTAAATGCTTACAGATTTAGTATGCTAAGAAAATATCTTCATAATTTTTTTCTTGAAATTCCATAGATTTTATTTTTCCATATGTTGAAAGTACTGAGCTTTGTGAATCAAAGCCCAGGATATTTGAAGAAGATACTTCATTGTGCAACCACAGTTATTTTAGCATGCTAGGGATACTGCATTTTGTTACGATTCGAGAGCTTTTAGGAGTAATTTAGACTTGTGGCAGTTATGTATCCAAGTTTAATTGGACATATTGTCTGCATTCTGTATTAGCAGTGGTTGTAGTAAGTACAGACCAAGGTGTTGGACTGGGCTTCTGCAGTTTCATGTTTAGTATTTTTGTTGGTGGGGCAAAGATATAAACTCTTAAGTATAAGCAGTGTTGTCTTTTTTACACATGGCAGGAAAGGGGCATGGGAGTTGAGGATTAGGATGGTTTCTGCTCTTGTCAGTGTCCTAAACTTTTCCAAATGATTTTGACTTCAGAAGGTGTTTTTAGTAGTAGTAAATACAGTCGAAGTGATTTCTTTTTGGAAGGTTATGCCTTTCAGAAGAAATTTCAGTAGGAGAGGAGCTTCTTCTTTGTACTTTTCATGTGCCACCACAAAATATCTAGTCGGCTTATTTCTTGATAGTTTATATTCAGTAGTTAGAAGAATTAAGACTCAACAAGAAATTATGTAGCTCAGTTCCCTGATGAGGGAAATTGAGGCATAGAGTGGTTGAGTGTGTACTTAGAAAAGGACTCTTAATTTAGTTCTTTAATAATATCCAAGTATCAGGTATTATTTTAAACAATACTTAAGTGTTAAACAGGTTGTTAACTACAACCTTCAAATTCTGCTTTATTGGATTCCTAGTACTTTTATTTTCTTAAAACTATTTCCTCTCTTATAATTTTAATTGATATTCTTTAGAGTTAGGCATCTTCGGTGAAGTCTTCAGTACTGCTGTACATAAAAATAATTTTTTACTTTGTAGCTCATTGTTCTTATATCCTATTGCTCTTGCTTTAAAACATCATTTTATAAGTTATTTTCCCACCATGTAATAGCGTTAAGAATTCAGGTGAGATTTAGGGCACATTGCCATGAGACAGTACTTTTAGAATA
The DNA here is from genome assembly GCF_030014295.1 of Loxodonta africana. Classification (NCBI taxonomy): domain Eukaryota; kingdom Metazoa; phylum Chordata; class Mammalia; order Proboscidea; family Elephantidae; genus Loxodonta; species Loxodonta africana. The sequence goes on along the minus strand of NC_087353.1, from coordinate 74,855,066 downwards.
ATATGCTCCTGCCAGTGGTTTTTATTTTTATGACTGAGAAGACCAAAAAATTTCTACTGATTAACCCTCTCCTGAGGGAAGATACTCGGGAGAATTATTCTTTCTATTAAAAGTTCTGTGAAGAGAATCCTAGACCAGGGTGACCAATTATCCTGGTTTGTGTGGGACTGAGGTGGTTACCAGGATGCAGAGCTTTAAAATTGGGACAGTCCAGGGCAAACATTTCTGGGACTGAGGGAGTTGCTGGGACACCGGATTTGTTGTACTAAAAAAAAAAAAATCCTGGTAGTTACTTATATATCTGAATGAGTCTTTAGAATGGTAGAAGAAGCTCAAGAGTTGGCATTTTCGTCTATTGACTAGACATTGGAGTTGCTTATTTAGAACAGTAATGGTTAAAAAACAAAAAGGTGGGGAGAAGAGAGAAAAAGGATGTATGATTTGGGCTATTAAAATGTTTAAAGTTGTAATCTTATACTTCTCTCTCTTTACAGAACTGATAGTGCATCAGCCGACCCAGATAATTTAAAATATTCTTCAACCAGAGATAGAGGTGGTTCTTATGGACTGCAATCTTCACATTCAGCTGTGGTGTCTCGGCAAAGGCACGATGATACCAGAGTCCACGCTGACATACAGAATGACGAAAAGGGTACATATATTCGTAATTGCTAGAGACATTTAAAAACAGTCTCCCTCCCTCCTTCCTTTCCTTTTCCCTTTCTCTTCCCCTTTTTCCTTCTCTCACTTCTTTTCTTCCATCTCTTCCTGTTTTTCTTTCAATTAATTTGTGTGTAAAATAGGAATATTAAATACAGTATTATTTTTGAAACTTCATAAATTCCCCCTTATGTCTTTAAAAAAAATTTTTTTATCTGTACACCTAGCACTTTCTTTGCCCCTTTCCCCTGCAAAAAAATTAAGACTGAGGTTCCACCTGACTACCATCTGTCCTCTAGTCCTCTAACAAGTTTTAAACAAAGTGCAAAATATGACTTAATTTGGTTTTTATTTCTCTGCCAATCTTCCAGTGGTTTCAAGGACAGCAATACAGGGAATTAGGTAATAAGATCCTAAACTATCCGAAATTGAGAGAGACAGAGAACACGATTAAAATAAAATAACATAAATGTTTCTGTTTTTAGGTGGCTATGGTGTCAATGGAGGATCTGGGGAAAATACTTATGGTCGGAAGTCGTTGGGGCAAGAGCTGAGGGTTAACAATGTGACCAGCCCTGAGTTCACCAGTGTTCAGCATGGCAGTCGTGCGTTAGCCAACAAAGACATGAGGAAATCACAGGGTAAGTCCAGGAAAACTTGGAGAACCAATCAATCACATTTTCCTCCATGAAGATACCGCTTATCCTGGGCATCTCATTTCCTACTAATATCCTGCACATGAAGGAGTTGATGAGTTCACTATGGTTTGGAAACATGGTAATTGTTTGCATTTCTTTTCTTGTGAACTGTTTCTTAAAGCAATTTCTCAGGAGAAAGGTTTGGATACTTTTTTAAGAGAGAATTCTCTTAAGATTAGAAGACTGGAGGAAATTTTAAAGAAAAGGTTGTCTTTATTTTCATGTATACTGAAACAGTGGTGTACAGGAGAATGTGGATCTAAACAGAGTGGGTTCTTTTCTAAAATTAAATGGCACCAATACTACTTTCTGCCGTGTGAGTAGAAGCTTCACTGTATAAAGTGCCTTGAAAATTTAGTGGATTAGAGGTAATAATGACTTTTTTTTTTTACAAGAAAATTTTATTGGTAAAGCTTAGTTGTTGGGTGTAGTTACTCTTTTGACATTTTAGTTTATGACCATTTTTTTCCATTGTGTGTGTGGACACCTTTGTGTCTGTAGCTTTTTCCTTCTTTTTTTGCTTCATGCGTTAGCTTTTAAGAAACTGATTTCTTTTGGATAAATATCCCCAAGTGAAATGACTAAGTCAAAGGCTATACGGTTTCTTAATGTTTGAAGTGTTAAACGTATCATCTGATGAGAAGCTAGGAAGCAGCTATAAAGCTAATTTAGTCCAACTCTTCTTTACAGGCTCCGAGTTAACACACTTTGTTAATGACACAATTAGATTTATTGATTGGTAACCTAATGACATTTTCAGTGTGAATCCTTACCGAAATGCTCTGTGGACGAGGGAGTTGGCAGAAGCCTGTTCCTTCTCACATAGTCGTAGATTATTATCAGTCTCCTTTTCATGCCTTAGGGAAATGAAACTGTCAGATCCTTTGATGTGGTTTGTTGTTAGCATAATTGCTAATTACAAATACACAGAAGAGCTGAAATGGAGTTACGTTTTTAAAAAATTTAGTACTTGAATGCCTCTTTGTCAGCAGTGTCCAGCATTATTTGAGCATTTGTGCTCATTCTTGTTAAAAAATAAAGGGAAGAAAGGTTCTGGTGTGCCACCTCACTGGTGGTGGCATGCCTTGTATATAGTAAGTGGTGATCAGATGTTTGTTGAACTTGGTGTGTGATTGTAGTTACCAAAACTTTCTCCTTGTGAAATGATGTTGTGAACAAGAGTCTCAACTCAGTGGGATACCTCTCTGAAAAATGGAAGCCTGTAGCCCTTCTCTGCCTCATTGAGATGTTATCCTTAATGTGTAGCAGTTACTTACCTGTACTCAGGCTCTTTACCTGGGTGTTGAAAGCGTTTTGGAACAGACCTAAATAAATTATTTTCTAAGCTTTTCTTTTTGTCTCTTACTTTGTCTTTTGGAATGAGGTGTTCAGTTTGCTTAGGCTTATTCATTCGTTCTTTCCTTCAGCAAATCTTTTTTGAGTGTCAGCTATGTCCTAGGCACTCTCCTGGGGCTTGGTATATCGTGATGAACAAAGGAGTGGTGGTGTCTGTGTTTATTGAATTTTATTGTCCAGTGGACTATGCTTTTTGGTATTGTTGTTTTGTTGTTAGGTATGGTCGAGTCTGCTCTGACTCATAGTGACCCCATATACAACAGAACGAACACTGCCGGCTCCTGCACCATCCCCACAATCATTGTTATGCTTGAGCCCGTTGTTGGAGCCACTGTGTCTGTCCATCTTGTTGAGGGTCTTCCTCTTTTTCACTGACCCTCTACATTACCAAGTGTGATGTCCTTCTCCAGGTACTGATTCCTCCTGATAACATGTCTGAAGTATGTGAGACGTGTAGTCTTACCGTCCTTGCCTCTGAGGAGAGTTCTGGCTGTATCTCTTCCAGAACAGATTTGTTTCTCTTGGTAGTCCATGGCATATTCAGTATTCTTCGCCGACACTGTAATTCAAAAGTGTCAGTTCTTGGTCTTCCTTATTCATTGTCCAGCTTTTCATTTATATAGGCAATTGAAAACGCCATGGCTTGGGTCAGGTGCACCTTAGTCTTCAAGCTGACGTCTTTGCTTTATAACACTTGAAAGAGGTCTGTTAGAGCAGATTCACCAAATGCAACGTGTCCTTTGATTTCTTGATGGTGACTTCTTCGGTGTTGATGATGGATCCAAGCAAAATGAAATCCTTGACAACTTCAGTCTTTTTTCTGTTTATCGTGATGTTGTTTATTGGTCCAGTTGTGAGGATTTTTGCTTTCTTTGTGTTGAGGTGTAATCCATACTGAAGACTGTGGTTTTTGATTTTCATAGTAAGTGCTTCAAGTATGCTTTTGGTATACTTTAAAATATTTAGGCTATGAAGTTTCTATGCTTATTTATACACCATGGACAAAAAATGTTTATATTCACAGAGCGATCGATGTCTTATTCTGATGAGTCTCGACTGTCGAATCTTCTTCGGAGGATTACCCGGGAAGACGACAGAGACCGAAGACTGGCTACTGTAAAGCAGTTAAAAGAATTTATTCAGCAACCAGAAAATAAGCTGGTAAGTATGGTATGTTAGGAAATGTCGATAATTTGTGTGTTTCCAGAATAAACAAGATAATGGTATTTGGACTGATTTAAAAAGAGAAAAGGCTTGGGAAAAATAACAGGATTCCTTATTCCAGGTTTGTGTGGCCTATATTGTGATCTAGAAACTCTGGTGGCATAGTTGTTAAGTGCTACGGCTGGTAACCAAGAGGTCAGCAGTTTGAATCTGCCAGGCGCTCCTTGGAAACTCTATGTGGCAGTTCTTCTCTGTCCTGTGGGCTCGCTATGAGTTGGAATTGACTCGACGGCAGTGGGTTTGGTTTTTTTTTGGTTTATATTGTGATCTAGAATTTTTTTTTTAATATGTAATTTATCTACCTTTGTCCCTTGTTAAATCCACATTGGTGCCTTCTACAATAAGGTGCTTTTAATTTTTAACACATTTTATCCTGTAGGCAATTCTGTTGTCCTCAGAATTTTTCTTTTGCGTTTTTTTTTTTTTTTTTTTACTGTGTTCTAAGATAAAACATCTCTTTGTTTTTCATTGTGAAACAAAGACTTGGGGGTACATGTTTTGTTCATGTGTATGTTTGGTCTGATGGCCAGGGCTAAGTAAATGCAGAAGCTCTTTGAAAAAATAAAGTGTGGGAGCAATTACAACTTTCCACCCCAAGTTGCTCTCCTAATTCTAAATTAAGAACTTGATATGGAGCAGGAGAAAATTAATGAGAATGCTGTAGCACCCTCACCCCCACACACATTTTATTATGAAAGATTTCAAATATATATTAAGGTGAAAAAATTTTACATTGGGCATCCATTACCTGCCATCTAAATTCTGCCGTTAACATTTTATTACATATCTCTTTTTTTATCCACCCCCCCACCCCCCCAAAAAAAACCCACTGCCCTCGAGTTGATTCGGACTCATAGCGACCCTATAGGACAGAGTAGAACTGCCTGATAGAGTTTCCAAGGAGTGCCTGGTGGATTCCAACTGCCGACCTGTTAGTTAGCAGCTGTAGCACTTAACCAGTACGCCACCAAGGTTTCCATTTATCCATCAGTCTTTTTTTTTTTAATTAATTTCAAAGTAAATAAAACAAACTTTTTGAGTTATATTTTTTCATTGATCCCCATGGCTCTATGCTTCCTATGGGAGAGTTTCTTTCATATAGCCTAATGGGAAACTTAATGGTGCTCCTGATACATGCCAGTTCGCACCTGGGAGTATAATGGAAAGTGAGGTGCTATCCATTTATAATTTAGAGAGGTTGACAAGTGAAAAAAAAAAACGTGATGCAGTTCTTAAAGTATAGGAATTTGAAGTTTTCATAAATGTGTTCTTTTAAAGGTACTAGTTAAACAATTGGATAATATCTTGGCTGCTGTACATGATGTGCTTAATGAAAGGTAAGTAACATAATGGTTAAGTTTAATGACTTTTCAAATTTTATTAAGAAATATACAAGAAGATAAACCCATTGACTTCATTTATGAACATCTATTTAATGTTGCTCTGGGTCCTCTTGTCATATTTATCTGTGTTAAAGTATTTATATTTTAACACAGGTATTTATATTTTGTATTCATTGCCACTGAATACAAATTTAATCCATTCGAAAGGGATTGTCCTCCTCCCCTCTTTTATTTGTCAGCCTGACTGCATAAGGGAGCATGGCTTGTAGAATAGCATAAGGTCTTAATGCATGTATGAATGAATGCAATTAATTTTGTAAACTGGAGAACTTTGAAACTACTTAACAGAGAATAGAAGTGAAAGAGAGCTTCCTTTTTTTGGCAAAAGTGGATTCAAACCATATATTCTAAAAGATTCCTGGGATTCTCCAAAGGTACACAGTCATTTCTCCAAATGGTGATTCCCAAAGAGTTGCAGAATTGGAAAGCACCCAAAACTCATCCAGCAGGTCCCTAACCTTACTAGCTTTTTTTCATGGTTTTGTTTTATATAGTTACTTATTATGTTTAAATCACTGTTGTTATCCCTGTTAGTCCATGATATTCACCCATTACCATTTCCTGTTTTACCGTTCTTTCTATTGAGTATTATATAGAGTGTAGTTATCTATAGTGTATTTTGTCTGATAACTTATTGCGACCCTTCTCTGTGAATCATTAAATGTAGTTTGAGATGGGTTTTGAAGCCAGAATTTTAGCATTTCTGGGCGTTTCTTGACTGTTCGCAAATCACTGATTTTTGTAAAAGAAAATCTAATGTCTGACAGAGGTACCATTGGGCACCGCAGGATAGAGAGGATACAGTATTTTGAATGGATACTATTTTTCCCTTTTATGTAGTTTGAATAGAAATTAAAAAAAAATCATGTAGGACTTTCTTTTGTAAGATGTGTCCTTGTCATCTATGAAAAGTTTAAGCCTTTTTTGTATGTTTTTTTTTTTTTTTTTTTGTATTAAAATAAACACAGTAGCAAATTGCTTCAGGAGTTGAGACAGGAGGGAGCTTGCTGTCTTGGCCTTCTTTGTGCTTCTCTGAGCTATGAGGCTGAGAAGATCTTCAAATGGATTTTTAGCAAATTTAGCTCATCTGCAAAAGATGAAGTTAAACTTCTCTACTTATGTGCCACCTACAAAGCACTAGAGACTGTAGGAGAAAAGAAAGCCTTTTCATCTGTAATGCAGGTAAGAATGGGGGAAAAAAAAAGATGCTGTGCTTAGGGAGAAAATTGTCCTTAACGTATGTCCTTGGAGGGGAGTTTGATGAAAGGAAATTTAGAACAGGGGTTATCTGCTGTTAGTAAATATTGTGCAAATAAAGTTTCTCTGCCTGAAACAAAGTAAAGACTGCACTCTAAAGGTAGATGTAAAGTAAGTTGGTTTTTTTGTTTTAGCTTTTGGCCTTTAAGCAGCTTTCCCTTGAAGTTGCTTAGTGCTAGATTCATTTATAGGTTTGGAAATAGGAACTCTATTAGGAGAGCTGGAATGCCTGTCTTGGCTGGTGAACAGGAGGGAGCTTCACATTTTTTGAGGGAGCCAAAAATGAAACGTCACTACTTATTTTAAGCCTTTTTTGGTTTGATAAAATGTCAAAAATTCTTATGCCAAGTGATATAAAACAATTGTATATAAATGAATACCAGCCTACGCAGTTTTGTTTCATTTTTGTGTTTCCAAATGCGTTAAAAAGCATTCCTTTTTTTAATTTTGAGTAAGATTATAAGTAATTAAATATTTGTTGCACTGACGTTTTTAAAAAATTAGAACATTGGTGTGCTTGGAATATCTGATATCTTTTTGCTTTATGATTCATGACATATTTTGGTTAAAGAGTTAAAAAAAAAACAGAACATTTTTTGTTTTAAATTCAAACTATAGAACATATTTTCCTTGGTATTGTAATCAGTTTTGGATGCAGTCACTATTAAATGATGTAACTAATTTGCTCATTTTCTCTCTGTTTTGTTGAATGTTTTGGGTTTGGAACTTTTTATTTTTAAGCTTGTAATGACCAGCCTGCAGTCCATTCTTGAAAATGTGGATACACCAGAATTACTTTGCAGATGTGTTAAGTGCATTCTTTTGGTGGCTCGATGTTACCCTCATATTTTCAGCACTAATTTCAGGGTGAGTTTTCACCCCCCACCCCTTCCAGATTAGTAGGGTGAGGGGATGGCTGTGTGCTTGAGGAACTGAGAAACCAGGGAGAAAACAATGCTCCTATTCCCTTGAGTATAATCAGGGATTTTTGAGGGTCTGAGGTTTAATGGTACAATAAAGTTTTTTTTATAAAAAATGCCATCTGTATTTTTCTTCCTGGCATTAATACCTTAAGATATCTTAAAAAAAGAAAAACACAAAACAAAACACCAAACCGGTTCCTGTTGAGTCTATTTTGACTCATGACAACCCTATAGGACAGAGTAACTCTGCCCCATAGGGTTTCCAAGGAGCAGCTGGTGGATTTGACCTTTTGGTTAGCAGCTTAGCTTTTAACCACTAAGTGCCACCAAGGCTCCTAAGATATCAAAAGAAAACCAAGTATCATTTCATTAGTGTCAGAAATGCAGCTCCATTGTTCTCCTGTCCCCTTCCCCCTTTTTAAGTTTCTGTAATGTCAAGTGGGTAAAACATAGGTGCTCTTTTTAGGGTCTTTTACTCTGAACCGGTCCGCAGGTGAAATAGCAATATGACCTTAAAATGATTAGCCCCCTCTCTCTTCCCTGTCAAGGATACGGTTGATATATTAGTCGGATGGCATATAGATCATACTCAGAAACCTTCGCTCACACAGCAGGTGTCTGGTAAGTCTTTAGCATGCACTAGTCATGTAGATATTGTGGGAAGGGGCGTTAGCTGTTAATACCAATTCTTTGGTAACCCGAGAAGATTAATTGCCTCAGAGAAATATTTTGGTTATATAAATGAGCATTACTTACTAGCTAAATTTATCTTTTCAGAGGAAAATCGTAGTTAGTAGTAAGTAGGTGGCGAGAGTAAGTACAGACTGTAACGCACCTGCGAGGACTTGAAGACCATTTTCTGAGCTGCTTGCAGCATGTACTGGTAGGAAAAGACATGGTAGTGCTAATACCCTAAATGTCAGTAGAAGAGCCTGGATACTTGTGACTTTCTGTTTTGCTGATTATTTTTTGGAAAAAAAAAAAAAAAAAGATTAATTTGGAAATTTGTCAATTAATAAGTGATTTTTTTTTTTCTTTTTGAGTTAAATGATTAGCGTGACTGACTTGGACACTTCAACTTGTCCCAGGTGCTGTAGTTGTTTTTAGCTTATTTGGAGCAATAAACTTTTGAAAATGTGATATGCAGGCAAGAGTGGTTCTGTTCCAGTTCCACTGGGGAGATGAGTGTGCACACCTTTGAAGGCTGGCTGTGAGCCAGGGTTAGAAAGCCATGTTGTGGTAGAAGGTGGCATTTTAACCCAAGCCAGGTGTATAGTAACAGTATGGATGGTAACCCTGCTGAAGACTAAGGCTAGGAGATTTACATGCTAATTCTGGGGAAATGTTAATATGTGCAGCACAAAAGCTGCATTGGTTAATCGTGATCAGCAGATTTAACAGTTCCGTGATCTGGGACAGTTTTTAAGGGCAGGCAGTTTGAAAACCAGATACCTTTTAAAACAACTCTTGAGTATTTTTTTTAATTTTGATTTTTGTGTTTTTTCCTGCTCCTTCAAAATTTCGTGTGTGGTTCCTAGGCTGGTTGCAGAGCTTGGAGCCATTCTGGGTAGCTGATCTTGCATTTTCTACCACTCTGCTTGGTCAGTTTCTCGAGGACATGGAGGCATATGCTGAGGTAAGCAAATACAAAATTTCAGTTAAGAAAAAACAAAAATGCAAATCTCATGCAGTGCTAGAGATATTTTGAAATAATTCAGACCACCTGAAATTTAAGCAGATACTATAAGACCATTCAATATTTGGATTTTTTTTCACATGTTTTTAAGTTGTTGACACAGACTCATCACTGAAAAGACTAATGCTTTGCAAAGCATAAAACACTCTTGGTAGCTGGTAGTTTTCTGAAGACTTTTCTGTAATCATTCTCATTTTTGTCACCAAAAGAATCTTAAAAGTAAGGCAAATTAATTTTTGTGTTAAAGCCTTTTTTTTTAGTACGTGTATTGGGGATCTTGGGTCAGGCTTTGGAGGACAAGACTTGGTTTTAGCCAACATGTGTAGCTGTATGACTACAAAGTGGCAGCTCTGAGGGTACTGCTGAGGCCTCTGTTAGTGGTGGTTGGCTCCCCTGGCCCCACTGTCGTGGCTTTAGATCTGTGCCCTTTCCTTTCTAAATCTCTTTGTTTCTTTCTTACTTCGATCTACCAGGATCCTTGTTTGGTGTTCAGGGATCCAATAAAGACTTGGCTTCATCTTTTCGTTATACCTTTGCTACTTCTACTCAACAAGAACTCACTATTTAGAACCATAGTGATCGGTTTACTCTCTTTCAGAGAAAAATGCAGGAATATTTTGTTTCCGCATTTTTTTCTTTGCCCCAACACCTAGAATTTTTTTTTCCTAGCCCACCTGTAAAGCTGATCAGCCTCTCAGAAGCCACCTGTTCTAGTTTCTAGAGATTTCTCTATTTTTTTATATCTTTCAGACCTAATTCTCTTCTATTATTTTGGTGCTTAATTGTATGTAGATTTAAATTGGCTGTAGTATCTCATCTTTTGCTGGTTTCCTTTTAGTACATCTTGTTTCACCAATTAGATTATAAATTTGTAGACCAGTTCTTGTGATTTTTTCATCCCACTTTGTTCTTCATGTGCATAGTATTGGTGTGTAGTAGTAGTTGTTACACTGAGTAGCTCAAAGAACACTTGAAATGGGTTCTATCAATATACTAATTCAGGAATGGCAAAAGCTCTGGTTCCATTTATAGCTACATGTAACTGTATGGTATATGTACTTTAAAAAAAAAAAAAAAAGCCCGTTGCCGTCGAGTCGATTCCGACTCATAGTGACTCTGTAGGACGGAGTAAAACTGCCCCGTAGGGTTTCCAAGACTAAATCTTTACAGAAGCAGACTACCACATCTTTCTCCCGCGGAGCAACTGGTAGGTTTGAACCACAGATCTTTCAGTTAGCACTGAGCGCCTTAACCACTTTGCCATCAGGGTTCCTTAGTATGCGTACTGGGATTTATTTTTTCCAACATCTGTTGGAGTTAGTACAAGAGATTTCCTGAATCAAGTGGACTTAATGTTGACTTACTTAAATAATTGGGGAAGGAAAACCCACCCTTTATATTTAGATTAATGTTTCCTTTTCTCATAGTATAAAATTCCTCTTTATTTATAAAAATCTATTATAAAGTTAATTGATTTTTAAGAATTGGGAGTTTTTTTTGGTTTTTGGGGTGTTTTTTAAAAACAATGTCCTGCTTGAATTCACACCTAGGACCTCAGCCATGTGGCCTCTGGGGAGTCTGTGGATGAAGATGTTCCCCCCCCATCAGTGTCCTTACCAAAGCTGGCAGCACTGCTCCGGGTATTCAGTACTGTGGTCAGGAGCATTGGGGAACGCTTCAGCCCAGTTCGAGGTCCTCCGATTACTGAGGCGTATGTCACAGATGTAAGTGTTGCTGGCTGTTTCAGGTTTCATTCAAAAATAAAGTTATTTCATATTTTAAATTCTTCTCCTCATCTAGGGAACTGTATTATTAATCCTTCATTTGTTTAGCTTTATGTATGCACGTATGTATGTATGTGTCTGGCACATTCTTAAAAATCCAGAAAAGTAGGGAATTCTACTATATCTCATTCCCTCCTGCCCCACCCAGGACAAAAAGGCCGCTCAATTTTAAAATGTCCGTGAACTTTTCTCTTAGGAGACCCTTAACCAGTCCATTTGTTCTTGCTGTTCTACATCATTTTAAAATCTTACTCTTTTATTTTTAGTAATATTAATGATAATTTTGCCTTTAAATTATTGAGTCTCCTTTTAGTTTTTCAACATACTAGGAATAACACATGATAAAGCCTGAGAAAGTAATTTTCTCTGAGCATGACAGCATGAAATTGCTTGCTAGCTTGACATCAAAGGATATTAAGATATAAAAATTTAAAATATATTGTTGTCTGAGACCAATTGTAGGAGGTAGCCGGCTTGCCACCCTTTAGAAGCCGCAAACGTTAGGCACACTGTGTTGCAGTCCAGTGACTGGTTCAGTGTGATAGATGTATGAAGTGAACCCCACTCATTGTACTCTGCCTGAATGAGAGGAAGAGGCATAAAAGGTTCAGTTCAAATGGTTAAAATTCTGTTCGGATAAAACTCTAGCTTTCAGGAGCATTTATTTTTGTTGACCACATTGCTACATGGAATAGAACGTTACATATATAACTCTCGGTAGTTAATTGTGTGTTTGAGCAGAAGTGTCAGATTCTGCAGGTAATTAAAACAAGAATGTTGACGTTGTAAACCTGGTTAGACTGGGTTATATTTTAAACCCGATCGAAACGGTTCTATTTCTAGCTGTGTAAAGAGATGATTGTCTGAAACTGTGTCGGTGTTGAAATAAAGACACTTGACCCAGGTGTAAAACAAAAGAAATGAACCTAAGTATTTGTCAAGATACGTATTTATTCTGTTTTGAAAGCCGTTTTAGACCTTTGCAAATTATTTAAGTAAGTAAATGACATAGTGGTTGCTGAATATTACAGAAATAGTTTTCACCGTCAATTTGTTCTATTTTTTCAAAGTTATAAAATTTAGTGATTAGACATTTAGTACATAAATACTGATCATTATGCATTAGTGTTTCTGTTGTTGAAAATTATGTAATTTTCATAATTCTGTAAATATGGTAAGAATGAGACTACGTTCCTTTGAGAGAGACCATAAATACATGGTCTTTTATAAGCTTAAGGTGACTTGACGTTTAGTTTAAAAGATTGATTACTAAAAGCCTGAGAGTTAGACTGCAGGAAGTATAGATGGATCATTACCCTGCTGTTGGTACTGTTAATGTTCTAAGTTCTGGTGTGTTTTGTGATTATAAAGATTCTCAGTGTCAGGTCACTCATTGACTTCGGGGAGATAGGAAGTGGGTATAAGGGAGCTAGAGGATGACAAATTCCATTTTCTGTCACAATAGTACTTTGGAATTTTTTAGCCAGTGCCATTTTGTGTGTTACACTGCTTATTATTCTGTTACTGAGAACTAGAATATTAAGAGACTGCGGGCAAGGCAGGCAGTTAACTTTCAGTTGAAACGGTATTAAATAGAAAATATTTTCTTGCTGTGTGGAAGCATGTGAATTTTTTAAAAAGATGCTTGTTTTCCCCATTTGCAGGTTCTGTACAGAGTAATGAGATGTGTGACGGCTGCAAACCAAGTGTTTTTTTCTGAGGCTGTGTTGACAGCTGCTAATGAGTGTGTTGGTGTTTTGCTCGGCAGCTTGGATCCTAGCATGACTATACATTGTGACATGGTCATTACATATGGATTAGATCAGCTGGAGAATTGCCAGACTTGTGGTACAGATTATATCATCTCAGTCTTGAATTTACTTACATTGGTATGTGAAGTTTTCTTTTTTGTTGCTTTTCAATATGTTGGCTTATTCAGGCCCTTAAATTTAAATTGATGTGGAGAAAATTAAGGACTTTGCTTCTTTTTAGAGTGAAATAATCAGTCTTACTATATAATGTACTTTTGCTCTATTATCCGTTTTTATTACTCCTGATAAATACTATATGAGAAGGTTCTTGGTAGCTATTTTGAGAGGCCCTATTAGTTTTGTTTCAGATATGAAGTTATTTTCTACTTTTTATTCCTTCAATTTTTTTACTATAAATATCTACCCCCTCTTATGATGGACATTTTGAAGCATATATAAAAATAAAGAGAATAGTATAATGAATCTCTGCATACGTAATACTTGACTTTTGTAATTAGAAACACGTGGTCCATCTGGGTTCACCTGTGCCCCTGAGACTCTGCCTCCTCCTTGCTGTCCCTCCATCCCCAGTAGGATTATTTCAAAGCAAGTTCTAGGTGACACTTTGCTGAGCATTTATGCCAAAGTTATACCTTCCTTTTCCATTGTAACAAATGCCTGTTTTTCAGTGTAAATACACACATCCTATTTGGGTATCTAAAAATTTTTTTTAAATTGTGGTAAAATATACACAATACAAACTTTGCCCCTCTAACCATTTTCAAGTTTTCTGTCTGGTGGCATTAATCGTACTGCCCAGTGCAATGATCACCATTATTTATTCGCAAAACTTTTTACTACCCCAAACAGAAACTCTGTACCGATAAAACAATAATTCTCCATTCTTGCCCACACCCCACCTCCCAGCCCATGGTAACCACTAATCTACTTTGTCTCTATGCCTTTGTCTCTTCTTGATATTTCACACAAATGGACTCATAGAATATTTACCCTTTTGTGTCTGGCTTATTTCATTTAGCATAATCTTTTCAAGGTTCATCCATATTGTAGCATATATTAGAACTCCATTCCTTTTTATGGCTGAATAATATTCCCTTGTATGTACATACCACATACATCCATTGATACATATACATCCATTGATGGACGTTTGGGTTATTTTCACCTTTTGGCTATTACGAATAATGCCACAGTAAACATTGGTGTACAAGTATCTGTTTGAGTCCCCCTTTTTAAGTTTTTGGGTATATACCTAGAAGCAGAATTGCTGAACCATATGGTAATTCTATATTTAAAGTTATGTTTAACTCTTTGAAGACCCGCCAAACTCTTTTCCACAGGAACGGCCCTGTTTTACACTCCCACAAACAGTGGGTTTCAATTGTTATTTTGTTAGCCAACACTTGTTTTCTTTTTTTTTGTGGTTCCATGAGTTGGAATTGATTTGATGGCAGTTGGTTTGTTTTATTTTTAATGATTAATGATGATGAGCATAATTGGCCATTTGGAGAAAATCTCTTTAAGTCTTTTGCCCATTTTTTTTTTTTTACTGAGTTGTTTGTCTATTTGTTGTTCAAAGGTTTAAACTTTTTAATGGCACAATGTAAGGAATTAAAACATAACTTACATATATTACTTTTTATTTTATTCTTTAAGATTGTTGAACAGATAAATACAAAACTACCATCATCATTTGTAGAAAAACTGTTTATACCATCATCTAAACTACTATTTTTGCGCTATCATAAAGAGAAAGAGGTAAGTGATACATTGATAATGGTGTGATAATTTTGGTCATTGAAGAGTTTGTCAGTAGGCTACATAAGTGAAATGATAACTGTTCAGCTTTGGAATAGAGTGATTATAATGATTCTCTTAACTTCACATTTGTTGGTTGTCATACTGTATACCTTGTTGATGAGTGATGTGTCAGATATTCATCTCATAATATCCATTGTTGGTTTTTATTAAATTTTCATAAAGGTAAAACCAGAAAATGTATTTCTGAAGCTATGAATTCAGAAGTATTGTGTATGTTGTAAACGTAATTAACTTCTTCTCAACTGACCCTAGTCAGATCTACCATAGACTTCCATGTAGGAAAACATCTTTTAAAACACTGTTCTTTGTATATTCATTTGATGTTAGCCATTAAAAAAAAAAAATTCCTGTTTGAGAAATTCTTTACTGGCAGTTTTAATTAACTGTACCTCCTGTTTGTATTAAAGTATTGTAGATTGAAAATAGACCATTGATCTGTGTAGGTTTCCTAAGGTTACTTTTTAAAAAAATTAAGACTTCTGCTCTAGCATTCTAGACTGTGAACTTAAAATCTTAAATTGATTTGTATGATCATCGCTATGCAAATAGTGACTTTATTTTCCATTTACTTAGGATTTCCCTGAATTTTCTCTTTTTAAGGTTGTGGCTGTAGCCCATGCTGTTTATCAAGCAGTGCTGGGCCTGAAGAATATCCCTGTTTTGGAGACGGCCTATAAGTTAATTTTAGGAGAAATGACTTGTGCCCTAAACAACCTGTTACATAGTCTACAACTTCCTGATGCCTGTTCTGAAATAAAACATGAGGCTTTTAAGAATCATGTATTCAATGTAGACAATGCAAAATTTGTAGTTATATTCGACCTCAGTGCCCTGACGACAATTGGAAATGCCAAAAACTCACTGATAGGGGTGAGTCTTTAATTATAATGACTTTGTGTTTTCCGCAGTTAAGCCTTTTCTCATTGCATCTTTCTGAATTCCATTTACCATCATATTGATGCATCTACAGAATCAACAACAGCAGGAGAACATATTTAGGATCTATTTTTTTTGTTATCTGGATAAGTAAAACTGCGAGGAAGAGTTTCTTGCCTCTCTGTTTAGCGCCCTTCTTGTTCTCACTTGACAACCCTTGATACGTTTTTTAAATATTGATTTTATTTTCCAGAAAATGCTTTTTATTAATTTCTCCTATTTACTCTAGCATGTTTATAAAAAATTTGTCAGTGTTTTTCACAGCTCAAGTTTGTATAGTTCTTTTAATTTGCAGCTGCCTCTTCTTCCTCTGTGGTACTGTTCTCCTTCCTTCCACTAAAGTGAGTGCTTGCATTTGGTCTGTCTTCTTAACTGCTTACTTTTCTATAGGAGCATTCATATAGCCTTTATTTTGGAAAACAAGGAAAGATTTTTTTTTTCGCTTTAAGAAAACTAAAGCAGCCCTGCTTTTGATTTGTAATCATTGCTTGTGATTTTTATATTTCTTCCTCCTATTGGACTGTGCAGGGTTGAGAAACATTACGTTTAATAGGAGATAATAGATTATAACTAAGGCATATAGTTTGTAAGAGACAAGCAAAGAAAAACTCAAAATTTGATGTTTGTGCTGACATGCTTCCCATATTGTTTGATCAGATTGCCTCATGTCACTCCATCGCTGCACCCTCCTTCATTGCTAGTTATGGCTTTTGTGTTAGGGTGAACGGAAACTCTTCCTGTCTTTATACTCTAAAAGTTGGCTTTTGAAACATTCACATTGTATGCAGATTTGAGGAGAAGGTTTATATCCTGTATTATGGAGGCAGAGGGGGGGTGGAGTTGGGGTAGTGAGGTGGAGTGGAATGGCTTAGCAGTAGAAAAAGGCAAGGATGGAAGAGTCTTGAGTGGCAGGATGCGCCTCTTCTCATATCGGATGGACCACCTTGTCAACTGCTGTCTAGGGAAAATTGAGAAAATGCATTCTGCTACACCAAAGGGTACAAAGGACTTTGTTTAGACCAGGGGTCAGCAGACTATCCTTGGGCCAAATCCAGCCTCCCCTTCTCACCTCCCTCCCCTTTTAAAAAGATAACAGTTTTATTGAGATGTAATTCACAACCATAGAATTCATGATTTTTAGTATACTCACAGAGTTGTGCAACCATCACCATACCACCACCTGTTTCTGTAAAGAAAGTTTATTGGAACACAGCCACTGTCATTTTTTATGTTTTGCCTATGGATCTTTTCTCACTACAGTGACAGAGTTGAGTTTATGATGTGGGGTCAGATGGTCTGTGGTCCTCAAAGCCCAAAGTATTTACTGACCTGTGTTCACAAAAATGTTTGCTGACCCATGGTCCACTGTGTTGTTCCCAAGTTTAAATCTGTAATTGTAATTAAAAAAAAAAAGCCAAACACATTTATTTTGAAGGATAAACTATTTGTATGCTTATATGTGTCTTGGACATGGAGGAGCCAAACATTTACTTTCTTTTGTACATCATCAGATGTGGGCGCTATCTCCAACTGTATTTGCACTCCTAAGTAAGAATCTGATGATTGTGCATGGTGACCTGGCTGTTCACTTCCCTGCCATTCAGTATGCCGTGCTCTACACGTTGTATTCTCATTGTACCAGGTACTGTATTGACGCATACTACATAAGAGGAAAAGAATGTGTTGATTTAGCTTTTAAGTTGTTTTCTTTTTTTGATTAAAAGAAGAGATGATCCATATTTTGTCTTTCAGGCACGATCACTTTATATCCAGTAGTCTTAGTTCTTCATCCCCTTCTTTGTTTGATGGAGCTGTGATTAGTACTGTAACTACAGCTACAAAAAAACATTTCTCAATTATATTAAATCTTCTGGGAATATTGCTTAAGAAAGATAACCTTAACCAGGACACAAGGTAACTAATATTTTATCATATTAACTCTTCTAACTTTATAAGCTACTCTGTAAGCTACTTCATGAGAAATGTAGGTTATAGAGGTAGGTTAGAGTAGCCTCTTCACTGTGATCAAGCACTTTAAAATTTGATTTTAGTATTTAATCTAGGATTTCATTTTCTTTCCCAAAAGAATTATGTGATGCATCCTGCTTCTCTCCTTCTAATGTTTTATAAATCCGTTGCCGTCGAGTTGATTCCGACTCATAGCGACCCTATAGGACAGAGTAGAACTGCCCCATAGAATTTCCAGGGACCACCTGGGCAGATTTGAACTGCTGACCTTTAGGTTAGCAGCCGTAGCACTTAACCACTATGCCACCAGGGTTTCCCAGTGTTTTATAGAAGAATGTATTTGTATAGGTTTTTAATGTTCTTTACTACAGTTCTTGTTTGGGGAAGTTTTTTTAAAAACGCATCCAACCGTTTTGGCAAAATAGTTCTATATTTGCAGTTTTTGTGGCTTATTGCTCAAGATGTTTAAAACAACAAAACCAATGCAAGAAGAATAGGGTTTTTAGTTGTTTTTGTATATTTAATGTAAAACCAACTGCATTATTTTGTTTCAGGAAACTGTTAATGACCTGGGCGTTGGAAGTGGCTGTTTTAATGAAGAAGTCTGAAACATATGCGCCTTTATTCTCTCTGTCATGTTTCCATAAATTTTGCAAAGGACTTTTGGCCAACAGTAAGAGTCTATAATTTGACTTTACTAATCAGCTCTTAAAAGGTGGATCTTTGGTAATGGGAGAAGGGAGTAACTTGAGCACGTTTCCTGGCATGAAAATGTATAAGTCCCATTTTAATGACAGATGCATTATCAGTCTTAATTTTGCATCATTCTTTGTATCATAATTTATGTACAGTAAGACCTGCAGAAGCAGGAGCCTGTGTAAGGCAGACTTCTGTCAGAGAAGGAAAACTCAAATACTTTTCACTAAAACAAGAGATTAAAAAAATGGTATGACGGCACCCTGTCAAAGGTGGAAAACAGGGCTTCAGCAGATTTGTTCCAGTTTGAACCGCTGCTGATAATTTGCATTTCCACCCCAGATATACTGAATTAGAATCTATAGTTTAACAAGAGCTCCAGATGATTCTAATGCATGATGAATTTTGAGACCCACAGCTCTACTATGGGTTCTCAAAACTGGTCCCTAACTAGCAGTATTAGCAACTGGTTAAATTCTCATTATCATCTGGAAATTCTCAGCATGGGTTCAAACCAGAATGAGTCATTTTAAAGCCCTAGTGGAAAACTTGCTAGACCCAGAAAAACAAGACAGTCCTGTTGAGTTCCAGCTCTCAACAGATTTCACTGTACGTGTAATATGTATAGTATTGAAAAATAGTATACATAAGTTGTTTTAAGTGATTGTCATATTTTTAAGCTTGTGCAAGTTTATACATGGCATATACTTTCTTTTTCTGGAGCTCTAGTGGTACAGTGGTAAAGAGCTACAGCTGCTAAACAAAAAGGTCTGCAGTTCGAATCCACCAGCCACTCCTTGGAAACCTTGTGGGGCAGTTCTATTCCGTCCTGTAGGGTTGCTATGAGTTGGAATCCAAATCCACTCAACGGCAATGGATTTGGTTTTTTTTTTTAAAATATTTATTGTGATAAAATACATATAAACAAAATGTTTGCCATTTTAATAATCTTGAAGTATACACCTAAAAAAAAATACATCTAAGCGATGGTAATTACATTCCCCATGTTGTACGGCATCACCGCTATCCATTTCCAAAAATTTCTTATCACCCCAAACAGAAACTCAGTATCCCTTTAGCAATAATTCCCATTCACTCTTCTCCCTAGCCCCTGGTTACTTAACTGCTAATAAACTTTTGTTTCTCTGCATTTACCTATTCTAAGTATTTTATATAAGTGGAGTCTTAAACTACTTGTCCTTTTGTGTCTGACTTATTTCAGTCAGCATAATGTTTTCAAGGTTGATCCATGTCGTCGCTTGTATTAAAACTTCGTTTTTCTTTACGGTTGAATGGTATTCCATCGTATGTATATATTGGGTTTAGTTTATTCATTAAGCCTGTTGATGGACACTTGGGATGTTTCCACCTTTTAGTTGTTGTAGAGAATGCTGCAGTGAACATTGGTGCACATGCTGTCTGTTTGAGACCCTACTTTCAAATCTCTTGGGTATATACCTGAAAAGAGAATTGCTGGATCATACGGTAATTCTGTGCTTAACTTTTTGAGGAGCCGCCAAAATGTTTCCCACTGCAGCTGCTCCTTTTACATTCCTACCAGCAATGCACGGGGGTTTCAGTTTCTTTACATCTTTGCCAACAATTGCTATTTTGTTTTTCTGATAATACTCATTCTAGTAGGTGTGAGGTGGTAGGTATCTCATTGTGGTTTTGATTTGCATTTCCCAGATGACTAATGACATTGAACATATTTTCATGTGCTTATCGCTTATTTTTATCTTTACTTTGGAGAAATGTCTATCTAGGCCCTTTGCCCATTTTTAAATTGGATTGTTTGTCTTTTTGTTGTATAGTTGTAAGAGTTCTTTATGTATTCTGGATATTACACCCTTACCAGATATATGGTTACCAAATATTTTCTCCCTGTAAATTGTCTTTTTACTTTCCTGATAAAGTTCTTTGATGCACAGAAATTTTTCATTTTGATGAAGTCCGGTTTATTTTTTCTTGTTGTTGCTCATGCTTTTGGTGTTGTATTTAAGAATCCATTGTCAAAAACAAGATGTTGATGTCTTACCCCTATGTTTTCTTCTAAGAGTTTTATGGTTTTACTTCTTAAATTTAGATCATTGATCCATTTTGAGTTAATTTTCATATATGGTGTGAGGTATTGGTTTGGCTTCATCCCTTTGCATGTGGAGATCCAGTTGTACCAGCACCATTTATTGAAGAGACTATTCTTTCCCATTGAGTAAACTTGGCACCCTTTTCAAAAATCAGTTGACCATAGATAGGAGTGTATTTCTGAACTCTGCTTTCTGTTCCATTGCTCTGTATGTCTGTCTTTATATTAGCTGCTTTGATTATGTTTTACAGTACTTTTGAAATCAGCATGTCAAGATTGTTTTGGCTAATTGGGGCTGCTTGCAATTCCATGTGAATTTTTTTTTTTTATAACTTTTATTAAACTTCAAGTGAACGTTTACAAATCCAATCAGTCTGTCACATATAAGTTTACATACATCTCACTCCCTACTCCCACTTACTCTCCCCCTCTTGAGTCAGCCCTTTCAGTCTCTCCTTTCTTGACAATTTTGCCTGCTTCCCTCTCTCTCTATCCTCCCATCCCCCCTCCAGACAAGAGTTGCCAACACAATCTCAAGTGTCCACCTGATATAATTAGCTCACTCTTCATCAGCATCTCTCTCCCACCCGCTGACCAGTCCCTTTCATGTCTGATGAGTTGTCTTCGGGGATGGTTCCTGTCCTGTGTCAACAGAAGGTCTGGGGAGCGTGGCCGCCGGGATTCCTCTAGTCTCAGTCAGACCATTAAGTTTGGTCTTTTTATGAGAATTTGGGGTCTGCACAATTCCATGTAAATTTGAATCGGCTTTTCTGTTTTTACAAAAAAGGCTTGTGGGATTTTGATAGGAATTGCGTTGAATCTGTAGCTCGCTTTGGGTGACATTGACATCTGTATAATAGTATTAAGTCTTCCTTTCATTTTTTTCAGCAATGTTTTATAGTTTTCAGTGTGCAAGTCTTTCACCTCCCTGGTTTGGTTACCTTTATTCCTACGCATCTTATTCTTCTAGATGCTACTGTAAATGTGATTGTTTTCTTGATTTCCTTTCTGGCTTGTTCATTACTGGTGAACAGAAACCCAGCTGATTTTTGTGTGTTGATTTCATACACTGACATTTTGCTGACTTCATATATTAGCACTAAAAAGATTCTTTGGGATTTTCTGTGTATAAGATCATGTTCTCTGAAAATAGGGATAGTTTCACTTCTTCCTTTCTGATTTGGATCCTTTTTTTTTTCCTAATAGCTCTGGCTAGAATGTCCAGTATGTGTTGAATAGCAGTGTGATAGGGGACATTCTTATCTTTTTCCTGGTCTTAGGTGTAAAACTTTCAGTGTTTCTCCATTGAGTACATTGTTACATACGGGTTTTTCATTAATGCTTTTTATCATCTTGAACAATGTCCCTATTATTCCTAGTTTGCTGTATGTTTTTATCATGAGAAAGTGTTTAGTTTTGTCATGCTTTTTTTTTTTTTGCCTCAGTTGAGATGAACATGTTGTCTTTTCCTTCATTCTATTAATGTGATGTATTACATTGATTTTCTTATGTTGAGCCACCCCTTGATTCCTGATACATTGTGTATACTTTTAAAATTTGTCTTAGAAAAAGCTTTGGGTTACTAGTCACTTTAAAGGAGTTTTATGGAATGTATTGATTTGCCAAATGTTGCTGCCAGTAAGGAGTCTGGTCAAGAACAGTGCCTAGTCCATAGCAGATACTCGCTGTTTATTGAATAAATGAATGAGTTGAGAAAATTATGACATACTGATGTATGACATCTTTTGGCAAGCTGAAAGTAATTGTCTTTTTTTTTTTTTAAATTAAAGTATTTTATTGTGTTTTGGTATATTAGGTTTCCATTTAGCACTTTCTACACAATTTGTTCAGTGACGTTGGTTACATTTTTCACAGTGTGTCAACCTTCTCATTTCTTCTGTTCTGCTTGCTTTATTTCCAGGAATCTAGTTTCCCTGCGCCTTTGCCTTCTTGCCTTTGCTTTTGAGTACACGCTGACAGTTCGGTCTCATATAGATGATTTTTTAAAGGAGCACATGTTTATTTTACAATACTTTTTTTTTTTTTTTAATGAGCCAGTCTATTGCTGAGCTAAAAGATGACCTCATGAAATAGTTTTGGTTCAAAGTTTAAAGAGTATCTCAGGGTGGTAGCCTTGGGGAGTCCTCCAGTCTCAACTGGTCCAGTAAGTCTGGACTTTTTAAGAATTTGAGTTCTGTTTGATATTTTGCTCCCGTTCTATCAGAATCAATCTGTAGTGCTCCTGATTAGACTGGTCAGTAGCTATAGCCAGACACCATATAGTTCTTCTGATTTCAGGGTAGATGAGGTCATGGTTCACTAGTTTCTTCTCCGAGTCTTTGGTTTCCTTCTTTCTCTTCTACCCTGGACGTGTAGAGACCAACAATTGTATCTTAGATGGCTGATCCCAAGCTTTTAAGACCCCAGATGCTACTCACCAAACTTTATGCACTACATGTGTTGTGCCAGTTGACTGAGTTGTCCCACGAGAGTGGTCCCTAAGCCTTCAGACCTGGTAAACCAATCCCGTAAGATACTTGATTAAGTCTAAGAAGTGTCAGTGTTTGTGCCCCTATGTGCTTTACTGTATATATGAAAATATATGGATGCATACAGTTATATATATATCTACATATACACACATGCATAAGTACATACACATCTAACCACACTCCTGTTTTTTCAGTTGTTGTTCCAGTTGTGTCATAGTGTTTACCAAAAAACTTCCTTTTTTCTTGTGTACTTCTTAGTGACTTAGCTTGATCAAGCTGTGCATGCTTTACCCACATTTGGTGTTGTTTTTTAATTTTTAATAGCTCTTGTGGAAGATGTGAATATCTGTCTGCAAGCATGCAGCAGTCTACATGCTCTGTCCTCTTCCTTGCCCGATGATCTTTTACACAGGTATGTACTAAAGATCCACATTTTGACCTTGGCCCTGGTACCTAGGAAATATTACCACATCTGCATATGTATTTCATTTTTTTGTAGATGTGTTGACGTTTGCCGTGTTCAACTAGTCCATAGTGGAACTCGTATTCGACAGGCATTTGGAAAGCTGTTGAAGTCGATTCCTTTAGATGTTGTCCTAAGGTATAACAGTGGTTTGGGGGCAAAGACAGCCTGCTATGTTTTCATTGCTGCATAATTGTCTACATTAGGAAAAAACAAAGAATCTGTTAGTGAATTACTCTGTTTTATAAAGCATTTCTTGTTAAGGATCAAAGTGTGCAGTTCCTGAAGAAAATAGAATTTTATATATTTTTTATGTGCTTTATAAAGTCCCAAGAATTAGGACAGAATAATTCATATAGTGTGAAAAATGTATTTCTAAGCAGTTCACATAGCTGACAAATTAAACTGTAATCTTTTATTGTTTTCGATTGAGTTGACTTGGGAACTTTAAGAACCTAAAATTTTGAAGTCGTAATAACATCTCTATATCCATTTAGAAGTCTTAATTTCATTATGTTTTTTACCTCTAATTTAGTTAGCAAGGAAATAACCCATTTACAGTATGTGTTAACCTTTTAACTAAAACATTTTGCATGACAGTGTCTCATTTTCTGTCTACAGCAATAACAATCACACAGAAATTCAAGAAATTTCTTTAGCATTAAGAAGTCATATGAGTAAAGCACCAAGTAACACCTTCCACCCACAAGATTTCTCTGATGTTATTAGTTTTATTTTGTATGGCAACTCTCATAGAACAGGGTAAGATATTTCTTTGACTAATATATCTGGGAAAAATAATTTAAATATGCCTGACTATCCCCCCACATGTCTGTCAGTTTGTCATACTGTGGGGGCTTGTGTGTTGCTCTGATGCTGGAAGCTATGCCACTGGTATTCAGATTCCAGCAGGGTCACCCATGGAGGACAGCTGAGCTTCCAGACTAAGACAGACTAGGAAGAAGGACCCGGCAGACTACTTCTGAAAAGTATTAGCCAGTGAAGACCTTACGAATAGCAGTGGAACATTGTCTGATATAGTGCTGGATGATGAGCCCCCCAGGTTGGAAGGCACTCAAAAGATGACTGGGGGAGAGCTGCCTCCTCAAAGTAGAGTCGACCTTAATGACGTTGGTGGAGTAAAGCTTTGGGGACCTTCATTTGCTGATGTGGCACAACTTAAAATGAGAAGAAACAGCTATAAACATCCATTAATAATATGAACCTGGAATGTACGAAGTATGAATCTAGGAAAATTGGAAATTGTCAAAAATGAAATGGAATGCATAATCATCGATATCCTAGGCATTAGCGAGCTGACATGGACTAGTATTGGCCATTTTGAATCAGACAATCATATAGTCTACTGTACTGGGAATGACAGCTTGAAGAGGAATGGTCTTGCATTCACTGTCAAAAAGAACGTTTCAAGATCTATCCTGAAGTACAGCACTGTCAGTGATAGGATAATATCCATACGCCTACAAGGAAGACCAGTTAATATGACTGTTATTCAAATTTACTCACCAACCACTAAGGCCAAAGATGAAGAAATAGAAGATTTTTATCAGCTGTTGCAGTCTGAAATTGATTGAACATGCAATCAGGATGCATTGATAATTACTGGCGATTGGAATGCAAAAGTTGGAAACGAAGAAGGATCAGTAGTCGGAAAATATGGCCTTGGTGATAGAAACAATGCCGGAGATCAAATGATAGAATTTTGCAAGACCAATGACTTCTTCATTGCCAATACCTTCTTTCACCAACATAAACTGCGACTATACACATGGACCTCGCCAGATGGAACACACAGAGATCAAATTGACTACATCTGTGGAAAGAGACGATGGAAAAGCTCAATATCATCAGTCAGAACAAGGCCAGGGGCCGACTGTGGAACAGACCATCAATTGCTCATATGCAAGTTCAAGCTGAAACTGAAGAAAATCAGAGCAAGTCCACAAGAGCCAAAATAGGACCTTGAGTATATCCCACCTGCATTTAGAGACCATCCCAAGAATAGATTTGACGCATTGAACACTAGTGACCGGAGACCAGACGAGTTGTGAAAGGACATCAAAGACATCATCCATGAAGAAAGCAAGAGGTCACTGAAAAGACAGGAAAGAAAGAAAAGACCAAAGTGGATGTCAGAGGAGATTCCGAAACTTCCTCTTGAGCGTCGAGCAGCTAAAGCAAAAGGAAGAATTGATGAAGTATAAAAGAACAGTAGATTTCAAAGGACCTCTCGAGAAAACAAAGTAAAATTTTATAATGACATGTGCCAAGAGCTGGAGATGGAAAACCAAAAGGGAAGAATATGCTCGGCGTTTCTCAGGCTGAAAGAACTGAAGAAAACATTCAAGCTTCGAGTTGCAATAGTGAAGGATTCCATGGGGAAAATATTAAATGATGCAGGAAGCATCAAAAGAAGATGGAAGCAATACACAGAGTCATTATACCAAAAAGAATTAGTCGATATTCAACTATTTCAAGAGGTGGCATATGATCAGGAAACAATGGTACCGAAGGAAGAAGTCCAAGCTGCTCTGAAGGCATTGGCAAAAAACAAGGCTCCAGGAATTGATGGAATATCAATTGAGATGTTTCAACAGACGCAGGGCTGGAGGTGCTTACTCGTCTATGCCAAGAAATATGGAAGACAGCTTCCTGGCCAACTGACTGGAAGAGATCCATATTTATGCCTATCCCCAAGAAAGGTGATTCAACTGAATGCAGAAATTATAGAACAATATCATTAATATCACATGCAAGCAAAATTTTGCTGGACATCGTTCAAAAAACGGCTGCAGCAGTATATTGACTGGGAACTGCCAGAAATTCAGGCCTGTTTCAGAAGAGGACGTGGAACAAGGAATATCATTGCTGATATCAGATAGATCCTGGCTGAAAGCAGAGAATACCAGAAGGATGTTTACCTATGTTTCATTGACTATGCAGAGGCATTCAACTGTGTGGATCATAACAAACTATGGACAACATTGCGAAGAACGGGAATTCCAGAACACTTAATTGTGCTCATGAGGAACCTTTACGTAGATTAAGAGGCAGTTGTTCAGAGAAAACAAGGGGATACTGATTGGTTTAACGTCAGGAAAGGTGTGTGTCAGGGTTGTATTCTTTCACCATACCTATTTAATCTGTATGATGAACAAATGATACGAGAAGCTGGACTATATGAAGAAGAACGGAGCATCAGGATTGGAGGAAGACTCATTAAAAACCCGCGTTATGCAGATGACACAACCTTGCTTGCTGAAAGTGAAGAGGACTTGAAGCACTTACTAATGAAGATCAAAGACCACAGCCTTCAGTATGGATTACACCTCAATATAAACAAAACAAAAATCCTCACAATAGGAGCTATGAGCAACATCGTGATAAACGGAGAAAAGATCAAAGTTGTCAAGGATTTCATTTTACTTGGACCCACAATCAACAGCCATAGAAGCAGCAGTCAAGAAATCAAAAGACGCATTGCATTGGGCAAATTTGGTGCAAAGGACTTCTTCAAAGTGTTGAAGAGCAAAGATGTCACCCTGAAGACTAAGGTGTGCCTGACCCAAGCCATGGTATTTTCAATCGCATCATATGCATGTGAAAGCTGGACAATGAATAAGGAAGACCGAAGAAGAGTTGACGCCTTTGAATTGTGGTGTTGGCGAAGAATATTGAATATACCATGGACTTCCAAAAGAACGAACAAATCTGTCTTGGAAGAAGTACGGCCAGAATGCTCCTTAGAGGCACAGACTTTGTACATGTTGTCAGGAGGGATCAGTCCCTGGAGAAGGACATCATCCTTGGCAGAGTACAGGGTCAGCGGAAAAGAGAAAGACCCTCAACGATGTGGACTGACACAGTGGCTGCAACAGTGAGCTCAAGCATAACAACGATTGTAAGGATGGCTCAGGATCGGGCAGCATTTTGTTCTGTTGTGCGTAGGGTTGCTATGAGTCAGAACCCACTCGACGGCACCTATCAACAACAACAGCCTGACTATCTTGACCCTAGCTCCAGTTTTGAGGAGGAACTATGGAGGAAGAATAGAAATTAACATTCTTCTCAGATGGGTAATTTTAGTTTTCAGCAGTAGGAAATACTGCTCTGACTACAGCATCTGAAGAAACAAAAATGAGCTTTGAAATAGAGTGCTGACATATGGTTGACAGTTCATTGATTTGATGTAGTCATCAACGCTTTGGGGAGGGGGTGGTTATGCTTAGTTATAGTGAATGCATTTTATCCTGACAGCCAAATCGTCATGAGCCACACACCGTATAATCTTCCCATACCATACCCTGTCTTGTTTTAACTGTAAAAGACTTCCTCAAGGGAGAGCGGGGGATATAATGCTTCTAAATTTCATAGGTTTTGCCTTTTTAGAGTAGGAAAAATTATAGCCCTCCACTCCCATTGCCCTTGCAAGTTTCTTTTTGAATTATTAAAATGAAGTTGTCATTGTCTGTTAAATAACAAACTCCTTTTCCCAGGAAGGACAATTGGTTAGAAAGATTGTTCTATAGCTGCCAGAGACTGGATAAGCGTGACCAATCGACAATTCCCCGCAATCTCCTAAAGACAGATGCTGTCCTTTGGCAGTGGGCTATTTGGGAGGCAGCACAGTTCACTGTCCTTTCTAAGTTAAGAACCCCACTGGGCAGAGCACAAGACACGTTCCAGACAATTGAAGGTAATCAACTCTTTGTGCTTTTACAAACTTTGTGATGCGAATACTCCCTTGCCATATTCAGAATATATTAACTAAAAAATTATGGATTTCTAAAAATTCAAAGCAAAAAAAATGGATGTCTTAAAGGCTTGAGAGTATGTGATCTTTCTTTTTTTACTGTAACATTTTATCAGTTAATCTTTTAGGTATATTTGTTAGAATAAGCTTTTGTTAATAATTGTGTTGGCAGCAATATGGGTATTTGTTTTTGTTCAAAAACTTAAGAGGATTTGTCTGAAGAAAACATTTTTCCCCCGAAATGAAAATTTTTAATGTTGGGATTTTTTTGTTTTATTTTTAAATGATAGATGGGGATACATGATAAATGTGGATTTGTGAAATTATGCCTAAGAACTTGGGAGATTTTTTAAAATTTGGAATGTTGTGTTTGCTCTTAGGTATCATTAGAAGTCTCGCAGCTCACACATTAAACCCTGATCAAGATGTCAGTCAGTGGACAACTGCAGACAACGATGAAGGCCACAGTAGCAACCAGCTTAGACTTGTTCTTCTACTGCAGTATCTGGAAAACTTGGAAAAATTAATGTATAACGCATATGAGGGATGTGCTAATGCATTAACATCACCCCCCAAGGTTGGTTTCCGCGGAAGAGTTTGCTTCGTAGTAGGCCACGCTGGCAAACCTGGCGGTATACGCAGAGCTGAAATCACAGTAGACTGGTGCTTAAAAGAAAGATCACACTTGGTTTATGTGCATTTGGGGCATGTATACTGATAATGTGAACCAATGCTGAGCTCCTCTTTCTCTTTCTTCTAAAGGTCATCAGGACTTTTTTCTATACCAATCGCCAAACTTGTCAAGACTGGCTCACTCGGATCCGACTCTCTATCATGAGGGTTGGATTGTTGGCAGGCCAGCCTGCCGTGACAGTGAGACATGGCTTTGATTTGCTCACAGAAATGAAAACAAATAATGTCTCTCAGGTAAAGTAGTGTGTATGCAGTTCATTTTAAATCTGTTAATTAGAAGAAGTTGGCTTGATTTCTTTGCTATGGTTTTAATACATGGACAGAATGAGTTATAACTTCCATTTGTTTTCAAAGCTTTGGTTCCAGTATTTTGTGCTGAAGTTATCTATTTATGATTTCTATTTAGAACATGTTCAAAATATGTATTTCTTGCTCCTAAGGGTTGGTAGTTTAAAGGTAATTCTAAGAAATTTGTCAGTAAGGGAAATAATTTTTGTAATGGATGGGAAAGTGCTTATACAGTTCTTGTCTTGTAAATGAGTTCCCAATAAATGTTTATGGTTGAACCCAAATATAGAAAATGTTTACTAATTAAGGCAATATCAGTAGATATGAAGTTAATCATTCTTTGATTCATGTTACTTTAATTTTTGCATTGTATTTACTTCACATGTAACCCATGCAGATGCCATAATTAAAATGTTTGGGAGATTTTTTTTTTTAAATCTTGGTGAAGACTGATACCCAGGTGCCGTTCAGATTCTGTCAAGTCATAGATTGTGGCTACTTTACATGTAACATTTTAAGCATTTTAAGCTAAATAATACCATTGTTGTGAAAACAATTGTCAAATACATTTGACTTGAATTAAATATGCTTAGATTGTGATCTGTAGTCCTAGGGATTTGAATTTTAATGGTATTGAGGTATAATTTTTCTGAATGCTATTTTCAGGGGAATGAACTAGAAGTAACCATTATGATGGTGGTAGAGGCTCTGTGTGAACTTCATTGTCCTGAAGCTATACAGGGGATTGCTGTCTGGTCATCTTCCGTTGTTGGAAAAAACCTTCTCTGGATTAACTCAGTGGCCCAACAGGCTGAAGGGAGGTAAGCTGGAAGGAAGGACATGGGTAATATGATTACTTCATGTTTAAATCCTTTGTATTAGTGGCTAAGGTGTGTCCTGGTGGTGCAGTGGTTAGGCACTTGGCTGCTAACGGAAAGGTCAGTGTTTCGAACCACCAGCCTCTTAGTGGGAGAAAGATGTGACAGTCTGCTTCTGTAAAGATGACAGCCTTGGAAACCCCATGGGACAGCTGTCATTTGACAGTTGGAATCAACTCAATGGTAATGGGTTTGGTTTTTGGGTTTATTAGTGGCTAACGTTGTAATTATATGTTAAAACACTTTTGTTTAATTTCAGTGGTTGAAGCCTGCCGTAAATCACTTTACCAGGAGGCATCTTTATTCTTTAATTAGCAGCAATACTTGAGTGCCTTTCTTTAGATAATTAGAAGCAAATCATATTGTAAAACAAGATCTGTGAAATAATTTGTTGTGTAAATACATGTATGCTTGATCTTTAACTGAGAACCTTCCACTTTAGAGTCTGGTACAGATTACTCTTCATCATTGAAATACTTTTTCATTAGCACTGTGAACTCAACATTCAGACTCTTGCGATTCTCCTAGGAGAGCGAGCATGTCCATTTACATTAATTTTAGCAAATCTGGAAAATAACTCAAAATTCTACCTCCTGGTGATAATTGTTAGTTTGGTGTGCATGCCTTTCTAGTTCTTTTTTCTTTCATATGTAGTCTTTCCCTTTTTCACAGAAACAGCAGTGCACATAGGCACATCGTTTTGTGACTTGCTTTTTCTACTTGACAGTATTTTAAAACAAATATCTTGCCATGTTAAATGTTCTAAAACATGATTTTTTTACTGGCACAATTGTTTTTATCTGTGAATGTTGCACAGTTTAACATTGCTTATTGTCCATAAAGGTTATTTATGCTGTAATGAACACCATGGCGCCGAAATCTTTGCTCATTTTGATGACTGTTTTCTTTGAATTTATTCCTACAAGTTGATGCACTGGATGAAAGATTATAGACCATAATGTGTATGATACATACTATTGCTAACTTATCCTACAGAAGATGGTTCTACCATCTACCGAGATGATATCCCCCTTCCCTGCACTTTTGTGAATACTGGGGGTTATTGAAAAACAAGAACCCTTGCACCATCAACAGTGAAAACTTTGTTTTAGTTAACATTCTTTTATTTACTAATGACTAATAGTAGAGCTTCCCCCATGTCATGTTGTTCATTTATGCTTTTTTAAATAATGGATTATGTCTTAACACTGTCATATTTTTTCTTTTTAATGATCTGTGAGATTTTACTATATGCTGAGATTATTGATGCTAATTTCTTGATTTATAATTTACTTTTAATGTTTATGGGTTTGTTTGACACCCAGAAGTCAAATTATAAGGAAGTTAATCTCTTTGTGGGGTGTTTTTTTTTTTTTTTTTTTTTTTGCGTATTTCTTTCTATGTAGCCTTCCCACACATTAAGGTCAGAGACTTACCAGTATTTTCTACTAGGTATTATTTTCTGACATGTAACTATCTTTAAATGTATTTTCATTTGTTGTGAGGAAGAGCTCTAATTTGTACTTGCCCCCCCCCCAATAATTAACTTACTGTCTCAGCTCAATGTATCTGTTCTTTCAACAGTTTTTTTTTTTTTTTTAAATGACATATGTGGAGTATTTAAAAATAAGAAAGCTTTGATTTGCGTTTAAGGTTTGAAAAGGCCTCTGTGGAGTACCAGGAACACCTGTGTGCTATGACAGGCGTCGACTGCTGCATCTCTGGCTTCGACAAGTCTGTTCTCACGTTGGCCAACTCTGGGCGTAACAGTGCCAGTCCCAAACATTCTCTGAATGGTGAGCATTCGGTACTTAAATAAGTAAAGAATATTATCTCTGATTGTCTTATTGTATGTTTTTGGGTTTCTGTGTTTTTTGAAATTTTTAAAATTGCTCTGGAACTCTTTTTTTACTTTATAAAATACTTTCACTCAGGTGAATCCAGGAAAACTGTGCTGTCCAAACCAACTGACTCTTCCCCTGAGGTTATAAATTACTTGGGAAATAAAGCCTGTGAGTGCTACATTTCAATTGCTGACTGGGCTGCTGTACAAGACTGGCAGAATGCTATCCATGACTTGAAAAAGAGTACCAGTAGTACTTCCCTCAATCTAAAAGCTGATTTCAACTACATAAAGTAAGGTTTTTTTTTTTTTTTTAAATAAAAAATTAATGATACTTAACCTGATTAAGCAACTTTTTATTAACTGTAAATTCTTTCTCTGTGGCAGAAAAATACTAGCATTGGTCATATCTACTAACATAAAATGGTTGTAATTCTAATAATACTGCTGTTATAAAAATGACTGCAATAGGAAGCCAACGATATAGGTGAGGAAGGTATTTGTGCAGTGGGAAGACAGACTTTTAGCTGTTGAGAAGGTAATTTGGAATTGGTTCTTAGAGCCTATTGTTCTAAAACCTATATATATAAAAAAAAAATACACTTTGAAAATTACGTCAGAATGAATGGAGAGAAATTTGCTTCGGAAATGATCACATGCTCTGATTTTCTTGCTAATTTGAGTTTGAATATATCAAAAACATTTGTCTTAAAGAGGACTGAGTTTGTGAACATTTTAAAATTAAACTCACTTCTCTTTTTTATTCCTTTTCCTCCGTGCATTAATTTATCCCTTAATTCAAAATTTAAGTACCTATGGAGCCCTGGTGGTACAGGAGTTAAGAGCTCGTCTGCTAACCAAAAGGTCGGCAGTTCGAATTCACCAGAGTCCCCTTAGATAGCCCATGGGGCAGTTCTCTGTCCTGTAGGGTTGCTGCTGAGTTGGGTTTGGTTTTTTTTTTTTTAAACTGTATCTCAGAACCTTGGCTGGAAGATAAGGTTCATTAGACTTTGTGGGCTATTATTGCCATCAAGGAGCTTAGCTTCTAGTGAGTAAATGGGTCCATGGGTAATTTCTTCATTGAACATCTATTATGTGCCAGTTAGAAGAATACAGCAGTATAGAAAAGAGGCATGAATTCTAATTCTTGAAGAATTGATTTTATAGGGAGAGGGAGGACAAACAGACGAATCTTCAAGGCTGTTTGAGCACAGACTTGAGGGAACAGACCCAATATAAGAATGATGGGCTTGGAGCATTCCAGAAATGGCCAGGAGGCCAGTATGGTTGGATCAGAGTGTGTAATAGGAGATAAAGGTAGAGAAGTAGCTCAGAACCATGGTAAGGACTTTGATTTTTACTCTGAGGAAGATAGAAAATCTTGGGGATTTGAGCAGAGGAGTAGTTCAATCTGTTATGTCCTGAAGAGACTGAAAATAAGGGGAGGAAGTGGGTAGACCATCCCTCTGTAGGGGAGAAGGTAGAGGGAGGAGAAAGGATGGTATTAATTGAAATAGGAATACATAGGGAATAGTAGGTCATGTTCACGATGCATATGAAATATACAGATGAAATTGCTTAGTAAGCAATGAAGAATTGGATTTGGAACTAAGAAAATTCTAAGTTTGAGAGAGATTTGGGGATAAAAAGTATATAGATAATAAGTAAAGGCTCTAGATCACAGAAGAGTCTCAGGAGAATAGTGAGTGAAAAGGACAGAGGGCCAAGGCCAGAATCCTTTAGGGGAAGACATTGAGGAAAACACGAGGGCATTAAGGAAAAGAATTGTTCTAGATGTTGGAGAACCAGATGGGAGTGGTCAACCTTGTTTAGATGCTTGAGACCATAAGCAAGAAGTTTTGTGGAGGGGTAAGGAGAAGAAACCAGATTGAATATTAAGTGCTGGAGAAATTTGGAAAAGACTTGTGGTAGGATATTTCGTCAGTGAGTTTTTCTCGGAGTCAAGCAGAAAAAGCTGGCTGAAGGAGAATACTGTGTACCTGTTTAAAATAATGAAGAGATTAAGTGCTCTTTTACGTAAAGGGGAAAGAGCCACTAGAAAGCAGAGACCTAAGAAACAGGATAAAGGACATTGATAGAAGGACTGACTGGGCCCCACTTTTCAAGGAAAGTAGTTAATGTTGGATATAGACACAGAGTTTTGGGAATAGATGGTGATTTTGGGGATAAGGATAGAGGAAGTTAAAGTCTGTTCCCCCCCCGCCCCCCCGAGGAGTCAGTCCTTAGCTGAACAAAGTGTAAGGGTGTTGTAGAGCATTGTAAAGATTTGTTGTAGCCCCAGAGGGAACCAAATAGGAACATGGAAAACCTGTTCCAGA
The DNA here is from genome assembly GCF_030014295.1 of Loxodonta africana. NCBI lineage: Eukaryota > Metazoa > Chordata > Mammalia > Proboscidea > Elephantidae > Loxodonta > Loxodonta africana. The sequence continues at coordinate 74,821,016 of NC_087353.1, read as the reverse complement.
AGAGAACTCAAGACTCCATAGTCGCAGAAACAATGTGTTGGTCACCAAACCTCAACTCCCCTGAGAAGCTGGTGGTTATATTCATTTAGAGTTAGGGAGTATTAAGGTGAAAGCAGGCATAGAGTAAGCCAAGTGATGTACATTTCCAGTGCTAGATCCAGGCTGAGTTGTAAAGGAAGTGACACAGTGAGAGGGGCAGGTAAACTGATGGAAAAGAGAGATTGAGAAACCTCATGATTGGAGACCAGATGTAGAAATGGGAGCAGACCCCCATCCTGGCATTGATACTGCAGGGATAATAGGTAAGAGTTTTAGAGGCAGTATCATTTTTAAGATAAGGTGAGAAAATGCAAAGGAAGAATTCTTTGAAAGAAGAGAAACAGGTTCCATAGAACACAATGAAAAAGGGAGAGAGGGAAGGAGGCCAGCAGTCAAAGAAGGCAAGACTAGGGTAGAAGATTGAGATGGTAGGGTAGGAGAACTACGCGGGCTTTTATACTTTAGGTAAGGTATAAAGTAGTGCAGGGAGTTTAGATGTAGCTAGGAGAGGTTACCCTGCAGAGGTCTACTGTCCATGTTGGACAGGCCCAGAGCGATAACAGGCTGCTGCAGCAGGCAAAAAGAGGAAGGAGACCTGGAAGAAGCTTAGCTAGATGCCTGCAGCTGTGACTTTCTGATTTGTCACTGTAGTTTTAGTGCTTATCAAGATAATAGTTAACATCAAAATAAAAATAGTAGCATGGATGGAAGGAACTTCTTCAAAAGAAGATGGTGTAACTGTACTGTGTCCCCCCACCCCCCCCGAATTTGTTCTACTTCTTTGAATGGTGCCATAAGCTGGATACAGTGTAATACTTTTTAAAATGAGCTAACCAATATTTTAATTACAGATCACTAAGCAGTTTTGAGTCTGGAGAATTCGTTGAATGTACTGAGCAATTAGAATTGTTGCCAGGAGAAAATATCAATCTACTTGCTGTAGGATCAAAAGAAAAAATAGGTATTTGAGAAAAATTTTAATTATTTTTACCAATAAGTTATTTAAAATTTTTAGGTTAGTGTATTTTACTGAAAAATCTGAGAGGTATTGTCCCTGTGAATAACAAACTTAAGACTTCTATGCACTTGATCTGGCAAATGAAAACCAGTTTAAAATTTCCCAAGCTAAAGAAGGCTACATTAACATTTAAGATTTTACAAAGTAGTGTTTAAGCTGAAAAATTTTTTTTTTTGATAATTTGAAGTCTTGATTGGTAACTTGATGTGGTTCATTAACTTCTTTATCACAGCTGGAACATTTTGAAAATTATCTAAAGTTACCATATTTTAATGCAAGTAATGCACAGGTTATACAGATTTTGCCAACCACACAACCTCTTCCCCACCGCCCGCTATTTTCGTAAGCGAGCTATGCCACGTGTTATATGTGTGGGCGCGTTATTTACATGGGTGTGTTAGTTGCAAAAAAATATGGTAGTGTGAGCGTTCTGTGTATTAACATTGATTTGCTCCATTCAGTAAGGTTTGCCAATGTAGGTCTAGATTTGCCCACTTAAATAGCAGTTTGTTTATTGATTTTTGAGCCTGTGAAGTCAGCTGATTTTTGGGTGTCTAGGAGTATAATTTTCATACAGCTATAGGAAATGTTTAATCGCAGTGGTTCAGCTGTCTCAATTTAAATATGAAGGCACATTCTCATTTTCAGTATTTTAAATGGCATTATTTTAAATACTGTCCAAATACCTTATCAGTCTTATACATAAAAGCAAATTAATGAAATTTATTTAACTTCCTGTAGATATGAAAAAACTGCTTCCTAACATGTTAAGTCCTGATCCAAGGGAACTTCAGAAATCCATTGAAGTTCAGTTGTTGAGAAGCTCTGTTTGTTTGGCAACTGCTTTAAACCATATAGAACAAGATCAGAAGTGGCAGTCTATAACTGAGTAAGTTTCATCTTCAGGAGGTGAATGTGATAGATCTGAATGTGACAGAGTATGATAGATCTCTATACTTGGCCGGGGGACAGGGAGTACACCAGATGACTACAATGCTAGTCCTCATAGCTTCCATTTTAGTTGTGGGGGTCTTATGATATGTGAATACCACTTGCCTACATAAACTGGGGTCAGAACCAGGTAAAATGTAAAAATTTCCAAAAGCAAATGTCTCGACTTGCTCGTATCATTTTATTAAAGAGCAGGCTGTTCCTTTTATTCCCCCCTCACCCCTTTGGACACCGCTGTTGGTAGCATCTTACCAAATGCTTTATCCCGTCAGTGGTTACAAATTGAAAAATCGCATTTTTTAATTGACCATAAACATTTTGTTTCAGAAACGTGGTAAAGTACTTGAAGCAAACCTCTCGCATAGCTATTGGACCACTGAGACTTTCCACTTTAACGGTTTCACAGTCTCTGCCAGTTCTGAGCACCTTACAGCTGTATTGCTCATCTGCTTTGGAGAACACAGTTTCTAACAGACTTTCAACAGAGGTGTGTGTATGTGCATTTTTAAAAGCATATTCTAGCTAACACTGGTATGGAACAAAGAGTTTTTTGAAATAACATTTGTAGTTGGGAAAGCCAGTAAATCCGGAATCTCAAATGCCACTTTCAGGCAAATTTTCATGTGAAGTGCATAACCTCAAAGGTGGCTAATTGCTTAATTTTTGCCTTCAAATGAGATACCTTATTCCTCTTTGAAAGGATAGTGACAGGTACAACTTCTGGTGTAGAAAATAACCATTGTTCTTTCTAAGAGATTAAAGAGAAATTTTTTCTTTTTGAGCTGGGGTTTGGGAGGATATGTCAACATATTTTCCTTAGGCAGATATTTTTATGATTGACCAAAATATAGGTTCCCTTGCCCCCAAAAAGGTAAAGTTAAACCAAAGTTGGGGCCTTCCCAAAGGAATTATAATCTCAGAATCTGATTATAAAGCAGTAGTTTTTATGTTATCTATAATTTAGCTCCTGCTTTATAGTAAATTGCAATGCTTATTTTTTTTTTTAATTGCTTTATTGATAATATTATGATAGATTGGACTTAATGTTTAAAAGATTTTTGGGGGGTGCCAAAAATAAGGTTTTCTTTTGTAGTTATTCTGTGCTTCCATTTTGTGATTAGAAACTTCGTGATGAAAAAAGGAGAGTTTAATAGATAAGCCTGGATTGGGTCTGAAGTAACTGACTTACATGGATGTGGAGTCTTGGACTCATTAGCAGTATGCTTTAACTGAACTCATCCTACAAACATATAAGGAGCCTATCTTACATTAGGTCGTTTTTGTTTTTCTGTGGCAGGACTGTCTTATTCCACTCTTCAGCGAAGCTTTGCGTTCATGTAAGCAGCATGATGTGAGGCCATGGATGCAGGCATTGAGATATACCATGTACCAGAGTCAGTTGTTGGAGAAAATAAAAGGTAACTAGGTTTGTTTCTTTTTTTTAAAATTGGCTTTATTGAGATAAAATTTACACGTTTTAAGTGTACAGTTCGATGAGTTTTGACAAAGATATATACACCTGTGTAACCACCAATCCAGGCAAGATACAGAACATTTCTTTCACCCCAGCAGGTTCCCTGTCCCTCATCTCAGCCATCTTGCCCATCTACCCGTGCCCTGGGCAGTCACTGATGAGCTTTATATCATAGTTGTCTCTGTTGAAGTTCTTATGAATGGGATCATATAGTATGCACTCTTGTGTCTGGCTTTTCTTGCTCAGCATGATATTTTTAAGATTCATCCGTGTTGTGTGTATCGGTACTGTGGTCTTTCTTATTGCTGAGTAGAAATCCATTGTATGGATAAAGTGTACAGTATGTTTATTCACCCCTTGATGGATTTGGCCTGTTAACATACAAAGCTGTTGTGAACATTTATGTACAAGTCTTTGGGTGGACATAAAATTTAATTTCTGTTGGGTAAATGCCTAGGAGTGGACTGGTTGGGTTCATATGGTTTAACTTTCAAAACAGTTCAACAGATTCTTACAAAGTGGTTGTACATTTTGCATTCCTTCTGGCAACTTATGAAACTTCCGGCTGCTCCACATCCTTGGTGTTTTTGGTCTTTTTTAATTATTGAAGTGGGTATGTAGTAGTATCTCATTTTATTTGCATTTTCCTGGTGATTAGTGATTTTGAGCATCTTTGCATTTGCATAATAGCCATTCTGTGTCTTACTTTGTAAAATGCTCAAATCTCTCATGTTTTTATTGGGTTGTCTTGTTAAGTCTAAGACTTTATGTATCTAGAGACAAATTTTTTTGTCAGATGTAATGTACTGCGAATGTTAAGTTTTCAACACTCCAAATGAATAGCTAGAAAGTTAGTATTTATAAATAATATTTATATAAGTCTCATTTTTGAGAAAGAAATGGCCTGTCATGTTAAAGTAATGCTGGTAATTTACTTTATTGGTCAAAAATAAAAAAGTTGCCAGAACTCTATAGAATTTTAGTCGAAAACATGGTAGCTGGAGTTACTGAGTAAATCTGATCATTAAGTTTCAAAGAAGCTAAGTGCTGGGATATGGACTTTAACTGAACAGTGGTTACTGGCAGCTGTGACTTAGCTGTCCCTTTATTGCTAAGCAGGCTTGAGTTTGGATCCCTAGCTTAGTATTTGCAAATTGAGGGACCTTACAGGAAGTCATTAAGGAGACCTGGTGGCAAAGTGATTAAGCACTCGGCTGCTAACCAAAAGCTCATTGGTTTGAATCCCCCAGCCACTCCATGGGAGAAAAGACCTGACGATCTGTTCCCGGAAAGATGACAGCCTAGGAAACCCAGTGGGGCAGTTCTACCCTTTGTCTTATAGGGTTGACGTGAGTCAGAATAGACTTGACAGCACGCAACAACAGAGCAAGTCATTAAACTTCTGAGTCACTTTCCTTCTCAGTATTACGGGGATTGCCCTACCCATGAGATTCTTGTGAGGGTTATATGAGATGATGCAATGGATATAAACACTCTAGCACAGAGCATGGCATATAATAGGGCTTTGAGTATCATCATCTCCTTTTCCATCCTTCCTATATCAAACACATTTTAAAACAGAGAAGAAAATGTCAGTAACTTAGCAGTTAAATTCAGAGGTACAACTCCATGCAGGATTTTTAGATACGTGTTATGCCATATACTCTGCTCGGTGTTGGGATACAATGATGAACAAGACAAGCCTCTTTTCTGCATTCCTAGAACCAGGGGGATTCTGGAGTCTATCAGAGAAAACTGACATTAAACGAGAAACCATACGGTGTGCTGAATGGGAGCACAAATGCATGGTGCTAAAAGAACATATAACAAAAACATCTGGTGCAATCCTGGGCCTCTAGACTAAAGTGCCTGGGGGAGAAAGTAACAGTTAAGCTGAGACCCGAGGGAGGTGGAGATGAGAAAGAAGGCAGATTGACTTAGAAAAAACATCAAGTGTGAAGAAAATAACCAAAAATTCTTAGATGACTTAGTTCACCTAAGAAAGAGAGTAGGGGAGAGATGAAGCTGTGTGAGATTGAGATTGGAATGGAATGCAAGGCATCAGGGCTTTACAAGCTAAATTGAGGAATTTGGGCTTTTTCAGACGGGCAGTGAGAAGCCATAAACAAGGAAGGTAGGTAAATGTTCACGTTTACCTTTGTGTAAGATCAGCTACGGGTTGGAGATGGGATTAATTAGGAGGATAAATTAGACCGAAGTCCCCAGTAAAGGTAATGAGAGTAGTAGTAGCCTTTGGGATAGAAAAAAGCAGATGGGATATGAGGGTTGAAGGAAAAGCTTAGGATGACTACTAGACACTTGCTGGTGCCAGGTGAATCATGTGCTTTTCAACTGAGAAGGGCAAATGAGGAGAAATATAAACAGTTTAGAGGATGGTGGAAAACGAGTCCAACTTGACACAGGTTTAAGTGCTCTTGAAATGTCTGAGTGGAGGTAACTTGAGGGTCTGGGCTAGAGCTAAAGATTCAAGAGTCATCAGCATTTATATGGTAATTGAAGCCACAGGAACAGGTGATATTGTCCAGGGAGAGTATGCAGAGTGAGAAGAGTAGAGAGCCTAGGACTGACATGAGATGAACAATTTTAATGGATGGGTAGTGGAAGAGAAGGAGACTGAGAAGGATTCATCAGAAAGGCAGGAGGAGAACCAGGAGAGAATGACACGGTGGAAGGGCAGAGGGTACTTACAGAAGAAGGTGGAATGGTCTAGCCTTAGCATCGTTCCTACCCTTTAGGCACTTTACTAAAAAGATTCAGAAACTAAAAACTCAGTTTCTTACTGTGAATGAGTTTTACTCTTCTCTACTTCATTGTATACATTTATTCAACGTTTATTTATTGTATGCCAAGCAATAGAATAGCTGCCAGAGATTCCATGAGGAAAATATGAGTTACCTCTTCAGGGGGGTGGTGGGAAGGGGGAGTTAGTTGGGAAGAAATTTTTGGCTACATCTCTGTGCAATCTGGGTAACAAAATCAGGGACTAATAAAATGTTTTCTTCTCTGCAGAGCAAGCAGTTCCGATTAGAAGTCACCTCATGGAATTAGGCCTAACAGCAGCAAAATTTGCTAGAAAACGGGGGAATGTGTCACTTGCAACAAGACTGCTGGCACAGTGTAGTGAGGTCCAGCTGGGAAAGACCACCACTGCTCAGGATTTAGTCCAGCACTTTAAAAAACTATCAACTCAGGGGCAAGTGGATGAAAAATGGGGGCCTGAACTCGATATTGAAAAAACCAAATTGCTATATACAGCAGGTTAGTAAAATGAATTATGGTTAATACATAACCAATAAGAAAAATCACAGGCATGAATATTTCTGGTTATGGTGCAAGGCAATAGTAGAAAAGTTGCTTATTTTCAGCTGTTGGAGAACATTCGAGTCCTGAATAATAAATTATTTGTAATTGACTTATAATTCATTGCTTTTTAAAGAAGTAGTTTTGTTAACAATGTATCAGAGTAAGAAATGTTTTCGGATACTGTTGTTTATCACTGAATTTGCGTGCTTTTAAAAGTTCATTATTTTACAGTGGGGTAATATCAGTCTTGCTTTTAAGGGTTATAAGTGCTGTTTTTTTTTTTTTTTTTTTTATACAGGTCAGTCAGCACATGCAATGGAAATGTTGAGTTCTTGTGCCATATCTTTCTGCAAGTCTGCCAAAGCGGAGTATGCAGTTGCTAAGTCAATTCTGACACTGGCTAAATGGATCCAGGCAGAATGGAAAGAAATTTCAGGGCAGCTGAAACAGGTTTACAGAGCTCAGCAACAACAGAACTTCACAGGTCTTTCTACTTTGTCTAAAAACATACTCACTTTAATAGAACTGCCGACGCTTAATACAGTGGATGTTAATACAATGGAAGAAGTCTATCCTCGGATTGAGAGCGAATCTACAGGTTGGTTTTCTTTTATTAGCTTTAATATGTTAATTTTAGAAGTTATTTTTCCCCCTCTTTTTAAAGTTTACAAGTTATGCTGGCTATACTTTGCCACAAAGACTGTCTATGAAAATTTAGTATATCGTGGAAGTCACTGAACTCTTTTTGCAGGCCATATTTCCAGCCTTCCAGATTCAAGTTGCTTTTATGGAGTTAGAATGTTTTTGCTGGTAATAAGGTCCTGCCTCAGAGATCTAAAAATTTCAAGTCACAGTACAAGAAGCCGCAGAGATAGAAAGTAGTAGACTGTGCTCCCCTCTACTGGTGGAGCATGGCAATTACAGAATGATTCAAGTTTTTGCACATTCTGACACTCCTACTAGTAACAGAAAGTGTCAGTCAGAGATCATACAGTTGATGAGGAAGATTTTACCATAACATTTTAGATTTAAATATATTTCTACCGTAACCCTGATATGGGTTAGTATTCACTGATATTAATGTATTTTTCTAACTATTTGATTTTTTTTGTATTTTTTGAGACATTCTGTATCTAGAATTTATGATTTTATACTGAATGTAGTATATGAATACTGAATTTATGTGAACCAGGTGAGTGTCTCCTTACCTCCACTAAAACTGGTTTCAGTCACTTCCACTTTACAAGCGAGATGAAAAAATCATTGAACACTTTGTACTTGCAAATGTCCCTTATAATTGGGATGTCTTGTATACCTATGCATTTTCTCTGCTGACAAATATGGTAGTTACTTCATTCAATGAAGGTTTGAATGCCTCTTATGGCAGGCATTGTTGTCCTATTTTTAAAGATTGGGACATAATTAACCTTTTTTAAAACATGGGAAAGTACGTTAATTTTGTTGTGAAGCCTAGGGTTTTAATTACACCTTGTAAAATAATGTATGTACTGTAGGGTCTTGATATTCATAAGGGATATGTCTTGATCATTATAAATCTTCCATTGGCAAATAGCACTATCACAGGCAGTTTGTTCACCTCTAAACTGGGGGTAAAGATATTTACTTCATGTATCTCTGTGATTGAATAAGATTTTATACTTATCAGCTATGTGTTATTTTTGCCAAAATGTTTAATCTGAATCTAATCATGAGGAAATAGCCAGTCAAATCCAGAATGCAAGATATTCTGCAACACATCTCATACCCGAGCTGTTTATAAAGGTCAGTGTCGTGAAAGACATGGATGTGTTTGACTGGGTGATAATCTAAGCTTATTTGAGAAGGTAAATATAATTAAAATTTGTGCCTTACCAAAATTTTATACTGTAACATCATGGAACTTACTGATTGCTTGCAGTTAGTAAAAACCTGCAATATTAATGAAATTGCCATCAGAGATTTGTGAATATAACATTGCTGAGATCCTTTATTATTTTTTTCCTCCACCATGGCAGTGCATATTGGAGTTGGAGAACCTGACTTCATTCTGGGACAGTTATATCACCTGTCTTCAGTACAGGCACCTGAAGTAGCCAAATCTTGGGCAGCCTTGGCTAGCTGGGCTTATAGATGGGGCAGAAAGGTGGTTGACAATGCCAGGTATGTGTGTGTAAATGTGTAATTTATCTGATGCATTGCAAAACAGAGATTTAAAATGTCTGATGATATGGTAAAATTTTGGTAGCAGAAATAATGATGATTTGTTTATTTTTATAGTCAGGGAGAAGGTGTTCGTCTGCTGCCTAGAGAAAAATCTGAAGTTCAAAATCTGCTTCCGGACACTATAACTGATGAAGAAAAGGAGAGGATATATGGTATCCTTGGACAGGCTGTATGTCGGCCAGCGGGAATTCAGGCAAGGAAAACATGATACAGTGTTTGGAGGGAAATAGTGTCAAGATCACAGTTTTAACCCAGCGATCTCGAGGAAATTGATCACATGTACTTGATTAAATGTTGAATGGAGTTTGGGCAATTATTGTTCAAAAAAAATTTTTTTTGAGTTTTAAGATGAAAGCAAGTTGTAGTATTTTTCTAAGGAGATTAATTCCTTGAGAAATCACTTTGTTTCCCTAGGGTCCTGTTAAAGATAGGTCAAATTTATTTTATCTTAATTAAATTTTTTCTTTTAATTGCTATTGTGATCAGAAGTTAGATTCTCAACCCTGGCTTAGCTGTAAGTTAGAAGTACCTTGGGAGCTTTTAAAATATGCTGGTGCCTAAGCCTTATCTGAGATGTTCTGGATGGGGCCTCTGTGTGTGTACACATACACATTTAAGTTTGCTAGGTGATTCTGTTATACAGCCAGAGTGGAAAACCCAGTGGATTAGATGATCTGTCCGACTCACATACAGCCCCCTCCTGCCCCAAAGCTCTGTCAATTCTAGAATGCTATAACTATGGAGCATTTAATTCCAGCCTTCAAAAACCATGGGTGTTACTTGCTGAGGTAAACTGTATTGAATCAATTCTTGTTCTGGATCACAGCGTATGTCAGTTTCTGCCAAAAATGGTGTTATTGTACATGCACTGTACTGTTAAAGGGTGAGGTCTGCTATACTGTATTCTGTGTACATTCAGCTTCAAACTTCAGCAGATTATGTTTAAATTTCTGCTGGCAGAATATTATAAGTTGGAGGCATTTAAACTACAAAAAAACCCCTCAAAACCATCTTTAATCTTTGCTAAATGCTTATATCTGTCTGCATTGGCTACATTAGTAAATGTATCATAAGGAGACACATACTAGCATGAAATAGCATTAACAACACTAAATGTGGGATAACTTGGTCTTTCATAAACGAGAAAAATGCTTTCATATGACAGTAAAACCACGTAGCTTTATCCCTGTTCAGTTTGTGTTAAAGATGGCATTTTCTTCAGGATGAAGACATAACGCTTCAGATAACAGAAAGTGAAGACAACGAGGAAGATGATATGGTTGATGTTATCTGGCGCCAGTTAATTTCAAGCTGCCCATGGCTCTCAGAACTTGACGAAAGTGCAACAGAAGGAGTTATTAAAGTATGGAGGAAAGTTGTAGATCGAATCTTCAGCCTGTATAAACTGTCTTGCAGCGCGTATTTTACTTTCCTTAAACTCAATGCGGGCCAGGTAGGTAGCACGTTGTGCTGTTTAAAAAAAAATTTTACTTGGGATTTCTTTCCCAGTAGACCACAATCAGTATTCCAAATTGTGATTTCTCGTTTCTTCCCTTAGGTTCCTTTAGACGAAGATGACCCCAGGCTACATTTAAGTAATAGAGCAGAGCAGAGCACTGATGATGTGATTGTGATGGCAACACTACGATTGCTGCGGCTGCTTGTTAAGCACGCTGGCGAGTTGAGGCAGTTCCTGGAGCGTGGCTTGGAAAGAACACCTACCGCTCCGTGGAGAGGTGAAAGTCTAAACCAGATGTTTCAGTAGAAATTATTTCTGGACAGGATCTATAAAATCATAAGAATGTGCTGAAGAATAGCCCCATTAGTTCATAGAGTACCCTAGACTGCTTGTTAGACCAGTAAGACCTTTTCTCCCACTTTTTGAGGAACAAGAGGTGAAAAGGCAGCAGCTTTTTACATTAAAGAAAAAAAAAATTGGAACAGGTACTGAAAATAATTTCCAAAAAGGTTATATACCCTTTTTAAAAATTGCCTATAATTTGCCGCCTTTTACAGGCATTCAAAGAAAATACATTTCTCTAGAGCATTTTTGATTTGCTCTGGATATTGATTACGGCCCTGTACCTGAATCAAACTTGTAAATCAGGAACTATTGTGTATGGTACCTTGTTTTTATAGGGAGAAATTTGAGGTCCTTAGGACTCATGTGGATGCTGACGCACATCAAGTTTTACCCTTTTGCACCTACTGTTTGAGCAGTTTTAATAACTTTAAGCATCTTTCTTCTTATCCCGAAGGAATTATTCCACAGCTTTTCTCACGCTTAAACCACCCTGAAGTGTATGTGCGCCAAAGTATTTGCAACCTTCTCTGCCGTGTGGCTCAGGACTCTCCACATCTCATATTGTATCCTGCAATAGTGGGTACCATATCTCTTAGTAGTGAATCCCAGGCTTCAGGTATGGAATATTAAAATACTGATACTTTACTTATAAGTTGTCATACAAATAATTTTTGTTAGGTAGTGTTTTTTGTACTTCATGTCAGTTGTTTGTAATTTTTTTTGATAGAAATAATTGACCTTTATTGAATGAGTAGCTGCTTTCTTTACCTTTTATCTTCAGTCCTTACAATAACCCCCTAAGGCTTGGAGAGATTGAATAACTCCCTCAGCTTCACTGAGCTGAGTAAATGGCAGATAAGGATTGAAACCTCATGTATATGTGGCTCCAACTCCTGGATTCTGGCTGGTAGAACACTTTGTTATAGACACATTATCTTTTTCACGTTTCTCTTCCATTGCCTTATATCAACAAATAAAATAGTCAGCTCAACTTGTAAAAATGCAGAATGTTCACAATCTTTGGTGAATTTAATGCACGGAAGGCAAGCTAGTTACACGAGTACTTCAGGAGTGGAATAGATTATCGTTCTCCCTAACACAGCGTGTTCACCTGGGAGAAACAGTCCAAGTATACCTTATTCTTCTTCCCTTTTGTTATAGGAAATAAGTTCTCTTCTGCAATCCCCACTTTGCTTGGCAATATTCAAGGAGAAGAATTACTAGTTTCTGAATGTGAGGGTGGAAGTCCTCCTGCTTCTCAGGATAGCAGTAAGGATGAGCCAAAAAGTGGACTAAATGAAGACCAAGCCATGATGCAGGATTGCTACAGCAAAATTGTAGATAAACTGTCCTCTGCAAACCCTACTATGGTGCTACAGGTAAAAGAACCCAAAAAACTAGAAACCTTATCTTTTTTTTTTTTTAAAACTTTATATGTTTAAAACAATTTTTATTGTAACTCTCTTTCCCCCAGAAAAGCCTCCCACAAAAACTGTTACAGAAATGACATTTGAGGAACAAAATTTTGGAATAATCAATATTGGTTTTACAAACCTGTATTGATAGAATCACTGATTCCAGGGTTCTGTGACTGTAGAGTGAACAGGATGCACACACCTAACTTGTAATGCCCAGTGTGTGCAGCACGGTGCTGTGTTAGAGCTGTAGCTGAGCCCATGTGGCTGTGCTGTGTATGCAGGTTCAGATGCTCGTGGCTGAGCTGCGCCGGGTCACGGTTCTCTGGGACGAGCTCTGGTTGGGAGTTCTGTTACAGCAACACATGTATGTCCTGAGACGAATTCAGCAGCTTGAAGATGAGGTGAAGAGGGTCCAGAACAACAACACCTTACGCAAGTATGTTTTCATACATCTCTACTCAGAAAATGAAGCTGTTGCTTTTCTGTGCCTGATTTTTTACAGTGCTAAGTGAAGAGCTCTGGTGGCGCAGTGGTTAAGTGCTTGGCTGCTAAAGGTTGGTGGTTCGAACCCACCAGCAGTCTGCTTCCATAAAGATTTACAATCTTGGAAACCTTCTGGGATGATGCTATTCTGTCCTATAGGGTTGCTATGAGTCAGAATCCACTCGACTGTCAGTGGGTTTTTTTGGTTGATGTTAGTAAGTTACTTTGGTGATTCTTTGTTACTTTAGACTTATTCTTTGATACTGTTTACTTATACTTGATACATTTAACATGTTGTGTGTGTGTGTGTGTGTGTGTAAGACTCTTTAATGTAAGATAAGCTTCTGAATAAAAACGTCTCCCTGGCCAGAGAAGAGAAAATCGCGATCATGCGGGAGAAGCACACAGCTTTGATGAAGCCCATTGTGTTTGCTTTGGAGCATGTGAAGAGCATCACGGCGGCCCCTGCGGAAACACCCCACGAAAAATGGTTTCAGGACAACTATGGTGATGCAATTGAAAATGCCCTAGAAAAGTTGAAGACACCGTCAAACCCTGCAAAGCCAGGAAGCAGCTGGATTCCATTTAAAGAGGTACAGAAAAATCTCACTAATGCTTCTAAAATGGAAAATTTCCTACAGGGTACAAAGTTGAAATAGGTGGACTTTCCTTACTGGAGGCATAAGAGAAGGTTCCGGAAGCCCATGGAAGGCAGCCCATGACCAGTTGGTTACAAGCAATGCAGAGAAAGGTGTTGTCTTCATTTTGAGAACTTTTAAGGGGAGCAGTGGGAGAGTGAGTGGGTGGCAAATGTTGTACTCTCTCGTGAGTGAAGGAAGGTTCACTTCAAGAAATTAGCCAAGGAAGGGGCTCTGGCCTTGAGCTAAATGTTGGTCTGCGGGAGATTAAGTATTTCTGCTGTTCTTCTTTTAAAAGATTAAGAAATTTAGTCTTGTGCTTATATAATTTTTCTTTGGGGGAAGGGGCAGTATTCAATATTTCTAGCAGACAAAAAACATAACAAAATTAATTTTTACAAATACTTTGTTTTGAAATTAATTTTACTTACAGATGATTCATGTATTTAAATATTTGAAAAATCAGTACCGTTTTTGTTTTGTTCCCTGTAATTCTATATTCCCTTTGGTTTTGTCTGTTACAGCAGTATCCCATTAGTTGGGAGAGCCAATATTTACTACCCTGCAGTTTTTTCTTTTCCTGATTCCTTAATCCCTTACCTTTATTGCTCCCAACTGGTTTTTTTTTAATGAACTTTAGAAATGAGAAAACTATTAGAACACACAATATAGAAAAAAAAATGTACAGCAAACTTTAACTATCACAGATGCAAACTGCTAAATTCAAAGCAACTAGCTAGAAGCACAAGACAGTGAACAGAAAGGATAAACTTGATTTTGTGTGCTCAGCCCAAATTCCAGCTTCTTTGTAGGCTAACACCAGTTTCTTGCTTCTTTGCCTGTGCTGCTTCTCAGTAAATCACCCAAGAAAGCCAGAGGAGGAGACAGGAGGAATACTTTTTAAAGCCTGTGTGTGTGTGTGTGTGTGTGTCTGCGCGTGTGTATACATATGAAATAAATAATAGAGAAAAAATTTTATGATGGTTGTGTCATTTTAAAGAATAATTAAAAAATTATAAAGAATATCTGTATCCCTTGCCTTGTAGCTATAGTAGAGCTGAAAACAGAAATTGAACTAGCTAAACAAACAAAACTTTTTGGAAGCCCCGTATGTCCTTCCGTAGCCATACCTTCTCCTCAGCTGCTGTTGGGAATTAATCATTACCTACTTAAAAAAAAAAAAAAAGTAGTAGTTAGGACTTTATGTATGTATCTTAAATGATAATATTGTTTAGTTTCTGCCTGTTTTTGAACTTCCTATAAATGAGCTATCCTCTGTGTGTGTTTTCTTACTAACATATTTTTTTTGAATAGTATTATGTTTTTTAATGATTCTCCCACATTTTGTGTGAAGCTGAAAGTACTACAGTTTATCCATTCTCAGTGGATATTTGGGATGTTTCTAGTTGTTCCTTTTATGAACAAAGCTTCTCGAGGATTGCTTTACAATTTTCACATGAAAGCAGAGCCCAGAGTTCATTGATTGAAGGGCCGATTATTTTAACTCTCTTCTGAACGAGATTTCTAAATCCACTTAAGAGTAGATTGAGCCTTGTTTTTTCTTGTAATTTCATGTTAATAACTTTTCAAGTCGCTTCCTAAGGGTGTCCACTATCAGCCAACAACTGGCTGTATATTTTGCCCTATTGCAAGGGATGAATTGACTTGTTTTGGCATTGTTCAGGCATAGCTTAGCAGTGGGGAATATTAATTTGATAAAAGCCCAAAATTTGGTGATCACAGCAATGATTTCCTTCCTCCTATGGTATTTTCGTTGCTTGTTTGGATGGAGGAGGAGGGAGGGATCTTAACAAACAGAAAGAAATCACTAGAGCTCATCACCATACTGTGTTTTCTCTTTCCCCTCATGACCCAAATATGTGATATTCATAAATATATGAACTAGACCAAAAGGTATTTTTTGGTCTTTCGGTTTACTTTTATGCCAGATTGAATGTGAAATAAAATTAAGTGTTCTAGTAATAATGTAAACTTACTTTTCCCATCTTATAAATATAGATAATGCTGAGTTTACAACAGAGAGCACAGAAACGTGCAAGTTACATCTTGCGTCTTGAAGAAATCAGTCCATGGCTGGCTGCCATGACTAACACTGAAATTGCTCTTCCTGGAGAAGTCTCAGCCAGAGACACTGTCACAATCCACAGTGTGGGTGGAACCATCACTATCTTGCCTACTAAGACCAAGCCAAAGAAACTTCTCTTTTTAGGATCCGATGGGAAGAGCTATCCTTATCTTTTCAAAGGTAGAATTTAAAACTTTCCCTGTCTTTAAGAAGATCCTTAGTCTGTTTATTAATGCTTTGTGTGTCTGTGTGTGGCAGGCGGGGTAGTTTCAGATGAATTTCTGTATGTCATGAATAGCCTGAGGTGGCCTATGTATCTCCCATGTGATTTTGAATGGCAGTGGTTGGAGGGTATGTGTAGAAAGACTTTCTGTTCCTCCCCTCCCTTTGCCTGTGAGCTTGTAGAAGCAGAATAATTAAGAACCAATTAATAATGCTGGTCTCTAGTACTCATACCTTATCACTGAATAGAATGTTCTGTAATGCTGTCAATGTGTTTCAATGACAATCAGTGTTATTGCTGCTTTCAAGACACCGAAAGTGTTGCACTCCCAACCCCACCCCATCCTGTTCCACCCCACTTGGTCACCTGCTTTAGCTAATTTAGCTTTGTTTTCTTAGGCCTGGAGGATTTACATCTGGATGAGAGAATAATGCAATTTCTGTCAATTGTGAATACCATGTTTGCCACGATTAATCGCCAGGAAACACCCCGTTTCCATGCTCGACACTATTCTGTAACACCCCTAGGAACCAGATCAGGATTAATCCAGTGGGTGGATGGAGCCACACCCTTATTTGGTCTTTATAAACGATGGCAGCAGCGGGAAGCTGCCCTGCAAGCACAAAAGGTTTGTTAAAATTAAATACGCATGTATTTTTATTTGAATGTTCTTAAACATACATGTTTTAGCCTATTCTCTGTTGTTATATGTGAACTATTTCTAGGCTTACTACACTTATACACGTTTATCAGGGTTAAAGAAGGAAAAAAGTCTTGAGGTATCTAAGAAAGTGTTCTTGAGCCACATTTTATAAAAACAAAGTTTTATGAGGCAGAAGTGCTGGCATCAGCTTAAACTTACTCTAGGTGCATACGGGGGAGGGGGTGGTTGTTAATCACGCAGTAACTTGATATTTCACATCGTAATGCTTTTATCAGGCTTACCAGGGTCTTTTAAATTAAATTTGTAAATAAGAAACATCTTTGAATTTAGAGTTCATCACCATAGCATCCTGTGTATATGGGAAATGTTGACTTTGATCTAGACTAGGAGCTTAATCTAGAATTCATTTAGCCAAATATCTGAGTGCTAAATATATGTCAGGGACGGTGCTAAGCATATAAAGATAAGTCTTACACAGTTTCGGCCTCCATATCCACGCCTGGCCTAAGAAAATGCTTCAGATTAGGGCAGGTATGCAAGGAGCAAGAGTTTGAATGGAATCAAGTTTTAAAAGTGGGCTTAGGGACTGAATTGTACACTTAAAAAAATAGTTAAAAAGGCAAAATTTATGTTACATATATTTTACCCCCCCACCAAAAAAAAAAAAAAGTAGGCATAGGAGACTACAGAACAATTATTGAAGGATGAATTAGAGGTAAGAATTGGAGAACAGCTATCAAAATTTTTATGTAAAGGATTTCTGAATATCTGTTGTGAATTTTATATTGATAAATCATATGAGGGAAGAATGTAAAGTGTCCACATAGATGAATTATGATAATTTAAAAGTGGAATGATACGTTACAAAGAATAATGTAACTTGGGTGTTGAATTTTGACTTGAAACTTCAAAATTTAACATTAGACCAGTTTTTCAATCAAGTAGTGGTACTTAATTAAAAGAAAGATATATCGATTATAAGAAAGATGATGTCCAGAAGAATTGGCTATTTGGTGGTTGACATTTAGCTGGGTAGGTAGAGAATGCTACTGAAAAAATCAGTTTTTAAAATACTCCTTTCAATGAGAAATAATCTCTGTCCTTATTTAAATAAACTTTACCTTAAAAAAAAAAAACATATCTTTTAAAGGCCCAAGATTCCTACCAAACTCCTCAGAATCCTGGAATTGTACCCCGTCCTAGCGAACTTTATTATAGTAAAATTGGTCCTGCTTTGAAAGCAGTTGGACTTAGTCTGGATGTGTCTCGTCGGGATTGGCCTCTTCATGTGATGAAGGCAGTGTTAGAGGAGTTAATGGAGGCCACGCCCCCGAATCTCCTTGCTAAAGAGCTGTGGTCCTCTTGTACAACGCCTGATGAGTGGTGGAGAGTTACACAGGTAAGTGTTTTATTTTGGACTTAGTATTTCTTTGCCTGCTGCCTGTCTTGACCATTCCCCGCCCCCCTTCCCACCTCCCTGTGGACTTGTCTTAAAAACACAAAGCCACGGCAGTGTATGGGAGCAGGATGGTTATGGGCGAAATGAAAAGGAAAATAAAAAAAATCAGAAAGGGAAAAATCTAGGGAAGCTGAAGAAAAAATTTTTTTTTTTTAATTTAAATCCAGCATTCTGGTAAAGGCAAACTGGGGCCAGGAGCACAATGTCGTATGCAGCTGCTTGGTGCAGAGCCTGCCTGGCCACATGCTGCCACCCTGAGGAGTCCTTTCTGTTTGTTTTTAAATTAGGAAGCTGGCCTTCTTAGTTTCAGGGCATCAAGTCCATGGAGAACAAAGTTTGTCAGCGGTGTTTAACTTGCTCCTCCTCCCTTTTTTAGTCTTATGCACGATCTACTGCAGTCATGTCTATGGTCGGATACATAATTGGCCTTGGAGATAGACATCTGGATAATGTTCTCATAGATATGACAACAGGAGAAGTTGTTCACATAGATTACAATGTTTGCTTTGAGAAAGGTAAGATTTTAGTGGATTTTGATATGTATATACAGGTCAAATGTTTTTTAGTGTAAGGGCAAAAATATAACCATTTGTCTTTTTAAGGTAAAAGCCTTAGAGTTCCTGAGAAAGTACCTTTTCGAATGACGCAAAACATTGAAACAGCACTGGGTGTAACTGGAGTAGAAGGTGTTTTTAGGCTTTCTTGTGAACAGGTATGCTCTTTTCTGTTACACCTCTTAGTGTACCTATTAAATTAACAAAATCTGTGGGATTGAAAAAATGCATCTTAATGAAGAAACTTAAGGCACAACTTACTTAAAAATTCTTCTCAAAATAGGTTCTACACATTATGCGGCGTGGCAGAGAGACTCTGCTGACACTGCTGGAGGCGTTTGTGTATGACCCCCTGGTGGACTGGACAGCTGGAGGCGAGGCAGGATTTGCTGGTGCTGTCTATGGTGGAGGTGGCCAGCAGGCTGAGAGCAAGCAGAGCAAGAGGGAGATGGAACGCGAGATCACCCGCAGCCTCTTCTCTTCCAGAGTAGCCGAAATTAAGGTGAAGTCAAGGATGTAATAATAACTCATTGTCGTCTTTTTGTTATTAAACACCAGCATAGAGAAGTTGAGTGATACTCTCTAACATGACATTTTTGCCAGACTGTAATGTGTGATATTGACAGGGCAGTGACATATGCCAATTCAGTAGTCTTTTTAGTAGAACATGCTCCTGTACAAAGACACATGCGGTCTCACACGTACTCCTAGGAGGTGTGCTCATGATTTGAAAAGACTAACTTTTTAAGTGTGTAATTATGTAGTTAGCAGTGACTGTTGTAAGTGTTCTTTAACTGGATACCTCCCCCTCCTGGATTTTAAGTATCCTGGTAGCCAGCGATGCTAATCTTGGTCAGCGTGGTGGTGTGGTAACTACATGGTGTTATGAAATCGAGTCTGTCAATTCGTGGTTATATGAACTTGGACGAGGTAGTTAACTTCTGAATATCTTTGTCTGTAAAATGAGGCTGACGCCATCGACCCTTCAAGGTTTTTTTTTGTTGAGGATTAAATAGAATAATACGTGTGGAATGCCCTTGTAATGTGATCTTTCTAACAGGCATCTTCATATGTTACAGTTGACCCTGTAAGAATCTTCCTAATAATACCTTTTTACAGGTGAACTGGTTTAAGAACAGGGATGAGATGCTGGTTGTGTTGCCCAAGCTGGACAGCAGCTTAGATGAATACCTAAGCTTGCAGGAGCAACTGACAGATGTGGAAAAACTACAGGGCAAACTGCTGGAGGAGATAGAGTTTCTAGAAGGAGCCGAAGAGGTGGATCATCCTTCTCACACTCTACAACACAGGTTTAAAACAGTGTTGGATTTTTATTATTACAAATAATTTATTAAAAATTATACCATTAGGGAGACCTTATGTTTGTGTAAATACTGCTGACTTGGATAAGAATTATTGCAACACTTGCTTAAGTAATAAAAGTTCTCCTAAGGACTGTAATTTCAGAGTATTAATAAATAATTCATTTAAATTTTCTGCTTTATTTGAGTGCTTGGTGACCGAGAGATAGGTGGTAGAGTGGTTACAACACTGAACTTCGATTCAGAAAACCAGGATTTTGGCTTTCTCTCTATAGTTTGTATTCATTTGTACAACGGCAGCTGTTTCATCTCCTTTGCCAAGTTTTTTTTTTTTTTTTTTTTTTTAAGCATTAAATGAAATACGGTGATATAAGCGAATGAACTTTGTACAGAGCAGGTGTTCAGTAAAGATTAGTTGAATATGCAAGTGCCAGACATTGCATGGGCTTTTAGACGACAAAATCTATAAAGCATCAGTCTTTTACCTTCAAGGAACTCAAAGCCTGCCTGGTGTGTTAAGAGTTTTGTTTAAAATGCTGTGGGCATAGTTGATAGAACTGTGGAGTCGGGAAAAACCAGAGAAATCAGGGACGTTTCAACAAAGAATGTGTCAGGTAGACCAAGTATGAGCAAAGAGTCGGGATCGTAAAAGTGCATAGAAGAAAGAACAGCAAGTGACCCTTTTATCCCCCCCCCCCCCCCCCCCATTAGGTATTCTGAACACACACAGCTACAGACTCAGCAAAGAGCTGTTCAGGAAGCAATCCAGGTGAAGTTGAATGAATTTGAACAGTGGATAACACATTATCAAGCTGCATTCAATAATTTAGAAGCAACACAGCTTGCAAGTTTGCTTCAGGAGATAAGCACCCAAATGGATCTTGGTATGGATTGACTTATTTTAGATACACGTATGAGCATGTGAGTTTTGTAGGTGTGTGTTTATGTGTGGTGTTCTGGTTTGTGCTCCCTTTCAATGACGGCTGACTTGAAATGGTTTCACTGTGATTAATACTGTCTTTTACCCAAAGGTCCCCCAAGCTATGTGCCAGCGACAGCGTTTCTGCAGAATGCTGGTCAGGCCCACTTGATTAGCCAGTGTGAGCAACTGGAGGGGGAGGTTGGCAGTTTTCTACAGCAGAGGCGTTCAGTCCTCCGCGGCTGCCTAGAACAGCTGCATCACTATGCAACCGTAGCCCTGCAGTATCCCAAGGCCATATTCCAGAAACATCGCATTGAGCAGTGGAAGACCTGGATGGAAGAGCTCATCTGTAACACCACTGTAGAGCGCTGTCAGGAGCTCTATAGGAAGTGAGTCATAGCACTTCATTTTTTCACTTTTCCTTGGGACGGGAAGCAGAGTGACTGTTAACTTCTAAAACTGCATTTGTATTTTATTTTTCTGAAAGGATTGATGGTATTTGAATGCAGTCATCTTTGTCGTGGTTTTAAGAGGACCCGAGCTCACATTTTCCCTTATACAACAGTGTGTTTTTCCTAATTAAAATGTATCCCAGCATAAGAGCAGTGGGATTAGCGAAAGGAGAGCTGGAAGCAAACATTGTTTCTGTTACTCCCTAATGAGTCATCCTTAGGAAGTTGCTTAAGCTCTCGAGACTTTCTTTCCTATAAAACGAATAATGATTCCTACTCTTCAAGGTTTGAGGATCAAATGCAATATTCTCTCTTATTTTGTAAAGTGTGAACTTTCTTCACAAGCAGGGGGTGGTTATGTTATACATATGTACCCCTTTATTTTTATAGATATGAAATGCAGTATGCTCCCCAGCCACCCCCAACAGTGTGTCAGTTCATCACCGCCACTGAAATGACCCTGCAGCGGTATGCTGCAGATATAAACAGCAGGCTTATTAGACAGGTGGAACGCTTGAAACAAGAAGCTGTCACTGTGCCAGTTTGTGAAGATCAGCTGAAAGAAATTGAACGCTGCATTAAAGTTTTTCTTCATGAGAATGGAGAAGAAGGCTCTTTGAGTCTAGCAAGTGTTATTATTTCTGCCCTTTGTACCCTTACAAGGTGAGTCGGCTAGCCTCCTTTTGAGACTGTTACATTGTCTTAAAAACATCTGTGCTTGTTGACATTTCATGTGTCCTGTGTTTCTTCTTGAGCTCTTGCCCATGTTACAGCTACTTTATTTCTTTTCTGATGTGGAGGTGTCCTCTTTCGTGGGCGCTTTGGCTTATTTGGTTTCAAAGTAGTGGTCTACTTGTTGACTGTGCCCGTGTTTACTTCATTAGGCGTAACCTGATGATGGAAGGGGCGGCTTCGAGTGCTGGGGAGCAGCTGGTGGATCTGACCTCTCGCGATGGGGCCTGGTTCTTGGAAGAGCTCTGCAGTATGAGTGGAAATGTCACCTGCCTAGTTCAGCTGCTAAAGCAGTGCCGCCTCGTGCCACAGGACCTGGACATACCTAACCCTGCGGAAGCATCCGAGGCCGTTCACTTGGCCAATGGAGTCTACACCTCACTTCAGGTGGACACTTGAAATGAGCTTAAATTTTATATTTGTGTTCAATATTGAACACTATGTTTCTCATCTCTTTGGGTCAGAAAAGCGGTTTGACCTCCCCCTTTGAATGAATACAGATGAGTGTGAGGTCTGTAGCCATAATGCAGTTAGGATTGCAGAAGTTTGTTCTTAATATATGGCATCAAGTCTCCAGATGTGTGACTTACTACACTTCTCATAAATTTTTTTCTGTGATAATGACACTTCATTCTCTGTGTTATCTAAATTATTGTTTATCTAAACTCAGAAAACATTACAGTCTATTTCTCACATGTTTATAGGAGTTGAATTCAAATTTCCGGCAAATCATATTTCCAGAAGCGCTCAGATGTTTAATGAAAGGGGAATACACGTTAGAAAGTATGCTTCATGAACTGGACACTCTTATTGAACAGACGACTGATGGTGTTCCCCTGCAGACTCTGGTTGAATCTCTTCAAGCCTATTTGAGAAATGCAGCTATGGGACTTGAAGAAGAAACACACGCTCATTACATTGATGTTGCCAGGCAAGCGAACTCTAGCTATGTTGTGTCTCCTTGTGGAAGAGATGGGGAAGCCAGCTAACAGGATTCTAGCTGATTATACTGGAAGATTACTTTTTTAATTTTTATAGCAAGTACAATTATTTATGAATGCTTACATACATTACCTTAAAAAAATTTTCATTGCGAAATGAATCTAGATTTGTAGGAAGTTACACGGGGAGGTCCTGTGCACCCTTCACCCTCTCCCTCCCGTAACTGTAGTACAGTAGCAACACTGTGAAATTGGCATTGGTACAATCCATGGAGCGTACTCAACATTCACCGCTTATATGTGCACTGGTGTGCGTGTGTGTATATGTATAGTCCTATACAGTTTTATCATATGTGTACGTTTATCATTTTAGTGCTGTGGTTACAGATACACACACAATGGAGTGTGCTGTTTTTTAAAGCCAAACCTGTAGAGGTCGGGCAGTTCCTCCAGACATTCGTTATACCCATAGCTAAGCTCTCGGCCCCTTTGTCCCTAAAGGACCTGAAGAAGTTAGGTGCTAAATCTATACACCTATCTTTCTCACTAAACTGCAGCCCTGGAGGCACAATGGTTAAGAGCTCGACTGCTGATTGAAAGGTTGGTGATTCAAACCTACCCAGCAAGCTCCATGGGAGGAAGACCTAGTGTAAAGATGACAGTCTAGATAGAAAGCCTGTGGGGCAGTTCTGTCCTGCCACATGGGGTCCCTGTGAGTCTAAAATCAACTCAATGGTACTTAACATCATCATCTGATCCAGGCTTCCCTTAAGCTTATATGTAGGAACATTTCCTTTCATTTATGCTTTGGGTGACAAACTTCATCCCCGGTTTTATGGCAGCCTGTTTGTAGCTTGTTTCAGAAACTTTTTTTTTGATGAGCTTAAGGAAAATTTTATATCATTTTGCAGCTCTTTTTTCATTAGGAATTTCTCTGATAGCTTAGTTTTTTTATTCTCTTGACAACTCCTAATGGTTCCATAGCTATTTGAAATGATTTCTGTGTGGTGTGTGTGATAAAGTTAAAGTTCTAGTTAACATTATTTTTACTGTTAGTAATTGTAGGAACCAGGCAGTTGTATTTTTGTTTTTTATATTAAATGTTTAGAATAGCACTTGGGTATTTCAACACTGTAAGTCTCATGTTAGTGATAATGTGAGGGATGTATCTCTGAAGACCTCATATGCAAAATGTGCATAGTTCAAAACTGAGCCTGCCAAAACTGGCAGGTACTTCAGTTTACTGTCCATGCTTGGCTTACCCTGTGGCAGTAGTGTGAACACACTTGGCAATTTGCTAGGCCTACCAGCTTTAGAATTGTGTGATTCCTGACATTTTAATATTGGGAGCTCATACCATTTCACATTCTGTGCATAAAGTGAGGCTTTAATATTTTATGTAGTGCTTTTTAAAACTGATGTAATTGAAGTTTGCATAAAATGTAATCACATGAATAATTGCAGATACTGAGCTAGAACCATTGGCTTTAGAGTGTGATTGACATTAAATACCATTGTATTAAGAATACTTCTTCCTTCATGTCAAAAGGCTTCCTAGACTTTACATGCCAGCTGGGAAACTTGCTGATCTTTTTTTCTCCTGAAAGTGCGTTACTCCTCAGTGTGGGTTTTAATTCTGTTTTCTTTTCCCCTAGAATACTGCATGCTCAGTATGGTGAGTTAATCCAACCAAGGAATGGTTCAGTTGATGAAACACCAAAAATGTCAGCTGGCCAGATGCTTTTGGTAGCGTTTGATGGCATGTTTGCCCAAGTTGAAACTGCTTTTGGCTTATTAGTTGAAAAGGTAAATATTCACTTGGTACGAGTAATGCAGGTGACATAAGATAGTTGTTCCGTGTGTGAAGAGTAGTGAAATAAACTTTATTTTCTTTTATTTACGTAGTTAAACAAGATGGAGATTCCTATAGCTTGGCGAAAGATTGACATTATAAGGGAAGCCAGGAGTACCCAAGTCAATTTTTTTGATGATGATAATCACCGGCAGGTGCTAGAAGAGATTTTCTTTCTAAAGAGACTGCAGACAATTAAGGAGTTCTTCAGGCTCTGTGGTACTTTTTCAAAAACATTGTCAGGTAATACTCCGTATTTCCACATGCTGGATTCAGTTGCATGTACTTCGGAAGGTGGCGGAGTGGAGCGGGCTTGATTTAATTGTACGTTTATAAAACCTTAATTTAAATACAGTGAAACCTGTGAAGCTGGAACTCAGTGGTACTGCCTTGTTTTTCTGGGTCTTGTGAGTTTTCCGCCTTTGACGGGGTGCGGTCTTACCACTTTTCTGTCGCTCATTTTGGTGGAAAATATTTGAGTTTTCCTTCTCTGACAGGTTTCCGCTTTATACAGGTTCCAGCTTTCACAGGTTTTACAGTACTTTTAAATGAGCAGCATTATTACTGTATTTTCATTTTGCATAACAGACTTTAAGAATATTTTCCTTTTTTAGGATCAAGCTCACTTGAAGATCAAAATACTGTAAATGGACCTGTACAGATTGTCAATGTGAAAACCTTGTTTAGAAACTCTTGTTTTAGTGAAGACCAAATGGCCAAACCTATCAAGGCCTTCACAGCTGATTTTGTGAGGCAGCTTTTAATTGGACTGCCAAACCAAGCCCTGGGGCTCACACTTTGCAGTTTTATCAGTGCTCTGGGAGTAGACATCATCGCGCAAGTAGAGGCAAAGGACTTTGGTGCTGAAAGCAAAGTTTCCGTGGACGATCTGTGTAAGAAAGCGGTGGAGCAAAACATCCAGGTTGGGAAGTTCTCTCAGTTGGTCATGAACAGGGCAACGGTGTTAGCGAGCTCTTACGACACTGCCTGGAAGAAGCACGACCTGGTGCGAAGGCTGGAAACCAGCATTTCTTCCTGTAAGACAAGCCTGCAGCGCGTTCAGCTGCATATTGCCATGTTTCAGGTAAGTGCTTTTCATTATAATGTATTTTGTCTCAATGTAGGAAATTTGAAAAACTGGAGGAATTAATATAAACAATATAGAGAAATGTTTAACATGCCTGCAGTTGTGCCGACCTAGAGTGGACCTGTCTTTAGCACTTTGATGTTTTCTTTCCAGTTTTTTCTTTTACATGGTTTAGATTATTCTGTGTTTACAGCTTTGTGTCTTTTGAATTTGTTTCCATCAAGATTGTGTGGTTAGCATACCCGTGTCATTAAGTATTCTTTGTAAATACAGTTTTTAGTGGTTGACTAGTTCATTGTGTGGATGGGCTTCCTGTAGGGCATTTAATTAAGGTTATTTCTGAAGTGAGCCTACTTCCCTGTTA
The DNA here is from genome assembly GCF_030014295.1 of Loxodonta africana. Classification (NCBI taxonomy): domain Eukaryota; kingdom Metazoa; phylum Chordata; class Mammalia; order Proboscidea; family Elephantidae; genus Loxodonta; species Loxodonta africana. The sequence goes on along the minus strand of NC_087353.1, from coordinate 74,794,986 downwards.
CTGTAATGATGTGATGAAAACTTTGTACATAAATCTGTCTTCATTTTGGAATTATTTTTAGAAATCTGCTTTTGTCCTTACTCCTTGGTGGTGCAGTGGTTAAGCACTAGGCTGCTAACTGAAAGGTCAGTGGTTCAAACATACCAGGCACTCCATGGGAGAAAGATGTGGCAGTTTGCTCCTGTGAAGATTACAGCCTTAGAAACCCTATGGGGAAGTTCTACTCTGTCCTATGGGGTCACTCTTGAGTCAGAATCAATTTGACAGCAGTGGGTTTTTTTCTCTTTTTTTAATGAGACAGAATCGACTTGACAGCAGTGGGTTTGGTTTGGTTTTTTTATGACAGTATAGGCTTTAGGGTGAGATGGATTTGGATTCAAATTAGACTTTGAGCTTAATTTCCTTAAGCTCTGATTTTCTTATATGTAGAATGGGAATAATCTCTCTCTCAAAGGATAATGACTGAGGGCTGAATATGATGTCCTATGTAAGACACTGTGCACAATAGAAATTTGTTCTTATTCAAATATAAACTCTAGAATTGTCAGTGGCTTCAAATATGTTCTAACACATGGAGAAATATTTGGAGAACTAAATTTCTAGGGATTGTTTTACAGTGGTTACTTTGTATCATTTATATTGAAGCTGCTACCCTGGTGGTGCAGTGGTTAAATGCTACAGCCGTTAACCAAAAGATCAGCAGTTCGAATCCATCAGCTGCTGTTTGTAAACCCTATGGGGCAGTTCTACTCTTTGTCCTATAGGGTCACTATGTGTTGGAACCCACTCATTGGCAACGGGGGCTTTTTTTTTTTTTAACACTATAGTGGAATTGGTGGTTTCAGTTCAGTGCATGGAACCAGCGTTTTTCTTTCTCTTTGGACTTTTATCAGTAGCTATGTTCTTAGCTCATAAGCTTAAAAAAAAAAATGGAGTCGAACTTCTAAAATTGCGTTTACTATTAGTCCTGCTTATATAGTACATTGATTTTTTTGTGTGTATTTTATTCCTTCTTAAAAAAGTTAATACTGTAAAGTTTTATTATTTTATATGTTTCAAAGTTTGTTGTTAAGTGCTGTTGAGTCGGTTCCAACTCATAGCAACCCTGCGTACAACAGAATGAAACACTGCCAGGTCCTGCGCCATGCCCACAATCGTTGTTAGCTTGAGCCCATTGTTGCAACCACTGTGTCAATCCATCTTGTCGAAGGTCTTCCTCTTTTTCGTTGACCCTGTGCTTTACCAAGCATGATGTCCTTCTCCAGGGACTGATCTTTCTTGACAACATGTCCAAAGTATGTAAGACGCAGTCTCACCATCCTTGCTTCTAAGGAGCATTCTGGTTGTACTTATTCCAAGACAGATTTGTTCATTCTTTTGGCAGTCCATGGTATATTCAGTATGCTTTGCCAACACCACAGTTCAAAGGGGTCAATTCTTCTTCAGTGTTCTTATTCATTGTCCAGCTTTTACATGCCTATGCTGTGATTGAAAGTACTATATGGATTGGGTCAGGCACACCTTAGTCTTTAAGGTGACAGATTTGCTTTTCAACACTTTAAACAGGTCTTTTGCAGCAGATTTTGCAAGATTTACTTCCTTAGAAATCGGCAATTTTAGGGGAAACATTGTAAAAATCTTTTCAGTTTGCTGAGTTTTTCTATTAGCTTCAGTGGTTTTCTTGTGGAGTCTCTAGGGTCAGAATTACTATTTAAATGTTGCGTATCACTGATCCTAGAAATGTATCAGCTATTCTCTACCTCAGGAAATTTCTTACCTGGTTGTGATTCTTTTGTTTCTTATATTACTCTTCCCACCCCTCACCCTCATTGCTGTTGCTGGCTGTTGTTTTTCCTCTCCCCCAGTGCTAACTTACACTTCCTCTCCCCTATTTATCTAGAGGCTTTTTTCCTGCTAATTTTCTTGCATTTCTTTTTCTCTAAACAGTGGCAACATGAAGATCTCCTTATCAACCGACCACAAGCCATGTCGGTCACACCTCCACCTCGGTCTGCTATCCTAACCAGCATGAAAAAGAAACTCCATACTCTAAGCCAAATTGAAACTTCAATTGCAACAGTTCAGGTGTGTTTTGTCAGATCTTCCTCAGAGCATATTTTATTTTTAGAAATAACCTATACTGTGATTAAATGTTATTACTCTGCTCGGTATGTATCTACATGACTGTCCTTGGCTTCTAAGCCAGAAAAGCATAATTCTTTTTCACTTTTGTTTTTACTTTTTATATGTTTTTTATTTCTTAACGTTCAAGGTAAACTGGGTCTTGCAGTAGCAGTATATTTCAAATCAGGAGTAGAGATACATTAAATATTTCAGGTTATTAACAAATGTGAAAATTATTGTGCCTTTGTACATCAAGGGAACCATTATGATTAGAAGAACTTTGAATATTTAATATGTTTTCTGGAATGTATGTAAGCAGTTACATCTGATTATTAATATCCAAGAAGCATGGGCTCTTTTTTTTTTTTAATTTGGAAGTACTTTATTTAAAAAATACTCTTGTATATAAAGATCATATATGTGTTTTGGTGGGTTGAAGTCTCCTACTATAATTGTAGTGCTGTCTATCTCGCTTTTCAGTGCTGTTAGAGTTTGTTTTATGTATCTTGCACCCCTGTCATTGAGCGCGTAAATATTTAATATGGTCACATCCTCCTGGTATATTGTCCCTTTAATCATTATATAGTGTCCTTCTTTCTCCTCTTTGGTGGATTTAACTTTAAAGTCTATTTTGTCTGAAATTAATATTGCTACTCTTGCTCTTTTTTGATTGTTGTTTGCTTGATATATTTTTTTCCATCCTTTGAGTTTTTGTTTGTTTGTGTCTCTAAGTCTAAGGCGTGTCTCTTGTAGGCAGCATATAGATGGATCATGTTTTTTAATCCATTCTGCCACTCTCTGTCTCTTTATTGGTGCATTTAGGCCATTTTACACTCAGCATAACTATGGATAAGTATGAATTTAGTGCTGTCGTTTTGATGTCTCTTTTTGTGTGCTGTCGACTGTTTCTTTTTCCTGCTGAATTTTTTGTGCTGAGTAGTTTATATATTGTCTTTTCCTCTTATTCGTTGTTGATTTTGTCTCTGCCGAGTCTCTATTTTTTTCTTGTTTTTTATTTTGATGAGTAGGATAGTTACTCTCCTTTGTGGTTACCTTAATATTTACCCCTATTTTTCTACGTTTAAATCTAACTTTTATTTCTTTATATCACCTTGTCTTCTCCGTATGAAAGATCTACGACTACATTTTTTAGTCCCTCTTTATTGTTTTAATGTTGTCTTTTTTTACACAATGACATCGCTGTTTCCGTGTTTTGAGTTTTTTTTTTTTTTTTTTTTTAAATCTTGATTTATTTTTGTGATTTCCCTATCTGGGTTGACATCTGATTACTCTGTCCAGTGTTCTAGTCTTGGGTTGATACCTGATATTATTGATTTTCTAACTAGAGAACTCCCTTTAGTGTTTCTTGTAGTTTTGGTTCGGTTTTTATGAATTCCCTAAACTTCTGTTTATTTGAAAATGTCCTAATTTTGCCTTCATATTTGAGAGGCAGCTTTGCTGGATATATGATTCTTGGCTGGCAGTTTTTTTCCTTCAGTGCTTTATATAAGTCATCCCACTGCCTTCTTGCCTGCATGGTTTCTGCCGAGTAGTCCGATCTTATTCTTTCCTTTGTAGGTGACTTTTCGCTTATCCCTAGCCATTCTTAAAATTCTCTCTTTACCTTTGATTTTGGCGAGTTTTATTATAATATGTCTTGGTGACTTTCTTTTAAGATCTACTTTACGTGGAGTTCAATGAGCATCTTGGATAGATATCTTTTCATCTTTCACGATCATCAGGGAAGTTTTCTGCAAACAAATCTTCAACAATTCTCTCTGTATTTTCTGTTATCCCTCCCTGTTCTGATACTCCAATCACTCGTAGGTAATTTCTTTGATAGAATCCCATGATTCTTAAGGTTTTTTCATTTTTTAGATTCTTTTATCTGATTTTTCTTCAAGTATATTGTAGAAAGTGCTTTATCTTCAGTCTCACAAATTCTGCCTTCCACCTCCTCAATTCTTCTCCTCTGACTTTCTGTTGAGTTGTCTAATTCTGTTATTTTATTGTTAATCTTCTGAATTTCTGATTGCTGTCTCTCTAGGGATTCTTCAGTTTATTAAATTTTTATTATGTTCTTGAATAACCTTTTTAATTTTTTCAGCTGCTTTATGTGTGTGTTCCTTGGCTTGTTCTGCATGTTGCCTGATCACATTCCTGATGTCTTGAAGAGTTCTGTATATTAACCTTTTATATTCTACATCCAGTAGTTCCAGGAAGGTACCTTCATCCAGAAGATCCCTTGATTCCTTGTTTTGAGAGCTTGTTGAAGCCATCATGGTCTCTTTATGTGGTTTGATATTGACTGTTGCCTCAGAGTCATCTATAAGTTTTTGTATTAGTGTATGTTTGCTTACTGTATCCAAAAAAAAAAAAGTATCCTAGCTTCTTGCTTTTTGTTTTGATATGCCCAGATAGGTTGCTTGAGTCAGCTAGGCTGATTATTTTCACCTTTGAAGCTTTAACTTCCTGACACCAGATGGCTAGAGCTGTTACCAGGTGTATGAGCCTAAGAGTCCAGTCCATTCACTTTTCTTGTATGGATTCAGCTCAGGTGTCCAGGTAGTTGGTCATCAAGTGTGTGAAACAGGCTCTGTCCTGCAGTCTTAGGGGGGCGGGGGTGATTGGTACAGGTACTGGTATCTGGTTGCAGCAGGGGCTCACGCTCTGAACAAGGCAGGGGGCTGACAGCCGTCCCCCGAGTGTCCATGAGGAAAGTGCGTCCCGAGTGCACAGGTGGGTGGGTTCTGCAGACGGACCTTGGGTACCCAATGCTTTTGGTTGTGAGGACAGGGAGGTACCAGTTATCCTTGGACCCCAGTTGTGGGTGGCTGGATGACCTGAGTGGAGCCACCAGTCCTTAGGCCCCTGAGGTGGGTAGGTGAGGAGGACCCTGTTTAATAGGCAAAGCAGTGTCAAACATCAAACACCCACCTTTCTACTACATAGCTGAAACAGTTGCAGCCTGCCAGCAAGGGCCTGTTCTCCTGAAATAGGCCTGCACAGGTCCGTGTGGGGAGAAAGGTATTCAAAGTCCATGGACCACTTCTGTCCTGAGCTCCCCAGGTTAGTGGAGCTGGCAGATTAGCTTTTCCCCAACTGTGGGTTTATTCCTTCTCCAAGGCTGAGATAATGGCTCAGGTTGTACATCAGGACCTATCTCAGGCCCAGGGAAACTGACAGCCACAGAAGCTGGCTTCGGGGCAGGCGGGGGGCGCGGGGGCGCGGGGGCGTGGTAAAATATACGCAAGTACTCAGCTTTTGCCAAGAGCTCCCTTCTTCTCTGATTTCGGAGGTGCGAGTAGGCTGTGCAGGTGGATGTTTCTGCCTGAGGAAACTGCGGCGAAACGCCACCACCACCAGCCCATACGCTACCACCAGCCCGCCGCAGCTCCTTCCCCCTGCCGCTTAGTCCGTTTTCTAACCTTGCCTTTGATGTTGAGGGCTTCTGGCTTGTCATGAATGTAATCTTTTCTCTTGTTTTTCTGGCCTTTGTTGTAAGAGGGTTTACTGGAAGCGTCTTGACTACTCTGCCATCTTGGCCCTGCCTCTAGCTTGGGCATTTCTTATCTCTATTGTATAGATAATGAAATTCTGTGTTGTAAAAGACAGCAGAACCTTTTTCCAGACTAGTATTATTGACTCTATTTAGTTGTCTTTGCCATTTCAGCTAAATATTTAATCTTCCCATCTTCCCTATTTTTAAATAAGAGAAGCTAGTGTTGATGGTGACTGCATGTGTCTTTGTATTGTATACCTCCTGTATCCAGTAGTAGTAACTGACATTTTTCTGCTCTTTAAATGAATTGATATTAATGAAAACACAAGTATAATTATTTCTGGAGCTCACTTCCTTGAAGATTGAAATAATCTTTCTATACAGTATATTAGAGAAAAGCTGTATTTTCCATTTAGAAGAATGAACCCTTGTCCTCTTTCTTTTTAGGGGAGTGTGCATGTACATGTGTGAGAGAGGGAGAGAGTCAGACAGCGAATTTCTCTGCCTGAAATGTTGACTAAATTGCAAGAAAGCTTTGTTACTATGATCTGGAAGGAATTTTAGCATTATTTACTTATGAACCTGTGGGAATCTGACTTGCACCTTTCGTAATCGAAAGTATAAATAGATTTTCTCTTAGATAGTCCATATAGTGCAGTAGGACTTTGGTGCAGCAGGCTTTGTTTTATTTTTGGAGACCTTTTTAAAGAAAAAATGAGATGAAACTTGGTTCTGCGTATTTCAGGATGATAAACTGAAAACCAGTTCTTACCTCCCCAGGCATGTTTAGGCTCAAATATTCAAAGTGAAATCAAGATTAATTCTAAAAGGTGACTGTAGGTTAAAGGTTTGATTTCTGAATGAGATGCCCCATCCTGCTTCTGTTGACTCTCTTTCATATTATGTAAAACGATCAACCCTTGGAAAGTGGAGAGGTTGTAAACATTCACTGAGATGCTGCTGACTTTTTGTAGGAAAAACTAGCAACACTTGAAGCAAGTATTGAGCAGCGACTCAAGTGGGCAGGTGGTGCCAATCCTGCATTGGCACCTGTTCTACAAGATTTTGAAGCAACAATAGCCGAAAGAAGAAATCTTGTCCTTAAAGAGAGCCAAAGAGCAAGTCAGGTATTGTGACTCACGTGTGCCATCTTTACATTCAGTTATAGAATGACATAATTGAGTTAACCTATAGAACTGATTTGAAGTTACCTGTGGGATAACCAGGGAGAGCTTGAGAGTTCACAGCACTGTGTAGCGGAGGGGGAAAGATGGATAGGCCTTGGGGAGCCTCCCCCAGGCTGAGCCCACAGTTTGTTATTTTCCTAGGCCCTTATTGCCTTTCAATTAATTGTTAAGGAAGTGGATTAAGCCTATATTGAAAAAGAAACACAGTTTTAATTCCATGTGTCCGAAGTTATCTTTATTTGCAACCAAGATGATCCAAAGGTTTGAAAAGTTATTCCGAATGTTATTTTTTCCACACGGCAATAAAAATGTTTTATGGCCTTGTGTACTACCAAAGGTTGTGGATTAACTTCATTGCTATATTTAAGCCCATTGTTGCAAAGCTAGACTAGTATAATGATACCCAAGTATCTGTCACCAAAGTATAATAATTATTGACTTAAGTTCTAACTTGACTTATCTATGTCCCCATTCCTTTCCCATATTTAATAGAAATCCCAAACATTTTATCATTTTATCTGTAAATATTTCCATATGTATTTATAAAGATAAAGAACTATTTAAAAACATAACAGTACTGTTATAAAAATCTTATCACCTTTAAAAATGTGCTTACTATTATCAGATGTCCAGTTAATGTTTTGTGATCTTTATCATAAAATTAAGCAGGGGCAGACTCAGAAGGGGAATGTTCTGGCAGAAATGTTTTGTGAAATTCCGACGTAACACAATTGCAGCTGAATATTAATAGCCATTTTATTACGGAGTAAATTTTCTATGTAAAAACAAGCATATAGAAGATATATTTACGTAATTGTTCTTAAATGCTTTTGGCCATCTCAGACCTAACAAAAGCAACAAAAATGAAAATGTGCATTTATTTAAAGCCTTTGTAAGAATTTCATCTGTTGACCAAAAAGAGTCATACGTTTTTAGTTCTGGTGCTGAATTCTGGAAATAAGCAGATAGTGATTGTTTGTGTCATTAATTGCAGCTTGGTTCTCTGTGGAAATGGTTCCATTCCTCTTTTGCTTCTTCACAGGTCACTTTCCTCTGCAGCAACATCATTCATTTTGAAAGTTTACGAACTAGAACTGCAGAAGCCTTAAACCTGGATGCAGCGTTATTTGAACTAATCAAACGGTGTCAGCAAATGTGTTCATTTGCATCCCAGTTTAACAGCTCGGTCTCTGAGTTAGAGCTTCGCTTATTACAGAGAGTGGTGAGTTTTGAATCCTGGTGAGAGTAAAGAGGCTCAGTGTTTAAAATGGTAAAGCCAGTGTTACACCCTGAAAATGAATTTAACGAATACATTCACTCTGTTTACATGTACTGAGAATGTTATGTATGTAAAACATTGTTATCAGGGATACATCACACTTAAAATCTTGGTCATAGCTCTCAAGGAACTTACATGTACACAAACAATGAATGAGAAAGTAAAAAGGATCCTCAGCTACAGAGAGGAAGGGAAAGACAGCGTATAGCATGTGATTCAGATGCACTGAACATAGGATAGTAGTGGGAGATGAAGATGGGAAAGATGAGTTAAGTCCAGAAATACCAAGCTGATAAGCTTGGAGTTTATACAGTGTGGGGAAGGCTTTAGGCTGTGTATCGAGAAGCTCTGAATTCTTTTTTCTTTGTTTTGTTTGGTACATTTGGCTTATTACTAACAACGTTGCAGAGATATTCATATATCTGATTTCATTTTAAAGAATGGTTTAGAGTGAGTTTAGGCACCTGGATGTGGATTGTGTTTGTCATTCCAAACATATTTCTCAGGTTAAGCTTTAAGCATTTGTACTTTGAATGATTATGCAGAAAAGTTAGAAATCTTAGTCTGTATTTCATAATTTGTTGAAATTAAGCACTATTTTATAGGGTAATTAATGCATGACTCTAGCAACTGAGGTTCTCTTTATGCCAGCTTGAGTTACTTATACCTTTTGATGATGATGATGATAGGAATCAGATGATTCCAGCTGAGACTTAAAATCAAACAAATGATTGTTCTATTTAGGACACCAGTCTTGAACATCCTATTGGCAGCTCTGAATGGCTTTTGTCTGCACATAAACAATTGACCCAGGATATGTCTACTCAGAGGGCAGTTCAGACAGAGAAAGAACAGCAGATAGAAACAATCTGTGAAACAATTCAGAATCTGGTTGATAATATAAAGACTGTGCTTACTGGTCATAACCGACAGCTTGGAGATGTCAAACATCTCCTGAAAGCAATGGCTAAGGTAAGACCGATACCATCGACACCCTCACATTTACCTTTCCCTTTTTATAAAATTACAAGTAGTTTTGTTTATGAGAAAATGACATTTTGTAAACAAAAATTATCTCAAGTCACACCTTCCAGTTTATTTGTAACTGAGTTGTCTTTTTTCATCAACCATATTTTTAGGCAGGGTATTATTTTGATTTTATACACAGAAAAACTGAGACTTAAAGAAATTAATCGACTCACCCAAGGTCACATAACTTGTATCAGAGTTGAGACTTGAGCCTAGTCTCAGAAGGCTTAGATCTCCAGTTGCTCATCCTCATCCCTGTCTTTACCCCCAAACCTATATACGTTTTCCTCCAAAATGAATGAAATATTGCCTCTTCTTTCTCAAGTCTCTTACATGATACATGATCTAAATAGTTCAGGAAACTGAGCCCCAATAAAAGCTAAATTACTTCATGGTCACAAAACAGTAAATAATAGAATTTTAGGATTAATTTTTACTTGAAGTTTTTATATTTATACTGGAAACAAGATTCTTGTAGAAAAGGAGTTGCACTGTAATAAACAGGTTAAATACATTAACTGAAATTTGTAATATTTATTAATTCTCAATCAAACTCTTGAAAGTAATTGCTGAAGCAAAAATCTTTTTTAGAAAAATTGTTAATATGTTGATTCTAGGATGAAGAAGCTGCTCTGGCAGATGGTGAAGATGTTCCCTATGAGAATAGTGTTAGGCAGTTCTTGGGTGAATATAAATCATGGCAAGACAACATTCAGACGGTGCTGTTTACATTAGTCCAGGCCATGGGTCAGGTTCGAAGTCAAGAACATGTTGAAATGCTCCAGGAAATAACTCCCACCTTAAAAGAGCTGAAAACACAAAGTCAGAGGTAAGAATACTGCCATCCTGGCTTAAATTTAAAATATAAGCAAAACATCTGTTGTAGTAAGAAGTTTTGTCTGTAGATTTAATGTTTTTTAGTTCTGTTTCTATTTATAAGAAGTTATCCGGTAACACCTTTGATAAATAAACCATTTGATTTTGTATTTCAGTATCTATAATAATTTAGTGAGTTTTGCATCACCCTTAGTCACCGATGCAACAAATGAATGTTCAAGTCCAACATCATCTGCTACTTATCAGCCATCCTTTGCTGCAGGTAGGACTTTCCTATTTCAAGAAGACCTGAATCTTGGAGCTATTAATAAATCCACATACAGATGCTAGATGTTTAATTATACTATAAATTATCTAATATGTTTAGAGTTACCACCTTTTTAAAGGGTTTTCCTAAGCCCTGTCATATCTCAAACTGAACCAGTTTTATCTCAGCTTCAAAAATAGTTTATATTCAAATATCCATGTAAAAATTATTTTATGGTTATAAAATACATGCTGGTCAGAGAGATTTAGAGAAGTAAATGACAGAAAAGAAAAATTTGTAGTTCTAAGTAGAGGTAAAGCTGCTGTGTGTTTGTTGACTTGTTATTTGTTGACTTCTCTGCATGTGTGTATACACCCACACACACACAAATTGGGATCATTCTGTGAATACAATTTTTATTGCTTTTCCCACTTAATATTACATTGATTATTTCTTAGTCATTAAGTCATCTTTTGGAAAATAACTTAATTGCCAAATCTAATATGCCATTCTATGAGTGTACTGTATTAATCTTCCACTCTTGGACAGTTAAGTTGTTTATAGTTTTTTGGTGTCACAACAAGCTAGTGAACATGTCCGTTTGGGCTTTTGAGGAAGACAGTTACTCTGTCAAGGGATAAGGACTTGAAGGTTGTAAAACTAAGTTTATTTTCAAGGCTGTATATTTGTAGTTGATTTATTTTGGGATATTTACCTCCACCACCTCTCCTCTTTCTCTTTTGCCCCCTCCATCTTCTGTATACATGTAAATTGAACTGCCAACTCTCTCTGTAGCAGTCCGGAGCAACACTGGTCAGAAGACTCAGCCTGATGTCATGTCACAGAATGCGAAAAAGCTGATTCAGAAAAACCTTGCTACATCAGCAGATACTCCACCAAGCGCTGTTCCAGGAACTGGCAAGAGTGTTGCTTGTAGTCCTAAAAAGGCCGTCAGAGATCCTAAAACTGGGAAAGGTAATTAGTTAAAATAAGGATGCGTTATGTTTTTAATCAAGATGGCAATTTGACTTAGAGATGTTTTCATTGCTTCGTAGCTGTGCAGGAGAGAAACTCGTATGCGGTGAGCGTGTGGAAGAGAGTGAAAGCCAAGTTAGAGGGCCGAGATGTCGATCCAAATAGGAGGATGTCAGTTGCTGAACAGGTGACTGTTTTGTAACTTGAGTTACACATTTTAATGCTGCCAAAAAAGTACAGGTGTAAACATCTTCCTCATCCATTGCCTTGGTGGCTCATCAAAAAAGTAAGGAACTTAAATCTGTAGTCAGGATTCAGAAGAATTTGAGTAACAGCTGGAGTTGTCAAGTATTCTCCAGTGTACCCTGGCCTTTCCCTGTTAGCACTTGCTTTCCCCACAACCCTGTTAAGGAAATTTAAGGTCTGACCTGACCCTCCTTCCTCCACCAAACTACAGTTAATTTGCAGTTTAAAGAAGGACATCCTGAAGGTTTTAAATGAAATGAGGTTGACATTTTAGGTGCAGGAATAGTTACCTGTACAATGTCCTTAGGTATCACTGAAAGCTTATCTGAAGTCATTAATGTTTTCTCATTATTGTTATTAAGATTATATATGAATTTGAAAATGATTCCCCCGTTTTATTTTGAAGAATTGCAAACCTACAGAAAAGTAGTAGCAGTGCCTGTATGCTTTTCATGTAGATTTGCCCCTTGTGAACATTTTCCCACATTTATTTTTTCTTTCTCTGTGTATATATCTATGCACAGTAGTTTTTTTTTCGAAATCATTTGAAAGTTAGTTGCAGATTATCATAACACTTCATGATTAAATACTTCAGCATGTATCTCCTAAAACATGTGTCTCCTTAAGAAAAAGAGATACTCTTTAGAAAAAAATTTGTCAAAAACCATGGATGATTTTTAGAATCAGGGGTGGTATCTTTACTTCAGAAACTAGCCGATATGTTAACGGGCTTTGTGCTTTTCATATCTTTATGACTGTCCATGTACGGTCAATTTAAGGGAATAGATGCTTGACTACTGTGCTTTTTATTCCAATAATTATTTTCTCTGAAAGAAAGTTAAGGGTCTCACAGGGGCAGGGCAAGTATCGAGGCCTTTGCACACAACTCTTGGTATTGATTGTAACTCAGCAGACAGGTATTGAGCATTTACCATAATTGGGCCCTGATGGATGCTCAGGATATAGAGAAGACTGTATTTCTTACTGTAAAAGAAAATTTAGCCAAGCCAGAGTCAGTGGACATTGGTTAGCACCCACGGTGTTCCAGAACCTGTACCAGGCACTTGTTTATGCATTATCTAAGCATTTACCCAGTGACTTCACGTGTTTAACCCTGAGCGCACCTGTTGGGTCAGTGGGACTCCTCACCTAAGGAGTTGTGAGGCTCAAAGGGGCAGGGACTTTCCTGAGACACACACGTCGTATAAGCATTAGAATTATGAGGGAAGCCCAGCTTACTTAACCTTGCTTTTCACGTTACTACTGCACATCCTTTTAATTAATAATGATTAGTGATTAGAACAGCACTCAAACAATTCATATAACTCACAGGTGAAGCGTGTCCTTTCAAGTTTTAAATGTCTTTTATTATTACTGTCCTGCCTGTTTTTTACAGGTTGACTATGTCATTAAGGAAGCAACTAATCTAGATAACTTGGCTCAGCTGTATGAAGGTTGGACAGCCTGGGTATGAATGGGAAGACAGGAGATAAGTCTGGTTAAGCGAGGTCAGACATCCACCAGAATCAACTCAGCCTCAGGCATCCAAAGCCACACCACAGTCGGTGGTGATGCAACTGGGGGCTTACTCTGAGGAAACCTAGGAAATCTCGGTGCACTAGGAAGTGAATCCTGCAGGACAGCTGCACTCAGGGATACGCCCAACACCATGGCCTGCAACCCCAGGGTCAAGGGTGAAAGAAAGAAAGCTCACCGCCTGAACACGGAGATTGTCTTTCTGCCACAGAACAGCTGCAAACGTGTCAGGAGGTTAGCTGCAGGAAGAAGGATGCCGCGGAGCACAGAGTGATTTGGAACTTCATTCCACCTGACCCTGTGTGTACAATCCAGGAAAAAACAAACCCCGCTCAGAAACAGAGAAAACTGGGGCCGCGAAGAAATCACAGCCAAGGAAGATTTGATGCATTCAGATTCTCGAGTTACACTTGTTGCTCGGCAACAGTACTGGTTGGGTTGACCAGTAAGTACAAAAAGGCTATGCGATTGGAATTTCAGAAATGGACTGAAAATGGAGAGCTATGTAACAGATACACTACATTGGAAGAACTTACTTCTGAAATGAAGGGGAAAAAAAACAAAAAAACCACCCTATTGCCCCCACTTCTCCCCCTTCCCACCCGTTCCCCTTTTACCCAATCTAGTAGATTAGCCATCTTTCGAATTCACTTTTATTTCAATCCATGTATTTTATATACTTCCATCTCGATGCTGTTAACAACTTGTATTTGGAGTGATAAACAGAAATTTCTCCACAACCACTGATTTTACATGGAAAATTCAAGGATTGTTTAAAGGTCTGATGATCACACAATGTAATTCTGGTTATTTAAGTCATTTCTGTGATCCTATCATGTACAGTTTCCCAGAATTGTCACTGTGCATTCAAAAGCAATGAATCTGACAGACATTTGATTTCATGTACACCCCCTTTTCTTCTAGTGTACATTTTTTGGGGTCATTCAGATTTTCCCTCTTCTGTGATTGCTGTAGTTTTTTTTTTTTTTTCATAGGAAGTAGCTAATCTAATGTAATCTTTTACCTTTTTAAAAGCCAGGATAGAGTATCTATTACAGTTTTACATTGTTGATGACAGATTAACAATAAAGCGATGTTCTGGTGGAGGTAGAGTGAAATGTTTTTTTAATTCAGTTTTCTCGTTTGATACTTTTAATTTACAAGGTGTAAATTAAAAGTGCTTTAGTTTACCTGGCATTTTAGGACGTGCACATGAAACATCAGCCAAAGTGAGAACCACCAACATCTTATATTAAGTTCAGTTATTAGTCTGTGAAGTACTTCATTTTCTGCACAATTTTAATAGTTCACTGTTTGGTAATACATTATAGCAAATTCATGATCAAGGTTTCCTTAAATTTAGCATTGCATTTCAGTACTGGACTGGCTGTGTAAGCTAAATCGTTGATCCAAGATAAAAATCCAGGCTTGAATAGGATTCTCAAAATCACGTGTTAACTCAAAGTAAAACACAATTCCTGCATTTTAGAGATCAGGTCAGTGGCTGTTTTCTAGTGGCCAGGCTTCACAGACAAATTTGAGAAGTATTAAGGAAAAATTCCATGTAGCTCTGGGCCTTTTCTGTGTTCTTATTACCACAGTAACCTATAATCTTTAAATACCCATGAGAAAATGCATTTCAGTATCAGTGCTTTCTTAATACTTTATCAAGTATTGGAAGAAAGGTGGTGTTTTTTTAATACCCTGTATTATAGCAAGTTAAGGAACCGATCACATCAAATTTTATTTTTTTTCATTTTGAACCTTCTTTTTATAAACAAAACAACCTAGCTGGAATAACAATGCCATATTGTATTTTGCACACTGCTTTATTTCCCGGCGGCTGTAGGAGCTGTTGCAGCCATCACTGGATTACCTCTGCTCTCTGGAGATGGAATGTCTTCTCAGTAACGTTCTTTATTGTCACAAGAGAAACCTTCTATCACAATTAAAAAACCTGTTCACACTAGTTTGTCCCAATAGGCAGTACTCAGACAGACATTGCTTCCTTTTCGGCAAAGAAAATAAATGAAATAGGTGAATTTTATTGCCTGTGAGTGTCAGGCTTCAGAGGCAGGCACCTGGCTCCTTATCCGAGCAAAAAGGAAACGTGCCTCTGGTAAATTATGCATCATTTTTATTTTAAAGTGGTCCCTCAGAGAATAGTGTGGCCTCTATGTGTTTAGTTGTGGGGCAGACAGGGGTAAGCGATGACTTCAAAGCTTGGTATTTACCGCACTCTGGACAAGCAGACTCTAGTCTGTACAGCTTGGTTTCCTCTGGGATGTCATTCTGCAAGTAGCCTTACTATTTTGGACTGTTGTAAGAGAACTCAACAGTTAGGGATTTAATCGGAGGTAAACGGTCCTGGTGATACCTCAGATTGAGAGACAGGGCTATATTTTGGGGATTATCTTATAAAGTAATCTAGTTAGAGTGCTTCACTAAGAAGTCATGGATTTTTGATGACACACAAAATACCTGTGGAAAACCAGGGATCCTCTCTCTTTCTCCTGTGTTCTTTTTCTGTCACCCATCCCCTTTTCTCTCCCTCCCTGTCTGTCTTTCTAAGATTCAGGGGTACAGAATAACTTTCAAACAACCGCTTCTACTGAAAGTACCCTTGGAAACAGAAGTTTATCTTCAGTGTTTAATTTGCTAGATTTACCTAATTTTTAAAATTGATTTTTGTCTACAAAGCTCTGGCGGCGTAGCAGTTTATGGAGCTGTCTGTGTTTCTCTTTTACTCTTTCTTTGGTTTGTCTTGCCGTGTCTGGTCATGAGTTCTTAGTTTGCTAGGTGATAATATGAAGATTCTTTTGTGTCTGAGTACTTGTGGTGAGTTGTTTTATGTAAGATTTCTGTGTGACAACTGATAATCAGGCTCTTGATCTGCTTCCTTAAATTGCTTTCTTAGAGCCCAAACCCCAGGTTTAGGGCCATAGTTTGTCATGCAAAGAAACACTTTGATCACTTCTGCCCTTAACACTTGCCTCTGTTACTTAAGGAGTAGTTTTCTTAATATCGTCCAATGTTTGGTGTTATCTGCATTTTTTGTTTTGTTTTTTAATTGTGGTTGTTCTAATGTGTGAAATTTAAGGAAAGAGCCATTAAAAAATGCTGAGCAGGGCAATGCAAGTACAGCCAAATATTAGAGTTGATGTGCAGTCTTAGGTTCTTTTTAATCTGGGGTATTATAGGCAGTACTTTAAATGGGAAAGTCTTCCTGGCCTATTTTGCCCCACATTTTTGTAGTTACTCTAGGGGCTTACTTGTTTTGGCAGTGCTAAAATCAAAGGAGCTGGTTCCTCTTGTGTTCTCAATTCTTATTTAAGAAAACACCCATAATTAGCCTGTAGGTTCTATTCATATACATACATCAAAAATCAGTGAAGGTTTTTTTTTTTTTTTTTAGCACATTTAAGTATCTTTGTTACAGAAAATTACATGAGGATAAAAACCAATGTCCTTCCATTCTGTATCTTGTTGGACTTGTAAAATGCCAGTAATTTAGAAACCCACTCCCCCATCCCTCCCTTAAATCAAGGAGGTAGAATATATTATTAACGTAAGGGTCAACTAAAGCAAGTAAATTTTGTTTTCAATATTTGGGTCGTATCAGGAAGGTTCTTCCTATGGGAAAAAACTAGCTAGCGTCACAACATTTTGCAAACATTGGGGAGGGGAAATGCATGGCATTATGAAACTCTGAGGATCTATTCCAGTTTTCCTGTTTTTTTGGCCCGGATAGCAATGTCACCGTTCCTTATTTACAAAAGGGCAAATTGACTCTAATCGAGAGAAGCTTGATAGGTCCAAAAAGGTTAGTTGTACAACATGAACCACTTAAGAGTCTCCTGCTTTCCATGGGAATTTGGCTGAACTTACTAGGGAAAAATTGTTGTGCTAAGTAACATACAAAGGCCCTAAAATAGCTTGATTTTTTTTTTTTTTTAAAAGATGGTAAGCTTAAGGAATTGCATGTTGTTCTGAAATGCAGAATTATAGAGTGTTTTTCTTTTAAAACAGGCTGATTACATATATTGTTTTGCTGTTTTTTTTTCCGCCCCTGGCAAAGTTTGAGCTCCTATTTAAAGTTCTTGTGTCAGTTATTTTTCTGGTTTAAATTTTCCTTATATTTCCACCTGTAATGTCAGTGGCAGTGACATCATACTTGTTTACTTTTTACCCTTATAAGAGCAAATTGAGTTGAACTGAATCTTCCTTGTCCTAGTAACATTGTATAAATAAATGAAAGAAGTGGCTTCTCTGTACAAAAGGTGGTAATGCCTCCTGATGGATATAATTTTGTGATTGTATTTAAGATTAAAAGTTGAATAAATCACACCAGCTTCCTGAAAATGTTCATAATGCATCTTTTGGAAAACAAAAATACCTGCCTACTTCGTGCAGATTTGCATTAACATGGCAAAGATTGTATGAAATACCTGTTTTTCAAAAAAATAAAGGTTCAGTCTCAAAAGATGTAGCATTTAAACTCTGGATTTATTGGTCAAAGTAGATTCTACTTTGGGACATGGGTTGCCTTTTTTTTTTTTTTTTAAAGCAGCAATATCTTAAAAAAATTTTTTTTTACCCTCAAAGTTCTATAATTGAACAGCAGTGGAAATTTTACTTCAATGGGAAAGTTCTTAGTCTTAAGGATCAATTTGATTAAGCTTAATTTTGGCAGTACTTCATAACAATACTCCCAAAGGTCATTACTGGCATAAAAGAAGATGTGAAGTGTATATTCCCTCGGATGTGAAAGTTCTGAAGAAAAATGGCATTAAAATGCCCAACTTGTTTTGGTATTTGAAGTTGACATTTCTTGGTGCTAGATGTTACTACCACCCATCTGCCAGCTTGCCTTACTGTGGTGGCTTGCATGTTGCTATGATGCTGGGAGCTCTGCCACTGGTTATTTCAAATACCAGCAGGGTCACTCATGGTGGACAGGTTTCAGTGGATCTTACAGACTTAAGAAACTAGGAAGAAAGGCCTGGTGGTCTGCTTCCGAAAATTAGCCAATGAAAACCCTGTGGATCACAACAGAATATTGTCTTGATACAGTGCTGAAAGATGAGTCCCTTGGGTTGGAAGTTCACTCAAAATACACAGTGGCAGCAACAAGGGACTCAAGCATGTTGAGCATGCTAACAATTGGGAGATAGCACAGGACTGGAGGACATTTCCTGTTGCACATGGGGTCGACTCAGTGGCGACTAACAAAAGCAACAGGATTTGTGTTAATTGCTCAGTCACGTGGCATATTTCAAAAGCTCACATCCTGTCTAGAGTACAGATACAGCTCAGAAGGAAAGCTACTGTGTAGTTTTTGTTTTTAATTAGGCCAATTCAAAGTCTTAGTGACAGACTGTATAGCAGTGCCCCTAGGCTGTGAATTTGGAAATAGGTTTGGGAACACATTCCTTGAGTAACAATACTCCTTGGAGAACCCATGCTCTTTGAGTTGTCTTTTTTTTTCTTTTTTTTTTTTCCAGCTGCCTCACTTTCACAATCTGGTTTTAAGAAAGCCGTCTTAAGCAGTACACAGGGAACTTGGGTGAAACCAGAAGCATTTGGTAGCAAAAGCGGATTTCTCAAGAAATGTCGGCTTTTAAAGCCTACTAAAAGCTCTATGTCTTCTCTGGATATGGGTGTTGCTGAGCCTACAGTGAGATTGTGCACTCATAATTTTTACTAATTATGTGAATTGCTGCTGATTGTTTAGGTCCTTTTGCCTTTTATCTTTCTTTTGAAGAGGTGGGGGAGGGCCTGCCCCTCAAACTCCATAGCTTTCAAATACCCCTAAATGGGGTCTGTATTTTTTTCCTCAACATCTCCCAAAGGAGAACTTACTGGGGAGTTCCTTTTCCTTGCAAAGCTTGTTTCGCAAGTGTTTTATCAGACCCAAATGCTTAATTTTTTCTCCAAGATACACAGAAAATTTCATAGCCTTTCATGAAATTCGCAATGCTCCTGCCTCTGCCTGGCTTTCTTGAGGCAGTATGTGGTCCGAACTATGTTCTTTAACGTATCTTTTTGCCTTCCTTTCTTTGAACTGTTAAGAACCTGGTAATTAATGAATATGCTTAAAAGAAAAAAAAAAGGATAAAAGTTGGAAGTTAAACACTGTGGTTAACTTACCTGAAACAACATCTGACCAGGCAACTTTTTTTTTTGGTATTGAATAATAATCAAAGCACTTGTTAATACATTTTGAAATCCTAAATAGAAAAAGACTTAAAAGTGTCTCTCATAGTTCTACTTCCTAAATTGCTTGTAAAGGGGTTTACATCTTAACATGACCTCTCGTGTAAAACCAATCCCTTTTTGGAGATGGAGCGTATAGTTTCTCTAAGAAAACGCTCCACAGTTTCCCCCAAAGTCCTCATGTAAATAAGCCAACTTTATAAATCGGTGCATTTTTCACGGGTTCTCAAGAGACTACGACCCCTCTCCACCACCCTTTTTTTCCCCAAGCCAAGGCCTTATCGCTAACTCGGTAGGAGAGAAAAATTGCAGCAAAATCTATGTAAATGCTTTTACTTGTCCACAAAAAAAATCACGATGTGGGCACAAGTCACAAATCTGAGCTAAACTGCTCAGTGACATACCAAGGGGAAGAGAGAAGGGATTTTTAGGCGGGGCCGTGGAGGGGTACTGGTCTGATGGGCTCCGGTGCCCACCGACCGCCCTAACCACAATGAGGTTAAGGGCCACATCCCCTTCTCCGCCTGGTCCTGCACAGCAGAGGGGCTCCTTAACCGCATTGGGGCTCAGGGGAAGAGGGTGCGAGAGCTGCCCATGCGTCAATTACAGGGATACCAACGCTGAAACAAGCCCCTGGCAACGACCGTTCAACCGCTTCCGAGAGCTCAGGGTGGGCCGAGCACATTTCCTGGGCGCTGATTGGCTACTCCCTGTCCCAGCCTCCTCGGCCGGCTCAGCCTGTCTCTCCTTTGGCCTCGATTTCAAGCCATGCGCTGGGCAACGGTTGGTCCGGCTACCCTTCGGCTTGAGCTCGATCTGCCCAATGAGGAGGGAGCCTCGCGGAGGCTGTCGGGAAAGGCAGCCTGCCTATATAAGCACTTGCGGGCCGTACGCTGGCGCTGAGGTCGCCGTGAAAGCTCGGGGCGAGGTTTTTCTGGAAGGAGCCTTGAGCTGGCTTAGGCGGCACCTCAGGGACGATGGCGGAGGGCGATAATCGCAGCACCAACCTGCTGGTGAGTAGCGGCGGGCCATCGCGAGGAAACTGAGCAGGGCTTCCGGATTTCGGCGGGCCCAAACCGGCGACTGCAGCGGCCTCGTTCATGTCACTCGCGGCGGGCCCAGCTCTAAGGCGCAGGCGACGCTGCCTGCCTCTCGGGCTTCCTGGGTAGTTCCTGGGTGGCGGTCACTGGTCGTATTGACCCCTGTCGTTAGCTGGGGAAGGTGCGCGACAGGGCGAGAAGGGCGCGTGATTTGTCTCCGCGATTGGGGGTTGGGGAGGAAATGTGAGAAAGGGGGATCGGCAGGGAAGCCGGGGTGCAGGCCGGGCGGAGGGCGCGGGGGCCCCAGGCGGATCTGGGGTTCCCCCTCTTTGGTATTACCCGGACTGGAATGTAGCTTTTTTCTCTTTCTCTAATACTTGGGACAGAGGTGGAAGGTCAAAGGGCTGCTGCCCAGTTTCTTTTAAAGCTGGCACAACTTAAAACGGCAGCGAGGCTCCGAGGTCACCGCAGGGAACTGGGAGTGGGGTCCAGCTGGAAGGACAATAGGAAGATTTGGCGTTTGCCTGGACTTTGAAAGGCTGTGGGTCATAGGGCGGCTGGAGACAACTTTAGAATAAGCAGGAACCTGAAGGAACTACAGTGGGGTTGTATCCCAGGCTCACAAATTTAACTGCAAGAGCTAGGCAAAAACAAGAGAGAAATCTTGGATTTTGTCCGTTACCCTACTCCCGGGAAAGGCTGGCCACACCACACAGCAAAGAAAAGAGGAACTGAAGCATTTAAATCTGTTTTTGAAACAGTCCAGGTGCTAACGAATTAAGTGACTTTGCCCCAGGCAGTTTTGATTGTGCATGATTTTCACTTTGTAGTGGTTTTTAGAAATGCATGGCCTGCCCCCTTAAAAATACAGAGCACACAACTTCTGGGCTGCCTTTTAAGAAGATTGAGGCACAAAGAACTCACACAGCTGTTGAAATGACAGATTCTAGTCTAGACCTTGGAATCCCGCACTCAACTACTCTTTTCCAGCAGAGCAGAATAACTTGTAAGGTGAGCAGAGCCTTTGGCCTTGGGTTTCCTTGGTTCAGATCTGTTCATCTCTGTGTATGTATCTCAGTTTCTGCATCTGTAAAATGGGAATAATAACACCTTCCTTTTAGGGTTGTTGGAAGGATTATTTGAAGTATAAGCATATAAAATGCTTAAAGTCAGAAACATTCAGGTCACCTGAGTGAGCAATGTGGCATGAATAGCATCTTTATCGAGATTAAGCAGAACTGCCCCCTGTCATTTCCCTATTTCCTAGTGATGACATTTATAAGGATGCTTAGGTGTTCTGTTTCAATTTGTTTTTCTTTTACCAAAATCAATTTAAGGGCTTTTGCCGCATTAGCTCATCCTAGAGGTCCATTTTCAGCCAGTTGCCAGATTTGCAGAGGAATTTGAAGTCTAACCAGAATGTCCTAATAAATAACAGTATTGAGGAGATATATTGAGCTTAAAATGCCACATATAATTAGGCAAAAGTAGTTTTCCTTGATTGTACAATGATGGTAACATCTACGTGATTCCATTACCCAAAAAACTATTTTAGGAGTTGAATGCTGTTCAGAGAGAGGCTTTCCTAATGCATTTCGAACTAAGGGTTTCAATCAATGAAATGACAAGAACAACAGATCAACTCTAAGCACCTGAAATGAGTGAACCTTAAGTGATCTGATTTTATAAATACTCTGGGCGCTACCACTTAGTAATGTATGAGGCTGGGAAAGTTAACATTCTGAGCTCACTTTAATTGTAAAATAGACCTAATTGTCCCTACCTCAAGGGCTCTATGTAACATGGTGTTACATCATGTATGTAAAGTAGCCCAGTGCTTGGACTTGGAACGGGACCGTTAAGCGATAGGTTTTCCCCCTTTGGTTTCTTTCTGTGAAACCAAAATTACAGGGTCTTCAGAAACTAATTGTGAGGTAGCGATTTTACATATTTGGTACCTTTGAAGAATTTAACTCCCTAGGAATCACAGAAATGTTGAGATTGGTAAAGTGATCGCTTTGAATGTTGATGATATGTAGGCTGCAGAGACAGCAAGTCTGGAAGAGCAGCTGCAAGGCTGGGGAGAAGTGATGCTGATGGCCGACAAAGTCCTCCGATGGGAAAGAGCCTGGTTTCCACCTGCTATCATGGGCGTGGTTTCTTTGGTATTTCTGTAAGTGAGCTATTGCGTTACTGTGGTGTGTGCTTGCTGTTAATAAGGGCTCAGGTAATGCACAGCCTCCGTTTATGAAAGTGTTTTAAATCTTAGGTATATTCTGTAGAGAATGCCATTTCTTTCTTAGAGCAGTTTGCCTAGTTTTCAGAACTTGTAGTATTTATGTAAACTCGTAACCTAATGCAGTTAAATAAATCAGTGGCTCTCAGACTTTTTGGCCTTAAGACCCTTTATACTCTTAGAAATTGTCGAGGACCCCAGAGACCTTTTTGTCTATTGATTTTTACTGTACAGGCAGACCCTGGATTAGGAATGAGTTCCTGTCCGAAGTCAGTCTTTAAGTCAAATTTATAAGTTGGAACAGTTAGGTACAGTTTGTATCTAACTTCAGTTAGCCAAATGTTTCTGCTAGTATAGAGTACATAATGTACCTTTCTTGCGTAAAAACATTAAAGACACACTTCCAGATACACTAAAATGTCTTTAACGTAATAATACGGTAATAATAATGTTTTGATGCGTGTTGCAAAGTAGCACCTGTTTATTATTAGGAACCATTGTATGTACCTCGAATTTTTAATATAATAGGCTTTACAGGGAGAGGAGGGTTTATAGGGCTTGTAGGGGTTTGTTAAGTCGGATGTTAGTAACCCGGGGACTGCCTGTATTTGAAATTAAATTTTTTTTTTTTTTTTTTTATATAAGCACATATTCCATTAGCTATTGCAATGATGATCTCTTGCCTTGAAGCTTCTGGAAAACTGAATGAAAAGGGCCAATAACATCTTTGAGAACCAGTGGACTACATGTGTAGTTAAAAATCTTCAGCTAGGAGTAATAGTGACTATGTTTTTAACCTTTATTTTTATTTTTTTTAAACAGGACAATCTACTACCTAGATCCATCTGTTCTGTCAGGTGTTTCCTGTTTTGTTATGTTTCTGTGCTTGGCTGACTACCTTGTTCCCATTTTAGCGCCTAGAATTTTTGGCTCCAATAAATGGTAGGTGGAATCATGATTTGAAATCTCTGAGAAGTTACTGAACCTAGTGACTGTAATTAGTATGCTGCAATTAGCACAAAGAATTGTCTAATCACCAGACATCAAGGGGTTAGATTTCTTTGCTTTTCTGTGAAGAATTTCTTAGCTGATTCAGATACAATGACTTTCCAGTTCTTACATCTCCATAGTCCTTTTAGGGTTACCATTTATTTTGACTTACAAAACCTTGTGTTTAAGGTTGAAAAATTGAGACAGCGCAGTGGTAGGTAGGCAGCCAAATGCATAGCAAGTGCTTCAGAATAAGTTCAAACTGTATATAAAAGTGGGCTGTCTATTTTATACCATTCTTTGAATTTATTCCTTATGAGGTCCTAAAACAGTAAAGTGGCTAAGGATCATATTAGAGTATTTTAACTTCCCTCTGGAATGTTATATTTCCCACCTTGGATCTAAATAATGAACAAAATTGGATGATGGAATAGATTTCCCCTTAGCTGCCTAGTCTCTCTTGGTTGTTTTAATTTGATTGGTAGACTGTGCCTTTAGCTTTTTGTCCTCAGATGACAGCAAATTAAAAAATCATCGACCCTATAGGACAGATCAGAACCGCCACATAGGGTTTCCAAGGAACAGTTGGTGGATTTGAACTGCTGACTTTTGGTTAGCAACCTGAGCTCAGCCACTGCTCCACGAAAGTAAGAATTTTAAGTGTGTGTCTTATGGATTCTTTGAGAATAAACCGATATGTTGTAGAGGAGTTTGCTTAAGTCATGAGATAATTGAGCACGTGTGTTTTAAAATGTTTTCCCCAGAGCAGAAAAGATTAGCGTTAGGAACCGCGCTTTGAATTGTTTTTCACTTGCAGTAATGAAGTATGCTGTTTTGGGGGGAGGTTTGTGACCGTGCATTGTAACAGATTTAACTAGCATAGTGAATCACCCTCTGACCTTGACTTTATTAGTCAGATGACATTCTAATCTGCTAAATTCCTAACTCCTGGAGGAAAGTTGTCAGAAGTAAACACTGATAGTTTCGTGGTAATCAGTATGTGACTCAGTTATCGATAAAGTGAATTTTATTTTTTGATCCTTTGAGGAAGGAGGAATACTATGTTGCATTGCCACAATCTAGCCTTGACCATGGGCAACATATAAAGCCTGATTGTTTGCAAGAAGTTCCAGGGCTGAGCAGGAGCCTCTTACTGTATCTGTCACTGCAGTTTTACAAGGATGAGGACTGGAGGAAACAATGCCACACATCCTCAGGGTAGGCCTACTAAGTAGTACAGTGAAACCAGCGAGAGCCAGAACTCGACGAGACTGCCTTGTTTTTCTGGGTCTTGCAAGGTTTCTGCCTTGACAGGGCGCAGTCACCATTTTTCTGTCACTCTTTATTTAGTGGAAGATATTTGAGTTTTCTTTCTCTGACTGGCATCCGCCTTACACAGGTTCTGGCTTTTGCAGATGTTACTGTACTAGCCATTATGTCTGTGTACCAAAGACAGTACAGAGGCAGTTACTTTTTATCAGAACCAAGGAGAAAATTATGTATATAAAGAACTTTCTTAGAGGATCTGTTTGGATTTTTGCTACTGTTTTGTTTGTGATCATCTTTTCCCTTACTGGGACTAAATAAAGAATTTGGATTTGAACTGTTTTTTACTCCTGCTGTGGGCTATCTACGCTTTGAATGCCCTCTCAGAATAGTGGGACTCTGATGGGCTACAACCTGCAGGGTTCGTTAACCCGTAACCTGTAACCATTGCCATCGAGTCGATTCCACCTCATAGCGACCCTGTAGGACAGAGTAGAACTGTGCCATAGGGTTTCCAAGGAGTGCCTGGTGGATTCAAACTGCCGACCTTAGTTCGCAGCCATAGCTCTTAACTGCTAAATGCCGCCAGGGTTTCCCAGGGTTCGTTAGGATCTGAAAAATAATAAATGAGCAGAGAAATTAATTTATACAGATTTCTGCATGGCCCAAAGTAGTCATGAGTCTTTTGTGACTATCATTAACCAAATGTGGTTTCAGAGCCATAATTTACTATTACTAGCACCTAACAACAACAAATAACATACTAAAGATATGTATATACATACACCCCTTTATGTAGCAGCATAGTCCTGTGCCATAAAAGATGTCTCAGTGGCGTAAGATACTTTTCACCTGAGTGAGATAATGGTGAGTCATTGCTATTTTTTATTTAGACCATCTTTAGAAGATAGCTTTTTAACTTTAAGAGAATGATGTATTTCTACTATGGGGATTTGTTTACAGTGATGGGGAAAATTGTTTTTTTTAGGACCACTGAGCAACAGCAAAGATTCCATGAAATTTGCAGCAATCTAGTGAAAACTCGACGCAGAGCTGTGGGCTGGTGGAAACGCCTCTTCACACTAAAGGAAGAAAAGCCTAAAATGGTACTTAATTTGCTTTGACTTGTTTAACTAAAGGAAAAATTTAAGATTGAGTAATTTTGCTTCATTGCGCATAATCATTTTTGTTTTAATGTAGTTTGATGTTTATCATCTGTTTTAACTCCTCTGATTACATTCATAAGTCTTTATATTAGATTGAATCACTGGAAGTTAAAAATTAAATTTTGCCCTTTTTACTCTAGTAGAACAAAAATTTTTTATTTACTGAAATAAAACTAAAAGACGTATCCTTAGAAAGCGTTTGTTCTCTTCCAGCTTCACATGAGTTTACCATGTGTAATTATTAATTGTAAGAGTAGCTTAATTTACACTGGAGTGAGTAATTCTAGGAGGGAAAATGTATCTAAGTTTTATAAAGTTACATGTAATAGAGTTTTCTGTAATATATAGGTATTAAGTATTTTTAAATAAAAGTGGAATGATTTTACATCTTTTGAAACAAACTCCTAGAATGATAGCTGTGTTTCTTAGTCTGCTTCTAAGAGTTGATAAATTCTTATTATTTTTATTGTTAGTACTTCATGACCATGATCATTTTTCTTGCTGCGGTTGCTTGGGTGGGACAGCAAGTCCACAACCTTTTTCTCACCTACCTGATTGGTAAGTCTTTGAGGAAGAAGCACAGACAGGTCCTGGCCAGTTAAATCTATCTGTAATGTACTCAGTAAACACCTATGTGAGTGCTCACGAAGTTTAAGGCACCAGTCAAGGGTCTGTGGCGGTGCAGAGAGATGACCAAGACCCAGTTACTTGTTTCCAGAACGTTTGTAGTCTTAGAGGAAGTTAAGACAGAATATAACCAAGGTAGAAAGTAATGTGCAAGAGGTAAAAATAGGCAGTGGTGTGGTATGTGAGGTTGGAGTGATATAACAGAAGTTTCTGGGGATAAATACTAGTGGAATTAGTGGATTTTGTATGGTGCCCTCCCATTTAGTGTCTGATAACCTAGGGTGTCTGGGAAACTCCCTTCTGTAAAATGTAATAACCTTTAGGAAGGTCCTTGCTGGCTCCTTAATTTAATTTGTTTGTTTCAGTAACTTCTGCATTGCTGCTTCCTGGACTAAACCAACATGGAATCATTTCGAAGTACATTGGAATGGCCAAGAGGGAGATAAACAAGCTTCTTAAACAAAAAGAAAAGAAGAATGAATAATGCAGCTGCTTTCTTCAGAGTGATTGATGGGGGTATATATTGTCCCTGGGAACAGTTTCTGCTGTGCTATCTGTAGACTCAAATGTTACAGAAGTAGCTCTTTGCCCTCCCTCATTCTGCCCTTAGTTAATAGAAATTCAAGACTTGCTGAGTAAGGCTTTGTGCATAGTGTCTTCATGTCCAGTGTAGCTGGGTATATTCTCATCAGTTGACCTTATATGGACAACTCAGTGAGTACTGACTTGTTTTGAATTTTCTCACCCACAGTTAATTGAATTCTTATTTTTAGGCAATTTCCCTTAAAGTAATATAGTAGTGAACTTTATCCTTTAGTACAGTTACCAGTGACTCTTGATAATTGTTCAAGTTAATCTTTGCTTGGGCTAGATACGAGGTTGTGGTCTGTGGCTACAGGAAGCTGGTTCTGCAGTCTGCTTCCCCAGCGTGCTTACAATAACTGTTTGGCTTCGTGAGTACAGAGACCATTTTTACCACTTTTGATGAAGAGACCAATTAAGATTCATTCCACATTGTGTTTCTTTACCGTGGAGGAAGAATCCCCATGGGATAAAATGAAACTGATTCCATGTCCCTGGTATGTGTTGGTTTCTCCCTTGAGTAAAACTTAGCAATTTGTAGGAAACATTGATCTTTTGTCCCAAATGGGGACTCTGACAGGCGTAGAGCTCTTGTCCCCTCCCATGTAGACTTGAGTTTACTAGCAGACTTCCAGAAGATTATATTTAGGATTTCTAACATAGTTTTTATTGCAGATTTTCAGCTAACTAAAATTAAAGTACGTAGTAGGTTAAGACTCATGTCTATGACCTTTACTCTCACTCCAAGACCAGCCAATGAAGGACAGAAGTCTTCTTAGGTTTAGTCAGGATTCATTTCTTTAGAAAACAGTTGATCCTACTAATTTTTCAAGACCAGAGTAAGTCTTTAAAAGTAAGCCTCAGGATTCTCATTTTATGGCAGTACTGGCTCTTTTGGTTCCCACAGATTTGGAATAGGGGGTGGGGACCATGGTGGCCTCTGACTTTTTCTAGATACTGCTCTCTAGAATGCACAGGCTGTTGGTTAGAGCCAACTGGTGGTGATGACTGTTGGCCTCTGGTCTACAAAGATTTTGTAATTCCTTGGAAAGCTTCTTAGAATCGGTCTCTCAGTAACTAGAAATTTAAAGTAGTTGCATTCTGTAGGAGTGATCCTCTGAGGGCCAAAAAATGTGACATATTTGGGAACAGTTCTTAAACTCTGATTAACTAGGTGTCATAGTCTTGTGAATTTATTGCACTGATAAACTGTAAAACTTGGACCTTGTGGTATATCTATCCCTAAATAAGTGTTTCCTTCCTTCTATACTGCTGTAGACAGCAGCACCCATGTAGCATGTTTTGTTTTTTAATGTTGCATATGAAAATTACCTTAATTTTACATGTGTTTCCTCATTGTAAATAAACCTGTCTTCCTATCTGAATTTTTTTTTGTGTATACATGTTCTACTGATTAACCACTTTTACAGTTTAATCCTGTATTCTTTCTTCTACTTTATGTAAAGGGAGAAAAATAAAAGTTGGAATCTTTCCTTGTGTCCCACTTTCTTTATAGTTTAGCTAATATAATGTTGTCTTAGTTATGTAGTGCTGCTATAACAGATATACCACAAGTGGGTGGCTTTAACAAAGAAAAATTTCTTTACAGTAAAGTAGTCCAAATTCAGGGTGTCAGCTCGAGGGGAAGACTTTCTGTCAGCTCTGGAGGAAGGTCCGTGTCCTCAACCTTCCCCTGGCCGAGGCGTAGGGAACCTGGGTCCAAAGGACACCCTCTGCTCCTGGTGCTTCTTTCTTGGTGGTGTGTGGTCCCCCAGTCTCTGCTTGCTTCTCTTTTAAGAGAGAAAAGGTGGCACAGGTCACACCCCAGGAAGACTCCATTTACACTGACTCCCGGGGAGATGACCTGGGTAAGGGATGGTACTACAATCCCACCCTAATCCTTTTAACAAAATTACAAGCACAAAATGGAGGACAACCACACAATACTGGGAATCGTAGCCTAACCAAGTTGATAAATTTTGGGGGGGACATAATTTAATCCATGACAAATGTGTACATGATTACATTTAAGAATCAGATTAATGAACTACCCTGTGTGATTATTACACATCTATAAGGTACTCTTCTAAGAACAAAATGAAATAAAAGGTTTAAATCCTTTTCATTCAGCAAACATTCGAGCACCATGCTAGATGGGAGGGGAAAGACTGATGAATAAGATGGGGCCAAAGATATTGGGTCAAAGGGCCAAGATGGGACACAGGGCGGGTACAGAGCAGCCTCAATGGAGAGAGTGCCTGCTGTGGGCACCTGTGACCCCAAGGTCCAGCTTAGTTTAGCAATAGGAGATGCTCAGTAATTGTCAGATGACTTTTGTCTGTCCTTAAAACACTTCCTAGAATTGGGCTGAAATTGGATATTTTATCTTTTGGGCCTGTCTAACCCTGCTGGCATAGTGGTTAAGTGCTACAGCTACTAACCGTAAAGATCGGCAGTTCAAATCCACCAGGTGCTCCTTAGAAGCTATGGGGCAGTCCTACTCTGTCTTACAGGGTCGCAATGTGTTGGAATTGGGTTTTTTTTTTTTTTTTTTTTTAATACCTGTTGGGTCCTGGGAACAGATTCTGTACCAAATCCTGAGCCCCTTACCCCAAATCCAAGATCTTTTTTTGGAGCCTCCCAGGGGTTTCTCCATGTCCAGAAAGGAAAGTCTACCCAATGTTACCACCGGTCTCCTCTGGGTGGTCACCTGATGTCTTGCAATGCAGATCTTCCACTTTGCAGCTCATTTAGCTGGCTTCTTGCCCAGATTGGCATGGTTCCTCCAAAGACGCACTCCTTTTATAAAGTAAATTAGAACCAGGGAATTCTGTATCCCCGAGATGTTCAAATTGGGAGCTTTGCTTTCCTTAAGGTTCACCTGTGATTTGAAAAGGGGGTGGCAGGATATAGACTGAGACAATATATTAATAACTAACACTGAGTACTCTGAGTTAATCTCTTTTATATGGATTATTTCATTTATCCTCACAGCAAATTCAAGTGTTTGGTAGTACCATACCCATTTTAAGACAGGGAAACAGATTTGCCTGTTCATTTAGTCATCAAATATGTACTGAGAGCCTTCTGCATTCCAGATAGTTCTCTAAGAAGCTGTGGATACAGGGGTGAACAACACTGATGAGCTCCGTGCTTGCTTGAAAATGAATGGGTTAGAGCTAGGAGACAGTAAATACATTTCCAATATTTCAGGTGGTAAGTGCCATGGGGAAAAAAAATGTGTGTGTGATGGCTGAATGGAGAGCTGAATGAAGAAAGCCAGGGAGAGCAAGCCTAGTGGAGGAAAGTTAAGTCAGGGAAAAGGCCCTGAGCCAGGCAGAGCTTTCCTGGGTGTCTAAAGAACAGGAAGCCAGGGAAGAACAGTGGAGGATGAGGTCTGGCATGTCTGTGCAAGGAGGCAAGTGTGCACACCAGGAAGGACCCTGTAAGCTTTTTTGTTGTTGTTGAGAACATACACAGCAACCAAAGAACAAACAAACCAAACCCATTGCAGTCAAGTCGATTCTGACTCAGCCACCCTATAGGATAGGGTAGAACTGCCCCATAGGATTATCTGAGGCTGCAAGTTATCTATGGAAAGATGCCACATCTTTCTCCTGAAGAGTGGCTGGTGGATTCAAACCACTGACCTCTAGGTTGGCAGCCCAGCGCTTAACCACTGCACCACCGGGGTTTGCTGGGGAGAGTGGAAAACCTGATGCCACACAGAGTCTACGGGGTGAGTAGAGGGGAGGGAAGAGGTGAAAGCAGTGAGACAGATAAGGAGGCTATTGCAAATATTTTGGGTGTTAGGTAATTTGCCTCAGGTCACTTGTCTCCAAAGAGGGCAGAGCTAGAATTAACTCCTCAGGTGATCAGGCCCTAGGACTCCAAGCTGTACCCACAATACCTTGCTCTTTCCACAGCCAAAATATGTTGAGCATCTACTATATGGCAATTACTTTGTCATGTCTTACAAAAGCTTATGGGGAGCATCTTTTATGCGGCCGAGGAAAGGAGCCCTGGGGGTGCAGTTGTTAAGTGCTTAGCTGTTAAGGTCGGTGGTTCCAAGTCACAAGCTGTTCTGCAAGACAAAGATGTACCAGTCTGCTTCCCTAAAGATTAAACCAAAAACCCGTTGCTGTGCAGCCAATTCCGACTCATAGCAACCTTATAAATCGGTAAAGATCACAGCCTTGGAAATCCTATGGAGCAGTTCTACCCTGTCTTAAAGGGCTGCTATGACTTGACGGCAATGGGTGTTTTTGTTGTTTGTTTACGACATGGCAGACGTTGTACAAGACCTTTACCGCCATTATCTCCCCTGACCCTCGCAATAACGTTTGAGAAGCAGGCATTATTACTGTTACTTCCAGTTTACATCTGGGGAAACCGAGGTTTGAAGGATGACAGACTTGCCCAAATTTCTTCTTATCTGGGTGTAAAGCAAAAGATAAAAGCCACGGGCTCAGAATTCCGAGTGTTTATTTAGAAATATTTTTGGCTTTCTTCCAAACTGTGTATCCCACAACTCGAACGTCTAGAGCCCCGGCAAGTAATTTCTAAGATTTGAGGTGAGTCAATAAGGTGCCAATAATTTAAAAATATATTGTTAACTAACTGGTTGGAAAGAGTAATATATACACGTTTTAAAAACCAAAATAAAACAACAGGGAACACAACAGAGTCCCTGACGGAGCGGGAGAAAAGCGTGGAACAGAACTCAAATTCACGTAAAAAAACCAGACTTAATGGTCTGACTGAGACTGGAGGAACCCCTAAAGCCATGGCCTCCGGATGCTCTGTTAAACCAGAACTAAAACCATTCCCGGAAGCCCACTCTTCAGACAAAGATTAGACTGGACTACAAAACATAAAATAATACTCGTGAAGAGAGTGCTTCTTAGTTCAACTAAATGGACGGCTCCTGTCCGGAGGCAGGATGAGAAGGCAGGAAGGGAGAGGAGCTGGTGGGATGGACACGAGAAACTCGGGGTGGAAATAGGGATGGCAACTACTGACACATAACAATATGTGTATAAATTTTGGTATGAGAAATTAACTTGAGCTGTAAACTTTCACCTAAAGCACAATAAAAAACAAAACAAAAACGTATACCGTTAAAAGCAAGTCTTCCATGCCTATTCCTTATTTTAAGTGGCGAAAAATTACTGCAATAAAAATTAGCAAATATCTAGGCCCTTGTCAGTTTTTTAGTTTTACAAATTGAACGCTAGAAGAGAGTCGAACCAACTAGTGATAAACCTTACCTTGTCGGCCTGGCGTTGCCAAGGGAGGTCGATTCCATCGACTCTCCACTGCTAACCCCTGCGGAGGTTCCGCCCCTTCATCCACCTCTTTCACACGGAGGTCCTTTTTTATTTAAAGTAGCGCGCCTTTGTAGGTCTCGCGATAGCCCGCCCGCTTCCCATAACTCCGTGCGCTTGCCTCTCTCTTCCTCTTTCCGCCATCTTTCCGTGCCGGTAAGTAACTACTTCTGAGGGCTCCAGCACCATCCGTTGGCTATCGGCACCATCCCGCAGGCTGAGGCTCCGTTGCGGTGCCCTGCGACGGCGCCGGGGCCCGCCTGGGTCGGGGATCCTGGCCTTGAGCGGGCCTGGGCAGGCGAAGAGGAGAGCCGTGCCCGGGCTCCCCACGCTCTGTACTCTGAGGAGCCGGGCTTGTGGCGTGCAGGCCACAGCGCTGGCGGGAGGTGGGGTCTCTCACTGCCCGGAGAGGCGGCAGCCCCGGCGCGGTCTGCGGGCATAGACCTTCGCTTGGCGGCTGAGGTACCGTTTTGCCTCTAGGCCATGGTATGCTTCGGGGACGGTGGCTGGGGTGGGCCTTGCCGCTTCGCTTTTCTGCAGCAATTCTCGGAAATTGGCAGGCTGAGGCGACTCGCAGGGAAAGCTGTATCCTAGCGGGTGTTCTCGGTTGCTGGGAACTGACCTGAGTGTTCTGGGAGCTGGGGTTTTCCCTTTAGAAACTGCTGAGGTTCAGGAAGCAGGTTGGATCTCTAGTGTTGGCCCTGGAAACATGTTGTGGCCGCTAACCTTAGGAGCGTTACAGTTCTGATTGAAATACCGAGTTCAGTCGGCTGCCGTGTGAAATAAATCTGTACCTACTGGTCAGTGTGTGGTACGCTTGCTGTTGGACACAATTTTAGGTGGCACAAGGGTGGACGTTTGAGATAAGTAGTTATCGGTGTAGGTGAAAACTAAGCATTTCAGGGATATTATTTGGGACAAGACCGAAAGTGAGTTGATGTGAAGGCAAATGTTAATAGTACAGATGCTACTGGATTTCAGAAGTTCGGAATATATTGCTGGCGATTGCCAGCTCCTGTAACTGGTAGGCCATAGTTGGTAGTTTTGTTTTGGTAGGTGCCATATTCTGCCAGTTCTAGGTTTATCTGGTGATTTTGCCCCAGGTTTTTCTATTTTCTATCCCCATCTTTAGTGTACTGGATGATTCATAGAAGAGTATGGTTAGTGAATGAGGGAGGGTCAAATTGTGCAAGCTGACATTCTCATTACCTGCTTTCAAAGTCCAACATCAAGAATTCTCATAGGTGCTGGGATACTGAGAAACAAGCTTGCTTAGGGTTAGAAAGAAGAGGATGTGTTTGGAGTAGAATGATTGGGTGTCTGCAGATATTGGCAATGTGAGTAAAACTCTGATTTGTCTCCCCTGAACAGCCATAATGGTGCGCATGAATGTCCTGGCCGATGCCCTTAAGAGCATCAATAATGCCGAGAAGAGAGGCAAACGTCAGGTTCTTATCAGGCCATGCTCAAAGGTCATTGTTCGGTTTCTAACTGTGATGATGAAGCATGGTAAGTGTTGCTGGTTTATTCTGATGTGAATATACTTAAGGAATCGGTCTTGTAAGTTAAAAGTCGTGTGCGGAAGGGAGGGTGAGACTGGGAAGGTGGGCGAGCAAATGAAACTTGCTGAAGAATCACTGAGTGAAGTAGGACTGTTGAAGAAAGGAGCGAGTTTGTGTTTTTGACTGTTGACTTGCTGGGTGTTTTGGAATTGAAAGTGTTCTTTGAGTAATTTTGTAACATACGTCATTGGAAGGGCTCCTGAGCTCTTCTAAGAGCCCTTTGGGATGGAGGAGAGGATTGCTGCACTTGTGCATAAATAAGCCTTTGGGAGTGGGAAGCTATGATGAGGTAAAGGGAAAATAATCCTTCCAGAATTGAAGAGTGTTGTGCCAAGAGTTTTACATATTACTAGATTGTATGTCTTTCTCTCTCCCTAAAGTGCAATCCCTGCGATGATCTGAGGGGAAAGTATTCAGTATTTGGGAGGCAAACAACAGGAATACTAGAGGGGCATAAAGATTTAGTTTTGTCAGAATAATATTTAATACAGTCATTTGTGTTCTGTAGGTTACATTGGCGAATTTGAAATCATTGATGATCACAGAGCTGGGAAAATTGTTGTGAACCTCACAGGCAGGTTAAACAAGGTAAGAATTGATTGTTCTACACATTTAAGAGCCTTAAGGATTCTGTAACATGGTGTTTGTAATTGCGTTTGTGAATACTGAATGGTGGCGCTGTGCTTGCTTTAGTTAGTATCAGTGTTTGTGGGATACAGGCTATCCGAAGGGAGGTGGGAGGTTGGGGTGAATGACCCTGGTGGTATTGAATCTTCAGTGTTACACCACTCCCCCCCCCACTGGCTTGTACCTTAGCAGCCCCAAGGCATTATAGCCCATCACGTATAAATAACTGTCCTACTCGGTGATTGTGTTGAGTTTTGAACAGACTCTTAACACTTGTGGTTCTGCTGGCATAGGCTATATATATGTTTGAGGTCAGTGCTGCCCTTCAGTTTGATTTGTCATCTGTGTGACCGAGTAGATCTCTTTAACTTTGTGATATACCTGATTGCATGTAGTTTTTCAGCAGTTATGGTCCCAGTTAAGCTAGTTAAGGTCCCAGAGTTGCTACCCCTGCTTTCTGTGTTCAGGTTTGTAGCATTCAGATTTGCAAGGGATCTGAAATCCACTAGTCCAACACAGATGGGGAGAAAACTGGCCCAGAGAGAAAGCGAGTTCTGCTGGCAGTGGCCATATTGATCAGGTAGTTGCCTAGTAACTGAGTTCAGCAGTTCATGTTTTACATAGTTGCTTCATTGTAGAGTGTACTTACTGCATGTGTGGATAGAGGTGATGCTCCAGTAAATAATACTACTGGATGTGAAGACTTTGTAAGAGATCACTTGCTGGCTGCACCCTAAAGTGGGATTTGAATTTACTATTTTTTTTTTTTTTATTCTGAGGAAGGGGATGTGTGTTAGTATTTTTCCAATTTTTAGAGAAGGTTAGGGTATGTCCAGTAGGCTGTAACTAGTAATTGGCTGGAGAGCTGGTTCCAGTATGTAAATTAAAAAAAAAAAAAAAACCCATTATCCAGTGGATGTGTTAAGAGTAGAGCACTGTTTTCTTGGTTGTGATCTTTAAGGAAGCAGATCACCAGGCATTTCTTTGCCTGTGCCACTGCTTTGGTTCGAACCACCAACCTTTTAGGTTAGTAGTCAAGCACAAACCATTTGTACTACAGAAGAAGCAAAATGAAAACCAGACCTATTGCCATCGAGTCGATTTGACTTGTATCAACCGTATAGGACAGTAGAAGTGCCCCATAGGGTTTCCGAGGCTTGTAATTTTTATGGAAGCAGACTGCCACATCTTTGGTGGATCCGCTGGTATGTTTGAACTATGGAGCTTTTTTGGTTAGCAGCCAAGTGCTTAACCACTGCGCTACCAGGTGTCCTTGTACCACACATGGACCTTGTATATAGCTTAGCACTTAAACTGTCTTGCAGATTTAAGTTAATGAAAAGCTGCGTACCAAATTCCTCTTGGATGTTTAATATATACAGAATAACTTCAGAAGTAAATTTAAACAGCATTTCTCAAACGGAACTCTTATTGTATCCTTGTTCTTTGGTATACTAGTTTTGAAAAAATTCTAGCTAAGAGGCAGTTGAAATCTATTCGAGTTTTATTTATTCATCTGTAAAGAAGGGTGTCTCAGATTCCCTCATGTAAGAAATGAGTCTGTCTTCTCTTATCCTTGCTATAGAAATGTAATGGGAGTGGGATATAAAGTAGGTAGTGTTTGGAGACTAGATTATTTAAGAAAATTCTGGTTAGGGGAAAGGTATACTGCTTTAATTCTACTAGCTGAATGAGACGGGTTTTGCCTTGTTACTGTGGAATGAAGGCCTTGGCAGCTTGGAGAAATGGAAGCCACTGTAGCTTGGTTGGAGAACTAATTTTCCCTTTTTTCTGTTCTGTATTCTGTTTGGTATGGGATTGTCCTTGGCTGTATTAGTCAAGTGATAGCATAGCTATGGAATAATGGTAGAAAATGGAGAATCTGAGCAGGCTTCTCGCCTGGTTGGGTCTTTCTGATAGGCCCATCTTTTAGTGTCTGTAGCTTTGCATCTTTGCTGAGTTGATTTGCAACTGGTCCAAAGGATTATTCTCTAACCTCATAGTCCCTCCCTTTTGTTCACATGCAGGCACCTTGGTTCTTTTTAATGGAAAAAAAAAAATTTTTTTTTTTGTTAGGTAGCTGTATGGATGTGCACACCCAACTATTTAGCCCTCTGGAGTTGTCACTTTGGTGGTAATCCTGTTTTCACATGGTCGGTTCTTATGTGGAAACAGTGGGAAGGAAACTTTACACAGTGATGTAAGTTATTCGTAGGGTAGTGATGAAAGCAGGGGGCCGTTTAGTCCTAAAGAGGCTTTTAATCCCATCAGTTTCCTTTATCCAAACCCATGTTGTAGGAATCCACAGGCAAAATCACGTAGCCTGTTTTTTAAGCTGGTGGATGTTTGACCATTTAATGTGTTAGGATTTGCATATAATTGGATGTTAAATTATAGTACTTTGGCTTTGGAGGGTTAGTTGTTGCTTTGTGCCGATAGCAAACAACTTTTTGCTAAAACTTGTCTGGGATCAAAAGATTAGACATGTAGAGTGGTGCCTCTTTGGCCATATGGAAGTATAGCAGTTCTTAGAGTTTAGTTAGTATCTGTGAAGCTTGTTCCTTAGATATTCTGATATTTTGCATTTTTATTTAATAGACTGAAGATTAGAGAGCCTACAAATTGATTTCAACCGTACTGTAAAACAGCTGACTGTAATCTTAATTAACACTTGGCTTCCTAGTTCTTAAAATCTTGTCATTTGTTCTGGGACAGGTCCCCAGCCCGCAGGGTGGATGCTGATGGCCTGACATAAGTATGTCCTGTCCTACTTGGCAGTGAATTGCCTTGTGTTCTGCTAGTTTCATTAATTTTTTTTTTTTTTTTAAATTTATTGTGGTGAAAATATTCATAAGAGATAACACCATCTCAACAGTTTTTACATGTGTAGTTCTTTGACATTGATTACAAGTTGTACAGGCCAGGCTCACTATTCTTTTCCAAATCATTCCACCATCATTAGCATAAACTCAATAACCCCTAAGAAGCAGCTCCACTTTTCCCCCTTCCCACCCTTGGTAACCAGGAATCATCTGTGGTTTCTGTATATTTGCTTTTTTCATATCAATGGGGTCATACAGTTTTTGTCCTTTGGTGACTGACTGTACTCAGTGTGTTCTCAAGGCTCATCCATGTTGTGGCATGTATTAGGACTTCGTTTCTCTTTATGGCTGAGTAATATTCCATTGTATGTATATACTGCATTCTATTTATCCATTCATCTGTTGAAGGACATTTTGTTCGTTTCCACCTTGTCTTATGCTGGGTTCCCTAGAGAAGCAAAACCAGTGAAGCCTATATATATACATAGAGATTTGTGTCAAGGAAATGGCTCACGCGTTGTAGAGGCTGGAAAGTCCCAAATCTGTGGGTTAGGACTCATGCTGGAGGCTTCTGATTCATGTAGGTGCAAGGACTGACAAATGCAAGTACCCAAGATCGGCCGAACTGCAGGCTCAAGTCCCAGAGGTCAGTTGATGACAGCCGAGAAGGCAGGATCCAGAGCAGAGCAAAAGCCAGCGAGCTTTGCCAGAAAGTCCATACAGATTGGATGTAGACCACACTCCTAAGGAAACGCCTTTTAACTGATTGGCTGCTCATAGCAAGCAGATCTCATCTTGGAGGTGATTATGTCATTACATAACTGCCAAACCACTGAGAATCGAGGCCCAGCCAAGTTGATACACAACCTTAACCATCAAACACCTTGGGGCTATTGTGAAAAGTGCTGCAGTGAATATTGGTGTACAGGTTTCTGTTTGCATTCCTGTCTTCAACTGTTTGAGGAACCACCAGACTTTTTCCACAGTGACTGCACCCTTTTACATCCCCGCTAGTGGTGGGTGAAGGTTCCAGCTTCTTCACAGACTGGCCAACATGTTTGCCGTTGTTTTGATGATTGCCATTCTAATGTGAGGTGTGGAAATACTTCTTTAACTTTTTCAAGTCTTTGTTTTTTTACTAGGCAGGTGGGTATAGTTTTGCCTCTATATTTTTTAGATGGCATTTATGAGAGATTGTACAGAATAGGCACACATTAAATTGCGTTGATGGTATGTGTGACTATTCAGCAATTAAAAATGGTGCTTTGTGTTACCCAGTTTTCCTGTTGTTGGTGAAGTACAAACAGTATTTTTTGTTACCCTTTTGCAGTGTGGAGTGATCAGCCCCAGATTTGATGTGCAACTCAAAGATCTAGAAAAGTGGCAGAATAATCTGCTCCCGTCCCGTCAGTTTGGGTAAGAGTTGATTTTCCGCAATTAAAGAAGTTAATACTAAGGGTTGCTGTGATATAGTTTGCCTTGAGCTGAGTTTCTTGATTTTTAAAGCAGTAGTAATTGGCTCCATTCCCAACAACTCCTAATGTGTTAGGCTTCAGGTTCGGAGAGGCATGCGAGAACTGAGACTGGCTGAGAGTGTGGCAGATTTGTCTTCCCTTTCCTGTCCCCTCTTTTGTCCCACTGCTTACAGTTCATATTACAGGTGTTTGATTTGCCCTCCTCCTGTGGCCTGAATCACTTTTGAACCCTAAGCCTATGGGGAGACTCAGTTTGGAAATCTTCGTTCTCATTGTTAACAGCTTGAGCTAGGTGACCCTGAGTTAACTAGCTCTCCGTTAAAGCTAAATTGAAGCTCCCTAGTTGTGATTGGTGACATGGTTGGAATATATTCCCACTACGTCATAGTTAACTGTATTTTAAGTACAGTGTTATAAGAACTATTTTTCTTGGTAATTATAATTTTAAGGCCTCATGGTTGACACACCACCTCAGGCTTTGTAGAGGTGTGTTACCTTGATTATCACGGTAAGTCATGAAGTTGCTAGGTCAGGTTGGGGCTCCCATTGTATAAATGCATTCTCTATACAACTAACTTGCTGTGAGCATATATACAGTAAGTGGCAGAGGGCAATGGCAGTGTTTCCCTGTTTTGGCAGAGCTCAGGGTTGTGTGAGTTAGTGTAGCTGGGGCCTCTGCATTTGGGTCTTTTGGTTCCAGGAGCTGTGTTTGTGCACTGGCAACCCAGATACTCCGCGGTCCGTGTGGCCAAGTATCAGTCCTGTGTGCCTTACAGGAAGGTCTGCTTAAACCCTGTTGCATGTTTGGGCTTTCTCCACCAGAAAGTGAGTGGCTTTATGTTGAACTCAGACAAACATTTTTTTCTTCTCTCCATAGTTTCATTGTACTGACGACCTCAGCTGGCATCATGGACCACGAGGAAGCAAGACGAAAACACACAGGAGGGAAAATCCTGGGATTCTTTTTCTAGGGATGTAATACATACGTACAAATAAAATGCCTCAATGGACTCTGCTGCTTCCCCTCGGTCATTTTGCACCTTAATGTCAGTGTAGTGAGAGCACCTGTGGACTTTGTTAGTTGGTGAATGCTGTTTCCATAGCAGGCATTAACCTGAAGCAAACAAGAAAGTCTTAACTTGAGATGTCTGACACTACCACCACCGTCACGGCCCACAAGAGGAGGGTCTGTCTGGCCCTGGATGGTTGGATCTGGGTTGGGGGGTCCAGGTGGTGAAGCCATCCTTTTCTGCAACCCTAGTTACCCCTGGAAGGAGGTTCCTATCCTGTTGTTAACAGCTTTAAAAATTTGGTTAACTAACTATGGAAGTGCTCCATAAGGAAGCAGGCAGGTTGCAAACAGCTGGAGCCAAATGCAGGTAGCATGAAAGTAGCTGCAGTGGTTCATCGCAGCTCCTGCTGAAGCTACTCAAAGGCCAGGGTTGGGAGATCCAGTTTGCTCCAAGGGGTCTTACTTTAAAAATGAATCGCCATCCCCTACCACCAGAGAAAATCATGCACTGACCTGTTGGTAATATGTCATAGAGCCTACTCTTAAAATGATAACATGGCTTTGTTACCCGAAAGGAAGCAAGAGAGGGGATCAAGCTTGATTCTGGTTCCCACTAGTGGAGATGCCTGTCAGTCAGATACTTCTTCATTGTGGGTGAGATCCACTGGGCTTACATCTGAAAGCTGTTGTCCACGAGCCTGCAGCTCACCGACGCACATAATCGCAAAGTAAATTTGGGTAGCATGTCAGTCACATGTTACCAGTATGTGTTCCTAAATGATGTTTTTTTTGTTGTTTATAGACGCATCTCTAGAAATTGCAGTTTTATGGTAAATTTGTCATAGGTGGGGAAGTGGGATTCCTCACTTCTGTTTGGCACCTTTGTGGAGAACGTCATATGCTGATTTCCTTGTTCCATGGGATCGCTTTTTTGTGCCTAAACTGTTAAAGTATTGCAAGAGTGAAAAGTGGTAAAGTGATTCTGAGATTGGGGAGAATTACTTTGCTGGAGCACAAAGCTAAACCAGCAGGAAAAGAGTGGCTGCCAAGGGAGGCAGTAAAATAACAGCAGAGAGCATGGAGTTTGGAGTCACATGCCAGCCGGTTAGTTGCTTGCTGTGCGATCTTGGGTCGCTAGCCTTGCCTCTGCGTCAGCTTCCTCATTTTTAATATTAGGATAATGCTTATTTCCAGTAGCTGTGAAGATTAACAAATACTGCTTGTGAAGTGCTGGGCCAGTAATTAGAGCTGTTTGCCAAATACTCAGGCTCTTCCCCCTCCAGGCACATGGTAGTAGGAGGGCACTTTCCATGTCGACAGTTCTGGCTGATGAGCTGTAAGCTGAAGTGTCGTGTGTTGCTTTCCAGGCTCGTTTCTGCCACGATGAGCGATGTGTCACATGGCTGCTCCCATCAGCCTCGGCCCGGGAGTGAGGAGTGACTTAGAGCAGGAATCCAGCTGTCCAGCAATAGGTGTGTAGCATGAGCCAGAAACAACACTTCGATGTATTAAGCTACTGAAATTGGGGTTTGTTACTAACCTAACCTATCCTGATGATAAAAGGTAGTAGGGTTTATTAGGTTACAGAAAGCAAACAGATGGAATGTAGTAAAATAAAAGGGGGGTCAGGCTTTGAGTAGACACCTGGAGATTGTAGCACCCTTTGTTCTCAACATGGCTTTTTCCAGGACTTGCTTCTATTACCTGTAAGTTTATTAGTGCTGCTGTAGCAGAAATACAAGTGGGTGTCTTTAACAAATCTGTTCTCACAGCTGAGGAGGCTAGGAGTATGAATTCAGGGCACTGGCTCTAAGGGAAGGCTTGCTGTCTTTTGACTCTGTAGGGAGATCCTCTTTAATCTTTCGTTCCTGGGTTCCTTAGCAGTTTTCATATGGCGTGACTTGTCTTTGCCCATCTGTTCCTTCTGTGCCTAATTACATCTCAAAAATGATGGGTTTAAGAATACCCTACACTGGTAAGACCTCATCAACATAATGAAGTCTTATTCCCAAATTGGATTATATCCACAGGTATACAAAAAAAAGAAAATCCCATTGCCATTGAGTTGGTTCTGACTCAGCAACCCTATAGAACAAAGTAGAACTGCCCCCACGGGATTCCCAAAGAGTGGCTGGTGGATTTGAACTGCTCACCTTTAGGTTTGCAGCCCAGCTCTTAACCAGTACGCCATCAGGGCTCCATATCCACAGGTATAAAACCAAATCAAACCCACTGCCGTTGAGTCGATTGCAATTCATAGCGACCCTATAGGACAGAGTAGAACTGCTGCATACGGTTTCCAAGGAGTGCCCGATGGATTCAAACTGCTGACCTTTTTGGTTAGCAGCCATAGCTCTTAACCGCTACGCCACCGGGGTTTCCTTCCACAGGTATAGGGGTTAGTATTCCAACATATTTTTTGGGAGAGAGCAGAAGTCAATCCATAATAGCCTCCATCCTCATGGTTCTTTAAATACTTGCCCACCCGGACCGTCTTACACAGATACTCAGTCCTGAAGTGGGCATCTGACTCATCAAACTGGTTGGAAGATACCTCAGGATATTTCGAACCTGGGAGATGAGAGGCTTTTCTCTAAAAGGATGGAAATTATAGGATATAAACCTTGGTACAACTGATTGTCAATAGCTTCCGTCATGTGGAAAAGTATTTAGAAGGGAGGAATAACAAAGAGGACTTTGTGTGAGCCACAGAGAGGTGAAGTGAGGTAGATCATAATCCTTGTGTTTTAGTCTGCTTTCAGTTGTTTGTGAGACACATTTGCAACCGTGCCTTCCCATGTTTATATTCTGTGAATAAGAAAAAACGTTCTCCTTTTTTACTTAAACTGGTTTGAGCCAGATTCCAGTCACTTTCAAGCAGACTAACCCAGTTCTACTTCCAGCTTGTCTCTGAGACTTTTTTGGGCTTAGTGTCCTCTCCTGTTAAATGGGGGCTGCCATACTGGCCCTACTGTTTGTATCAGTGTTCTCAGTTACGAACAACACTCTAGCTGGTTTAATTTATTGAATATAAAGTAACTCAGAACCACTGACAGGGCCAGTGAATTAGGTTTGGGGCTTTGCAGCTAGGAATGCTTATCTCCATTATACCTCTGGCTGATTCCACTGAGTGACACTGTTTCACTTTCCTCTGCGATGCTGTGTCTCCGTTATGCTCACGGGTCCTCTGCCCCTGCTGTCCTTGAAGCTTGATGTTTCTCCGTCACCCTCACTAGCGTTGGTTCCATGGGCTGATTTCTTCATGTTACCTTTTAAGCAGGATTTCTCATCCTCGGCACAATTGACATTTTGGGCCAGATGTGTCTTTGCTGTGAGGGACCGTCCTATGCGTTACAGGATGTTTAGCAGCATACCTGGTCTCTCCCAGGGATGCCAGTAGCATACTTCAGTTGTGACAACCAGGAATTCTCCAGACATTGCCAAATGTCCCCCTGGGGAGCAAAATCGCGCCAGTTGAGAAGCACCGTACTAGTGGATCACAGGGACATACACATGGGTGTCCGTGCCTGGTTAATACCCTGACTCTAGCTGCACGCAGACCTGTCCCTAACACAGCGTCCAGGGCCAGAGTGCAAATGGGGCCCATGTGCCATATGTCTACATATTTAGAAGTTACAAACCAAGCTAGCAAGCTG
The DNA here is from genome assembly GCF_030014295.1 of Loxodonta africana. NCBI lineage: Eukaryota > Metazoa > Chordata > Mammalia > Proboscidea > Elephantidae > Loxodonta > Loxodonta africana. Next base: position 74,751,420 of record NC_087353.1, on the reverse strand, counting down.
TTTTGTAAAATGTTCTGTCCTACCTTGACAAGATTTACCTTCATAACGACATTTAAAACCCTGGCTTTCTATGACTGAAAGTTGGCGAAATACCAAACAAGATTGAGTTTAATTTTTCTACCTATCTCAGTGTTCTGTTGATGGGCCAACAATATTTGGATGAGAAAATGCTGTTTATAAACGATTATATATTCAGTATAATTTTTTTCTCTTGCCTTCATTTGTGGAAAATCATTAAATATGTTGTTATAATAATTTCTTACATAATTTGTGTTCTACTGACAGTAATGATCCAAAGGCTAAAAATGTAGTTAATTTCAAAATACGAACATTTGAATGTATTTTCATTGAAGTATAAATAAGAGTAAATATAAAAAAATTAAAACTCAAAGTTGTTTTCTAATATAGTCAAAAGAATTTATTAAAATTAACGGCAAAATACAAATTATAAATAAACATTAAAATTTTAAAATAAAATTATTTGAAGTTGATATTTTTAATTTAATATATTAAAACTAAAATTCATCAAATATTTTTATTAAATAATTTTTGCAGTTCTAGTGTCCATTGTCAATCTGATTGCTAATACAAAGAGCTGGTTTTACACGCTTCACCTGTTTTGTGTCTTGATCACATACAAATTAGAGTGATATGAAATGCAGAAATTGCAAAATGTTCCTTTGTCTTTTTTTAAATTGAGGTAACCATACAATTCATTCATTGTGAGTGCTTTCATAATGTGCTGACCACCGCCTCACTGGTTTCAAAACTTTTCCTTGTCACACCAGAACACCCCACACATGAAGTGATCATTTCCATCCTCCTTTCCCCCACCTCTGCAACCACTCATCTACTTTCTCTGTGGACTTGTCCGTTCTGGATATTTCATACAAAAACAGTCATGTAATATGTGATGTTTTGTGTTTCCTCCTTTCACTTAGCATAGTGTTTTTGAGGTTCATCCATGTTCTGGAATGTATCAGTACTTCATTTCTCTTTATAACTGAATAATATTGCATACCACAATTTGTTTATGCATTTGTCCGTTGATGGACGTTGAAGTTGTTTCCACCTTTTGGTTATTATGAATAATACTGCTATAAACGTTCACATACAAGTTTCTGTGTGGACATGTTTTCATTTCTCTTGAATATATATACATAGTGGAATTCTGGTTTCAGGGTAATTTCTGTTAACTGAGGAACCACCAGACTTCCACAGCGGCTTCACTATTTTATGTTCCCACCAGCAATGTACAAGGGTTCCAGTTTCTCTACATCGTCACCAAGCTATCTTGCTGGGCCTGAAGTGGTATTTCATTGTGGTTTTGATTGGCGTCTTCCGAATGACTGATGATGTTGAACATCTTTTCGTGTGCTTGTTGGTCACTTGTATATTTTCTTTGGAGAAGTTTCTATTCATGTATTTTGCCTATTTTTTAATTGGGATGCCTTTTTGTTACTGAGGTTTTTTTTTTTTTTTTGCCTTTGAAACACTTTTTAATACCTTTTGATAAAACCCAATTTCTCCTCCCGATCTCTTTCTCTTCCCAAATCCTGTCTAATTTTCAAGGAATTGTTGGTCAAACATACAACATAAATCTTGAACACTTAGAAAAAACAAAATTATTAAGAGTTGCAGCTTTTCTCAAGATAGTCTTACTTAAATTTGCAATTTTTTTCAAAATATTTTAGCTTGTTTTGTTATACAAAATAGTTTTAAACACTTATGTCCTTCAGAGTTTTGTACAAACATTTCAAGTCCGTTATTCCAGTCTTCAGATATTAGCAGAGTGTCAATAGATACAAATATTACAATAAAGACTTAAAGTATATACTGTGGAGTCTTAAAACATCTATCGTAGATCCTAAGCCTATGGGGATCAAAACTGAAATACCAGCAAAACTCTAACACCAACATACTTTATAATGTATACATCTGAAGGTACGGGTTTCAAGGTACATCTTAAGCTTCCTTTCCAAAGTTTACCCAGAAGCAAATACAAATACAAGTGGTGTGTGTTGGGAGGGTGAGAGGGACAAAGTGGGTATATCAAGATGTTAAAGATGATAAAATAACTGGTTCATGTATAATATGAAACGTTTCAGCCTATGAAATTTTTCTGGTAAATTAATCACTAGCAGCACTTGTTTGCTGAATCTGGAAGGAAAAAGTAAAGCCTACATAGACTTCCCATTAAAAGCCTGATACCCTTTATTGGAAACCGTGGTGGCGTAGTGGTTAAGAGCTACTACTATGCTGCTAACCAAACGTCAGCAGTTTGAATTCACCAGGCACTCCTTGGAAATCCTATGGGACAGTTCTATTCTGTCCTATAGGGTTGCTAAGAGTCGAAATCGACTTGACGGCATTGGGTTTTTTTTTTTTTTTTTCATCCTTTATTGGATTTTGCATGTACCTTGTACTTACACAAAATACTGGTCAGAACTCTGCTTACTGACTGACATCTTCCGTTATCACCAATATTTTAGATAAAATAGTATCCTTATTCATAGGAGGGACGAGTGAAAAAGTTTCTGTTAACCAAAATTAATATAGGCCTAATCAAGAAAAGAAAAAAACAAAACTCACTGCTATCAAGTCAATTCTGACTCATAGCGACCCCCACAGGACAGAGTAGACCTGCCCCATAGGGTTTCCAAGGCTGTAAATCTTCAGAGAACACTGCCACATCTTTCTCCCACTATTATTGCGTTTTAAGAATTCTTTATGTTTTAGAACCTGAACTCTTACGGGTATATAATTTTCTAGTATTTCCTTCCATTCTGTAAGTTGTCTTTTCATTTACTTTATAATGCTTTGGGATGCACAAAAGTTTTCATTTTGATAAAGTCCAATTTATCTGTTTTTTTCATTTGTTGCTTATGCTTTTGGTGTCATATCTAAGAATCCATTGCTAAATGTGAGGTCATGAAGATTTACCCCTGTGCTTTCTTCTGATAGTTTTATAGGTTTTAGGTCTTTGATGATTTCTGAGTTAATTTTTTATGTGGTGTGAGGTATGGGTCCAACTTTATCCTTTTGTATGGATATGAAAACCTCAGATAATGAATCTTGCGAATACTGCAACACACAGTGGCTAGGTTATACTCTTCAAGCTCCTGTCCTTTGGACGCCTTGGGTAGCAGGGTCATCACGTCTGCCATTTGCTTTGGGTTACAAGGGTTATTTTAAATGGGACAGAATCCATTACTACCAGCAGAGGTGGAATCCCTTACTGGGCAGCGTCTGGCACATAGTAGGTCCTCAAGAAATATTTCTTGAATAAATGATTGCACCCACAGTGTTATTTGTAGAGTAAGGTATTTATAACCACCAAAGTTTCTTTTTGTTTTGAAAGGAAGGTACCAAACCAAAACCCCGTGTGTTATAGAGTAGAACGGCTCCATAGAGGTTTTTTTGGCTCTAGTATTTGCAGAAGCGATTGCCAGACTTTTATTCAATGGTGCTGCTGGGGGGGAGTTTGAACCCCCAACCTTTAGGTTAGTAGATGAGAGCAAGCTGTTTGACCCAGGGTCTTAAAATGTATGGAGGGGAAGAAAGACTAAAGCAAAACAGGTTTGAATTACCAGATTTCTTTCATCCATCTCTTCCTTCACTAAAAATAAAGGTCTTTGGGGCCAGGAAAATGGAAGTGTGTTCAGAATAAATGTACCAATAAGAGGCGACACACATGACTAGGACTGCTTGATGTGTTCTCTTGTTCAAGTAACTATACAGGCTTGACAGTTGCAAAAGGACAAATACTGTATGAGACCACTATTATAAGAACTCAAGGTTTAAACACAGAAGAGAACATTCTTTGGTGGTTACCAGGGTGGGGAGGGAGGGAGAGGGGAATTCACTAACTAGATAGACAAGAATCTTCATAGGAGAAGGGAAGGACAACACACAAAACTCAGGAAAACTGGACAAAACCAAAAGCTAAGGAGTTTCTTGAACATAATGAAACATTTCGAGGGACAGAGTAGCAGGGGCTGGGGTCCAGGGATCATTATTTTGGGGGACATCTAGGTCAATTGGCATAACAAATATTAAGAAAATGTTATGCATCCGACTTTGATGAGTGGCCTTTGGGGTCTTATAAACTAAGCAAGTGGCCATCTAAGATGCATCAATTGGTCCCAACCCACCTGGAGCAAAGGAGAATGAAGAACACTGAAGACACAAGGAAAATATGAGCCCAAGAGACAGCAAGGGCCACATAAACCAGAGACTCTATCAGCCTGAGACCAGAAGAACTAGATGGTGCCCCGTTACCACCAGTGACCACCCTGACAGGGAACACAACAGAGAGTCCCTAACACAGCAGGAGAAAAGTGTGGAGCAGAACTCAAATTCACGTAAAAAGACCATACTTAGTGGTTGACCGAGACAAGAGGAACCCCTGAAGACATGGCCCTCAGACGCTCTGTTAACCCAGGACTAAAACCATTCCCGAAGCCGACTCTTCAAAGATTAGACTGGACTATAAAACTCATGAAGAGTGTGCTTTTTAGCTCAACAAGAGACCAAATGGGTGGCCCCTGACTAGAGGCTGAGAATGCAGGAAGGGATAGGAGCTGGTTGGATGGATGCAGGAAACCCGTAGTAGAAAGGGGGAGTGTGCTGTCATGTTATAGGGATTGCAACTACTGTCACGTAACAATATGTGTACAAATTTTTGTATGAGCAATTAACTTTGTAAACTTTCACGTGAAGCACAATAAAAAAAAAAACACCAAAGTAACAGCACAGGCTTGAGTGAGATGGGGCTCAGGTCCACATCCTATAGGGAAGTGTGCAGTATGGCAACGGGAACTGATTGAACTCCCAGGAGTGTGCTAACAGGCAGGTGAGTAGGTGTCCAAGGAGAGGAGGTCCATGCCCAGCTGTGTTCCAGCATGATTTCTCCCAAAGCAGACGGCAGATATGATGCCTCAGCTTCCTGAGGTGTCCAAATGACAGAAGCTAGTTGAGTGTGACTGAGTTGCTGTGTGAGTGGGAGAGTGGGTGGGCAGAGGCTTGACACAGACCCTGACAGCGGACTGGGGGCTGTGGGATTTGGGGGAAATTTTTAACCTTCTTTTGAGCTTGATACGATGACGACAATAAGAGCCACCCTTGTGTATCCTAGGTGCCTGGCACCCTTCCTGTAATAACTCATTTAATTCTCATATCAATATTATGCATTGGGTATAATTCCTGTTTTACAGCTGAGGAAACTCAGGCATAGAGAAGTCAAGTAACTTGGTCATACAGCTAGTATTTGGAGGAGACAAATTCAAACTCTGATGTTTGTCTTAACCACTGCACCTGCCTCATGGGCTTGTCATGAGATTAAATGAGTGAATATGTTAGTTAAGTGATTATTCCAGTGTCTGGCACACGGTAAGTGCTGGAAAATTGTAATAGCTGTTATGATCTCTATCAGAAACCAAACATACAAGTGGGGCTTTCTCCAACTCTAATATCTCATAGCAAATGTACTTGTATTTTCAGCCACTTTTAAACGGGAATGGGGAATGTCATGTTTTTCAACTAAACTGTGTTGAACTGAACTCAGATATTTACCTAGAACAGATCCAAATACCTTTGTGCTGTGTGGACGATAAAACTTGCTTAAGCCTTCCCTCATTCCACCCAGTCCCAGCCCTACTTGTTTGGGTGGTTTGATCTCATTCTCTGTTCCTAAGCCCTTGTGTTGCCCCTTTTTGGACATTGGCCATGCATTTGTGTAACTTTCTGGTCATGAGCCAGTCTCTCCCACTAACCCTGAAAAGATCCGAGTGGCTCACAGGAGATACACCCAGGGTCTGGCTGGTCCTTTTGGGGTGACTCAGAGGGGCCCTCGTGTAGAGGGAGAATGAAGAGAGTGGGCAAATGTGGGCAGTCCCCTCTCCAGCTCACCCTGACAGTTTGCTTGTTAGAGCAAAACCCAGGTGTCAGAGAATTTTATTTTTTGTCTCTTTCTGGTGAAATAGAATATGTATCTGGAATGTGGGAAAAGAAACCAGTGACTCATATTTTCTGCTTATTTGGCTCTTGGCTGAATAGGAATTTGCATTACTTAATGTTTGTTTTTTTTTCATTGGGAATCAAAATACATTTCCTATTCAATTGTTAAGCAAATTTCACAGCCAAATAATCCTCTTATCTTTACAAGTGGGATTTTCCTCTGTGGAAGGCATCTGGATTCTCTGAGTAGTTGATCCCTCTCATGTCCTCTCTTTCCACTGTCCTTGTCTATCTCAGGAGGAAGCAAAACTCACTCCTGGATCAGAAACCACTTCAGTAGACCTTGTCCTTGTGAGCAAGGATGAATGCATGTCTACCAGCTCTGGGGTGAAAATTTGCTCCCAACCCGTGCTCTTCAATCCATCAGCTTTGCACATGGTCGCACAAGCCACATCTTTCAAACATCTTGGGCCTGGGGTCAGTGGAGACAATATGTGAAGAGAACAGAACAGTATGTCGGACCCAGTGTGCTCAGCTTGGACTGATTAGAAACAAACTTTGCTGCCTTGGAGGTAGAGCTTTGAGGAGGGCCATATCTAGGAAGCCAAATGATTAGATTCAATGAATTTTCTCTCCCTTCTGTCTCATTCAACCCATCAGACTGTAGGCTTCTTGAAGGCAGGTCAGCCAGTTACCCCTCTCTCCCTTGCTTTCTCCCCTTACGCCATCTACTCATCCATCCATCTGTCCATGTAATAATTCAATAATTCATCCATCCAACTGATATATCCATCTTTTCAAAGATTGTTAAGTACCTACTACATGCCCAGTTGGCCCTGTGTGTTGGATCCTACCTGTTCCCCAAAGGTCCTGACACAGTGCCTACCCCATATCCTGGGAAGGTCTAAAAAGTAGGATGTGCAGACAGAATTGGGCTGGGCTATTCTGGGCACCCAAAGGGGTAGAAGTCAGTGGTCAGTGGAGATTTGAAGCTTGCTTGGCCTGCATCCCTCATCGCTGCCCTTGAGGAGAACATCTCTCATCTTTCAGCCACATCCAGCATTCCCTCTTATCTTGGAGCGTTTTACAATCTCTCTTTGTAATGAAGCAAGAGGAGTGCAGTTTGTGCCATCTGGATGTGGGTGTTAACTGTTTGATGCTGGGTATCTGAGTGGATGGGCAGGGCATTTTTGGCTCCGAGGAACATCCCTAGTGCCAAGCATTAAAGAGGCCGTGCCACACAGACTGCTTCCAATGCAGGTTGGCCCATGCCTCCTGTCTCATTCATTAATCTTAACAGTGAGCATCTATTAGGCAGCAGGCTTTGTGCTAGGATCTAGGGGCACAGCGCGGAGCAAACTAGGTATGCTGTCTGCCTTCAGTCTTGAGGGTTGTCTTAGTTATCTGGTGCTGCTGTAACAGAAATACCGCAAATGGATGACTTTAACAAAGAGAAATTTATTTCCTCAGAGTCTAGTAGACTAGAAGTCCAAATTCAGTGTGTCAGCTCCAGGAGAAGGCTTTCTTTCTCTGTTGGCCTTCTCATCAACCTTCTCCTGAACTAGGAGCTTCTCTGCGCAGGAACCCCTGGTCCAAAGGATGCGCTGTGCTCCTGGTGCTTCTTTCTTGGTGGTATGAGATCCCCCATCTCTCTGCTCGCTTCTCTCTTTTATGTCTCCAGAGATTGCCTCAAGACACAACCCAATCTTGTAGATTAAGTCCCGCCTCACTAACAACTGCCGCCCATCCTCCCTCATTAACATCATAGAGGCAGGATTTACAACATATAGGAAAATCATGCAATACTGGGAATCACAGGCCAGCCAAAATTAATACACATATTTTTTAGGGGACATAAATCATGACAAGGGGAAACCTGGCATATTCAAAGTGAATGAATGAGAACCCTGAGAACAAACCCCTCTGAGGTTAGGAGAAAAGGGAGAATTTTTAACCTTCTGTTCTCACCTCCCTTGGCAATGGCCCTCACGGCTTATTATGGGATGACAGTTGTTATGGTGATGGGAGGGTTTGGAGTGAGCCAAGGCTGCAAAAGGTGTTAATGAGCAGAGAGGGTGTGGTCTTTATGAATTTGGGTCACCTAGCTGTGCTTGGAGTCTTGTCATGATCCCAGCGGACATCATTAGGTCAGAGAAGTTCCCCAAGCTTCTCTAGGCAAAAGTGGTCTTTACTAGGTTCTTGCTGCAAGCCCAGAGAGGCCATGGCCTGGGATTGGGGGAAGCAGGAAAAGAGGAGACTGATCATTGTGCCTGGAACACACAGTAGATGTTTGGCCGATGTTTATGAGGTTGGATTTCATTCCACTGAACGCAGTTCAACTTCACCATAGTAGGCCATGTAGGGGTTTGTAGTGCCTCCATGTTTACTATCCTTTCTCTTTCCTTTTGGGCAATTATTTGCCCTCCCTACCTCCACTCCCACCCCCACCCCTGCTGTGTGCTGTCCTGATGGGAGGGAAAGTCCATGTTCCTGTCTTTCTATCATGGAAACGACACATGTAATTTTAAATCTCCTGGTAACCCCATTAAAAAAAAGCGAAAAGAACAAGAGAAATGAAAACGTGTTCACACAAAAATTGTACAGCGATATTCATAGCCAAAAAGTAGAAACAATCAAAATGCTTACCATTGATGGATAAAGAAATAAACAAAATGGCATATCTGACAATGTTTAGGGCTCTCCAGAGAAACAGAACTGAAACAACATAATAGGATAAATTGGATAGAGTAGAATAGGGTAGGATAGGATGTAGGATAGGATGTAAGGTAGGTTATGGGGTAGGATGTAGGGTAGGATATCGGGTAGGATGCAGGGTAGAATGTAGGATGCGTTGTTGGGTAGGATGTAGGGTGGGTTATAGGGTAGGATGTAGGGTGGGTTTTAGGGTAGGATGTAGGATAGGCTAGGATGGAGGGTGGGTTGTAGGGTAGGGTAGGTCGTAGGGTGGAATGTAGGATAGGATAGGATGTAGGGTGGGTTGTAGGGTGAGATGTGGGATAGGATGGGATGTAGGGTAGGATTAGGGTGGGTTGTAAGGTGGGATGTAGGGTGGGTTGTAGAGTGGGATGTAGGGTAGGTTGTAGGGTGGGATGTAGGGTGGGTTGTAGGGTGGGATGTAGGGTGGGTTGTAGGGTGGGATGTAGGGTAGACTGTAGGATGGGTTGTAAGGTAGGATGTAGGGTAGGTTGTAGGGTGGGATGTAGGGTGGAATGTAGGATAGGATAGGATGTAGGGTAGGTTGTAGAGTGGGATGTAGGGTGGAATGTAGGATAGGATAGTATGTAGGGCAGGTTGTAGGGTAGGATGTAGGGTGGGTAGTAGGGTGGGTTGTAGAGTGGGATGTAGGATAGGATAGGATGTAGGGAAGGTTGTAGGGTGGGATGGTAGGATAGGATAGGTTATAGGGTGGGTTGTAGAGTGGGATGTAGGAGAGGGTAGGATGTGGGGTAGGTTGTAGGGTAGGATGAAGGGTGGGTTGTATGGTGGGATGTGGGATAGGATAGGATGTAGGGAAGGTTGTAGAGTTGGATATAGGGTGGGTTGTAGGGTGGGATGTAGGATAGGATAGGATGTAGGACAGGCTGCCAGGCTGGAAACTCAGCAGTTGACACAGCAGACTTGAGACAGAATTTTTTTCTGGGAAACTTCAGTTTTTGTTCTTAACCTCCAACTGATTTGTTGAGTTCTGACCACTGAGGGTAATGTCTTTTACTTAAAGCCAACTGATTGCAGATGCTAACCACATCTACAAAATACTTTCACAGGAACACGAGGTTAGTGTTTGACCAAGTAACTGGCCTAGCCAAGCTGACACATATACCTAACCACTGCGGAATATTATTCTGTAGCAAAAAGGAGTGAAGCATTGATATATGCCACAACGTGGATGCACCCTGAAAATGTTAATGCTAAGCAAAAGAAGCCAGTCACAAAAGACCACACATTGCATGATTCCATTTATTTGAAATGTCCAGAATTGCAAATCCATGAAAACAGAAAGTAGCCGAATGTTTTCATCCTGTGGAAGAAGATTCTAAGCCTAGACCAGCTACTAATCGACTATGGGCTTCACCAAATCCTTTCCCCTTTTAGAGCTTCGTTTCTCTTGTGGTATGAGAATAGGTGAGAACACTTAGGACTCAAATGGGGGCTCCATGCTGCAGTACCAAGGACACCCTGTAGGTGGCAGCGTATGACCACGAATGTCCTGGAATAGTGCTCCTTGATCTCAGGAGGACTACAGAGGGTTTGTAAGATCCTGGGGGTAGAACGTTTACTTGAGGAGAGTGAAAGGAGAATGTAGCAGGGCCGAAGAAGGAAAATGGGGTGTTCGAGTTATTTGAGGGCTGGAGGACAGGAGTAGTGAGTTTGTTCATCCTTCCAATTCTGCCGCCCCAGTGACCCTCACTTTTCTGCAGCCCATCTCTGGCCTCCTCCCCCTTCTTGCTCCTCTGCCTCCGTATGCCGCCCTGCCCATGGAGGACCAGAGTTCCTTGGAAGCGGGGGCAGCAAGCCCTCTGGAAGCTCACGTGGGCAGATCAACGCGTCGGCTGTGAAGCCAAATGTTTGACCTGAGAAAGTGAGAGGATGGGGAAGAAAGGACAGTTTCAGGAAGGAAAACCATCAGGAGTTGGCTGTGGCCACGTGGAGTTTGGGAGGCCAAGCAGACATCAGCAAGGAGATGTGGGGTGCACAGGTCTGTTGTCCAAGGGAGGGGCCAGTGCAGGCAGCAGCCTTGGGAGTCACCATCAGTGGTCAGCGGGTGTCTGTGGGCTTTGCTGGTCCACCTCTCAGGAAAGGAGAGCCCACTGACCCCGGCACTGCTGTAGTGCATGTCCGCCCTGCCCCCTTTGCTTCTCAACTCCTGCCTTACATCCCTTGGAAGCTTACCTCACCCCCCTTGGCTTGGTCAGGTTGGGTGCCTTTGTTGACACACAGCAAGAGGTCTGATGGTGATCCTGGATGGGGTCTGAGCCCTCAGACAAATATGCTTCTTTCTTAAACCCGCTGCCTTCCAGTCAATTCGGACTCATAGCGACCCTGTAGGGCAGAGGAGGACTGCCCCATAGGGTTTCCAAGGCTGTAATCTTTAGGAAGCAGATTGCTACATCTTTCCTTCTCTGAGTGGCTGGTGAGTTTGAACCGTTGACCTTTCATTTGGCAGCTAAGCACTTAACCACTGCACCACCAGGGCTCCTTGCTCCCTTAGATGTTCTAAATCAGGGTGGTGAGAGGACCCAGCATCTGAATGACAGTACCCCTCTGCTTCTCTCTTCCACAGCTAACTGACTTAGATCACGTGTTCAGTAACTCTGCCCACAGTCACTGGAGCCTCTATGAACAAGGCAGAGCGGGACAGGTAAAGAATATTTCCCATAATCTGGTATGTAAAATCTAGGAGATCTAGGATTTTTGTGGTCTGGCTTGGGGCACTGAGGGGTCTCATCATGGCCTATTAGACTATCAAATATGAAACCCAGTAGTGGTCAGGCTCAGAGAGGTGAAGTGACTTGCCTGACTTGAACCCAGGTGTGTCTGACCTGATGTTGGGCTCTTTTCAGTGTGGGATTCATCCAGCCCCACACACCTATTCTAGAAAAACGGGGGGTGGATGATGCTAACAGGGAGAGGAGCTCACTGGTTAAGACAGAAAGCTGGTGGTGGATCCCATGGGGTCTTGGGGTCAGGAAATGTCAGGGGATGCCTCCAAACTGAGACACAGACCCAAGACTGGAGAGGGTTGGGCTGACAAGAGGGCCCTGGTCAGGGGGCTCCCGTTTACCTGCTGGGAAAAAGAGGTAGGTGGGGTGGGTGGGAGTCTTTATTGAATTTCTTTTAAAATATTTTGTTGTGTTTTTGGTGAAAGTTTACACAGCAAATTAGGTTCCCATTTAACAGTTTCTACACAAATTGTCCAGTGATATTGGTTACATTTTTCACAGCGTGTCAACGTTCTCATTATTTCTATTCCGGTTGTTCCACTTCCAGTACTCTAGTTTCCTTGCCCCTCTACATTCTCATCTTTGGTTTAGAGTAATTGTTGACCGTTTGGTTACACATAGATGATTTTTTAAAGGAGCATAGTATTCACAGGTGATATGCTTTATTTTATGAGCTAATCGGTTGTTTAGCTAAAAGGTGACCTCAGGAGATAGTTTCGGTTCACAGTGCTGGTCTTGAGGAGCTCTCTAGTCTCAACCAGTCCAATAAGCCTGGACTTTTTAAGAATTTGTATCCTGGTCCCTTTTTTTCCCATTCTGTTTTGTTGAGTTTCTTGAGAAGGGAAGTGGCGCTCACCTGGGACCACAGGAGTTCAAGATTATGGTTAGAAGTTGGAAAGTACCAATGACCCCTCCTTCAGCTGAAAACCAGAAGGAAATAAGGCTTTGCTTTGTAGAGTGAATGCAGAATTTGTAAAGGAAGCAGTTGTGCGCAGAGTGGGACAGGAAGTCCCCGAATAAATGTGATTATTTCTCAGAAGAAGGTCTTAAATTCACCTGGTGACTAGATCTGGAGACAGCTCGAACACTTTGGATTGATGAGATGAATCTCCAACCAGGTCTCACTGTGTTGTCACCATGTGCAGAAAGGGAGAGAGCAGCCATTGCTGGCACACCGCGTCCACTTCCCTCAGAACAGGGCCTCAAAGCAAGTCAGAGACAGCAGGTTTCCGCCGAAAGTCAGATCTGCAGAAGTCCTTCCTGAGAGGCTGTACAGAAGGAGGGAGTGGTTTTGGAGGCATGCAGACCTTGGTGTCCGTCTTGGACCTGCCACTTACTGGTTGGATGACCTTGGCCAGCGTCTCCTCTTTGAGCCTCAGTTTCCTCATTGAAAATGGAGATGATAATACCTCCCTTATTGGGTAGTTGTAAACTTACTTGTGCGCCCAGCCCAGGACAGATGTTCAATAAATGGACGGATGGATGATTAAATTCAATAAATATTTATTACGTGCCAACTATGTGGCAAGCTCTAGGCTTTGGAGTACAGCCATGAACCAGATGAACCACAGTCCCTGGCCTTAAGGAGAGAGACAATATGTAGGACAAATAAGGAAAGCGTAAAACCAAACTGAGCCCATTGCCACTGAGTAGATCCCAATGCATACTGACCCTATAGGGCAAAGTAGAACTGCCCCATAGGGTAGACTGCCACATCTTTCTCTCGTGGAGTGGCTGGTGGTTTCGAACTGCCAACCTTTCTGTCAGTAGCTGAGCACTTAACCACTGTGCCACCAGGGCTCCCTAAGGAAAGTATTAAAAAAAAAAACACCAAACAAGGAAAGTATAGAGTATGCTAAATAGTAAAGTAGGAAAGACATAATATTCAGTGTCAGAGAAGAGGAGGGTAACATTTCAGATAGGGTAGCCTTTGAAGGGCTCATTTAGAAGTTGATTGTTGAATAAAGAAGTAGGTAAGGGAACAGAGCATGTTGATTCCTGGGGGAAGGGCATTCCAGGCAGAGGGAACAGCAAGTGCAAAGGCCCTGAAGCCAAAACCTGCCTTTGAATGTTTGTAAAATAGTGTGGAAAGGCCCTGAAGCCAAAACCTGCCTTTGAATGTTTGTGAAATAGTGTGGAGGCTAGTAGGACGGGAGGCCAGTAAGGGAGGAAGGAAGTTGGAGGGGATGAGGTCAGAGGTGGTGAGGATGAGATAGAATTTGTAGGGCCTTGTTTTTTTTTTTTTTTTTGTAGGCTACTAGAAGGATTTTGGCTTTTTCTCTGGGTCAGAAAAGGAGCCACCGGAGGAGTTTCAGCAGAGGTGTGGCACAATTAGATAGAGGCTTTTATTGGCTCTCTCTGGCTGTGGTGTTAAGAATAGGACAAAGCGGGCGAGGGCGGAGGCAGGATGATAAATTAGGCAGTTGGTTACTGCAGTAATCCGGGTGTTTTAGACAAGAGTGGTGGCAATAGGAATGATGAGAAGTGATCAGATTCTGGGTATATTTTGAAAGGAGAGTTGATAGGGCGAGGAGAGAGGAAGGGGAGTCATGGCTTTTGGATTGAGCACTGGGAAGAACAGAGTCGCTGTCAGTTCAGATGGGAAGGACCTCAGGAGGAGCTCTTCAGGGTCAGCAGTGTGGTGGACATGCTGAGTGGGAGGTGTGGAGGAGGCACTTTGGGTGTATGGGTCTGGAGTCCAGTGGAGCAATCTGGACCGGAGACCTGGATATAGGAGTTGTCATCAGCATCTGGCTGGTCAGCATCATCATCACGTCAGTCATGGTTCTTGGTCGCAAGCAACAGAAAATTTGGGCTGTCTTCAGCAAAAAGGGAATTTTGAAAACTCTAGGGGTCCACAGAACTGACAGGAGGCTGGGGCCAGGGGTTGGGGGTGTCCAGGCTAGGAAAGGAGGTGGGAGCCAAGGAGGCTGTGGAGGTCTGAGTGGCAGGAATCACAGGAAAGGCCCTGGCAGGAGCAGCCTGGTCCTAAACAGCCACAACACCAGGATGCAGCAGACCTCCTGCTGCCCTGAGCTACTGGCCGATGACACAGAGCCCAGAGAGAATTGCCGACCCACCCAGTTAACTCACCTGACCTTCCCTGGCTGGGCAAGGCTGGGGAGGAGAGTGCTGGGGTGCTCTGGTTTCCCTAATGGTGGGTGGAGGCCACCATCTTCCAAAGCCGTTCATAATGGAGGTTCCCAGAGGAGCCATCTGGTTACAAGATAAGATACTGGACAAAATATATATAAAAAAGAAAGCCAAAGCTCCGACTGATAGCAACAAAGCCCGTGACAACCATTGTTACCACCACCGTCTTTATCATCAGGAACAGCAGCAACAGGCAGAGCGATCTTTTTTTTTAAAATAATTTTTAAAATTTTATTTAAGAATGTATGCAGGAAAACGTACACCAGTTTCTACAATTCAGTGACATTGATTACATTCTTTGAGCTGTACAACCACTCTCACACTCTTTTTCTGAATTGTTTCTCCTTCCTTAACATAAACTCACTGCTCCCTAAGCTTCCTATCTAATGTTTTGAGTCACTGTTGTCGCTTTGATCCCACGTGGATAGATCTTGTTGTGGTCAGGTGATGTTGAGTCAGTTCCGATTCATAGCAACCCTATGTACAACAGAAGGAAACCCTATCTGGTCCTATGCCATCCTCACAATTGTTCCTAGCTTCCAGCATCATTAAGATACACCTTAAAAGAGCATAATTAAAAAAAAATTTTTTTTTTTTTTTTTAATTAGAGCTGTCTTTTAATCCTCTGATGATTTCCCATCTCACTCAGAGTCAAAGCCAAGGTCTTCCCAGTGGCCTGAGGGGTCCCATGCTCTCTGCCCTACCATTAATTTTCTGATCTTACCTCTATTAATTTCCTCTCCCTCCCTGCTTTACCTTTGCTCTGGCCTCTGGGTTGTTTCTCCAGCAAGCCAGACCCCAGGACACTTGCACATGCTGGAGTGCTTTCTTCCTAGTCACCTTCCTGCTTGCCCTTCGCTTCCCTCAGGTCTGTTCTCAAGGGTCACCTTCTCAACAAGCCTGTGTCTGATGACACTACTGAAAATTTGCAACATCCGTTCTCTTCCTCCCCCCGGGAAACCCTGTCTACCCCCTTTATTTAAATTTTCCCACGGAACTCCTCACTACCTTCGTGCTGTATATTTTTGTGTGTTGTGTACCTTCCTGTACATGAATGTAAACTCCACAAGAGTGGGGCATTTTTGATGTGTTCACTGCTGTGTCCCCAGTGCCTGGCATGGAGCTGGCGTCCGTATGTGCTCTTGAATGAAGTCATCCCAGATGAAGCTACACGCCTTGGAATGGTGGGCTGAAGCGACAGTGTCTCCCATGACTCGGAGCTCTGTTCTGAGGGGGTCTGGCTTTGTGGACTCTCAGGACCCGAGCGGGCGAGGGGATATTCCACTCCTTGGGCAGTGTCTGGGACCAATGCTGGGGTGTTGGAGCCCTTCACCCCAGTTGTTGGAATCATCCATGACTCGCCACTAGTTGGGGGAGCGGGCCTGCCTCTTTAATCATGGATGGAAACAGCCTGGTCCCTATAAACAAACAGTTCAAAATTTATTCATTGGGAAGAAAGAAGTATTTATGGGGGTGGAGAGTCAAAGATGTTAAAGTCGAGAGTAATCGATTCACAATGCTTCCTGTTAAAAAAAGTACATCCAATCAGGAGCTGTCGATACAATTTCCTCCTAATTGTCACCTGGTGCCATGGCAGGATAATGAGGTTTGGGGCACAAGGGACTAGGATGTGGAGAGCCAAGAGTGTCATTTTTGATCTTTGATCTGTGATGTGCTGAGTCTCAGAATCCTCCTTCTTATGGGAAGGCTCCTTCTCAGCCAGGGTGTTATTAATCTGGAGGGACCCTGGCCAGAATCTGGGGGAGGGTAGGATGCAACCTGGGTTTATGCCTTCAGAATTCTGACTGGGCCCCAGAAGGGCTAGAAGCTGCCTGGTTGAAAGGGCATCTTCATGGACTCCTTACATTGATCCTCCAAAGCATCCCTCAAATCTGTCCACTTCTGTCCTCCCTGACTGCCTCATAGCTCTCATCTGGTGGCCACGGTGGCTGCCTAGCTGGCCCCCTGCTTCTTCTCTTACCCCCTGCCTTTGTTCCCCGCATGACAGGCTACAAATGCAATAGCAACACTTTGCTGTGTAACACTCTTCAGTGGCCCCGCATTGCCGTGAGGGACAACACCAGAACATCCTTAGCTTGACTTAAGAGATTCTACAGCATCTGGCCCTTACTTACTTCTCAGGTTCATCTGTCACCATCTTCTCCAGCCCAAGTGAATGATCAGTCCTAACTAGGCCACGTGGACTGTGCCCTCTCTCTTGACTCTAGGTAGGACTTTGCCTTTTTTATTTCCCTCCCGTAGAATGCTCTTCGTCGTCCTTTGTCTGGCCAACTCCTAAGAGTTTCCGTGGAGTTGATTCCAACTCCTGGTGACCTCATGTGTGTCAGAGTAGACCTGTGCTCCATAGGGTTTTCCATGGCTGAGTTTTTCAAAGTGGATTGCCAGGCCTTTCTTCTGAGATGCCTCTGGGTGGACATGAACTGCCAACCTTTCAGTTAGCAGCCGAGTGCATTAACTATTTGCATAACCCAGGGACTCTGGCCAACTCCTAGTCATCCTTTAAGTCCAGGAAGCCCTCTCTGACTCCAACCTCCCTCTCCCCTCACAAAGGATTGAATTTCACAAAGATGGCTGCTATTTCCCAGCCTACATGCTGTCCTTAAAAGGTGACCTTGACATCCCTCCCGTTGAGTAGTGGGATCCATGTGCCCTCGAATCTGGGCATAGCTTTGTAACTGCCTTGACCCAAGGAGTTCAGTGGAAGTGATGCTGTGTGACCCCTAGGCTAGAACATAAAATCACCGTGTGCTTCCATCTTGCTCTCTTGGGATGCTTCCTCTTGGAATCCAATCCCACACTGTGAGGAAGCTCAAATTAGCCCACATTGGAGACCACATGGACAGACCCCGTATAAACGTCCTGGACAACAGCTTGGCTGAGGTCCTAACCCACAGAGAGCATCAAACAGCAGATGTGAGTGCGATGCCTCCGGATGATTCCAGATGGCTGTCAAGCCGCCCCCAACCTTTGTATCTGCTCAGCAGACGTCCCAGACATCATGGAGCATCCCTGCTGCATTCTGCCTAAATCCTAGACCTGCAGAGTCCCTGAGCACTAACTGATGGGATGGTTTGTTACACAGCACTTGCTGGCCAGTACAGATAGGAGCACTGTAATTTTCCCAGCATTCCCCTACTGCAGAACTGAGAACACTGAATTCGAGTCACCCGTTACTTATCTTTCTCCTCCTCTAGACTGTAACTTCTGTAGAGTCTTATATTCAGCTTCATTTCTCCAGAGCCTAGTGCAATGCATAGAAGGCACTGGAAAAAGTTAGCATATACTAAGTTTTAGAATCAATTTTTTTTAATTGAACTTTAGGTGAAGGTTTACAGAATAAATTAGCTTCTCATTAAACAGTTAGTACGCATATTATTTTATGACGTTGGTTAACAACCCCACGCCATGTCAACACTCTCCCTTCTTGGCCTTGGGTTCCCCATTACCAGCTTTCCTGTCCCCTTCTGCCTTCTGGTTCCTCCCCCTGGGGTGGTGTACCCCGTTAGTCATTTTGTTTTATGGGCCTATCTAATCTTTGGTTGAAGGGTGAACCTCAGGAATGACTTCATTACTGAGCTAAAAGGGTATCTGGCGCCATACTCTCGAGGTTTCTCCAGTCTCTGTCAGACCAGTAAGTCTGGTCCTGTTTTTTGTGAGTTAGAATTATGTTCTACATTTTTCTCCAACTCTGTCCGGGATAGAATCAATTTTATTTGCTCGTGTAAAATAAAAATACGTTCTCCTTTAAAAAAAAAAAAGACCATAAAACTAAAAATTCCTTTAAACAGCAGTCCCAATTCCCACCCCTCTTTACTGTTACGAATTTGATCTGTAGCCTTAAAGACTTAAAATACTCTCACATACAACTCCTTGTATTTTTAGTATTGTCTTTAAAAACGCAAAGCCGTACTGCGCACCATATATATATTTTGCAGCTTGCTTTTTTTCTTTCTCCCACTCAGCAGTGTGTTTCTGAAGTGAGTCCTTGCCGATTCGTGGAGAGCTGGTTCATCCCTCTTCACTTCCGCATAGCATTTCACCATGTCAGTCATTGCTGTTTCTTTTTTCAAGCTATTGCTGTGTTGGTGGGCATTTACCTTGTGTCTGCTTCCTTGCTATTGCCAACAGCACAGCACGTCAATGAGCAGATGGTACGGGAATCCTCATGCCTAATGTGGAGAGCTTCCCTAGGCCAGCAGCTCTCAACTTGGCGGCAGATAGAATCACCTGGAAACTTTTAAAATAATGCCAGTGCCTAGACCCCACTCCCAGAGATTGGTACTTACTTGGTCAGGGGTAAGGCCTGAGCACCAGTAGTTCAAAAACTCCCAGGGAGCTCGAATGTGTATCCAGGGTTGAGATCCGTGGGGTGGTGGCGGAATTACGTCTCAAACGGTGTGCACACCTCACTTTTACCAGGCGTTGCCCAACTGTCTTTCAGGGGGCCTGGATGGATTTGCACCCCCACCAGCAGTGTGTCAGCAAGTAGTGACTGGTTTGCAGAACACCAGTCCTTCTAGGACGGTGAGCCAGAGCTCCTAGCCACTGTGCAAACTGCCTCCTTGTGGCCCAGCACTCCAGCCAGCACCCCACAAACGCTGGGTTGTGACAGGTATGAAATGCTATGTGCCCTTAGGTGGCAGCGTGGTACAGCTGTTAAGGGGCTGGGCTGGGCTGGGCAAGCCTGGAGTCTAGTCCAGACCCAGTCTCCTCCTTGCTGTGAGAGTTTCCCCTCTGGCCTGGGCGTGCCCATCCTTGACATCGGGTGAGCAGGAATAGTGTCCAGGGTTCCTTTTAACTCTCACCTTCAGTCTTTAAGTCACGAGTTATTCGTACCCAGGTAGTTAGAACTTGGGCTCCGGAGCCTGGTTGTTAACCTTTTCCATGCAGTGAGCCCCTTTGGCACTTGCGGGAGCCTGCACGCCCCTCCTCAGAGGACTGTTTTTAAATATAAAACCCATAGGATTACAAAGGCAACCAGTTCTATTGAAATACACGCATCAAAATGTTAAGAGCAAAATCGTGGTATAGCAATACGTGTGCTTCTTTATTGACATACTAAATAATAGGATGTGGTGGCAGGTCGGTGATGTAATTACGATTGCAATTTCAAATCAGTGATGAGTGTAAATGATATTCCAAGATATCTGTAGCTGATGGAACAGGGCCTGAAAATAGCTGTGATTCCCGTTGGTGGCAGTCACGGGTGTAGCCAACACTACTGCAGTTTATTGCTTGCTCATAACGGAAGGAAATGCTACATTTCAGTTAAAAACCAAACCAAACAAACAAAACAACCTGTTGCTGTCGAGCTGGCTCCAACTCATAACGACCCTGAAGTACAGGATAGAACTACCCCGTAGCATTTCCGAGAAGCGCCGGTGGATTCGAAGTGCCAGCCTTTTGGTTAGCAGCCATAGCTCTTAACCACTACGCCACCAGGGTTTCCATTAGATGTTGGTAAAATTAAGAGGTCATTTTTTCCCCATTTAAGTTCACCTACCTTACATTATAATCCCTTCATGGAGTTAAGACAGACTTGGGCTTTAAGCTTTGCCATGCATCTCCCTAAGTAGGTGTATTAGAGTAAATTGCTTGAGCCTCAATTTCTTCATCTGTAAAATGGGTATAGACTGGTCACCTCATAGGGCTTCTGGGAGGAGGAAATGGGATAAATCAAGGTCAGCACACATTATGGAGAAGTTTCTATGTGCTTAGCGATGTTTTAAGTGTTAGGGATACTGTCCTGAATGAGACAAGCAAGACACCTGCCATCATGGAGCTTAATGTAGGAGCAGAGACAATGAATGAGTAGGCAAATAAGTAAATATAATTTCAGGTAATAACAAGGGCTACAAATAAAACAAAACAGGGGATAGGATAGAGAACAAATGTCTGGTGTAGGCAACATTAGATCAGGTAGTCAGGAAATAATAACATACAGAGAAATTAATGATATTAATGTGTGGGAAGGGAAGGCAGTGGTGGCTCTGTGGTAGAACTCTCGCCTTTCATGTGGGAGGCCCAGGTTCTATTCCTGGGCAATGCAACTCATGTGCAGCCACCACCCATTTGTCAGTAGAGGCTTGTGTGTTGCTATGATGCTAAACAGGCTTCAGTGGCGCTTCCAGATGAAGACAGACTAGGAAGAAAGGCCTGGCAATCAACTCCCAAAAATTAGCCAGTGAAAACCCTGTGGATCACAACAGTCCAATCCGCAAGCTACCACGGGGATGGTGCTGGACCAGGTAGCATTTCATTCCTTTGTCCATGGGGTCGCTATGAGTTGTGGCCGACTCAGCAGCAGCTAACAATGACAGCAATGTGGAAGATAAGATAATATATTTGAAGTACTTGGCACAGTGCCTGGCTTGGTTCTGTATGCTCAGTACATGTTGGCTGTGATGATGATGGTGATGACGATGTTGATGCCGACTGATCACCACGATGGGAGCATTAGGTTGGCAGTTCCCTGGGGGTGCAGACCTCCTCCCTCCTCACTGTGCCGGCTCTGTCCCCTGATTCAACTGGCTGCGGGCTGGCCTATGGAAGCCAGAGAAGAGGAGGCAGCAGCCCTGTCAGAGCCAGATCTGAGAGAAGCAGGTCTGATTAAAGGAAGATAAAGTCTTCTCTCCGTTGTGTCTTGAGGGGAGAGCTAAGCAATCAATAGGTCTCACAGATCAGTGGAGGGTGCTTGGAATCTGGCAGCACGGGGCTTTTTAATTAAACCCGTAATAGTGAGAAAAGGTAACTCTTATTTCTGCAGCTTGCGTTTCTGTCTGCCTGCCAGGGATTGAACAAATTCATGCATTCCCGGGGTCGCAAGGATCCTGATGAGGTGGCCTGTGGCTTCCGGAGGGCCAGGCTCTGCCAGGATGAACCCTGGGGTGGCCAGAGTGTCAGGTGCCAATTTTGGAGGCCTCAGAGGTTGTCTCTGGCATTTGAATACCTACAGCAGGTGTGATCAAGAGCACACCCTGGGAAGATGAGGGTCCTTCTTCCCAGCTGGGAGTGGTTTGAGTCCCAGGATTTTATACCAGGCCGGGTCTGTCCGAATATGCTAGTATTTTTTGTTTTTGAAACCTGTCCATGGACTAGCAGCATCAGCATCACCTGGGAAAAAAAGAAAAAAAAATTTTTTTTTTTGGAGCTTGGCGGAAATGGAGAACCTCAGGCCCCGTCCCAGACCTACTGCCTCAGAATCTGCATTTTAACCAGACCCCAGGAGGATCATGTGCACGTGACTGCGTGAGAAGTGCTGAAACGGAACAGACAGGTGAAAGGAGGCTTAGAGACAAACAAGCCAGTTGCCAACATGCAGACATTATTTAAATCTTGATTTAAAGAAAAGCTTAAAAAAAAAGTGCCTGGTATTGATAAGACATTAAGAAATTTGAACATTTAATGGATGTTTGATGGCGTTAAGGATTTATGAATTTTTAGAAGTGTGATCATGGTAGTGTGGTTGTATTAAAAAAGAGCCCTTATCTTTTAGAGTTACACATGGAAGCGTTTACAGGTTAAATGATTTGACATCTGGCATTTGTTTGAAAAAAGTGGGAGGAGTCAGTACTTGAATGGAGCAGGATTGGTCATGGGTAGGTGGTTTGGGGACTGGGTCATGGCACACAGAGATGCAATATACTGTTTTGTTTACTTAAAACCAGTTGCTGTCAAGTCAATTCTGACTCATGGTGACCCCCTGTGTGTCAGAATAGAACTGTGCTCCACAGGGTTTTCAGTGGCTGCTTTTTTCGAAGTCGATCTTCTGAGGCACCAACCTTTCAGTTAGTAGTTGAGTGTGTTAACTGTTTGTACCACCGGGGTTTACTTAGTGTATGCTTAAAATTCTCCATAATAAAAAGTTAAAACTATGAAATATAACATTCATGTGGAAAACGCATAAAACATGAACATAGTGCGAAGGAATAATTATTCAAGCCAACAGTGTGTGTCTATTACTAGGTTACTACCCGTCTTCCAGAAGTACTTTTCCAAATTAACTCCTTCCCTCCCACTCTCTCGGTGGTAGTTTTCTGCCCATGGAATCACCTGGGAAAACTTAAAAAAACAACAATACCATGCTCCCTCTAGATCAATTAGAACGGAACTCCTGGGTGGGGCCCAGGTGATTCTCACATGCAGTCAGGATTGAGACTCAGTGAGCTTTCCTGATTTTTCGGGTAATGCTGTCCTTGTGCTTGGGTTTTTCAGTGAAGTCACCGTTCCATTGCAATGAGCAGGCTGTTTCACTGATCATTTATCACAGAGGGATTGAGTTGCTGGATTGTTTTGTAAACACAGGCTCCACTTGGCAGTGGTCATGGCAACCCATTTTTGAAGCTCATAGTAGTAATTACTGAGTACTTTCCTCATGCCTGGCACTGTGCTAGGCACTTTATATATTATGGCGTTTAATCCCTTCAACAACTGTGGGGTTGCACCCCCATTTTATTGGTGAGGAAATTGAGGCTCAGAGAGATTCTGTGACTTGCCCACAGTCACTCCATAGCAGGGTGGGGAGCTGGGCCCGTCATATCATGCTGCTTGTTAAGGTTCAGCCCTTCTTGGTGCAAGAGTTCAGGGTCATTTGGTAACCAGTGAAGAACAGGGAGTGAAGACAGTGAGGTTGTCACCACTTAAGCTGTGTGCCTTTGGTAAATACCATTGTGAGCCAGGTTTCCATGTATGTCAAATGGTGACAGTGATGTTGGGCTTTCTCCTGCTGACAATCTCTTACTCATCTCTCAAAGGCACATCAATTTTCACAGGACCGGGAGGCAGGAAACTCCTCACATTTCAAGCGGCCTCCTGGACACAGGAGTTAGGCACACCCTCCTGCAGCCTCTCAGAGCGCTTGTCCAGTCTCTAGGAGCAGCTGGCCTGGGGTTCTGCACTCTGGGGGCAGGGACTGCCTTCTAGTTTTCTGGGTCTGCAGAGCATAGCCCAAGGGCTAGTACAAGGTGGGGTCCCAAATGTCTGTGATCTGAATGGTAGAAGAGGGCCTTGCCTACCTACCAAGCTTCCTTTAGAGTACCTGACCTAATGATAGATATACTCATGGCTGAGCAGCCTCGAAAACTAGCACGGATTCTTGGTTAGGAACATGGATTCTAGAACCAGACAGCCTAGGTTCAAATCCCAGCTCTGCCACTTACTCACTGAATGACCTCAGCCAAGTTGTCTCACTTCTCTGTGCCTCCCTTTCCTCACCTGAGAAATGAGGGTAACAACAGTTGTTACCTCACTGGGGGGCGATAAGGATGAAATCAGAAAGGTATTAGAGGGTGCCTGGCAGTGCCGTGTGGAGCTTGAGGCAAGAGGACAAATTAGCGATGATAACCAGTGGTTAAGAGCTTGGCTGCTAACCAAAAAGGTTAGCAGTTCAAATCTACCAGCTGCTACTTGGAAACTTTATGGGGTAGTTCTGTTCTGTCCTACAGGGTCACTATGAGTCGGAATCAACTTGACACCAGTGGGTTGAGTATTTTTTTTTTTTTGGACCCCGTCTTTATGGAAAGCTTTGATATTTTATCATGGGATTTTTGGCATTCATTTCAGCTTTTTAAAATATTGCATTAAAATTTTATGTATCTTGATGACTGAGTTTTTGGGTGTGCCCTTCCATTTTGCACCCAAGGACAGTGCCTCACTTGCCTCATCTTAGTCCCAGCCCTGGTACCTGGCACCAAGTAAGCAACACTCAAGTGTCTATATCTGTATCTATGTCTATACGTCTATAAAAAAAAAAAACAAAAAACTATGTCTATATGTCTATGTCTGCCTATATGTTTATGTCTACGTCAATGTCTATGTCTGTATCTTAAGCCAAAACCAAACCCACTGCCGTCGAGTTGATTCCGACTCATAGCAACTCTATAGGACAGGGTAGAACTGCCCCACAGAGTTTTCAAGGAGTGCCTGGTGGATTCAAACTGTCGACCTTTTGGCTAGCAGCCGTAGCACTTAACCACTACGTCACCAGGGTTTCCATCTGTATCTTATCTATAAAAAATACTTGTGCTCTGGATGCTGGAGATGGAGCTGGGAAGAGATGTTCACAGCCATAGTCCTTGCCCTCAAGGAGTTTACAGACTTACCACTTATTGAGCACACACTACATGCCAGGCATGGTGCTAGTGATGCTTTCTTTGATCTTTATAGAGACCTTTCAAGAGGAGATTGTTATATTCATTTTATAGATGAAGAAACCGGGCTCAGAGCAATGAAGCAATTTGCCTGAGGTCACAGAGTTAAGTGGTGGGGTCAGGCTTTGGGCCCCATCTTTTGGACTCCAGCATCTAAGCTTTTTCCACCCTGACCTTTGGGGGAGGCAGGAGGAGCTCTGTCCCCACCTTCTGCCACAACAGTTTGGATGCTGAAGACATCAGCTGGGTTTTTACTGGCATTCCATTGTTGGGTTTCTCTGATTATTCATTGCTCGGGAAGCTGGAGTCTAGACTTGGAGTGGCAGTGGGAGGTGGCCCTCCTCCTTTCAGTGAGGGTTTTCGCAGGCATCTACCATTACCCATTCCCTGCGGGAGAAGCACCGAGTTGAGAAATCTCTGAGACAGGGCTTTGGCTGGGTTTAAAGAGACTGGAGAAATAGCTCCAGGATCTTCTGGCAAAGGATGAGGGAGACAAGAAGAGGCTAAGGGGTAGAGAGAGAAACGAAGGAAGAGGGAGTGGGAGGAAGGGAGCAAGGGAGGGAGAGTGGGAAAGAGCAGAGGAGCCAGCAGACAGCCTCCCATGCAGACTTCTTTGAAGGTAGCTGAAATGCATAGCTGTATCTCCCCAAAGGTTTTCTGTTAGACAGCCACCCTCCCACCCGCAGCAGTGAAACTGGCAGCTTCTACCAGATTGGCTGGGGCAGTTTGGTGGAGTGGGCAGGTGGGGTGATAACTGCCACCTTGAAGGCTGTTGTGACATTCAAAGCAGATCTCAGATCTGAAGTTCAGGGCCGGGCACACAGGAGGCATTCAGTAAATGTCAGTTCAGTGTCCTCTTTTGGAAACAGGGGCTCCTCCCTCGGAAAGATAAGAAATTGCTCTATGGTAACAATACCTGCACTTTATAAAGTGTTTACTGTGTACTGGTTAGTTTTGCCTGAGCTTTTATTTAATTCTCAAAAATAGCTACCGTTACCAGCCCCTGTTTTGTAGATGAAGGAAGAGAGTCTAATTAATGTACACAAGGTCACACAGCTCACAGGTGATGGAGCTAGGGCTCTAGTATGGTTTCCACCAGCCACACATGGCTCTTGAGCACTTGGAATATGGCTGGTGCCGTGGAGGAAGTGAGTTTTAAATTTTATTTAACTTTAATTTATATTTAAAATTTAAAACCAAGCCAATACAAAATATTTTTTTTTCTTTGAAAAACAACTTGATTTTCACTTTAACTGTTGAAAAACTAACATTCAAATTGAGAACGTAAATTCACACGGGACTTCGAAGTCTTAGTCTGAAAAAAAAAGAATGTAGAATGTAAAATATCTCAATAATTTTTTGTATGATAATATCTTGGGTATACTGGGTTGAATGAAATGTATTACTAAAATTAATTTCACTTTCTTTTTTACTTTTTAAATGTGGTTACTAGAAAGTTTATAATTATACAAGTGATTTGCAATAGAATGAGAGTGGACTGTGCTAAGCTAGAGTATGAACCCAGGTGTCTGAGTCTGGAGCTGATGCTGAGATGTGTTCCACACTCCTATCTGGAGTGAGGAGGATGGAGCAGGTCCAAGGAGTTCCCTGGAATATCAGACTCATTTTGTTTCTGTGCCTGGTATCTTCACCAAGATTTCCTTCTACCCAGAATGGCCTATTTGAATGCGATGACCTTCCAGCACTTCACATGACCAAGAGTTTCTGTTTCATAGGAGGACAAAAGTTCCTTCATTTTCATTCCTTTATCCATTCATTTGTTCAACAAGTGGTTATTGACTATCTGACATGTGCCGGACATTTTTCTAGGTACTGAGCATGTAGCAGTGAACAAAACAGACACGAATTCCTGCTTTCATGGAGCTAACATTCTCCATCACGGGAGGCAAAAATAAAAAGAGCAAAATCTATATAATCAGAGTAATTTAGAGAGTGGCGAATGCTACGGAAAAACAAAGAAAGCAGACAAGGAGGATGAGAGGTATCGGGGGTTGAAGTTTTAGATAAGGTGGCTAGGGAAGGACTCATTGTGATGACATTTGAGTAAGGACTGGAAAGAAGTGAGGGAAGGAGTCATGTGGATATCTGGGGAAAGAGCCTTCCAGGCAGAAGAAACAGCAAGTGCAAAGGTCCTGAGGTAGGAGTGTGGCTGGTGTGTTTTGAGTATCAGCAAGGGAACTAGGGTGACTGGAGCAGAGAGATCCAGGGTCCGAATGGTAGAAACTGAGGTCAGAGAGGTGATACAGGTGGGAAGCCCATCACGGTGGGCCTTGTGAATGATTTTAAGAAATGTGTCTTTTATTCTGAATGAGATAGGAAGCTACTGGAGGGATTCTCCAAGTATATGTTTAATAACTGGCTATTAAAAAAAGCAAACTCTAAAACCAACAAATGAAAAGAGAAATTCAAAATGAGGGGAGGAACACGTGAAAAGGGAATAAAGGAATACGGAAAAGACATAAATGAATGGAGGACTCAGGAAATATGAAGAATTAAGCCTTTAATATTTGAGGGAAAGGGCTAATATGTTTATTTGTCAAAGAGCTCAAACAAATCAATAAGATAAATCTTGAAACTGGGTAGAAAAACAAGGAAAAGAGTGTGAACAGGCAACTCACAACAAGGGAAATACTATTCGCTATGCACATGGGAGACATGTTTAGCCTAACTAGTAATCAAAGAAATGCAAATTCAAACAACAAACAGCTACATTCTTACCAGGTAAAGATTTATGAAATAGTAATTCCTAGCCTTGGCCAGGGTAGAGTGAGGGTCCCGAGGGCCCTGGTGGCTGTAGGTTTTGGGGGGTCCAGCCCTTTGGGAAAACAATTTAAGGCTGTGTATCAAACCTTAAATATGGGTATTCTCATTGGCCCAGTAAGTCCATTTGTGGCAACCTAGCTTAAGGAAATAATTCTAAATCTGGAGAAAGCTTTATTTATTGCAGCCAATCAGTAGAAACAACCAAACTCTAAGCAATAGATTAAATGAGTCATGGGGGTCATTCTTTTGAATACACCCCCTGCAATAATATCTATTAAGTGCCAGTCGTGTGCCAGGCCCTGTTCTAGGTGCCAGGAATACAGGTGTGAACAAAACGTATAAAACTCCTTTCCCTCATGGGGCTTACAGTCTAGTGAGGGAGAAAGAAAGTGAATCAGCAAAGATATGAATGTGTAATACGAAGAAGAATAACAAAGTAGGATTATATGGTGGAGATGCCAATGAGTGGCTTCCTTCCCAGTTTGGGCGACCAGCCATCCAGTATGCCTAGGATTGAAGGTGTTCTCAGGATGTGAGACTTAACGGTTTTAAAACTGGGATGTTTCTGGGCAAACTGGGATGAATTGGTCACCCTAAGAAGGACAGCCCTTTGATGGGGTGGTCAGAGATGGCCTCTTTTAGGAGGTGGTGTTTGACTAGGGACCAAATGAAGCTGAGGAGTTGTTAGGGCTACCTGCAGAGGTAGATGGTCCCTGACCCAAAATTTGGTTTCTATGTCAGTGCAAGTGGTTTGAAATCAGCTGCTAACCCAAAGGTTGGTGGTTCAAACCCATTCAGGGGCTCTGTGGAAGAAAGACCTGGTGAACTGCTTCCTTAAGGATTACAGCCAAGAAAACTCTATGGAGCAGTTCTACTCTGTGACATGGGGCTGCCACGAGTTGGGGGCTGACTCGACAGCAGCTATCAACAACACGGAGAGACTGATGAGGCCACACATGCCAAGAGGGCATGAAAAGGTTTATTACTTACATAATGGAGCTCTCTGGGGAGAGTGCAGGCCTTTCAAGCAGGTCCAAAACTGGTTGAGAGCCAGGAAAGGAGATTGGCCTGGATTTATATTGGGGGTAGGGGGTAGGGCTTGTGTGGTTTGAATCTCCCACTGGTGCCAAAGGAGGGATCACCCAGGCTTTCTTTTTATTTTTTTTTGAATGGATGAATTTTATTGCATCTTAAAAATATCACCCATAGGCCTTAGGAATCATCCAGGCTTGTTTCCATAACTGGACAACTCTTAGGTCTTACTCATCAGTCTGTTGAGCAGTTCCTTTTTCAGAGACACAGATACCATTCTAAAATTTTCCGGTATTCTTGTTTTTAACTGTCACAACAAGCTGAATTTGATACAAGTTCAATGTCATTTCCTTCAAGAATTAACTCATCTTTCTGGGCTTGAGATACTGAACAAGCAATACCTGGTCTCATCCGAACCGTACAGATGTATTTTTCACCCAGGAAGTTTTGGATTTCAACAAGAGATCCACTCTCCTGAATAACAACATTGATGGGGAAGTGACCACACAGACCTCCTCTTGTAAGAGAAGTCCAGTGTGTAGCACCCTTGATCATGTTCTGCACATCACTACAGATAGTGTCAACTGTAGCCCCTTCCTTTCTATTTCCCCACCATTTGTCAACTCGAAGCCTCTTCTTTTTCTTTCCAAGGAGACTGAGTTCTACATTGGTGTGATCGAAGTAACCCCACAAGGTTCCTCTGGGGCCTTTCACAATAACTAAGCACCCCTTCAGAGTGATGTCAACATTTTCTGGAACGTCAATGGTCTGGTTGCTGAGAATGGTCTTCATTCTCACAGTAGATGCAGCAAAAAGGGACACCCAGGCTTTCTTATCAGCCTGTTCAGATGTCGGGCCCAAGGGAAGGGTATAAGTTAGCATCTGGACTTGCCTAATTTCTGAGGCATAAAAATCAGGATTAGCACAAAGCTGGTTCCTATGAGGTGGAGGTTATACATACCTCCACTCCTCAAACTTTTTACCGATTCTGACACCAGTCACCCCATCCATGGCACTCTCTACTTCTCTGTTGGGTTCAATAATTTGTTGCAATGGCCATACAGAACTCACAGACCATACACAGTTATGTGATTTATAAAGAAAGTAACAGGTTATAACTTGGAAGTAACAGGAGCAACTTGGGATCAGGATCAGAAATCACATAGGTGAGATTCAGAAGGCTCCCCTGAAGTGGAGAGCACATACCCTCCTTTCTTCAGTGCAGGACAGCTCTCTCAGCTTCTCTCAGCCATGCAACCAAAAAGCTCCTTCTGTCTGCTGTGTATCCCTGCTCTCAGCCATGCATATCTCCTCCTGGCTGTGCAGGCCTCCTCTCAGCCCCCTCAGGACAGGCTTCCTCTCAGCTGTGCAGGCCTCTTTGCCTTTGGCATCCCCATCGTCAGCCTCTCCACTGTTAACTGGCCCTGCTTATAGCCAGGATAGCAGCTTGCTCAGCTCTCTTAGCTGCTTGCTAGCAGCAGCTTTCTGCCATCACCACTGGCTGTGCTGCAGGGCTCCTTCTAGGCCTCTCACTGTCTTCAGTGTTACAGTCCTTGACCCATGTTACAGCTCTTTTAGGAGGTTCCTTGTCTCCTCTCTCTCTCTGCTTCTGCTTCTACATCTCTCTTCTCTCTCCTTGCCTCTGGAAAACCTCTGTGAGATTGGCTGCTTATATAAGTAAACTCCTTGTCAGTTTCAAGGACCACGAACCACCCCCCAATTCCCTTGGTGGACTGCAAGTCATTCAATTTCCATAGTAAAGGGACCAGTCCCTACAATGTTCATAAAATAGACCAATCACGTGGCAGACTGCAGCCCAGAGCTAGACAAAACGTATCAAACCTTCAAGTTGTTTACAGCTTTCCCAGGAGATGCCAATCAACCTGGACAAAAGGAAACCCTCTGGGGTAGAAAACAACCTAGGAGCTTCCTGCCTCAAGTTGTTTCTCCAAAGAACTAGGGCAAAGGTTTAAGAGAAAAAAATCTCCCAAGCAGTTTTCCCAAAGAACCAAGGCAAAAGGCCACATAAAGGAACTCATTTCACCACAGAGGGCAGAGCTTAAAAGTTGTCAGCAGTCAAATGTTAAATAATGGAATCAGACTCCTCATTACAGGAGTGAACTATGGGAATATCTGCAGAGTAGCTTTCTAGGCAGAGAGAACATCTTGTGTAAATGCCCTGAGGCAGGAGTATTCCTGGGGTTTTTAGGGCCTTAAAGAAGGTCAGGGTATCTGGAGCACAGGACCGAGGAGGAGAGTGGTAGGAGGTGGGTTTCAGAGAGTGGGGTAGGGGTTAGCTCCTAACCCTTGCAGGAGAAGAAATTTAGATTTTGTTCTAAACTGAGTGGAAGCTTTGGAGGATTTTAAGCAGGGAAACAAAGCAATATGAATTTACATTTTTAAAAAGATGACTGCCCACTCTGTAGAGAAGGGAGTTTGGGTGGAGGAGGTGGTGGCAGAAGGGAATCAAGTAGATCAGTCGGGAGGCTGTTGCAATCTAGGGCAGTGACTGGCAAATTTAAACATGAAGCAGAATTGCCTGGAGCGTTTAGTAAACACAGACTCCTTGCCCCACCCCAGTGTCTGTAGTTCTAACAAGCTCCCAGGTGATGCTGATGCTGGTGGCCCCACCACACATTGAGGAGCAAAGGGCTAGGAGATGGTGGGACTTGCACTAAGATGGTGTTATGGATTGAATTGTGCTCTCTCCCAAAAGATATGTTGAAGCTCTAACCCCTGATGCCTGTGAACATGACCTCGTTTGGGAATATGGTCTTCGAAGATGTTATCAGTTAACATGAGGTCATTCTAGAGCAGGGTGGGCCCTAATCCAATATGAGTGGTGTCCTATGAAAGGAGGAGAGGAGATACAGAGAGAGAGAGGAAGTTGGAGGCAGAGATTGGAGTGATTCATCTATAAGACAAAGAACGCCAAGGATTGCCAGGAGCCACCAGAGGCTAGAGAGAGGCAAGAAAGAATCTTGGCCTACAGCCTTCAGAGAGAACATGGTCCAGCTGTCTTAGTCATCTAATGCTGCTATAACAGAAATACCACAAGTGGATGGTCTCAACACACAGAAGTTTATTCTCTCATCGTCCAGTAGGCTAGAAGTCCAAATTCAGGGCATCAACCCCAGGGGAAGACTTTCTTTCTCTGTAGGCTCTGGAAAGAAGGTCCTTGTCATCAATCTTCCCCTGGACTAGGAGCTTCTCAGTGCAGGGACCCTGGGTCCAAAGGACGCACTCTGCTCCTGGCACTGCTTTCTTGGTGGTATGGCCTGGCTGACACCTGGAATTAGAACTTCTAGATGCCAGAATTGTGTGACAACAAATTTCTGTTGTTTTAATCCACTCACTTTGTGGTACTTTGTTATGGCAACGCTAGGAAACAGATGCAGGTGGAATCAATGCAGAAGTTAAGGCAGTCTTGTTTGGGATGCATTTTGAAGTGAAGCTGTCAGTCCCTTTTCAATGTCTTTTAACCTGATTATACCAAGGAGACTATCTCAATTTGTTACTAGTATGTCTCTAACACTCCCCCCCTTTTTATTTTAGCAAAGGAAGAGGAGACCTCAAGGCATAGAGCTTTCAGCAGAGAATTCTACTGAGAATTTGATTTCTCTTTTTTGGCATCTTCATTGTATTTGTTTATGGTTGCCTACAATTTATGACAAATGATGTTTTCTATTTATTGGTGTTATAAAGCTTCCATTTGGAATAAATATATTTAATTTTTTGGAAGTACGTTGCCGTAAAAATAAACCTGTGAAGTAAATAACGTTGTTGTGTACCATCGAGTCAATTCTGACTCATAGTAACCCTATAGGACAGAGTAGAATTGCCCCATAGGGTTTCCAAGGAGGAACTGGTAGATTTGAACTATGGACCTTTTGGTTAGCAGCCTGAGCTCTTAACTACTTCACCACCAGGGCTCAGAAATAAATAATTGTACAGGTGAAACTCAGGCATGGCAAATGATGGCTCTTGAGTGATTGCAATTTGAGTGATTCCCTTGGGTCCTGGGAGCTCTGCATCTGGCATCATTGGGGTCTTTGTGAACCCAAGAAGCCACTGTCATCTCTAGGTCATAGTGTATAAGCCCATTATACTCCATTGTCTCCACTCTTCTGATGTTCGTGCCTTTATTTGTTCAACCCACATTTACTGAGCACCTACTGGGTGCTGGGCCAAAGACTGAACTTCAGCTCACAGCATCCCGTTAGGAAGCGTCTCACGAGTGATAATGGTACCTGGAAGGAAGCTTGCCAACAAGTAGTAAGCACATGGAATGGGTGTTTACTTATGCCCGTGATAATGTCCCTCTCTTCTGCTTGCATTTCAATGTGCTTCCTGGAGTGAGAGAGAAAGAGATGGAATTGGGATGCTGGGAATTGTACCTTCCCATTGCTACACCCACAAGAGGGTGTTGGTCATATAAACGTGACCTGTCATGTATGTCCTGTTGGAGAAAGCAGAGGTTGATAACTGGTATAGGTTATGGGGCATCAAGAGGATTTTAAACAGAAGGTTGTAAGATCAGGCTTGGAGGTTAGAATGCTTATCCTGGCAGCTGTGAGAACGGACTGGAGGGAAAGAGTCTGGGAAGACAGGAGGTATCTTTGGGCAAGTCCTTGTAAACTTTTTGGGCCTAAGTATCTGTATTGGTTCAAGAGGGCAGATAACATTTTCTCGTGTAACATATAAGAATTTAGGATCAAATTCATAAAATGAAATTATACCATATCATGGGAGAATAGTTAGATGGATTTTCATCAAATGCTGAGGATGTTACTTACAACATGGACTCTGAGGCAAAAGTGACAGTAAATTTGGGGGGCCCTGGGAACACTGAGTCCCCGGGTGGTACAAACGGTTAAGCGTAAGGCTGCTAACCCAATGGTTAGCAGTTGGAATCCACCTAGAGGCACCTCAGAAGAAAAGCCTGGAGATCTACTTCTGAAAACTCAGCCATCGAAAACCCTGTGGAGCAGAGTTCTACTGTGACACATGTGGGGTGGCCGTGAGTCAGAGTCAACTGGACAGCACCTGTTTTTATTTTTATTTTTTGGGGGGGGGGACTTGAGAAAGGCAGTCCCTCTCTCAAGGTGCTGACATATGAGGAACAAGGAGAGGACAGTGTGACTGCTTGTGGAGAGAGACTTGCTCTGGTCAGAGAAGTCAAAGGATGGTGATAAATATGATCCCACAACAAAAGTTGTTAGGACACTCTTGCCAAATTGATTTACAATCCAGCTACTTTTCACAAGGGCAATTCTACATGACTGTGCCAGGAGGAGTTGCTGTAGAGATTTACTTAATGATAGTAATTCTCCCTCAGTTTGCAGGGGTGAAACTAAACATGAAAATGCTTTAAAAAATTTAAGCCCTTATACGTAAAATGACCTAAGATCTAATGTGACGATGGTAGACATTAAAATGCTTCATGGACTACAAAACCCTTGGTTGCACATGACGCTTGTTGGTGCTTCTCTGTGGAGTAGTCTGGGTGTGTCTCTAGTCAAGTGCTCTCTCTTACGGTGTGTGGCTTTATGTTTCTCCACAGCCCTGAGACTGACTTGCCTGCAAACTTGTTGCCATGGAGTTGATTCTGACTCGTAGCACCTGATAGGCCACAGTAGAACTGCCCTATAGGGTTTCCAAGGAGTGGCTGGTAGATTTGAACTGCTGACCTTTTGGTTAGCAGCTGAGCTCTTAACCACTGTGTCGCCAGGGTTCCAACTTGCCTGTAGAAGCAAAAAATGCCCATTGCCCTCAAGTCAATTCCGACTTCATGTGTTAACAGATTAGAACTTCTCCACAGAGATCGCCAGGCCTTTCTTCCTCATGGCTGCTGGGTAGGTTCAAACCACCAACCTTTAGCAGGAAAAAGGGAAAAGCACATTATAGAAAAGCACATTATATGTCCCTTTCCCAGTCATGTTTGTTTTCTTCCTTGGGCTCTGGGCAGCCAAGATTCTTTCCTGGTCACCAAGGAGACTGCTAGGAATTCAGGCAAGAGCATCAATCCTAAAACTGTGCCCCTCCTGTCCCTGGCTCACTCTTGGATTCACATGGTGATTTCCAGCTGCTCTGGACCAAGAGACTTGCAGAAATAAGAACTCAGATAAAATAATTGTCCATAGTAGTGGTTAAAAGCGCTCGCTTGTGCAGTCAGGTGGATGGGTCCAAACCTTGGCTCTGTCACTTGCTGGCCGTGTGGCCTTAGGAGAGCCACTATGTCAGTGTGGGTCCTCCGAGAAGCAGATGTTGCTCTGAGCAGCAACATGCAAGGGTTTTATTAGGGCGGATACCTGTGCGAAAGGAGTCAGACATGATTCAAGTCTGACCCGAGTGAAGGAGGGAGGGAGAAAAGGTTGGGTGGAGGTGTCCCGGACTATCATGCAGTCTAAGGGTGGTGGGACGTCCTTAAGCTAAAGTCAGCTATTAGGGGTGTCCCAGGCCTTCGTGGAACCTCGGTACCTCTGCTGCACTCAGTCGTTGGCAGTGCGATGGATATCACGTCTCAGCAGCCAGAGCCCCTCCTTGTAGCAGGAGGTCTGTCAGGGGCGTTCTCCTGGCTACCATTTAACTCTCACAGGGTGTTACTCCAGTCAAATGAGGCAAGGTGTGCAAAGCACTTTGTATGACACCTGGTATAGAGAAAGCATGCAACACATTGTAACTCTTATCATTACCCAGATACTCTTTTGGACCCAACAGATGAGAGTTTTCCTTATCCTTCTGTTACCAAGCATTCCTTATATCAGAGGCTGCTAATTCAGATGCCTTGGAAATGTGTGAAGTGGGCTGCATAAGACATTAGGAAGTGGTGGGGACTGTGGTAAACTAACGAGCACAGGCCCTGTCTAAAAATGTTTGCAAAGTAAAAACCTGATGCAGCCAAAGAAACACATTGTAGGCTCAATTTGGCCTCTGGCCCTCAATTTGAAACCTCTGTCTTACAGGTCTAATGTCTTAGTTGTCTGGTGCTGCTCTAAGAGAAATACCACAAGTGGGTGGCTTTGACAACCAGAAACTTTTATTCTCTCATAGTTTAGGGGGCCAGAAGTCTGAATTCAGGGTGCCAGCTCTAGGGGAAGGCTTTCTGTCTCTCTTTGCTCTGGTGGAAAGTCCTTGTCCTCTATCTTCTCCCAGCTCTGCTCCTTCACTTCCTTGCTTAATCTGCTCCTTTTATATCTCAAAAGAGATTGACTCAAGACACACCCTACACTAATACAGTCTCATTAATTTAAGAAAGAAAATTCATTCCCAAATGGGATTGTAACCACAGGTATAGGGATCAGGATTTACAACACCTATTTGTTTTATTTTTGGGGACATAGTTCAATCCACAACAATAGTAATTCCTGGTATTCTGAGTTTACATAAATTGGGAAGTGAATTTAATTAAAATGACAACAAAACAGTTGGGTTGATCTCCCCCTCCCCACCCCATAACTAATTTATAGTTTATTTGACTAAACTGAGAGATCTGATTGGTTGATTTTTGGCTTTATACACAACTTCTGTGTTGGTTTAGCTAACAGGTTAAGAATGTGGACTTGGGGAGCTGGATTTCATGGAGTGGGATGTCAACTCTCTCACTTGCTAGCTATGTCTTTGGAACTTAGTTTCCCCATCTGTAAAATGGGGGTAGTAATGATACCTCCTTCATGGGGTTGCTGTGAGGATTTAATAAATGGGAGAAGCTTAGAACAGTGCATAGGCTTAGTAAGGTGGAAAAAATGTTGATATTATTTTAGGGTTGGGTGAGAGAGAGAGAGCAAATTTGGGCTACTAGAGGCCCTCATTGCTTTTCCTTCTGATTTTATTTCACATAAGCTTAAAACTTAATGATCAGTGTTAACACCCAAACAGGAATGAGTTTCTCTTACCCCGGTGATATAATCATATATAATAATGCCACTTACATAAGCTTCCTTACCTCCTTGTTAAATCCACCCACACTCCGCTCTACTTCACACTGTTAAACAATTTTTCTCCCAGAGGGAAAACGACACCCAACTTTACATGAAACATCACTTTAAAGCAGGGATCAATTGGGTGGGGGGAATGCTTAAAAAGGTGGATTTGGCAATGCTTGTGACTGGGGGGAGTAAAGTCTTTCATCTGGAGGTGTTGAGTCAAGCCTGGAGACCTCAGAAGAACCGGGGGAATCATGGAGCTAGAGGCAAACCATGGCCTCTCCCAAATTAGGGAGGCTCCTTCTTTGTCTTAGAGGACCGTGAGTCAGCCATCTGCAGACAAATACAGATCTGCCTCATTTCCTTTCTTGCTTTTTTTTTTCAAATCTGAAACATGTTCTACATGTGATAATGCTTAGAAGACAGAGAAGAACAGAATGCAGGTATGTAAATCAGAACTTGTTCAGTTGTAAGTGTCAGAAATCAATCTCGAACCTTTTCAGTGACTCAGGAGATTACATTGGCTCATATCAGAGGGATGTTCTAGGGGTGAATCAGGTATGGCTATATCCAGGCCTCAAGCAATACTGGCAGGACACCATCTTGTGCTCTCTCTCTCTCTCCATTTCTCCAATAGGCCTTCTCTAGATGAAGGACAGGATGGACATGATTAACTCTGGACTAATCTCTATCAACTAAACAACTCTACTAGAAAAGTTTTTTTCTCAGTGCTCAGGTAGAAAAATCTCAGGAAAGGACTTGATTGGTTGGGTGTATATCACGTGTATATCTCTGAGCCAATCCCTAAGGCTAGGAGTGAGGTGCTCTGATTGGTCAGGTCAGTGAGCCATTGGAAGTGAGATCAAGGTGAGTCCTAACTGAAATACAAAGAATAGCTTTCCCCAAGAAAGGAAGGATTCTGTTCCAGAAGAGAAGGGGATGAATTAACAAAAACAATGGGAGTCACTCTAAGAAGTGAATAAAAATTGCCAATACTTCCACCATTCATAAATGATGACTGTTGACTTCTTGATGTAAATCCTTTCAGGCTTACCCTCCCTCCCCTGCCACACACACAAATGTATTTATACTTATAAGCATGCATTAAACATTTAGAACACTGGAATATCCTAGGCAAATTTTATAAGCTGATTTTGACTGCCTTGCTAAAAAATATTAATTAGATATTTTGAAAGGCAGATGGTCTGTTTTCTTGGTAGGAAAATGAAAGAATACAGACAAGCAAAAATAAAACAAAATGTATGATTGGCTGGGGCCAACAGTAAGATTTTTAAGGAGGCAGGTTAATAGTAGAGTTGAGATTAAAACAAAACATAACACCAGTTGTCACGGAGTTGAAGTTCAACTCATGGCAACCCCAAGTGTGTCTCAGTAGAACTGAGCTCCACAGGGTTTTAAATGGCTGAGTTTTTGGAAGTAGATGACCAGGCCTTTCTTTCTAGGCACCTCAGGGTGAACTCAAACCTCCAACCTTTCTGTTAGCAGCCGAGCATGTTAACCTTTTACACCACCTGGGAACTCCAGGGTTGAGATAAAGAAGTGATAATTTGTTATGTATCTTTTTAGGATACCCTGGAGCCCTGCTTTGCATGCTTTGCATATTTATGATTATTGACTCATTACTTGAAATGACTTATTTAAAGTTACTTTATTTATTTTAGGCATACAAAAAACCACAAAGAATAACGTTGCTCAGCTTAAGAAATATAACAAGCCCAATGCAATCCCCTGTGGCCTCCTCTCTAGTCTTGTGCCCCTTCATTTTTCCCTCTCTTCCCAGTGGTGACCTCTATCCTTAAGTGGTGTCTTTTATTGCCATGCATATTTTTATACTTTTATTGCTTATGATTATTAACACACAGCATTGTGTTGTGATATTAAACGATGCAGAAAGCATCAAAAGAAGATGGGAGGAATACACAGAGTCACTATACCGAAAAGTATTCAACCATTTCAAGAGGTGGCATATGATCAGGAACCGATGGTACTGAAGGAAGAAGTCCAAGCTGCTCTGAAGGCATTGGCGAAAAACAAGGCTCCAGGAATTGATGGAATATCAATTGAGATGTTTCAACAAACAGATGCAATGCTGGAGGTGCTCACTCATCTATGCCAAGAAATATGGAAGACAGCTTCCTGGCCAACTGACTGGAAGAGATCCATATTTGTGCCTATTCCCAAGAAAGGTGATCCAACCGAATGTGGCAATTATAGAACAATATCATTAGTATCACACACAAGCAAAATTTTGCTGAAGATCATTTAAAAGCAGCTGCAGCAGTATATTGACAGGGAACTGCCAGAAATTCAGGCTGGTTTCAGAAGGGGATGTGGAACCAGGGATATCATTGCTGATGTCAGATGGATCCTGGCTGAAAGCAGAGAATACCAGAAGGATGTTTCCCTGTGTTTTATTGACTATGCAAAGGCATTGTGTGTGGATCATAACACATTATGGATAACATTATGATGAATGGGAATTCCAGAACACTTAATTGTGTTCATGAGGAACCTGTACATAGATGAAGAGGCAGTTGTTTGAACAGAACAAGGGAGTACTGCATGGTTTATAGTCAGGAAAGGTATGCATCAGGGTTGTATCATTTAACCATACCTATTTTTTTTTTATTCAGTCTGTATGCTGAGCGAAATAATCGGAGAAGGGGGACTATATGAAGAAGAACAGGGCATCAGGATTGGTGGAACACTCATTAACAACCTGCAATATGCAGATGACACAACCTTGCTTGCTGAAGGTGAAGAGGACTTGAAGCACTTACTAATGAAGATCAAAGACCACAGCCTTCAGTATGGATTACACCTCAACATAAAGAAAACAAAAATCCTCACAACTGGACCAATAAGCAACATCGTGATAACTGGAGAAAAGATTGAAGTTGTCAAGGATTTCATTTTACTTGGATCCAGGATCAACACTCATGGAAGCAGCAGTCAAGAAATCAAAAGACACATTGCATTGGGTAAATCTGGTGCAAAGGACCTTTTAAAGCATTGAAAAGTGAAGATGTCACCTTGAAGACTAAGGTGCGCCTGACTCAAGCTGTGGTATTTTCAATCACAACGTATGCATGTGAAAGCTGGGCAATGAATAAGGAAGACCGAAGAATTGATGCCTTTGAATTGTGGTGTTGGCGATGAATATTGAATACTCCACAGACTGCCAAAAGAACGAACTAATCTGTCTCGGAAGAGGTACGACCAGAATGCTCCTCAGAAGCAGGGATGGCGAGATTGCATCTTACATATTTTGGGCATGTTGTCAGGAGGGATCAGTCCCTGGAGAAGGACATCATGCTTGGCAAAGTACAGGGTTAGCAGAAAAGAGGAAGACCTTAAATGAGATGGATTGACACAGTTGCTGCAACAGTGAGTGGGCTCAAGCATAACGATTGTGAGCATGGCGCAGAATCAGGCAGTGTTTCGTTCTGTGGTACGTAGGGTCGCTATGAGTTGGAACCGACTCAACGGCATCTAGCAACAACAATAATTGTGTTGCATAGTTTTAAACTTTAGATAGAATCCCAGCGTACATATCATTTCAGGACTTGCTTGTCTTTAGCTAAGTGTTGTCATTTTGCAATTTATTTGCGTTGATATAAGTTGTTTAACTTATTTTACACTAGAATTAATTCATTACTGTTAGTGTTTCATTATACAGCTCTACTGTGATTTATGTATCCATTCTGTAGATGGACATTTAGGTTGTTTCTTTTTTCTGCTGTCATGAGCATCGCTGCAGTCAATATCGCTGTACCTTTCTTCTTGTGCACACTGATGGTGATTCTCTAGGCACAGGGTATATACCCAGGAGCAGAATCGCTGGACTATAGACTCCATGCATCTTTAACTTTACTAGATTTCACCAAATTGCTCTGCAGAGCAGTTGTACCAGTTTATACTCTTACCCACAGTACATAAGAGTTTCTGTTTTTCCAACATTTGGTTTTGTCAGACTTGTAGTCTTTGCTAGTTTGATGTGTGTGAAATGCAGGTCTTTCTCAGCAAATGTTTGATCCAGAAGAGATGAAATCATCTATCTTGTTCACCACTGTTTCCTTGGTACTTAGCACAGCCCCTAGAACATAGCAGATGCTCAAATCTTTTTGATTGACCAACAGCAACACAGTTTCCTGGCTCCTTCCACGTAAAGTTTCCTTAAAATTTGCTGGACAAGACACTCATTCTGTTGGGAGTCTTGCTTCTATTTCACTCTTCCTAAGGAACTAAAAAAAGGAAAGTTCTTGGGGACTAGTTTTTGGCTCCTTGCTTACCATTCATCAGAGTAGTGGTCTCAAACTTCAAAGGCATTAGAGCCACCTGGAGAGTCTGTGAAAAGGCAGATTTCTGGACTCCACCCCCAGAGTTTCATGTTCAAGAAGTTTAGGGTGGGGCCTAAGTATTTGCCTTTCTCACAAGTTCATGGGTGATGGTACTGGTCTGGAAACCACACTTTAAAGCCATTGTAATTGAGAAGCGTTTAATCCAGACATTCTGTGTGGAATGCCCTTAAAGGGAGTAAAGGCAAAACTTGAGAAGTCATTCCTAAAGGGATAAAGAAAGGAAAAACTCACATCTGGCTCCACTTGACTGAAGCAGGGAAAGGAGAAGCCTGAATTCCAGGTCCCTGGAATGTTCAAGATGGTGGCTCTTATAGAGACTGACTCAATTCAATAAGAATATATTGGGCACTCACTGGGAAGTTTTCACCAACCCACAAATCTTCCATGAGCTTTCAAGCCATGGTCTTCTTTTATTTCCATAGATACTCAATTCTGAGACTCTCTATATCTTCTCTATGTCCTTGTTCTCCTTCTCTTCCTCTTCTTCTTCTCCCTCTTCCACCTCCTCCTCCATCATAGTCATCATCATCAAACATAAATTTAATTCAAATGTGGACTTGACCAAGTCTTAATATCATAATAAAGATACTAAAAAAGAAAAAAAATCCAAACCTGTGGTCGTCTAGTTGATTCCAACTCATAGCGACCCTATAGGACAGAGTAGAACTGCTGCATAGGGTTTCCAAGGAGGACCTGGTGGATTTGAACTGCTGACCTTTTGGTTAGCAGCCAAGTTCTTAACCACTGTGCAACCAGGGTTCCATAATAAAGATAGTTACCATTTATTGAGGACTTAATTACCAAGCACTTTTGCGAGCATTGTCTCATTTAATCCTCACAAAAACCTAGGAAATAGGTATCTCTGTTATATCCATTCTGTAGATGAAACTCAGAAATTATACAGCCAGTGAAGGATAGAGCTGGGACACAAACCCAGGTCTCTCCTCTAGTGTCTTGTTCTTCATTGCTACTGTAGTTTCTTAGTTTCATCATTCATTCATTCACCAATTATTTACTGAGCACCTACTAGCTTCTAGGCACTATGCTGGTGGTGTGGACAAATAAGGCAGACAAAACTCCTGCTGTAATGGTGTATACAGTCTACTATTCTTATCTGTACAAGGAGATGATTCTACCTCTCTCTCAGGCTTGCTGTAAAGAGTAGGGAAACCTGTGCCTGGTATATAGTAGGTGGTCAATAAATGTTGGCTCCTGATCTCTTTTGTCTCCCAAGAAGTCTCGTTATATATGCAGGAAAGAACTATTGGAGCCAATTCCAAGAGACTAAGTTCTTTCTAGAAAGAGGCATCACACCACCCTTAAAATTCACGCAACCACACATCGGCCCATCTAAACAAATGCTCAGTTTTCTGGTCTTTGTGGGGAAGGCTTGTGTTCTTCCTCTCTTTTGCCTCCTCATCCTTCCACCTCCCTCCCTGTTTTAGCCAGTAGCTCAGAACATACATGAGTCTCAAGCCAAAGGCACTGGGCGATTGCTTTAAGAAATTCTTTGTGCAGTTTTGAGAGATAAAAAATGGAGAAATACAGGCTCCAGGCAACTGACGTGTTGGAGAATAGGGGAAGATAAAGGACCATGTCACTTAGGAGGATGTGTTTGCCTAGGCAATGAGGGGAAAATAAGTAACAAACGTCTACTTACGGGTGTTTCCCTTCAAGTCTCTGGAGATTTGGAAGAACCT
This sequence comes from Loxodonta africana, assembly GCF_030014295.1. Lineage (NCBI taxonomy): Eukaryota > Metazoa > Chordata > Mammalia > Proboscidea > Elephantidae > Loxodonta > Loxodonta africana. The sequence goes on along the minus strand of NC_087353.1, from coordinate 74,708,855 downwards.
GGATAGGACAAATGGACGTTTTAGGAATGCACGCTGCTGTTTCTGTAATTTCCATCTTTGAAGGCTTTAACTCCAACTTCGCTGCCTGGGTTCTAGTCATTTCTTTCTCAGGCTTAATTTTAATGTTTTCTTTTTTTCCCCAGGAAGAAAGTTTAACTCTGTAACGTAAACAATGCACTGAAGCCCAAACTGGAAATCTCTCACTGCAGACAAGATAGTCCAGGAGGAAAACGTTGGAGAAAAATTGCACGTTTCTTTCCAGAGACTTAGCAGAAGCAAGATCTGTAACAGGCATTGGAACTTTTCCATCCAGAGGAATGGAAAGGATCCACGAGGATTCTGTTCTTATCTGAAGACTGTGATGGGTTGAGAGCTTTAGTTCTGCTGCTCACCAACTCTGTGACCTTGGGCAAGTACTTGACCTCTCAGAGCACCAGCTTCCTTGTCTGTGGAAAGGGGACCCTGAAAAGAAACACACACACACACACACACACACACACACACACACATTATGGAGTTATTTTGGTGGGGAAGATTAAATAAGATAAAATTTAATGATTCTTAGCATGGTGTCTGGAGCATATTTATGTTCTATAAATAGGAGGAAAAATTTCTTAGCATCACAACTTTTTCCTTTGAAAGTGTTCTGAAGCTCATACAGTGGTGCAGGGACGTGGAGTCCTACAGACTTGGCTCCATCTTTTCATCTGGCCACCTTTGGGACATAGGGGGAAGTTATTTTTCTGTCTGAGACACTGATTCCTGTTAATTTGGCAGGGAAGAGAAGCCGGGGGAAGAGTGGGGAATTTTTCAGGCCCAAAGAAATAGTGTATAGTATACTATATGCAGGAAACCCTGGTAGCAGTTCAAATCTACCAGGTCAGCAATTCAAATCTACCAGGTGTTCCTTGGAAACTCAATGGGGCAGCTGTACTCTGTCCTATAGGGTCACTATGAGTTGGGATTGACTCGATGGCAGTGGGTTTGGTTTTTGGTTTATACTAAATGTAATATATTCTCTTTCTCTCTCTATAAAACATACTAATATGTCCTATTTTATTTATTATATATTCACCATATAATTGTATTTTAATATATAAGAAACTTTTCATCTATACTATATTGCATATAGTATATTTTATAGTATGTATACCACACATACACTATATAATATGGCAACGGGATGTACTGTCAATATATCAATGTAATATAGTAGAGATGAAAATTTCTTATAAACTGTAAAGCTATAATTAATAGAAGATAGAAGCTCTGGTAGTGCAATGACTAAGCACTGAGCTGCTAATCGAAAGGTTGGTGGTTCAAACCCATCCAGCTGCTCGGCAGGAGAAAAGACCTGGTGATATACCCCCATAAAGATTACAGCCTAGAGGCCTGTGGGGCAGTTCCGTTCTGTCATGTTGGGCAGCTGTGAGTCAGAATCAGCTTGAAGGCACCTAATAACAACAGCAATTATTCACATAGAGAAATAAATGACAGATAAGGTTTAAATTATGACCTAGACTCATATTATTTTACATTTTACAATTTCCCCCTTAACCCTGAAATTCTTCTCGTCAGTTCACTTAATGGCACCAACCTCCTCCTGGGTTGTATGCCAAGAAACCAGGAGTCACCATTGTTCCTCCCCACCCCCATGCTCCCCAATCCAATGCTTTGGAAAGTCCTATTGGTTCTGCCTCTGAAGCTCGGCCCAGGTCCATGCATTTCTCCGCATCTCCTATCACCGCCTGTCATGAATTGAATTATGTCCCCACCCCAAAATGTGTTAACTTGGTTAGGCCATGATTCCCAGTATTCTGTGGTTGTCCTCCATTTTGTGATTGTAATTTTATGTTAAAGAGGATTAGGGTGGGATTGTAACACCCTTACCAGGTCACATCCCTGATCCAATGTAAAGGGAGTTTCCCTGGGGTATGGTGTGCACCACCTTTTATCTCTCAAGAGAGTTGGGAACCTCATACCACCAAGAAAGCAGTGCCAAGAGCAGAGCGTGTCCTTTGGACCTGAGATTCCTGCGCTGAGGTGCTCCTAGACCGAGGGAAGACTAATGTATCTCAAGGACCTTCCTTTAGAACCGACAGAGAGAGAAAGCCTTCCTGTGGAGCTGGTGCCCTAAACTCAGACTTCTAGCCTACTGATATAGTAGCACTAGATGACTGAGACAGTGCCCTAGTACAGGCCCATCACTGCATGCCTGGATGACAGCAGTAGCCTCTTAAATGTTCTCCTTGCACCCTCCCCCACCTCTTTATCATCCACTCTCCATGTAGTAGCCAAAGTTTTTATTTTTATTTTGTCGTTGTTGTTGAGAATATACACAGCAAACATACACCAATTCAACAACTTCTACATGTACAATTCAGTGACACTGATTACATTCTTTGAGTTGTGCAACCATTTTCACCCTTTTTTTCTGAGTTGTTCCTTCCCATTAATATAAACTTACTGCCCCTACGGATCCTATCACTTCTGTCTTCTTACTGTATACTCTCTTGATGTGTAAAACCAAACCCGTTGCTGTTGAGTTGATGCCAACTCATAGCCACTCTATTGGACAGAGTAGAACTGCCCCATAGAGTTTCCAAGGAGTGGTTGGTGGATTCAAACTGTCTTAACCACTGTGCCACCAGGACCCCATCTTGATATATATATATATATATATATATATATATATATATATATATATATATATATATATATATATAACAACCTATATATATATGTTTTTAGCATCAAAATCCCCTGAATGAGAGGAATTCCCCAAGAGTGCCTAGAACTGTGTCTGGCACAAAACAGTTTACCATTATTAATAATAGTAATAAATATTACTATTAATTTTATTATTATAAACAGTACTATGTGAGTATTAAATCCCTTCATGAGAAAAGGCTTAGCTAGTGAGAAATTATGTCGCTGTTGCTTATGCAGCATTATGAAGTAGCAGGCATGTGCTAAGGTGCTTGGTTTTGTTGTTGCTGTTTTGTTTTCATTGTTTAATTTTATCTCACTTAATCCTCAGCATCACAGGAATGCTTTGAAGTTTGTATTATTTCCAAAGGGGACCCGAGCCCAGTGGAATTAATGATACTGGCACTAAGAGGAGGCAGAGGCATTAAATGAGTGAGTGAGAGGACACCATGATGATCTATGTTACGTTGTATCAGAAGACAAAGCATTAAGTTCCAAACGGGGATTTAATGGTGGAAAGCCAGGCGCTTGGAAAGGTGAGGCATCCAGCTGCGGCTCCCAGAAGAGTCCTTATCCAGGGTCATCCTCGGAGGTTCTGAAATTTATTTTATTAGGGAAGGCAACCTTCCCCCAACCCCCATTCCGCACAAATCCAGGCCTGAGGAATCCAAGGAATGCCCCCCCTCCACTTGGTTCTCAGGCACAATCTGTTTCCATGGGACCACAAGTGTCCCTGGCAGATGAGGTCTGTACCTTTTACAGTGTCAGTGACAAACCTATAGCCAACTCAGACTTATCATCTCATTTTCTGGCTTCTGGGACCTCCGGACACCATGTGGAGCACTCACACCCACGTGCCCTTTTGTTTATGGTTTCTATTGAGCCTTCTCAGCCCGCAGCTGGTTCAAGCCCTCGGCAGGAAGTAATCTTCAAAGTAAATCCTCTTCTCACTGGGGCACATTCCTCAAAGGTCCACTCCAAGGGCTGGGATATTGCCTGCGACCTGCTTAGAGCATTGATCAGCTCTAAGTTGTCCAGGCCCACTAAGCCAAGGTTTTTTTCTTTTAAAAAGAAAAAAAAGGTAAAACAAAAAGGGGAGAAGTAATGTGTGTGTTTGGTAGGGGCTCTTTCATACCAATACCCAAAATAAAACAAAATCAAGCGCTTTGCCGTCACGTTGATGCTGACGTATGGTGACCCCATGTGTTACAGGGTAGAACCGATCCATAGGGTTTTCTTGGCTGTAATCTTTTATGGAAATATGCCAGGCCAGGCCTTTCTTCTGTGACACCATTGGGTGAATTCGAACCACCAAACTTTAGGTTAGTAGCCTGGAAGTGTCTTGATTTCTGGAGCTGCCAATTGGATGAAGTTGACATATCCTTATTTCTGGCACAGAAATATTCTGAGTAGTTCTTGAACCAGGGATTTGGGGACAGGGCAGAGATCAGTCTATTCCCAAGGGTATCTGGGAACAACTTAATAAAACAACTTAAATAAAAACACGGGTTGGACGTTGGGCTTGGGATGGGACGTGGAGAGTTTACAACAGCTTCTCAGATGCATGTCGGGCCGTGTGCTGAGAACATCACCTGCATTATTTCACTGATCCCTAACGGCCCTCTTGGTGGGGGCTATGGTGTCCCCATTTTACAGATGAAGAAGTTGAGGCTCAGAGAGGTTATGTCACTATATAACTTGCCCTAGGTCACATGGCTAGTGAGTGGTAGAGCCAGGATTTGAATCCAGATCCTTTTTAGATTTTATTAGAATTCACCATTTTAAGCATACTTTTTAATGACTTTTAGTAAGTTTACAAAGTCATGCAACTATCACCACAATCCAGTTTTAGGAATTTCTGTTACTCCAGAAAAAAAATCCCTCATGTTCATTTGCATTGAATCTCCGTTCCTACCCCTAACCAGTTGCCATGGCGTCAGCTCCGACTCATGGGAAGCCCACGCATGTCAGAGTAGAACTGCGCTCCATAGGGTTCTCAATGGTTGATTTTTTTGGAAGTAGATTGCCAGGCCTTTCTTCCGAGGTATCTCTGAATGGACTTGAACCTCCAGCCTTTCTGTTAGCAGCAGAGATTGTTAACCATTGGCACTGCCCAGGGATTCCATTCCTACCTCTTCGGCAACCGCTAGTCTGTTTTATGTCACTATAAATTTACCTTTTCTGGACATTTCAAATATAAATGAAATCATACAGTATGTGGTCTTTTCAATCTGGCTTCTCTTACTTCCCAGAGGTACATCTGTGTTTTTGCGTGTATTAGTCATTTATTCCCTTGTATTATTGAATAGCATCCTGTTGTATGTATGTATCACATTTTGCATTTTCATTTACCAGTCAGTAAGACATTTGGATCGTCACCACTTTTTGTCTGTTATCAACAATGCTGCGTTGAACATTTGCGTACAGGTTTTGTGTGGACATATGTTTCATTTCTCTTGGGTAGATTCCCAGGAGTGGAATTGCTGGGTTGTGTGGTAGCTTTAGGAGCTCTGGTGGTGCAGTGGTTAAAGCACTTGGCTGCTCACTGGAAGGTTGGCAGTTCAAACCTACCAGCCACTCTGCAGGAGAATGATGTGGCAGTCCACTTTGGTAAAGATTTACAGTAGTAAACCCTATGGGGCAGTTCTACTCTGTCCTGTAGGGCTGCTTGGGGTTGGAATCAACTCGACAGCAATGGGTATGGTAGCTTTATGTTTCATTTCAAGACCTTTTATTTTCTGCTTTGAATTTCTTTTGATATGATGTGTTTTCATTAATGGAAGTATGCTAAGCCATGGGTTAGTTCTACTCTGTCCTATGGGGTCACTATGAGTTGGAATTGGCTTGGCAGCAACGGGTTTTGGTTCTGGAATAACACATTAGGATGCAGGGTAATACTCATGCTCCTTCGGTGTTTTTCTCTTTTTGTTTATCTGGTGTGTCTTTTTCATGGCCTCGGCTTCCCTGGAATGTTTGATGATTCTCTGCTGGTGCGCACTTTTGTATTTTAGATTCTCTTTTAGCCTGTCTTTGGATCCTTCTACTTCCTCTGATGATGGTGAGGCAGAGACCAGATGAGATGCCGTGGAGAAGGGCAGTTGGCCTGTGGTCTGTCTTCTGTGTGTGACTATCTTTTCCTTCTGGAGATCCCATGGCCCCAGTGCCCACATTCATCACTTCCTCTGGATACAAACACTGCTGCTGCTGATGCCCCTGCAGGTGGAGACAGGTTCCTCCAGGCTGGGCATTTTTCCAGTTAATCAATCACTCTGACAAATGCCCAAGGGCTCCCTCCTGTTCCTGAATCTGCTAAACTTGGTGCTACCTCTGTGGCCATCTTTTAGCCTTTTTTCAAACTATGGCCCATTAGTAGGTTATGCAATCAATTTAGTAGGTCATGACCAAAAAAAAAAAAATGTTGCTATTGAGTCAATTCCGACTCATAGTGACTCTATAGGACAGAGTAGAACTGACCCACGTGGTTTCCAAGGAACGGCTGGTGGATTTGGACTGCCGACCTTTTGGTTAGCAGCCAAGCTCTCAACCACTGCACCACCAGAGCTCCAGGTTGTGACAAGCATGAAAAAAAGTGCATATCAGAGTGCATTGCATATAATATGGGTAAATAAGTATTGCTTTGTGAAACTTTTAAGTTATGTTGTTTTTAGGTGCCGTCAAGTCGGCTCTGACTCATAGTGACCCTGTGTATAACAGAACGAAATGTTGCCTGGTTCTGTGACATCCTCACCATGGTAGGTATATGTGAGCCCATTGTTGCAGCCACTGTGTCAATCTGTTGAGGGTCTCTTTTTCACTGACCCTCTACTTTACCAAGCATGATGTCCTTCTCCAGGGATTAGTCCCTCCTGGTAACATGTCCAAAGTAAGCAAAATGAAGTCTCGCCATCTTCAAATCTAAGGAGCATTCTGGCTGTACTTCTTCCGAGACAGATTTGTCTGGTCTTCTGGCAGTCTATGGTATATTCGATATTCTTCGCCAACAGCATAATTCAAATGCATCAATTCTTCTTCGGTCTCCCAGCTTTCACATACATGTGAGGAGATTGAAAATACTATGGCTTGGATCAGGTGCACCTTAATCCTCAAAGTGACACTTTGCTTTTTAGCACTTTACAGGGGTCTTTTGTAGCAGATTTGGCCAATGCGATGTGTTGTTTGATTTCTTGACTGCTGCTTCCATGGACATTGGTTGTTGATTCAAGTAGAATGAAATAATTGGCAGCTTTAAATCTCCTCCATTTATCATGATGTTGCTTATTGGTTCAGTTGTGAGGATATTTGTTTTCTTTATGTAGAGGTATAATCCATACTGAAGGCTGTGGTCTTTGATTTTCATCGGTAAGTGCTTCAAGTTATCTTCACTTTCCACCCACAAGGTTGTTTCATCTGCATATCACAGGTTGTTAATGAGTCTTCCTCCAACCCCAATGCCATGTTCTTTTTTATATAGTTCAGCTTCTAGGATTATCTGCTCAGCATACAGATTAAACAAGAATGCTGAAAGACTATGACACCGGAGCACACCTTTTCCGATTTTAAACCACGTTGTTACCCATAAGGTTTTCACTGGCTAATTTATTTCAGAAGTGGATTGCCAAGTCGTTTTCCCTAAGTTGTCTTAGCCTATATATGTGTGTGTTTTATATTTATATATAGAAATTTTTTTTTCAAATTTTTTATTGCAATCTCAGTGCTAGGGTTTTTTTTTTTTATTGTGGTAAATATATATGCAACAAGTCATTTGCCATTTCAGGCATTGCTAGTTTTTCTGTCTGTTTAATTTTTTTTCATTCTCAGGAGACTGGATCCTACTTACATTCAATCTGTTAGGGATTCCTTAGTATTTCTTGTCTATTGATGGGACTCTTCGTTTTTTCTCAGCAAGGTCAGGGATTTCTGTTTCTTCTTCCTCAGCCTTTTCTGTCTTTCCATATCATTTGGGACAGGCGAGAGAGTATAACCATGTGCTCAGTCTGCCATCTTGGGCCAGGCCTGCAGATCAAGTTCTAGGCTGTAAGAGGAGACTGAGACCTCATACGTCCTCCTCATTCATGACGTGCTTTGTGTGGGCAGCTTGAATATGCCATTCTTCCACGTGCCTGGGCAATGGCACACTGGGTCCAGGGTACATAAGAAAGCTAGCAAGCCACGTTTATTGTACATTAACCCTGTGTTAGTATTCCTACGTACGGTTTTGTTGCACCGTCACAATACTACTGCAAGTTCGACAAGGAGACTGAGGTTCAGAGTGATGAAATTGTTTGAGGCCACACATTTACCAATAATAACCGACTTTTGGGGGCATACACCATGTGCCAAGACCTAGCCTACACTGTTGTTGTTGTTGTTAGGTGCCGTCGGGTCGGTTCTGACTCATAGTGACTCTGTACACAACGGAACAAAACACTGCCCAGTCCTGAACCATCCTCACAATCACTGTTATGCTTGAGCCCATTGTTGCAGCCTACACTACCTCATTTAATTCTGACAGCAGCCCAAGAGGTGAATATTACTATTTTACCCACTTTTTCAGATAATCTCGCTGAACCTCAGAAAGATTAAGTGTCTTGCCCAGGATCACAGGTATTTAGCTAAGGACCATTCCCACCTAGGAGGGTGTTATGGAGTGAATCATGTCACTCAAAAATATGTGCTCTAAATCCTAACCTCATTGCCTGTGGTTATAATCTCATTTGGGAATGGGTTATGTTTGTTATGTTAATGAGGCAGGATTAGTGTAAGGTGTATCTTGAGTAAATCTCTTTTGAGATATAACAGAGATTAAACTAAAGCTGGAAATCCTGGTGGTGTAGTGGTTAAGTGCTATGTCTGCTAACCAAGAGGTCAGCAGTTCAGATCCACCAGGCACTCCTTGGAAACTCTATTGGGCAGTTCTACTCTGTCCTATAGGGTAGGTATGAGTCAGAATCAACTCGACGGCACTGGGTTTGGTTTTTTGGTGGTTTAGCAAGCAGAAAATGGGGTAAGATAGATGCCAAGACACATGGAGATCTTCAAGGAACCAGGATGTAGAAGCTGAAGAGACAAGGACCTTTCTCTAGAGACGACAGAGAGAGAAAGCCTTCCTCTAGAGCCAGCGCTCTGAATTCAGACTTCTAGACTCCTAAACTGTAAGGAAGCAAATTTCCGTTTGTTAAAGCCACCCACTTGTAGTATTTCTGTTACAGCAGCATTAGATAACTAAGACAGAGTGTTAGGGAAGATCTTTCTGAAAAAGGGGCATTTTGGCTAAGGCCTGGCTGATGAGTATGAGTTAGCTGGGTAGGGGTGAAATCAGTGTTCTGGGGGAGTGAAGAGCTTGTGCAAGGCCTGGAGGCACATTGATAAAAACCCACAGTGGCTGGAACAAAGAGCACAAGTGGATGAATGGTGCAAAATGGAACTAAGAGAGGGTCGGGAGCCAGGCCACGAAGATTTCGTAAACCATAGTAAGAAGCGTGAATGTTGTATGAGGGGCAACTGACAGACATTGAAAGGTTTAAGCTGGGGGAGTGAAAGGATCAGATTTATGGTTTGGTAAAGACCCCTCTGGTTGCTCTTTGGAGAATTCAAAGGAGGAAGTAGGGACGGTAGTGATGAGACAGTTTAGATGGCTGTTGCTGTAAATCCAGGATCACTCCTGAATGTCCCCACACATGACTTAGGTCTGGGTGGTTTTTTTGCCCCCCAGTCTTTAATTGTGGTAAATATATATGTAACAAAACATTTGATATTTCAACAATCTTCACAGGTACAGTTCAGTGACATTAATTATATTCACCACGTTGTTCAGCCATTACCCTAATTCGTTCCCAAATTATAACATCACCCTTAACAGAAGCTCAGTGTCCCCTGAGCATTGAGACCTTCTTTTCTCCTCTGTCCCTCCCACCCCTGGCAACCACTGATAAACTCTGTTCTCTATATATTTGCCTCTTCTAGATATTTCATGTAAGTGGGATGAAAAATACAATATTTGTCCTTTTGTTACTGACTCATTTCACTGGTTTTCAAGGTTCATCCATGTTGTAGAATGTATCTGGACTTCATTTTTCTTTACAGGCAGAGTAATGTTTCCTTGTATGTATGTACCACATTTTACATATCTATTCATCATCTATTGGTGGTCCTTTGGGTTGTTTTCATCTTTTGTGAGTAGTACTGCAATGAACCTTGGTTACAAGTATCTGTTTGCATTCCTGATTTCAGTTATTTTGGGTCTATACCTAGGAGTGGAGTTGCTGGATCTATGCTTAACTTTTTGAGGAATTGCCAAACTATTTTTCACAGGGGGCTGTACCATTTTACAATCCCATCAGCAATGGGTGAGAGTTTCTATTTCTCCACATATTTGTCAACACACATTGTCTTCTTTTTTTAAAAAAAAAAATGATAGCCATCTTAGTGAGTGTGAAGTGATATCTCATTGTGGTTTTTGATTTGCTTCTCCATAATAACTAATGATGTTGAATATCTTTTCATGTGCCTATTGATATTTTTGTATTTCTTTCAGTTCCTTTGCCAATTCTTTGATTGGGTTGTTTGTCTTTTCGTCGTTAAGTTGTAAGAGTTCTTTATATATTCTGGATATGAAACTTTTATCTCATATACGGTTTCCAATTTTTTTCTTTCAACCTATATGTTGTCTCTTCAGCTTGGGTCTGTTGTTGATTCACAAACTGAACCATGAGAAGGAGGGAGGTATTTTTTCCCCTGAGGCAATATAAGCAAGAATGGGAGGAGAGAGGAAAAGAAGGAAAGAGGAAAAAGAGGATTTACGTGTAAGCTCAAGTGAGACGGAGACCTACAATATGAGTGATAAAAAACAGAAAAAAGAGGGAGAAAGATAAATGTGGGATTCATTCTTTGTTTGAACATCTGTTGGGTGCAGGTGCTAAGATGAATATTATGGTCCTTTGCTCAAGGAGCTCACAGTTATATATGTGATAAAGACAGAAACAAATAATGAAAGTAAAATGTAATATTGATGCTAACTGCCACATATTGAGCATTTGCCATGTAATAGGAACTGTGGTAAACACCTTATATGCATTCTCTTGTTTAATTTTCATAATAAGTCTAGGAGAGTAGGACTATCATTCACCTTTTTTTACTGATCAGGAACCTGAGGTTCAGAAAAGTGAAGTAACTCACCCAATATTAGGAATTTGATGAATGGCAAGTACTGTATTAGGAATATTTTAAAAAATGATAGGAGACATAGAGTGAATGGCTGGCCGTCTCTGTTACCTGAAGAGAAAGAAAAAAGGCGATGGGACATGTTGTTACCAGTGCTAGCCATCAGGTGGCGCTATCAACCTAGGACAGCTTGGTTGCTGTGCTGATTGTAAACATCTGCCCCTCTGTAATCTGCTCTGACTGTTGGGGCTGGGAGTTTGCAGACTATATTCCCCATGAGTTTCTGAAGCTGGCTTTCTCTTAGGTTCTGACAATACAGTGGCCTGGCAGGAAATCAGAAGTTAGGAAAAGAGGAAAATTTTTGTAGCTGTAGAAGCAGCAGGGGTGGTGTGATTCCAGACTCCAGTAGCCCAGGCAGAGGCAGCACCTTTTATGTAGTCCTGGCCCTGATTGAGGTGGCTCCTCTTTGTTAAATCCAGAACTGACTATAGCAAATCTCCAACAGTGCAAGATTAGGTGGGGACTCATGGGCTCCAGCCTAGGGGCATTAAAGCTTCTGATCTTTCGTTATCACCCTTTTTTCATTTTTGCTCCCCAGACCTCTTCTTCCAATTGCTCTTCTACCCACCCCTAACTCTCATAACCAATTCCTTTGTTTGAAATACCTAGAGTAGTTTCTACTTTGGTGTACCATCGTTTTCTGAAACATGAGCATAGGAAACCATGTGTCCTGGGGTGGATAGGAAGAGGGAAATAATGAGAAATTGCCCATTTCTATGTGTAAGAAAGAAATTGGCTAACCTTAATTCTACAGGCCCAGGAGGGCCCCAAATTGTATTAATTACTTATTATTATTGGTGCTTTGAACACAGCTGCTCAATGATAATTGGTAATTAGATAATAATAGGATTCCAGGTAATTGATTCTAAGACTTTCCTTGGGACTTTTACTTTCTATTTTGTCCTGAAGACAGGCTGAAATGAACCAGTGATATACTGCATTAATTTAATTGGGCATCAACCAATCCAGGAATTCTGCTTCTTTCTCTCCTACCCTGGCTTCCCACATGAAGTTAGTGACCCCAGAATGTATGCAAGCTAAGTGCTAAGCTACACTGCCCACAAAATGGTGACCTTTTGACACAAATGCCCTTAGCTCTTCATCCTTGTCCTAGCTAACCTATTTCTTGAGTCCACATGGACCCTTCTATTGAAGCCCATCAGGATCCAGAATTTTGCAGATGACGTCAGGAGGAGTGATTAGGACTGGAAAAAAAGGTACCCGGGCACAGTTGCTAAAATGTCTTCTGAGGTCTGCAACAGCCCCCAAGGTCTCTGTTGATTACTTTAAGCAAAGCTCTTCAGCTTCTCTGCAGGGAACTTCTCTCTAAGTGACTACAATCAGGTTAGGCAGGCAGCTGAGGAAACAAGGCTGAACAATGGGTTTTCCATTCAAGTTAGTTCATATCAGCAAGAAGCCCTAAATCTAGTTCTTTTTCAGCCTTGCTTGTCGATGAAGGCAAGAGTCAGTCACGCTGAGGAGAAAAATAGGCCATTATCACCAAAGAAGGCACCTGTCCTAGATTTCAGGGATGTGAGTTGTCCTGGGTGGTTTCAAGGTCTCAGTGGGATGGTCTGCTGATATCATCTCAAACCTGTGTATCTTCAGCCAGGAAGGCCATGAATGCGGAGATGGATTCTTCATGGAGCCAGACCCTATGAACTGAAATCGGAAGCCTCAGAATTGTGTCAGATTTTCTGCTTTTCCCCATTCTTCAGTAAAGAAATCCTAGGTTCTTATAAACTTAAGCCACATCCATTTCATTTCAGTCATACAACTAGCCTGGTCTTTATCACACTAGTTCAGAAGAAGAAGTGCCTTCTTTGAGCCAGGCAGGCAACATTCAGGTCCCAGCTGGACCTCATGAGAGTTGTGAGCTTTGGGCAATCCATTTCACTTCTTAGAAGCTCCATTTCTCCGCGTGTAAAATAGGAAAGGCACTAGAGGCTGTACTACTTACCTCAAGGGTTGTGTTGGGTATCAAAGGGGGTAATGTAATGTATGCTCTGGGTAAACTGTAATTCTCAACTGTCTGGGTTTGTGTCTGTGCCTTCAGATATTAGAAATTGTGGCAGCACACAAAAAGGGGTTACATTTTAACCACAAATGTTATATTTTTATCTACTAATCATTTGTTGTACCCTACTGTCATTGTTACCTAGTGGTGCCTTAATAAAAAATACTACAACTGGGTGGTTTTAAAGAACAGGAATTTATTGTCTCAAGTTTTGGAGGCTAGGAGTCTGAATTCTGGGCATTGGCAGGGCTAGGCTCTCTCTTTTTCAGCTTCTATAGCCCCAGGCACTTCTTGGCATTCCTTGGCTGCTTGTAGATGTATCTTCACCTGGAGTCTCTCTTCCCCCTGTGTGTGTCTATGTCTGTTCTGGTCTTTTTATAAGATACCACTCAGAAGGGATTCGTTTTAGGACCCACCCTACTCTGGTATGATCTCATTAACATAACAAAAGAAAATCCCTGTTTCCAAATGGGGTCATATTTACAATTTCAGGGGCTAAGACTTCAACATGTATTTTTGCAGAACACAATTCAATCTGTAACATCTTGAATGTGAGTTGGCCTGTTTAATGCCCTGAAGTCTCTTACGCATTCATATGAGAAAAAAAAAAAAAAAACTTCCATATTCTAGGCCATTGCTTCTCAGAACCTTTATATGCACATGAATCACCTGGCATCTTGTGAAAATGCAGGTTCTGATTCAGTAGATCTGGGGCGGGGCCCGAGATTCTGCATTTCCCACAAACTCCCAGATCATGCCCACGCTCCTGGCCTGAAGATCACGTTTTGAATAGCAAGAGCCTAGGAAGTAGGATATCTTTCCTTGGAGCTCTCTTGATGTTATACTACACTTCTGCTTACTTGCCTCAAGTTATACTGCACCTTATATAGTCTCACATGACCTATTCAGCTAGACAGAAATCATACAGAAATCATGGTAACTCTAAGAATCCCCAGCTATAGGAAAAAACAATACCATCTGCACAGGGATCACAACTTGGCAGTGCACCTGTGAAGGGTTTGTAGCACACCATTGGTTGTAAACTTTGCACAGCATAAATGTAAGCTGTTACATTGATGAGGGTGTATATGGCCATTTCCACTGCTAGTTTAGGAGCAGAAATTCAAGAGCTTGCTCCTTTTTATCTTGCCAGAGGGCACTGATCGTCCATAAATGTTTGTTGAGCTAAAGTGCCTTAAGCGAGAAGGAAATTAAACAGCCTTCCTGGTTGGAGGCCTGTATATCATCCCAAGGTTCAGAAAACCTGACTGTAACTTCTACAAACCTCTCCTCCCCAACTCCCTAAGGCTCTTGGCAAAAATTGTATTAATGCTGTTTTATTTCTTTCCATATATATCTGAAATCATCACCCAACACTGAACTTTCACCAACATTGTCTTATAAGCCCAGATTTATAAAGCCAGGACAGACAGAGAAGCCCTCAGGCTCTGGCAGATGCTATCTGCTATAACCCTGAAATAACTGTGTTTATTACCACTTTTATTCCCAAGGCTCATATCAAAGTCCAAGTCTTCGGTTCATTTGGAAGGGCAAGTGGCCTTCACAAGTTGAGCATCCTTGTACTTCCACTTGCCCCCGTCTCCCAGAGCAGTAGCATTACACGATGACTACACTCCTTTTGCTATGAAAAATCTATTGTCACAGCATTGAGTGACTCCAAACAAAAATCAAACAAACAAAAAGCATGCACTGAAAGATATATTTATTGTGTCTTTACATTATGAAGCACTGAGGAATTTAAGAATCTTCCTTTCTTTGATCTTCCCCTTTCCTTTCTTCCTTACCTTCTCTCTCTCCCCTCCCTCCCTTCTTTCCTTCCTTCTATAGTTCTTTCCATAATTCCTTCCATAATTTTTCTGTCTTTTCACTTATATCTGCCATTTTGTTTGATAACCATATGTTGGAGATAAGAACAATAACAAGGCAGAGAAGGGAAAAAGGATTCAAGGTAAAGAAAATGGAAGGTAAACAGATTTTATAATTTATGAAGGTAGGAGTACCAGGATTTCAGACTTTTCTTTCACTCCCCACAAAAACAAGCACACAGGAAAATAAAGAAACCCTGCAGGGATTGATGCAAGATGAGAAAAGTTTTAAAAGCCTTTCTTCAGAAGAAAACCCATGCTGATTTACAAGCAGGGTGTCTGTTGTAAGGATTTGGAAGGAGATGAAAATGTATCACTGGCCATCTAGACATTTGTCAAAACAACTGAATTCTGTGAAGTGGAAAGGATGAACGAAAGAACCAATCCTTGGGAAAGAAGTTCAAAATGGGCTCTATTGTGTCAGGATTTTTCCAAAAAGACAGGGAAGCTTTTAGCTGTGTGAGATAAAGTCTTGCCGTAAATGAGAAACCAACAGACCTTGGAAAGGAGCATTCAATTTCAACTTGTAGAGCACTTGGCTTTGTCAGTCTGGATGTGTGGTCAAACCCTCTTCTTCTCATATCTGTCTCAGTAATCTTCAGGGGCACTTGTCTGATGTAGGGACTGTCTCCACCTTTTAGATATGGGGATTTACAGTCTCAGCAAATCTGTTCAGAGAGGGGAAGAAGATAACTCCTCAAAAGGAAACAGGGATGCTGTTACCAGAAGAATGTGAAGTGGATGCTGGGCAATTGAAAACAACAAATTCCCCCTGAATTTAGAGAACTAACATTTCATTCCAGTATTGAAACTCAGCCTCTGTTGATGTCATAGCTGCTCAGATGGTCTCGACTTGACTTCCCATGTCTGTTTGCTAAAAGTGCATTTGTTCTGCTGAAGAAATGACACCCCAGAAACAACAAGCACTTCTCATACCCAGATCTTGGCTCCTAAATATCATCGCTCACTAGAAGTGATCAGAGCTCTTTGAAGAAATGGCTGATTCCAGGGCTGGGGCAGGAAAGGTACAAGGTATGTCTGAAGCATCCGTTTTCCCAGAAAGTATGAAATGCTAAAAAAAATAATGGGGACATGTCACAATGATACAGAAGCCAGTTTGAACGGGCTCCACCTGGCTCCATCTGGGATAATCTGAGCATTAAAATTAGTCATGATAGTAATGTAACACATGGACTAAAAGAAGAATCCACGAATTTATGCTAATACTGAGAAAAAAAAAGGCGGAGGTGGGAGGGAGATGGAGAAGGGAAAGCTCTTCTCTACTGAAGAATGCCAAGTGTTATGGATTGAATTGTGTCCCCCCAAAATAAGTGTTGTAAATCCTAACCTCAATGCCTGTAGTTATAATCCCATTTGGGAATGGGTTGTTTCTGTTAGGTTAATGAGACAGGATTAGTGTAGGATGTGTTTTAAGACAATCTTTTTGAGATATAAAAGAGATTTAACAAAGAAGCTAGGAAGCAGAGATGGGGAAAGTGACAGGTCAAGCCACATGAAGACCGCCCAGGAGTAGAAGCTCAAAAGAGACAAAGACCTTCCTCCAGAGCTGACAGAGAGAGAGCTTTCCCCTAGAGCTGGAACCCTGAATTTAGACTTCTAGCCTCCTAAACTGTGAGAAAAAAAATTTTTTTTCGTTTGTTAAAGCCACTCATTTGTGGTATTTCTGTTATAGCAGGAGTAGATAATTAAGACACCAACTAATAAACAGAAAGAATGGTAGAGTTAAATACTCATAATTTGCAACCACCATGGAAGTACTCAATCCCTGCAAGAATCCTCCACATAGGCTAAAATCATTAGGTAAAATATTGTTGGGAACAGTATGGTACCCGGTACCAAAGTATCCCCCTGCAGATCATGTATTAATTCACAGTAAAGGTACCTTTAGAATGGAGAAATGTGCAAGCACCACCTTAGCTGAGAAATCAGATTTACCACCACGTGCCTGGTGATGTGAGGTACTGAGAACATCGTAGCATCAGCTTTGCAACATTCCTGCCTGAAAAACTGTAGTTACGAGGAGACAATCAGAGAAATTCACATTGAGGAACATTGCGCAAAAAACTGGCCTGGACTTTTCAAAAATGTCAATGTCATAAAATGAACAAAAAACAGTTTGGGGACTATTCTAGATGAGAGGAGAGTAAAAAGACAGGACGAGTAGATGTGATGTGTGATTTTTGATTGGATTCTGGACCAAAAAAAAAAACACCTCTGCTCTAAAGCACATTATAGGTACAATTGAGAAAATTTGAATATGGGCTGATTATTAGATAATAGTAGAATAATAGTTTAATAATCTAATTTAGTATCTATATTAAGTTTCCAAAGTGTGATAAGTGTACTATGGTTTTATAGGACAGCGTCATTATTCTTAGGAAATACATGCTGATGTCTGTAGGATTGAAGTATCTGCAACGCATTTTCAAATGGTTTAGCAAAATAAATAAGTACACACACATGTTTATTTATATGTGTGTGTATAGAGGAAAAGTGATTAAAAATTGGGGAAAATGTTAACAATTACTCAAATATAAATCTAATAATGAATATATAGTTTTTTGTTGTACTATTCTTACAAGTTTTCTTTAAGTTTGAAGTTTTTAAAAATTAAAAGTTGGGAAAAAATTGTTTCTGTGTGGTCCCAGTCATAGCAAGGGGGTTTCAATTCGCCCTCAGCTTTAAAAAAGGCTTTTCCCATCGATTTCTTTCTCTGTAAACGGCAGCACTGGTGGCAATCACTTTTTCAGATTTTCATGGTCAAAGGTGTTGGCATCATTGGCATTGAACACACTGTGGCCAAAGAATGTGTCTCCAAGTCCATCTGGAAAGAGAAGTCGACAGACCCTTTGGGAAGATGGCCTCTGAAATGCCTGGTAGTGAATTTATGGCTCGTGCCTGAAGGGCTGTGCTTGGGACCTGCCAAGTGAGATGTCTGAGTAGCGAAGGTTCATCTTAGAATTGAAAGTCAGCTTACTTTTTTTTTACTTAGCAAAGGAGCCCTGGTGGCGCAATGGTTAACAGCTCGGCTGCTAACCGAAGGCCAAGGCTGGAGGGTTGAACTCACCAGCTGCACCGTGGGAGAAAGATGTGGCAGTCTGTTTCTGTAAAGATTAAACCTGTTGCCATCAAGGTGATTCCAACTCATGCGACCCTATAGGACAGAGTAGAACTGCCCCATAGGGTTTCCAAGGAGCAGCTGGTGGATTCAAACTACTGACCTTTTGATTAGCGGCCCAGGTCTTAACCACTGTGCAACCAGGGCCTTCTACTCTGTCCTGTAGGGTCGCTATGAGGCGGAATCGACTCCACAACAATGGGTTTGGTTTTTGGTTTGGAATATTTATGGAAAAGGAGCACTGGTGGCACAGTAGTTAAGCACTCATCAGCCAAATGAAAGATTGGTAGTTTGAATCCACTAGCCACTTTGGGACAGAAAGATGGGGCAATCTTCTTCCATAAAGATTACAGCCTTGGAAACCCTATGGGGCAGCTCTACCCTGTCCTATAGGGTCACTAAGAGTTGGAATCGACTTGACGATAATGGCAAGGATATGTTGGTCCTTACAGCACTGGAGAACAGCAACAACAAAACCAACCTGGAGACAACCTGAACGTCTGTTAAAAGGGGAACAGCTGAATATGTTATGGCGCCTCTGATTCTGCGGAGTAGTATCCATTCACTCACTCTTCACATATATATGTATTTTTATTATGGTAAATATGTATGTATCAAAACCTTTGCCATTTCAACATTCTTTACGTATTTTTTGAGCTCTGCTATGTACCAGGAATTGTTCCTAGGCACTGGAGATAGTGCAGTGAATAATATAGATATGGTCTCTTTATCATGAAACTTTCATGCTACTACTGTGTTCATGGTGTGTGTGTGTGTGTAGCAAGAAAGAAATGATAAGCATGAGGAAAATAATTTCAAATGGTGATAAGTGCTACAAAGAAAATAAAAGGAGCATAAAAAACCCGAAACTCGTTGTCGACCCTATAGGACAGAGTAGAACTGCCCCATAGGGTTTGCAAGGCCTGGTGGATTCCAACTGCTGACCTTTTGGGTAGCAGCCGAGCTCTTAACCACTGTGCCATCAAGGCTCCAAAAGGAGGATAGTGGGCTAGAAAATGACTTGATGGGGACAGCATTGGATAAAGTGGTCAGGGGAGACCAGGATGGTGGGAATGAGCCAAGTATGAGATCTTGATGAAATGTGCTCCAGGTAGAGGGATTAGCAAGTGCAAAGGCCCCGAGGTAGGAGTGAGGGTTTGAGAAATAGAAAGAGTAGTGTGGGTGGAGCGTTGTGGGGGAGGAGGATAGTGGCATGACATGAGATTAGACATGAGGTGGGGCTATATTATGTAGCTTTGAGGCCGTGTAAGGAGTTTAGTTTTGTTCTTGTGTACATAGTAGGGATTGAAATTTTAACACACCAACCTCAGGTTATGTACGTGTGTATGTCTGCTCTCGATCAATCTATCTATCATCTATCTTACTGTCTAATCCTACCCAACTCAGTTATTGGAAAATTTTTAAGTATTTTTGGAACAACTTGGATATGTGAATTTACTTTTCAACTGTAAACTTTATGAAACCTAAATATGTATCAAATTTTTCTGATGAAAATTTAGCACCCTAATTGTGAATTGAGATGCGAGTATAAAATATACATCAGATTTTAAAAAATGCAAAATATCGCTAATAATTTGAATAACAACTTTGTTGGGATATAATTCACATTCCATGTAATTCACCATTGAAAATATACAATTTGATGGTTTTTAGTATATTCATAGAGTTGTGCAGTTATCACCACAATCAATTTTGGAACATTTTCATCATTCCCCAAAGAAACCCCATACCAATTTGCAGTCACCCCTTAGCCCTAGACAACCACTAATCTACTTTCTGTCTCTATGGTTTTACTTTTTCTGGATATGTCATATAAATAGATTCATACAATATATGATTTTTTTGACTGGATTCTTTCACTTAGTTTAATGTTTTCAAGGTTCAACCATGTTATAGCAGGATTCAGTACTTCATTCCTTTTTATGGCTGAATAATACTCCGTCGAATGGATCTGCCACATTTTATGTATCCATTTATCAGCTGATAGACACGTGGGCTGTTTCTACTTTTTGGCTATTAGGAATAATGCTGTTACGAACATTCATGTATAAGTTTTTATTTGGACAAACATTTTTATCTCTCTTGGGCATATACCCAAGAGTGGAATTGCTGGGTCACATGGTTTTTGTTTTTTTAAATGTAGCATAGTTTGGAAATGTTATCAGGAGGGACCAGTCCCTGGAGAAGGACATCATTCTTGGTAAAGTAGAGGTTCAGTGAAAGAGGAAGACCCTCAACGAGATGGACCGACACAGTGGCTGCAACAAGGGGCTCAAGCGTAGCAACAATTTTGAGGATGGCACAGGAAGGGGCAGTGTTTCGTTCTGTTGTACATAGTGTCACTGTGAGTTGAAATCGACTGGACAGTGCCTGTTAATAAAAACTAGAAAATTTAAAATTATGTATGTGACTCCCATTATACTTCTATTGGATAGTGCTGGTCTAACTGAACCAAATTTCCTCAGGTGCCCATCCTGGTGAGTAACGGAAAATGCTAGCCTTTTCCAGCTTAGTCTTTTTGTTTTATACACGAAATAGTCTTTTTTTCAGGAAAATATTTAGTTGATTCAAAGATTCAACTCCATTTAGGGACTGTTTCTACCCTTCTTATCTGCTTTCTAAAGATGGTGTCTGGATTCAAGGAAGAGCTTGGGGAGAGGCTTCTACTTTTCACTTTATCCTTAGGGTCTTCCCTGGTCCTCAGCAGTGTGGCTGGTTTGGCCTTGTCCCTGGGGATCTGGCAGGCTTGGCCACTGAGGAGTTGTAAAGGAAGCTTCCAGAAGGTGAGGATGCTGTGTCGCCATTTCTCCTCAGTTCCATGTGCCTCCATGTTGGTTCAGGGACACCACATGGGCTCCCCATCCAAGTCTCTGCCAAAATGCCTCTCTCAGCACCATTATGGAGAATTATTCCAGTGGATCAGAATCTTCTTGAAATATATCCTGATGGCGAGGAGCAAGTCTTCTTGCATTGGTCATTCCCCACTGTTACATGGATGTTTCTACCTCCCCTTGCTTCCCACCCCAAAGGAAGATCCAGGATTTGGCAAGACCATTGGTGAACATGATTTAAAAGGAATAGGTTTTGTGCTGGTGGTTGCTCAATATATACATGTATGCATACACAATAAGTGTGCTCATCAATCTGTACATTTAAAATGAGTATTTATTCTATATGAATTACACCCTAGTAAAGTTGATTTGGAGTCCCTGAGTGATGCAAATGGTTAACATGCTCAGCTGCTTACTGAAAGATTGGAGGTTCGAATCCACCCAGAGGAGCCTCAGGCCTGGCAATCAACTTCCAAAAAATCAGCCAGTGAAAACTCTGCGGAGCACAGTTCTACTCTGGGACACGTAAGGTCGCCATGAGTCAGAATCGATTTGATGGCAACTTTTTTCTTTTTTTAAAGTTGATTTAAGGAAGAACAAGTTAGATTTATATATATTTGGCCTGGAGATATTTATAACATAGCAGTAGACATACATTTGCATGAAAGAAACAAGCTGCAGAGCAATGAGTAAATATACCACTTATGTAGTTAAAAAGGGGGGGAAAAACATGTATATTTTAATATAAACACAGAGAGATTGTGGAAACCAACACAAAATGTCCTCAGAAGCAAGGGATTGACTAGAGAGTGGTGGCGAGGGAAAAGTGTAAGTTTTTTTCTGTACCCCTTTGTATTGTTTGACTAGTCCTAATGAGCAAAGGTCATATTTTAGTTACGAAAACACAATAAAGAGAGAAAAAATAATAAAAATCAGTTAACCCTGGTAATGGTTGCCTGGTTCTAGATGCAGATTCTACACCTCAGAGTTTTTCATTTGAAAAAAATTATAGTCAGGTGTCTTAGTTATCTAGTGGTGTTACAACAGAAATAGCACAAGTGGGTGGCTTCAACAAACAGAAGTTTAGTCTCTCGCAGCTTCAGAGGCTGGAAGTCCGAATTCAGTGCACCAGTTCCCGGGGAAGTCTTTCTCTCTTTGTTGGCTCTAGGGAAAGGTCCTTATCTTCAATCTTTTCTTGGTCTAGGAGCTTCTCAGTGCAGGGATCCTGGGTCCAAATATACACTCCACTCCCAGTTCTTCTTTCTTGGTGGTAGGAGGTCCTTCTCTCTCTGCTTGCTTCTCCTTTTATCTCTTGTAAGATAAAAGGTGATGAAGGCATACCCCAGGGAAACTCCCCTTACCTCAGATCAGGGCTGTGACCCAAGTAAGGGTGTTGCACCCCACCCTAGTCCTCTTTAACATAACCTAAACTTGCCTCATCACCCATAGGCAGAGATTAGGATTTACAACACATAGGAAAATTATATCAGATCACAGAATGGAGAACAACCACACAATACTGGGAATCATGGCCTAGACAAGTTGACACACGTTTTTGGGGGGCATAGTTTAATCATGACACCAGCTTTTTATTCTTCTTTGAAATCTTTGTGTCTCCCATTGCACCTTGTGATTTTTTCATTATAGTATTTGTCCAACTTTATTTATTTATTTATTTTTCAAACTAAGCTCTTGACTTTCTTGGATTGCACCAGTTTTCCATTAATGTCCCTCTTCTGTCCCAGGATCCCATCCTGGAGACCACATGGTACTCAGTCCTCATGTCTCCTTAGTCTCCTCTGAACTCTGACAGTTTCTCACTCTTTTCTTGTCTTTCGTGACCTTGACAGTTTTGGGAAGCACTGGTCAGGTGTTTTGTAAAATGTTCCTCAACTTGGGTTTGTCTGATGTTTTTCTCATGATTTAGACTCTGGTTATGGATTTTTGGGAGGCATCCCACAGAGATGGAGTTTCTGGATTGTGCAAATGGTTAACACACTTGGCTACTAAGCAGAAGAAAAGATTGTAGGTTTGAATCCACCTAGAGGTTCCTTGAAAGACAGGCCTGGCAATCTGCTTCCAAAAAATCAGCCACTGAAAACCCTGTGGAGCACCACCCAGGGGCTCCAAAGAATCTAATACTACAATGGCGTTCCCCCCTTTAACCTTAACCCTTCAGATTTTGGCCAAAAGTAAAAAAAAATCAGTAACATCTGGTGCTGAAGAGAGTGGTGAAAAGGGCAACCTTGCTGACGACAGTGCAAATGACTAGTTTCGGGGGAAGTAATCTGGCAAGATTTATTAACATTTATATGTAAAAACAAAATTTATTTCTATAAATCTTAATGTGTATATGTTTAATATATTAAAATTTATATAAATGTGTGTATACATTTACATGTTTGGAGGGGGAGGAATCTGACCTAGAATCATAAAAGATACACGTACGAGAAAATTTATTACTTTATTGTTTGTAACAATGAAAACCAAAACACATTGGAAGCAGCCCGAATGTCCATCCATAGCGAGTGACTGGATAAATTTTGGTACATCCAGGATGGTGAAACTTAGCCTCACGTACTTTGGACATGTTATCAGGAGGGACCAGTCCCTGGAGAAGGACATCATGCTTGGTAAAGCAGAGGGTCAGCAAAAGAGAGGAAGACCCTCAACAAGATGGATTGACACAGGAAAGGACACCCCAAGCCTGGCAGTGGCCATGACCTGCTAGTCGATTCCCACAGGGAGGAAACATTTGTGCCTAGTGTTTCATTTTGTGTCCCATTTGGGTGGTTCCCTGGGGATTGCTTTTGTCATCATGGCACATGAAACTCAGGTGAGAGAGAACCAATTCATGCGGATTAACTTTTTTCATTGGTGGCATTTCAAGATTCTCTGAACTTTATCTTTTAGATTGTAGGGACTGAGTATCAGCTTTCCCCTTTTTACATAATGAGAAACAGCTTATAGATCAATGAAGATGCCATTTATATCCATTGAAGTGGACGACAGATGTATGAAAAATGCTCAGACTCACCTGTGTCAGAGAAATGCACATTAAGGTAACGCGATATATTATCTCTCAGGCTAGACAAAAAAATGGCAAAGACTGATAACACCTATTGCTCATGGAAAAATAGGGAAAGGGTTACTCTACTACATTGCTGGTGAAGATGGGAATGATTTCAGTTGTTCTGGCTGAAGATTAAAATATAATAAATTACTTATTAAAATTAAAACACACACATTATTTAAAATTATAGAGTACTTGACGTACACCAAATAATAGAGGTAATAACACATCCAAATGATAAAGGATAATGATAGCATAAACCGTCATGAGCCCTCCTCCAACCTAAGAGCTAAAACCTCACCGGTACTGTTGAAGTTCCTGCAAGCTCCTCTCCAGCCCCTTCCCTCTGCCTACCCCAGCCGGGAGTAACCACTGTACTGTTCTCTTGTTTTGTTCTTTTAAAAATAGTTACAAAGACATACATATAGTGTTCGATGCAGTGATCCCTTTCCTTGGACTCCACCTCTTGGAAATAAAAGTGACAATACCCAAGGACATTTGTGGAAAGGATGTTTATTGCAGCATTGTTTGTAGTAGCAAAGGACGGGAAACGAGTGAATGCTTGTTAATGACTGAATAAATGACAGGACATCCACACCATGAAATTTTGCGCAGCCATTAAAAAACAATGAATTAAAGCAACACCAGATGCCTTGGAGGGATTTCCACGGCATATTGCAGAATGAGGAGACGAGAGCCAGGACACTGTGTACAAAATGACAAACGCCCATGTTTCATTCCTGGTGTGCAAATACATGTATTTGTATACGATCATATGAGTGTGAAGACAAATTTGGAAGAATATATTCTAGGTTGTTAACAGGGAATACCAGAGAGAGGGCAGGTGGTGTGGTGTGGAGGGAGAGAGGATTGGGAAAACAAGCAAAAAGAGGAAGAAAAAAATACTACTCGCCTGGACTTTGGTTGCTTTATCAGAAAAACAGGGATAGAAATTTCTTATTTATGTCCCAGGGTTTGTGTGAGGATTCCATGGGACAATGCAAAAAGGCTTTTTTGGAAACGTTCAAGGTTCTGTCCAAATGTGCAATGGTGAATTTATTATAACGTGCAAATGATGTTTATAATAGTGATGTGATTTTGAGCAAATAATTTGATTATTCTGGGCCTCATAAGGTCTTGCCTATTAGCAGAAATAATAATAACTAGCTGGTGTCCTTCCAGGTGAACTAGTCTGTCCGGATACCTGTAGGTTTGTACATTATTAAATGCACAGTGCTCCGCCATGATGCAAGCCACAGCATGATCCACTTGGTTCTGACTACATCATTCTCTCCTTCGGCATTTCACCCACCCCACCTTTAATATAATATTGTTGTTGATGAACATTTAGGTCCTTGCTTAGGGGACACTAAACTCCTGTTAAGGGTGATGAAAAACTTGGAAATGGATAAGGTGATGGTTGCATAATCAATGTCATTGAATCGTACATGTGAAGAATGCTGAAATGGCAACTGTTATGTTATATATATATTTACCACAATAAAAGAGCTCAATATTATTGATCCTGCCAACACAGGGGATATAGACTCTCAGGCCACACCACGCTTGGGTTCTTTTGATCACAGTGAAATGGTAGTCACCAGGCAGTGGAGGACATTGACGCATGAGTGGCTGTTACTCTCTCTTTATTTGCTGCTCCCTGTCTTCTGCCTGAAGGTGGGGGGAGCCTTCACAGAGCCCTGGGGCTGGCATTGCCTATTGTAGAGATTTGCAGCTGATACCTGTGATTATGACCAAGCCACTGTTCCAAGGAGGGAGGAAGGGTGGGGCGGAATGGTCTGAGAACTTTTACTGCTCTAATTGGAGCAGAAACTATGGACTGATGGCAACGTCTCATCACGATTTTTCTTGATCTTATGTGATACCCTGATGAGTAAGGTTTTCCTTAATTTTTGCAGAAACATGAAAAGCAAGCAAGCATGAACTCTAAAACTAAGAGGACTCTGGAGACAAAGAACTTGCAGGCACAGACTAGTTTTTAAGCAAATAGAGAGTTTCAACCAAGGACCTCCAGACTGCACGTTCCTTGCTCCCGGCAGACGGGCAAACTGTTTCATGGAAGAGCTCAAACTTGCCATGGGTCGTGCTTAGAGCCAGTGTCTGTTAGCCTCCTCTACTTCCCACCAGACAGAAACCCAGCTGCACGCTGGAGTTGGGGGGGTCACTGGCCTCCAGTAGAGGATGAGCTCAAGGCTCTCCTTAAAGGAAAAAAAAAAAAAAAAAAAGCGAGGTTTCACAACGAAAAGCCCTAGGAAATGTCCTTAATGTGCTAGTCATCCCAATAATATGACAAAGCCATTTATTTTTTTGTTGTAGTAAAGTACCCATAAAATAACGTTTACCATTTTAACCAAACTGCAATTCAGTGGCATTTGGTACATTGCCAGTGTTGTACAACCATCACCACTCTCTAGTTCTAGAACATCTTCATCATTCCAAAAAGAAACCCCGTACCTATTAGCAGTCATGCCCTTTCTCCCCACCTCTCAGCCCCTGGCAGCTACTCATCCGCTTTCTGTCTCTACGGATTTGCCTATTCTGGGTATTTCATATTATCAATAGAATCATACAATACCTGGTCTTTTGTGTCTGGCTTCTTTCACGCAGCATCGTGTTTTCAAGGTTCATCCATGTTGTAGCATGTATTAGTGCTTCATTCCTTTTTATTTTTGAATAATATTCCATAGTACGGATAGATGACTTTTTGTTTGTCCACTCATCTGTTGGACAAACCTATTTTTAAGCTTGTCTAAAGAGGTAAGCAATATTTTAAAAATTGGGGGGGAATAATTTTAGATTTACCGAAAAGTTACAAAAGATAGTGCAGGGAGTTTACATGTACCTCCCCACCCCCACCCCATTTCCGCCACTGTTAACATCTCACGTCACTAGGGGACACTTGTCAGAATCAGACACTGACACTGGTATATCGCTTTATTTGGATTTCACCAGTTTTTCCAATGTCCTCTTTCTGTTCCAGGATCTAATCCAGGGTGCCACATTCCATTTAAGTGTCATGACTTCTTGGT
The DNA here is from genome assembly GCF_030014295.1 of Loxodonta africana. Classification (NCBI taxonomy): domain Eukaryota; kingdom Metazoa; phylum Chordata; class Mammalia; order Proboscidea; family Elephantidae; genus Loxodonta; species Loxodonta africana. Next base: position 74,681,909 of record NC_087353.1, on the reverse strand, counting down.
CGTCCCTGGTTTATGGCAATTTTTCATGACCTTGATAGTATTGGGGAATTCTGGCCAGTTATCCTGCAGAAAAAGGAGCCCTGGTGGCACAGTGGTTAAGCACTCAGCTGCTAACTGAAAGGTTGGCGGTTCAAATACACCAGCCACTCCTGGGGGAGAACGATGTGGCAGTCTGCTTCTGTAAAGATTACAGCCTTGGAAACCCTATAGGGCAGTTCTACATTGACATATAGAGTTGCTACAAGTCAGAATCAACTTGACAGCAGCAGATTTGGTGTTTTTTTATGCTATAGAAAGCCCCCCAATCTGGGTTTGTCTGATGTTTTTCTCAAGATTACACTGGAGCAGTTTGTCCTTTGTACATGCTACCCAGACTAATCCCAACTGGAATAATTTTGCTTATACAGATGTGACCCCCAAAAAAGATGTGACCCCAGAGGGGTTTAAAGAAGGCATGAACTTGTCTCTTTCTTCTTTATCTAAGCAATTGCAAATGCTCTCCAACTCACTCCCCACAATCTCTGCAGGGAGTGAGGTCCCCATTTTACAGATGAAGGAGCAGGCTTCTGGCCAGCGACAGAGAGGAGATTCCAACAGGGTGTTTGACTCCCACCCCAAGATTTGTCCACCACGTCATGCTGCACGCAACTGATGGGCTAATAACAAATTGGTTTGTCCAAGGGCACGTTTAACTGTACCCTCAGTTCCCCTTTGGAGGAATTTCAATATCACCTAATTAGGTAACATGGTAACTGGGCAACCATTACTTATAATAGACGTGGAGTTGTAAATTATTCTATTTAATTAAGAACTGCACGTTTCCTATTAAAGCAAAGCTTATCATAGGTTAGTACATTTATTGGGAACACTTAACTTTAGCTAATTAAGCTGTTTGAACTCAAGGCAAGGGCACTCATTAATAATCAAGCCCAAGCAGTTAAAGGCAATTAGTGAAACAGCTGGTCTTTATCTCACTGATAAAGGATGGTTAATAGAGATCTTTACAGCTGTTCTAAACATCCCCAAAGCGATACCCTCTTCAAAAGTTTATATTAGTAAAGAATAAGGAAGAGGAAACTAAACTTAAGAGAATGGAGGTTGTTAGCAATCTCAGTCCCCCAGGCCCAAACTGAGGTCCAGAGTGGAATCCACCCATCGTGGCTTCATTCCCAGGGTTCTCTGCCTGGGAACCTGACCCCCAGTCAGCAGCAGTAGTATTGTTAGCATTCCCTCTGGAATCTTGGCTACTCCAGGAACAAGGGGCAAGGACTGGTCATCTTTGCTTTTGTTAGTTGCCTGTTTTAGAAATTTCATATAAGCAGGTTCATACAATATTTGTCTTTTTGTGTCTTATTCCTCAGTGTAATGTTTTCAAGGTTTATCCATGTATCAGAATTCCATTTCTCTTTATCATCGAATACTATTCCATTAGGCATATATGCCACATTTTGTTTATCAGTTCGTCTGTTGATGGACACTTAGGTTGTTTCCACCTTTTGGTGGTTGTGAAAAGTGCCGCAATGAACACTGGTGTATGCATATCTGAGTCCCGGCTTTCAAGTGTCTTGGGTAAATGCCTGGGAGTGGAATTTCTGGGTCATATGGGAATTCTATGTTTAACTCTTTAAGGAACCGCCCATCTCAACTTAAGATGCCAGTGGTTAGGAAGGCAATGCCTCATTTACCTGAGATAATATCGTGATGTATTTAAGGAATAAAGTTGTATCATTTATGCTGTGATTTCAGGGAATCCAGCAACATTCCCAGTGCCTCTAAAAAGCTTTTCCATCCTCATACTTTCCCTACATCCCTCCTTGATTTCAGAAGTGGAGTGTGAAGTTAGAGCCCTCAGGCAACGTGGAGCCACAGAAATGCTCTGATTCCATCAGGAAGCATCAGCTCCAAGAGGGATAAAAGCAGAACTTGGGTGGGAAGGAGAGGCCGAAGAGCAACTGTGCAGGCCTTCCCCAGCCGGGGTTTCGTGCAGCCAGCTTGGGGCTGGCTTAGAGTCTCAGCTAGAACAGTGTGAACCCGGTGTAGGCTGCTTGAGTTACAGTTCCAGCTCTTTCGCTTTCTGGCTGTGTGACAATTGGCAAGGAACGTCCCTTCTTTTAGACTTAGTTTCCTCATCTACAAGAAGGGCATACCCATTGCCGTCGATTTGATCCCAACTCATAGCAACCAAATAGGACAGAGTAGACCTGCCCCATAGGGTTTACAAGGCTGTAATCTTTATGGAAGTGCACTGTCACATCATTCTCTTGTGGAGCGGCTGGTTGGTTCCAAACTCCAATCTTTTAGTTAGCAGCTGAGCGCTTAGTCGCTGCACCACCAGGGCACCTTAAGAAGAGCATCATAGTACTTCTACCACAAGGTTGTTGTGGATGTTAAATGAGCAAATACATGTGAAGCATTGAGCAAGAGGGCCAGGTGAGTCCTTGGTGACATTCAGATATTAGCATTATTTCATAAGATTTGTGGGAGATGATGTGTAGAGGCTGGGGACACTCAGACCCAGAGATCTTGACTGATCTAGTTCAGTGTGGAGGCGGGGCATGTGTAGGTATATCTGATTCAGGGAGCCCTTTGCCTTCAACCCGTTGCCGTTGAGTCAATTCTGACTCAGGGCAACCCCATGTGTTACAGAGTAGAACTGCTCCATAGGGTTTTCTTGGCTGTCATCTTTACAAGATCAGATCGCCAGGCCTTTTTTCTGTGGTGCTGCTGAGTGGGTTCAAATCGCCAACCTTTAGGTTAGTTAAAAAAAAAAAACCGAACCCAAACCCATTGCCGTTGAGTTGATTCCAACTCATAGCGACCCTATAGGACAGAGTAGAACTGCCTCATAGAGTTTCCAAGGAGCGCTTGGTGGATTCAAAGTGCTGACCTTTTAGTTAGCAGCCATAGCTCTTAACCACTACGCCACCAGGGTTTCTGTTTTTGGCACCCAGGGACCTCTTAGGAGTCTCTAAATCAGGGTTTCGCAATCTTGGCACTATTGTCATTTGGGCCAGAAAATTCCTTGTTGTGAAGCACTGTAGGGTGTTTAGCAACATCCCTGGCCTCTGTCCTCTAGATGTCAGTGGCGCTCCCCCCACCCCTAGTTGTGACAACCAAAACTGTCTCTAAATATAAAAAAAAAAAAAGACATTGCCAAATGTCTGCTCTTGGGGAAGAGGGGTCAAAATCACATTCTCTTAAGAATTGTTCGACTAAATGAATGTTTTCTCTTGTAACCCTTGGTTTCTTTTAATGCCTTGCCAGCTGCTTTTGAACCAAGAATAGTCACTGGTATTGACATGAGGAAATGTTGGGAAAGGATGTGAGAGGTGCTTTCAGGCTTTGGTGCTCTCGCTAACCCAGGAAGAGTCCACATCTTTACCAAGCCTCTCAGTAGGCTGGTTTATGTTGCCTTTGGGCCTAGACGTAAGTGCCCACTTGGAAACCTCTGTTGCCGTCAAGTGTTTCTGACTCATAGTGACCGTATAGGACAGAGTAGTACTGCCCCATAAGGTTTTCATAGAGTGGCTACTGGATTTCAACTGCCGACCTTTTGGTTAGCAGTCTAGCTTTTAACCACTGACCCACCAGGGTTCTGACTTGGAAAACTAGCAACACTTAAAATGTGACCCAATCATGTTGGAAGCCAGGAATATGCATTTTGACAAACACCCCAGGTGATTTTTATAATCAGGCATGTTTGGGAACATCATAAACTTTCCTACTAATCTACAGTTCACAGAATCGCAGCGTTGACACTGCTGGGGAGCTTGTTAGGAGTGCAGAACCTGTGGCCTCACTCCAGAACTCCTGGGTCAGAATCTGTGTATTAACAAGGTCCCCAGGTGATTCATCTACACATTAAAGTTTTTATTATGAAACTTCTTATTATGAAAGGTTTCAACACATTCAGATAATTGAAAGAATAGTACCATGAACCTGCATACCCTCCACCTAGATTCACCGGTTTCCGTTTTGCCATATTTGTTCTGTGTGTGTGTGTGTGTGTGTGTGTGTAGCCATTCAAAAGTAGATTGTATGGTGCTTCACCCCTAAATACCTCAGCATGCACCTTCTAATATCTTTTACAGTATAATCATGATACCATTTCTCACCTAAGAAAATTAACCATAATTACCTAATGTAATCTTTTTTATAGTTCATATTCAAATTTTCCCATTTGGCCCCTAAATGTCCTTCTGGTTTTCTTTTTGAACCTGGATTCAATCAAGGTATACACGTTGTGTTTTGTTATTATGTCTTTTTAGTCACAATTGAGAACAGGGGTCAGTAAACTTTTTTTTTAATATATTTTGTTGAGAATATGCACAACAAAACATACACAAATTCAACCATTTCTACATGTTCAATTCAGTGACATTGATTACATTCTTTGAGTTATGAAACCATTCTCACCCTCCTTTTCTGAGTTGTTTCTCCCTCATTAACATAAATTCACTGCCCCTGTAAGGTTCCTATCTAATCTTTCAAGTTGCTGTTGTCACTCTGATCCCATATAGATAGTTCTTAAAGAGTATAATGCAAAGGCAGACTTTTTTTTTTTTTTTACTAGTTAAGCTAATCTATTGTTTGGTTTTAAGAAGACTTCAGGGGATATTTTTGGTTTAAGTTTTAAAGATGATCTCAGGGCAATAGTTTCAGGGTTCATCCAGCCCTCATGGCTCCAGAAAGTCTGGATTCCATGAGAATTTGAAATTCTGTTCTGCATTTTCCCCATTTTCATTAGGATTCTGCTATAGAATCTTTGATCAAAATGTTCAGTAATGGTAGCTGGGCACCATCCAGTTCTTCTGGTCTCATGGCAAAGGAGGCAGCTGTTTATGGAGGCAATTAGCCACACATCCCATATCCTCCAATTCCAGGAGCAGTAAATTTTTTCTGTAAAAGGCTGGTTAGTAAATATCTTTGGCTTTGCAGGCCATATGGTCACTGTGGCAATTAATCAGCTCTACTGTTGTAGTGTGAAAGCATTCCTGGACAGTATATAAACTAATGGATGTGTTTCAATAAAACTTTATTGCCAGAAACAGGTGGTGGGCCAGATTTGGCCTGTAGGCTGTAGTTTGCTGATTCTTGAACTGGCACAGCTCCCCGCCCCCCCCCCTTTTTTTTTTAATATGGCATCAGTTTAGAATTCTTCTTTTTAAATTGAAGTATAAGGCATTGATTTTTGGGAAAATCTAGGTCAGATTAGGTGGGAAGGAAAACCAGGAGCATGGGTAATCTGGAAGCCAATTGAGAGTGTTTCAAGAACTTAGGTCCCTTGTTTTCCCTTCACCTACTTTCAAGAGCCTATTTAAAATTAATTCTGCTTTGCATTAGTGTTTGAAAAATAATTCCACAATAAGAATAATGATAGCAGCCAACATTTACTGAACATCTGCTCTGTGCCATGCAGGATGCTAAGCCCCTTGCCTGCTGTATCTCATCGAATCCTTATTCCAACCCTTTGAGGTAGGTACTATTATGATCCCTGTTCTACAGATGAGCACAATGAAGCCCAGAAAGGTAAACTGACTTGTCCAAAGTCACATAGGAATTGGCAGAGCCAGAATTAGAACCCAGGTCTACCTGCCTAAAATCCTTCATAAAAAAAAAAAAGAAAGAAAATGCTTTAAGGAGCTTTGGGGATGGTGGTGGTAGGATGGGCTAATATTCATTCTAGTATTTAGCAAATATGTATGGAGACCCTACTATACATTGCTCCAGAAGATGAACAGAGGCGAGCAAGGCAAAATGCCTGCCGTCATGGGGAAGCTTCAATATCCTCATCTGTAAAAGTAGGGCAGTGAGTATACCTACTTCATGGGCTTATTGAGAGGATTAAATGAGCTAATGCACATAAATCTCTTAGAATGGGGCCAGGCATGTAATTAAAATCAATACTTGCTGACGGTTGTCGTGGAGAGGCCATATTGCCTAGTGATTAGGATCATGTATTCTAGAGCTAAGATGTCTAGGTTCAAATCCCAGCTTTCTACTTACTAGCTATGTGATGTTGGGCAAGTTCCTTTATCTCTCTGTGGCTTAGTTTCCCCAACTGTATAACGGGATAACAGTTCCTAACTCATATGATTATTATGAAGGTTCCAGAAGCTAATATACATGAAGTGCTTATAATGGCTGGCATATAATTCTCACTCAGTTTTAGCTGTTGTTGTGGGGCTTGGATATCGCTGCCAACATGTGAATGAGTAAGGAAACAGAGGCTAATCTCAGCTAGATGAAAGTGTGGCAAATAAAAGCCCTTTTGGATTCCCACATGTGTCAGTTACTGGCAACCTGGATTAAAGAGTTATCACAGTGGGAAGAGCTGTTTCATTCCCAGAGGAAAACGACAACCTGCAGAAAGAAGAGGCATAAAGCTTAGGGAGGAGGGTGGGTCCGTGGCCTGAGGAAAGAGGACAGCAAAGGGTGCCATGCATCACTGTAATATTTTCCCTAGGAAAGTCCCAGGGATTCTCTTAGGAGCATTAATCGTCTATCCTCAGCTTTGGAGGCCACAGCTCCTTGCTCTTTGTGAGCTGTGCTCTCTCTGGCCTCTGTCTGCCTCCGCTAGAGCCTAATCATATTTGAAAGTAGTTTTTATCTGTGATTATTCATCCGTATGTGAGGAGCTTACGTGTCTAAGCCGCCACTTCCATCAAATCCAAGCACGTGGCCCCGTTAATACACACAGGCCTAGAGTTGGCAAGGAAAGTGATCCCCCACCCCCATCCAACCAGGAGGATTTTAGAGAATTAGGGGTGACCAGCTTTGGGGGTGGGGAAGGAGAGGCAGACGATACTGGTCTGGAGACTGGAGGAAAACAAATATGAGAGAACTAATAATGAGAAACCCAGCCAGACTCAGGAATCGATAGGTGGGCTTGTCCTAAAGGCATGGCTCCTCAAACTTTAATAAGATGGTATCTATGAAGATTACATATTAGTTTAGAGACCAATATTTCATTTTCACTGGCTCTTTCTAATCTGTGGGGGATGATGTGCCAGGCTAGCTTTAATGCTCACACATATATTTCAGGTTAATTCCCTGTTAAATTGAGGTGAGGTTACAGTGGAATTTCCCCACTCTTTCTGGGGTGGTGGGGTTCCACCATTGGGGGAGGAAGCCAGCTGAGGGGGCAGGACAAGGACGAAGTTGGTAGAGCCCCAGCCTGTAACAAAGACAAAACCATTCGATTGCTCCTATGTCTCCTGCTGATGTTTAAACAGCTTTATTGCGATATAATTCACATACTATGTAATCCACCCACTTCTAGTATATAATGCAATGGTTTCTAGTATATTCAGAGCTCTGCAACCATCACCGCAGTCAATTTTAGAGCATTTTCATCAAGCCAAAGAGAAATCCTGTACAATTAGAAATTTCCCCATTCCTCCCCAACCTTCCAGCCTTAGGCAACCACTAATCTACTATCTCTAGAGATTGGCCTCTACGTGGCCTTTTGCTACTGGTTTTTCTCACCTACCATAATGTTTTCAAGGTTCATACGTGTTGTAGAATGAATCAGTACTTCCTTCCTTTTTATGGCCAAATGATGTTCCATTGTATGGATATACTACGTTTTATTTACCCATTCATCAGTTGATGCATATTTGGATTGTTCCATCTTTGCCTATTATGAATAATGCTGCTATGAACATTCATGTACAAGTTTTTGTGTGGATTTATGTTTTTGTATATACCTAGGGGTGGAATTGTTGAGTTCTGTGGTAACTCTGGAAACCCTGGTGGCATAGTGGTTAAGTGCTACGGCTGCTAACCAAAGGGTCGGCAATTCAAATCCACCAGGCGCTCCTTGGAAACCCTATGGGGCAGTTCTACTCTGTCCTATAGGGTCGCTATGAGTCAGAATCGACTCGACGGCACTGGGTTTGGTTTTTTGTTTTTTTTTAATGGTAACTGTATGTTTAACATTTTGAAGAACTACCAATCTGTTTTCCAAGATTGTTGTACCATTTTAAATTCCAGCCAGCAGTGTATGAGGGCTCCAATTTCTCAACATCCTTGCCAACATATGTTTTTTGTCTTTTTGATTATAACCATCCCAGTGGGTGTGACTTGTTTCGACTTGTATTTCTCTAATGATGAATGATGAGCATTTTTTTCATATGCTTATTGGCCATTATATATCCTCTTTGGAGAAATGTCTTTTCAAGTACTTTGCCCACTTTAAATATTTGGTTGTTTGTCTTTTTGTTGTTGAGTTGTGAGAGTTCTTTATATATTCCAAATACAAGTCCTTTATCAGATACATAGTTTGCAAAAATTTTCTTCTATTCTATGAGTTATCTTTTCACTTTCTTGATGGTATCACTGGAACCATGAAAATTTTAAATTTGGATGAAGTTCAGAATATCCATTTTTTCTTTTGTTTTTGTGCTTTTGGTATCATAAGGCTTAGCCTAAGTCCAGGTCAAGATGATTTACTCCTATGTTTTCTTCTAAGAGTTTTATAGTTTAGCTCATTTAGGTCTATGAGTCATAATTTTCATATATGGCGTGAGGTAGGGATCCCAACTTTATTCTTTTGCATATGGAGATCCTGTTGTCCCTGCACCATTTGTTGAAACTGATGTTTCAGTCTCGTGTCACCATCTCAATTAACGATAACTCCATTCATCGTGTTGTTCAGGCCAAAACCATTCTTGACCCATTTCTTTCCCAATTCGTGTCTAGTCTGTTAGCAAATCTTGCCAGGTCTCCCTTTGAAATAGATCAAGAACCTGAGCACTCCCTACTACCTCCACTGCTACCAGCCTGGTTCCAATAGCCATTAGTTCTTGCCTGGATTATTGCAGTGGCCTCTCAGTGGGCTCCCTGCTTCTGCCCTCGATCTTTCTACAGTCTATTCTCCACACACAGCAGTTAGAGAGAGAGGCATACAACTTTAAATCAGATTATTTCAATATTGTGCTCAAGACCCTCTAATAGCTTCCCTTCTCACTCAAAGTGAATCTTAAGTTCTATGACATAGAGACCCTATGGGATCTGCCCTCTGCCCCCTCTCCCCCACAGTTCCCTCTCTGACCTCATCTCTTACTAATCTCCCTCACTCACACTGTTCCAGCCACATTGGTCTTCTCCTTGCTATTCTTCAAACAAACCTAGAGCACTCCCACCTCAGGGCCTTTACACTTGCTGTTCCCTCTGCCTTGGAAGGTCATATCATCCTCATGGCTCCCTCTTTCACTTTCTTCTGGTCTTTACTCTAAAATCACATTATCAATGTGGGATTCTTTACGTATCCTACCTAAAATTTCTCCCTCACCAACTCTTCCTCTCCTCCTTCCTTTTTAATCCTTCCTTGTTTTTTTAACCCTAACACTTTTCATTATTCAGCATAATATGCATTTTACTTATTTATCTTATTCTTGCCTTCCCAACTCAGATGCCTTCCATGAGGGCAGAAGCTGTGCCTATTTCACTATTATATCTTCAGAATCTAAAACAGTGCTTGGCATGTAGTAGTTGCTCCATAAATAGACATCAAAGGAAATAAACATGCTGTTTCTTGTCTTTCCACTGCTTCCCATTATATATATATGTATATATGTGCTTACCATGGTCTTATTGACCATTCCATCAACATATTTCCTAGTAAATTGTTGAAAAGGGAACATTTTTGGAAAATGTGCTCAACAATGCAAAGTTACCTTGTCTCTTTCAACTGTATTACCGGTCCAGATGTGCAGGCCCTTACCTACTATCCATGGAATCTGGGGCAATAGTACAAACGGAGGCCCACATACTTTATGTTTACGTATTTATAAATTATAAATCCATAGAATAAATGTTCTATCCTTCCACATTGACAAATATACCTCCATAATGACAGAATTAAAAAATACAAATAAAGATAAGTTTTTTATGTGACTGAAAGTTGGCACAATATCAAAGACCACTCAATTAAATCATTATTGGGTACTTTCTGGATATTCTGTTGATGAGCCTTCAGTGTTTGGATGAATAAAATATATACATAATTCAAAAATTATTATATGTTATAAATTTTTTTGTCTTCATTTGAATAAATCCACCTTAATGTTGGTATAATAAAAATTTTCACACATTTGTGTTCTATTGACAGTAATGATTTAATGATTAAAAAATAAAGTGTAATTAGACTAAAGGTATTAAAAATTTGGATATAGTTTAATAAAAAAGTATATTAAGGCAAAAAATTTTAAACTAGAATTATTTTTTCTTTATGTTTTCAAAAACAGTTTTTTCCTTCTAAAAATTTAAAATGCAGTTGTCCCTCTGTATCCATGGGGAATTAGTTCCAAGACCCCGGTGAATACCAAAATCCAGATGCTCAAGTCCCTTGTATAAATGGTGTAGTATTTGCATAGAACCTAGGCACATCCTCCCATGTACTTTAAATCACATCTAAATTACTATGATACCTAATACAATGTAAATGCTATGCAAATAGGTGTTAATGCCTACACTTAACACTCATTGCTTTCTCCGTCTTGGCAAGCACTTTATCACTAACCAGAGAGACCACTTTTGCCATTGCAGGGGCAGCACCAACACTTCCATGAATTTCTGCTTCTTTCTGCTTTATTGAGTGAATGCTTCATTCGTTATTACTGACCTTATGGCCCACTTCAGCAAGCAACATGCCACTTGTCAAAAGATATAAGATTTTTATTTTCTTATCCAGAGATAGCACTTTATGCTGCCTCTCAGCCTTTGAGGGATTGCTTTGACCACTTCATGGCTTTTTAGGAGCCATTTTTCACAGAAACAAAGGGTGTATGCAACACAAGTAGCGAATGAATGAACAAGACACGAGGCAAAAATGCTTGAACAAGTGCTGGAGAGAGACTGAGCATCTATGCAATGGCGGGAGGCAGCCGCAGGGGATGCCTACACGTCTCTTCATTCTCATGCATTCAGCATAGTGCTTGGCACTTGGAAAATTCAAATTTGGCATTTTAGAACTTCTCCCATTACTGCTCCCCCACCGCCCCGGGTATTTTCAACCTGCGGTTGGTTGAATCTATCGATGCAGAACCCACAGCTGGGGGAGGGGGTGGGTGGGCAACGGTAACCTCTTAAAATTAAAAGACAAAATGCAAATTGTAATAAATCTTAACAACTTAAATCAAGTTGTAAATTTTAATTTTTGAAAATTTAATCAAGTCTAATTACATTTTTTTGTTTAAAAATTACTTATAGGTCTAGCTTAATATATCCATTTAGTTGTCCCTATCAAGAGTCAGTATTACGTATCATTTATGATACTTGATGTTGTTGGGTGCTATTGAGTCAGTTTTTGACTCATAGTGACCCCATGTGACAGAGTAGAACTTCCCCATAGGGTTTGTTTATTTTCTTTTATTGTGCTTTAGGTGACAGTTTACAGAGCAAATTAGTTTCTCATTCAAAAATTTATATACGAATTGTTTCGTAACATTGGTTGTAATTCCCACACTGTGTCAACACTGTCCCCCTTTCCACCCCAGTTTCCCCATTTCCATTCCTCCAGTTTTCCTGCCTCTTCCTTCCTTCTCCCCACAGAATTTTCTTTACAGAAACAGATCGCCATATTTTTCTCCCACGGAGCTGCTGGGTGGGTTTGAACCACCAATTTTGGTTAGCAGCCGAGTGCTGAACTGTTGTACCACCAGGGCTCCTTTTTCAATTTTTTTATTTTATTTTATTAACTTTTATTGAGCTTCAAGTGAACATTTACAAATCAAGTCAGACTGTCACATATAAGTTTATATACACCTTACTCTGTTCTCCCACTTGCTCTCCCCCTAATGAGTCAGCCCTTCCAGTCTCTCCTTTCGTGACAATTTTGCCAGCTTCCAACTCTCTCTATCCTCCCATCCCCCCTCCAGACAGGAGATGCCAACACAGTCTCAAGTGTCCACCTGATATCATTAGCTCACTCTTCATCAGCATCTCTCTCCTACCCACTGTCCAGTTCCTTTCATGTCTGCTGAGTTGTCTTCGGGAATGGTTCCTGTCCTGTGCCCACAGAAGGTTTGGGGACCATGACCGCCGGGATTCCTCTAGTCTCAGTCAGACCATTAAGTATGATCTTTTTATGAGAATTTGGGGTCTGCATCCCACTGATCTCCTGCTCCCTCAGGGGTTCTCTATCGTGCTCCCTGTCAGGGCAGTCATCGGTTGTAGCCGGGCACCATCTAGTTCTTCTGGTCTCAGGATATGTAAGTCTCTAGTTCATGTGGCCCTTTCTGTCTCTTGGGCTCTTAGTTATCGTGTGACCTTGGTGTTCTTCATTCTTCTTTGATCCAGGTGGGTTGAGACCAATTGATGCATCTTAGATGGCCGCTTGTTAGCATTTAAGACCCCAGACGCCACATTTCAAAGTGGGATGCAGAATGTTTTCATAATAGAATTATTTTGCCAATTGACTTAGAAGTCCCCTTAAGCCATAGTCCCCAAACCCCCGCAGGGCTCCTTTTATGATGCCTGTTGTCGTTAGGTGCCATCGAGTCGATTCCGACTCATAACGACCCTATGCATAATAGAACGAAACATTGCCTGGTCTTGTGCCATCCTCACAATTGTTGCTATGCTATCCCCATTGTTGCAGCCACTGTGTCAATCCATTTCATTGAGGGCCTTCCTCTTTTTCGCTGACCCTCTACTTTACCAAGCATGATGTCCTTCTCCAGTGACTGATCCCTTCTGATAACATGTCCAAAGTATGTGAGACATAGTCTCGCCATCCTTGCTTCTAAGGAGCATTCTGGTTGTACTTCTTCCAAGACAGATTTGTTCGTTCTTTTGGCAGTCCATGGCATATTCAATATTCTTCTTTAACACCACAATTCGAAGATGTCAATTCTTCTTCAGTCTTCCTTACTCATTGTTCAGCTTTCGCATGCACATCAGGCGATTAAAAACATCATGGCTTGGGTCAGGTGCAACTTAGTCCTCAAGGTGACATCTTTGCTTTTCAACACTTTAAAGAGGTGTTTTGCAGTCGATTTGATTTGCCCAATACAGTGCCTCATTTGAATTCTTGACTGCTGCTTCTATGGGTGTTGATTGTGGAGCCAGGTAAATGAAATCCTTGACAACCTCAGTCTTTTCTCAGTTCATCATGATGTTGCTTATTGGTCCAGTTGTGAGGATTTTTGTTTTCTTTATGTTGAGGTGTAATCCATACTGAAGGCTGTGGTCTTTGATCTTCATCAGTAAGTGCTTCAAGTTCTGTTCGCTTTCAGCAAGAAAGGTTGTTATTAACAACGCAGGTTGTTAATAAGTTTTTCTCCAATCCTGATGCCCCATGCTTCTTCTTATAGTCCAGCTTCTCGTATTATTTGCTCAACATACAGATTGAGTAGGTGTGGTGAAAGGATACAACCCTGACATACACCTTTCCTGACTTTAAACCATAAAGTATCCCCTTGTTCTGTTCGAAGGACTGCCTCTTGATCCATGTACAGATTCCTCATGAGTGCAATTAAGTGTTCAGAAATTTCCATCCTCCACAATGTAATCCATAATTTGTTATGGTTCACACAGTTGAATGCCTTTGCATAGTCACTAAAACACAGGTAAACATCCTTCTGGTATTCTCTGCTTTCAGCCTGGATCCCTCTGACATCAGCAATGATATCCCAGGTTCCATGTCCTCTTCTAAATCCAGCTTGAATTTCTGGCAGTTCTCATCTTTCTTGGGAATAGGCAAAAATATGGATCTCTTCCAGTCCGTTGGCCAGGTAGCTGTCTTCCAAATTTCTTGGCATAGATGAGTGAGCAGTTCCAGTGCTGCATCTGATTGTTGGAACATCTCAATTAGCATTTAGTCAGTTTCCGGAGCCTTTTTTTTCGCCAATACCTTCAGTGCAGCTTGGACTTCTTCCTTCAGTGCCATGGGTTCCTGATCATATGTTACCTCCTGAAATGGTTGAATGTCGACCAATTCTTTTTGGTATAGTGACTGTGTATTCCTTCCACCTTCTTTTGATGCTTCCTGTGTCGTCTAATATTTTCCCCACAGAATCTTTCAATATTGCAACTCGAGGCTTGAATTTTTTCTTCAGTTCTTTCAGCTTGAGAAATGTGAGTGTGTTATGATGCCTAGACTTATGTATACACAAAATTAAGAGTAGATTCACTATGAATCAGAATTGGCTCTACAGCAATGGGTTGTGAATTGTTTAATACTGCAACCTTTTCCTCAGCCACAAAATGCAACTGTTGCAAATACCATACTAATTTCTGGGTAGGTCCAGAACCACAATTGGAACACAAAGAAAAGCAAGAAATAGGCAGTCAGCACTACCGAAAAATGATACTACTGTATGCAAGAATCTATTACATTCACACTGTCCGAGAGGCAGTATTTGACAAGTTAATTTGTCTTTCCTCTTTCCTAAGCACTTCTGCCACTCAAACCATCCCAGCATTGTGGAGGAGTGCTCATCTCTCTCGGGCAAGTGTCACCACACATAAATCTTCAAGGTGTTTGGGCGCAGTTGCCTTTTTTTTTGAGGACACAGGTCAAGATATGGGTAGAAGTGTTTCTCTGGGGCCTGACTGGTATTACTCAGGAGAGAGGATCTTTAGGGTAACGGATTAGGCTGTGAAGTGCTAGCCTCTGGATCCTGAGTGGTAGAAGTACCAAGAACAGGGACCCCTGTTCTCCAGATGCATGTATGTGGGTAAAGAATTTCAGGACCCGAATTCCTGGAGAGTATTTTTTTTTTTTTTGGAATGCTTAAGCCATCTTCTTTTGATGCCCTTGGGAGTTTCTCTTCATGTTTCTTATCTGGGCAATGTTCTCCCATGTCTAATTTGACAGTTCTGTCATAAATCTAAGATCTGGACTCTTGTAGCTCAAGCAGACGTAGGCTTTTACGTTTTGTTGAAGGATACAAATATTTTCTTCGTGGGGCACTTTTCATCTGTGGACCATAAGCATGTCACATATGCATATTCTGGAATATTCTTGTCCACAGATAAAGAACTTGGCAAATGCTGTGGCATTTGAATAAAAAAACAAGTGAACAACAAACCACTCAACCTCACTTGATCAATTTTATTTGGGTTATTAGCGGAGAATATTTCGCACTAGAGATTTTTGCATCAAGTAATAGCTGAATGTTAAGCAAACAGATCATCAATTATTAAAATGTAGTTGCTATTAATGTAATTCTTTACGTTTCAGTAGCACCAGCATTTGGAATGGGATGTTAAGCTAGTTAAAACCATCTGATGTACAAAATAGAATACAGCCATGTTCCCTTTGCTAAAATTTTTGGAGGATCTGTCTTTAAAGGTGTCATGGTTAAGGAGAGGGATGTAAAATTCCAGGCAGATGTAGAAAGTGTCTGATCAAGATGCTAGCCAAGGCAGGAGTAGGACTCCTACAAAACCAAAGTTTGCCTTTAATACAGGAGCTGCATGCTTTTTTTTATTGGTCAAATTCAGGTCAACTTTTTTTTTTTTAAGCACGTTTTATTTTCCTTATTTTTTTGAATGTAAATAATACATTTGCATGGGTCAACAACTAAAAAAAAAAAGGCAGAAAATTTTTATTCTCATCTGCTGTAATGTCTTAGTGCTGCTATAACAGAAATGCCACAAGTGAGTGGCTTTAACAAACAGAAATTTATTTTTTCACAATTCGGGAGGCTAGAAATCTGAATTCAGGGTGTAGGCTCTAGGGGAAGGCTTTCTGTCTCAGTTGGCACTGGGGGAAGGTCCTTGTCTCTTTCTAGCTTCTGTTCCTCGGTTCCTTAGTGATCTTCATGTGTCATGTACCTTCCCTTTGTGCTTGCTTCTCTGTGCCTAAACTGCTCGTTTCATATCCTAAAGACGATTGGTTTAAGACAACCCTACACTGATATGATCTCATCAACATAACAAAAAACATCCTATCCCCAAATGGGATTACATCCACAGGTATAGAGTTTTAGTATTTACAATACATATTTTTGGGGGGCACAATTTAATCCATACCACCACCTCTGTCTCTACACTGCGGCCCTGCATAAGTGACCACAGCCATCAATTTCATGCATCTGTCCAGAGTGTCTTTGCCCATGTCAGCAAATATAAATTTCAACTCTTATTTATTTCACAAAGTTCTGCATCTTGGGTGTTTTTATTTACTAATATCCCCTGGAGATAGATAGAGAGCTTTCCCCGTTCTTTATTTCCTGCATCATAGTACTACTCTATTATTTGGTTGTACCATACTTTATTGAACCATACTAATATAGATGTATGGACATTGGGAGTCCTTGGATAGTGCAAATAGTTGAGCACTTGACTATGAACTGAAAGACTGGCTGTTCAGACACACCCAGAGGCATCTTCGCATAAAGACCTGGTGACCTACTTTCGAAAGGTTCTACTCTGCACACATGGGGTCATCATAAGTTGGAATCAACTCAATGGCAACTGGTTATAGATGGACACTGAGTTTTTTCCAACTGTTAGGCTAAACACACTACAGTGAATAACCTTGTAGATGCACATTTATACATATATTTAGGATAAATTTCTAGAAGTGGAATTGCCAGGTCAAAGTGTGTATGCATTTGTAATTCTGATATGTGTTGCCAAATCATCCTGCATAGTGGTGGCACCCATTTTCACTTCCACCAGTGATGTATGAGAGTAATCGTTTCCCCAAGGCTGGCCCGTGAGTTTTAAAGGACTGCACAAGTAGAGACTAATCCCTTCGGCATCAACTTTGTGGTGGAGAATAGCAGTTTTACTTCTTGTTTCCTGGTTATCCATTCTTTCACTCCTTGCCTCCTGCTAGCTAAAGGACTGTAGACAAGTTATTTATGGACTCTGTGCCTTAATTTCCTCCGTTGTAAAGTGGGTCGATAAGAGTACCAACACTCCATGGTAGTCCGGAGAGTTCTATGAACTAATGTACGAAAAGCACTATGGCCAGTTGAAAACATGTTGTGTTGTTAGGTGCCATCAAATCAGTTCCGACTCATGGTGACCCCATGTACAACAGAATGAAATGTTGCCCATTCCTGTGCCATCCGCACAATCGTTGCTATGTTTGAGCCCATTGTTGCAGCCATTGCATCAATCCATCCCATTAAGAGTCTTCCTCTTTTTCGCTGACCCTCTACCAAGCATGATGTCCTTCTCCATGGACTGACCTCTCCTGATAACATGTCCAAGGTACATGAGATGAAGTCTCGCTGTCCTCACTTCTAAGGACCATTTTGGCTGTGCTTCTTCCAAAACAGATTTGTTTATTCTTCTGGCAGCCCACGGCATATTTCAATATTCTTTGCCAGCAACATAATTCAAATGCATCAATTCTTCTTTGGTCTTCCCTATTCATTGTCCATCTTTCACATGCATATGAGGTGATTGAAAATACTATGGCTTGGGTCAGTCACGCCTTAGTCCTCAAGGTGACATCTTTGCTTTTTAACACTTTAAAGAGGTCTTTTGCAGCATATTTGCCCAATGCAATGTCTTTTGATTTCTTAACTGCTGCTTCCATGGGTGTTGATTATGGAGCCAAATAAAGTGAAATCCTTAACTTTAGTCTTTTCTCCGTTTATCATGATGTTGCTTATTGGTCCAGTTGTAAGGATTTTTGTTTTCTTTATGTTGAGATGTAATCCATTACGAAGGCTCTGATCTTTGATCTTCATCAGTAAGTGCTTCAAGTCCTCTTCACTTTCATCAAGCAAGGTTGTGTCATCTGCATATCACAGGTTGTTAGTGAGTCTTTCTCCTATCCTGGTGCCAAGTTCTCCTTCGTATAGTTCAGCTTCTCAGATTATTTGCTCAGCATGCAGATTGAATAAGTAGTAAGCACATAGTAAGTGCTTAAAAATGTTATCTGGTACTAAGTGGGTCAAATGTGTAATGCCACCCAGAGATTGTCCCATCTTTGCCTCTCTTAGATCACAGTGTGAATTAATGCCTTTGTCATAAAACTGCAAAGGCACCGAACATTTTCTTGGAAGAGGAGGAATCTTGGTTCTAGGTTAAGTGGATGCAAGCCCCTTCTGTTGGATGTAATTCAAAAAGGGAAAACAGCAGGTGGTGAGTGGAAAGGGAAGGTGATGAAGGTGGTGGAGCAGAAGCAGAAATTCTGGAATGAGCCTTGGAGAGGAAAGCAATCTTATGCCTATGAGTGTTTTGGCATTGAACCTGGTCTGTGGGAGGAGGCTCCTGAGCTGTGTGTAACAGGGACTGACGCCTTGAGCACTGCCTGGCCTAAGTTATCAGCAGCACAGCTAAAGCTCTAGAATCCTGAGCTGGAGGAAGAGCTACTTGCCTGGGTCAAGTGGAGTTGGCCATACAGATTTGTAGCTGGAGGCTCTTTCTCTGGAGTCAGACAGCCCTGGGCTCGAATACTGGCTCTACTGCTTGCTAGCTGGGTGTCCTAGGATATGTTCATATTTCTGAGCCCATTTCCTCATCTGTCATCTGGGGATAAATGCCACAGAAGGGGTGTTCCCAGCAGCTTGTAGGTTCACAGCGGGGCTGTGAGGATTATAGGATGTAAAAGCCCTAGGGCACATAGCACGATGCCTGGCACATACTATGCCTTAATAAATGTCAGCTGCTATTAAGGACATCAAATGAAGAGGATTTTACAAGCTCTGTGTCTCTGGGACACAAGAGAGACCCTGAGGGGGCCGTATGTTAAGAAATTGAAGTCATAAAATCAGAAAAGGCACATTTGGATGGATATACAGTGATAGTGAGGAAAAAATGCCTTTTAGCATGCATGTTATCTGCACAAAGCAAAACAAATTTGTAAGCTTCTTATTGCAGAAGCAGGAGAGGAAGATCCTGAGACATTTCCTGCAGTCTTGAGGCAGAAAATGGAAAATGAGTTGTATGGTACCGATTGCTGCTAATTTAAGACATAAAAATCCCTGATAATCTCTTTAGTGTTTGCTACCATTTACATTGTTTACTAAAGGTAAAACAGTCATCCTTTTACATACATCAGCCCCCTTTATCTTGTTTTCATGGTAAGGACGAACGTTCCTTAAACACCTCTACTTCTTCTACTTATTTTTTTCAGCTCAAGAATTAAGTTCCAACTCACTGTGAGAACTTCATTCTTGTGCCTGGGAATCATCAACTGTGCTGTAATCACAGCTGCTGAAGTCCTGGGGATTCAGGGACCACTGTCCTGCTTGGAGAGGAGCACTATTTCCATTCAAACCCCCAGAAGTACACTGCAGGGGTTTCTTTCCTACTCCGAACCTCTAGGTGTCCAAGGAGTGTGCCCACATTTGGGTGAGTTAGATAGTGACTGAGCAAAGTTTTGGCATGAATGAGAAATTCCTAGGTGGGGCCCTGGCTGCTGACACCCATAGAGGACAGCTGGGAGGGTCCTTCGATTGAGGCCATCTACGGGCCACAGATCACTTGGGGTACTCGAAACCTTCCCTTAAAGATGTGAGGCCACAACTCAGGAAGTATGAATCTTAGTGAGGCTGCTTATGGTCCAGCCAAACCTCTTAATTCTTCCATGTCTTTCTCATGTTCTCTCCTTCTCATGGTTAATGTTGTTGCTGTTAGGTGTCGTCGAGTTGATTCCGACTCATAGCAGCCTTACATACATACGACAGAATGAAACGTTGCCCGGTCCTGTGCCATCCTCACAGTTGTTACCATTTTGAGCCCACTGTTGCAGCCACTGTGTCAATCCACCTTGCTGAGTGTCTTCCTCTTTTTTGCTGACCCTCTACTTTACCAAGCATGATGTCCTTCTCCAGGGAGTGGTCCCTCCTGATAACATGTCCAAAGTACAAGAGACAAAGTCTCGCCATCTTCGCTTCTAAGAAGCATTCTGGCTGTACTTCTTCCAAGACAGATTTGTTCATTCTTCTGGCAGCCCATGGTATATTCAATATTCTTCACCAATACCATAATTCAAAGGCATCAATTCTTCTTTGACCACGGTTAATAGTTAATAGTGGCTCTGCTACTTACTAGCTTTGTGACCTTTGGCAAGATGCTTACATTCTCTGTACCCTTCTCAATTTTCCATATGTAAAATGGTGTAATTTCATAGGTTTGTTGTAAGGATTTAAATGAATTAAAACATGTAAAGTGCATAGAACGGTGCCTGGTACATCTTAAGTGCAATGTATGTGATGATGATGATGATGATAAGCGTTACTCTACAGAAACCCACTCCTCCCTTCTGGTTCTTTTGCACTAAATGTTAATGGCCCATTTAGTCCCAAAGCCCTAACTAAATGGAAACTAGTTCTTATTTTTCCTGGAAGCTAGGACGAGTTTAGACTTCATGTTTAAGCTGTCTAGTGCAGGAAACAAAGGGAAGAAAACAAAACTATTATGTTTCATATAAAAACAGTTGGACTATTTGTATTAATGTCATGCTCAAAGTTGCTTGCATTCATTATCTGTTATTTAAAACCAGAACAAACTTAGTCTACTCCACCCACTGAAATTATGATGGGTAAACCAAGGCTCTGATTAATGGAAGGTCACACAGGTGCTGAGTTGGAACTAGCACGCACATTTGATCCCTGTTCAGGGCTCCTCGCAAATGTCCTGCAGCCAGGTGGAGAAATCCAGCCACTCTCTGAAGCTTCACTTTCTTTATGACAGGAGTGCAAACCCTTTTTTTTTTTTTTTTTTTTTTTAATTTTGTTGTAGTTTAGGTAAAAGTTTATGGTGCAAATTGTTTCTTATTAAAAAATTTATACACAAATTCTTTTGTGACATTAGTTGCAATCCCTGCAATATGTCAGCACTCTCCCCCTTCCCACCCCAGGTGCCTCGTGTTCATTCATCCAGTTTTCCTGTCCTTTCCTGCTTTCTCATCTTTGCTTTTGGGCAGGTGTTGCCCCTTTGGTCTTGCATACTTGATTGAACTAAGAAGCACATTTCTTGCGTGTGTTATTGTTTGTTTTATAGGCCTGTCTAATCTTTGGCTGAAAGGTGGACGTTAGGAGTGGCTTCAGTTCTGAGTTAGCAAGGTGTCCAGGGGCTGTGGTCTTGGGGGTTCCTCCAATTTCTGTCAGACCAATAAGTCTAGTCTTTTTTTGTGAATTTGAATTTTGTTCTACATTTTTCTCCCGCTCTGTCTGGGACCCTCTATTGTGATCCCTGTCAGAGCTGTTGGTGGTGGTAACCAGGCACCATTTAGTTCTTTTGGGCTCAGGCTGGCGGAGGCTGTGGTTCATGTGGTCCCTTAGTCCTTTGGACTAATATTTTCCTTGAGTCTTTGGTTTTCTTCATTTTCCTTTGCTCTGGACAGAATGGGACCAATAGATGTATCTTAGATGGCCGCTTGCAAGCTTTTGGGACCACAGACACCACTTAGTGAAGTAGGATGTATATCATTTTCTTTGTGAACTATGTTATACCCATTGACCTAGATGTCCCCTGAGCAAACTTTTATGTGAAGGGCCAGAAGGGAAATATTTTAGGCTTTGTGGGTCATGTGGCCTCTGTTGCAACTACTCAACTCTGCTGTTGTCATGCGAAAGCAGCCATAGACAATATACAAATGAATGGATGTGGCTGTGTTTCAAGAGCACTTTATTTAAAAAAACAGATAGTAGGCCGGATTTGGCCTCTAGGCTGTGGTTTGTTGGTCCCTGCTTTATAACATCCCCAGCTAGAGTGTTAGAGGGGCAGATGGGCCCAGGAATACCAGGGCAATAAACACTTCTCTATGCAAAGCATGTTTTGCTCAAAGTTAGAAATGGGCAGAAAAAAAGAGCTGTGGTGTGTGAAGTAATAAGGATGATAAGACAAAACCCAGCTTTACTTTTCTATTCCAACTACCTCTGTTTTTTTATTTCTCATTTTTTTTAAAAGAGGGAAAATAGAGATGGCAAATTTTCTACATTAACAAATGGGGTTAAGAGAGGGATTCAGTAAAATGGTGTTGGTTACCATGGCATTCCAGGTACAACTTGCCAGACACTCCCGATAAAAAGGCAAGCTGAATTAATTTTAATCTATAGTACAAGAATTATCCACTTAGCTCCCAGAGATTAGCTTGCTTTATTTTATTAGGGTATCAAGAAAAAAAAAAAAAAAGCAAGAAAAAGATAAAATGTGTTTAGAGACTCTTTGCTTAGTTTGAGGAAATAAGTTCACAGTTATTTAGGACAAAACTTAGAGGCCTCAGTCAGGTCAGCAAAGTGAGGTTTAATAATTATCAGATAAACGTACAGTTAAAAAATGTTATGAAGCATTCTCTCTGTGAGGTGCATAGTTACCTGTGTCTTTTGAAATTGTTTGTGATGGGGGAGTGTTATTAATTATTTATTGCTGCATAACAACTACTTCCTCCCCTCCCCAAACAAATTAGCAGCTTACAACAGCACACATTTACTGTCCTACAGTTTCTGTGGGTCAGGAATCCAGGCACAAACTAGCTGGGTACTCTACTTTAGGGTCTCTCACAGGCTGCAATCGAGGTGTCAGTCAGGGCTGGATTTCATCTGAAGGCTCAACTGGGGAAGAATCCCTGTCCAAGCTCACGTGGTTGTGGCAGACTTCAGTTCCCCAAGAGTTGTCGAAATGAGAGACTCAGTTTTTAGCTGGCTGTTGGCTGAAAGCCTTCCTCAGTTCCTTGCAATGTGGGTGTGTCCAATACCGCGGCTTGCTTCATCAAAGCATGCAAGCCAAGTGGGCAATAGAGTCCTCTAGCAACATAGAAGTCACAATCTTATGTAACCTAATCACAGAGTGATATTCCATCGCCTTTTCCATATTCCATTGTTAGAAGTAAGTCACAGGTCCTCTCTATGCTAAAAGGAAAGGAATTACACAGAAGGCAAGGATCGCCAGGGGACATCTTAGAATGAGCTTGCTAAAGAGAAGGAGTAGGAAGGATTTCGGTCTGTAACAAGAGCAAGTACTTCACCATGTTAGGAAGATCTCTGTAGCCATATTTACTGAAGGATGTGGTGATTGTTGGTGACTGTCTTGGGCAGAAGAGAGGGGGAATGTTGCATACACCATACTGCGGTGTGAGGGATCGCTTTTATATGGTCTTTCTTGCCATGATCTTGTAACTTCCCCCTAAGTGATCGGGTGGAACTATGCAAATAAGGTAATTGTGGCCCACCAAGGGGACTAGATAGCTTGATAATAATGCAAATAAAGTTCATGGCCCCCGAGTGGGGGTGGGGCCATGCAAATAAGGTCTATGGGACCCTAACAAAGGGATTGGTCAGTTTTGCCATTCCACTATGGTTAAAATGAGCCACCCCAGAGGCAGGAAGGAGGGGACCTCACCACCACCAAAGAAGAAGAGCCAGGAGTGGAGCATGTCCTTTGGACCTGGTATTCCTTCCCTGAGAAGCTCCTGGGATAAGGAGAGAGAGAGAGAGGGAGTTGTAACAATCTCATTAAACCTAGATCCTGGGGATTATTGTTGTGTGCCATCGAGTCCATTCCAACTCATAGTGACTCTATAGGACAGAGTAGAACTGCCCTATAGGGTTTCCTAAGCTGTAATCTTTACAGATACCAAAAACCCTGGCAGTGTAGTGGTTAAGAGCTAGGCTGCTAACCAAAAGTTCAGCAGTTTGAATCCACCAGGGCCTCTTTGGAAACTGTATGGGCAGTCTTACTCTGTCCTATAGGGTTGCTATGAGCTGGAATCGACTCAACGACAATGGATTTTTTAATCTTTACGGAAGCAAACTGCCATATCTTTCTCCCTCAGAGATGCTGGTGGGTTTGAACTGCTGACCTTTTAGTTAGCAGCTGAGTACTTAACCACTGCACCACCAGGGCTCCTTGATCCTGGAGATATAAAAGTAGAAAAGACAGGGCCTATGTAACAGCTAGGACTGTTAGTTGAAAGGAACAGAAAATCCAACTCAGGTGGCTTAAGAAAAGAATTTACCAGCTTACTTTACTGGCAAGTCCAAGAGTAAATCTCACTTCAGGTATGGCTAAATTCAGGGCTTGAGCAATGTATATTTATTTGTTTATTTCTTTGGTTAGGGTTAAAAAGGCATAATTTGTGTACACTGTAATCCACCCCTTTTATCACATAGGTCAGTGAGTTGCGACAAACATACAGATATGTAGCCACCACTACCATCGGGATATAGAACACTGTCATCACCTCCACAATTCCCTCTTTTTTAAAAAGAAAATTATTGTGGTAAATGTATAGAACATGAAAACTGGCTTTTTAACTATTTTCAAGTGTACCGTTCAGTGACATTAGTTACATTCACAATGTTGTGCAACCATCAACGCTATTTCCAAAAGTTTTTCATTGCCGAAACAGAAACTTAGTACACCTTAAGCCATAACTCTCCATTCCTCCCTCTCCCCAGCCCCTGGTAACCACTAATTTACTTTTGTCTCTATGTATTTGCCTATTCTAGATATTTCCTATAAGTAGAATCATGCAACATTTGTCCTTTTGTGAATCTGATTTATTTCATGTGACATAATGTTTTCAAGTTCCTCAGTGTTGTAGGATGATCATCTTTTCATGTGCTTAAAAAAAAAAAAAATTTTTTTTTTTTTAATTGGCTGTTCATATGTCCTCTTTGGAGAAATGTCTATTCAAGTCTTTCGCCCATTTTTAATTGGGTTGTTTTGTCTTTTTGTTGTTGAGTTGTAGTTCTTTTTATATTCTGAATATTAAACCTGTATCAGATATGTGGTTTCCAAACATTTTCTCTCAGTTTGTGGGTTGATACTGTCTTTGATGCACAAAAGGTTTTAATTTTGATGAAGTCCAATTTTTTTTTCTTTTGTTGCTCATGATTTTGGTGTCATATCTAAGAATTCATTGCCAAATACAAGGACCTGAAGATTTACTCCTATGTTTTCTTCTAAGACTTTTCTAGTTTTAGCTCTTAAAGTTAGGCTGTTGATCCATTTTGAGTTATGGCATAAGGTGTATAGGGTGTGAGGCAGGAGTTCAACTTCATTTTTCAGTATGTGGAAATCCAGTTGTCCCAGCACCATTTGCTAAAGAGAACATTTTTCCTCCATTGAATGAATTTGGCACCCTTGTAGAAAATCCTGGTGGCGTAGTGGTTAAGTGCTACAGCTGCTAATCAAAGGGTCGGCAGTTCAAATCCGCCAGGCGCTCCTTGGAAACTCTATGGGGCAGTTCTACTCTGTCTATAGGGTCGCTATGAGTTGGAATTGACTCGACGGCACTGGGTTTTGGGTCTGGGTAGAAAATCAATTGACCATAGATATATGGGTTTATTTCTGGACTAACAATTCTATTCCATTGGCCTATATGTCTGTCCTTATGCCAGTACCACACTGTTTTATTACAGTAGCTTTGTAGTATGTATTGAAATTGGTAAGTGTGAATCTTCCTGCTCACAAAGACAAAAATTTTGTCCTATTTTTTTCTCCTAGAAGTTTTATAGTTTTAGGTTTTATATTTAGGTCTATGATCCATTTTGAGTTAATTTTTGTATAAAACGTGTCAAGATTTATTATTATTATTGTGACTTTGTTGTTGTTTATTTGTTTGCATATAACACCGTTTGTTGGGAAGGCTCTCTTTTCTCTATTATACTGTCTTTTCATCTTTTTTCAAATAACAATTGACATATATGTATGGGGCTTCTTCTGGGCGCTCTATTCTGGATATGAGTCCCTTGTTAATTGTATGTATTACAACTATCTTCTCTCACTCTGAGGCTTGTCTTTTCACTCTCATAATAGTATCATTTTATGCACAGATGCTATTAATCTTTGTAAAGTCCAATCGATCAATCTTTTCCTTCTGGTTAGTGTTTTTTGTGGCCTCTTCAAGAAAACTTTTCCTACCTGAAAATAATGAAGGTATTCTCCTATATTATCTTCTAGAAGCTTATTATTTTACCTTTTACATTTAGATTTACGAACCATTTGGTATTAATTTTTATGTATGGCCTGAGGCCATACATAACTTACTGACCGAGCACCGCTTGAAAAGACTTATTTCCTCACTATTCTGTAGTGCCATCTTTATCATAAATGAAGTGTCCATAGATGCATGAGTCTGTTTCTGGATTCAGTTCTCTTCCATATGCCTATAACAGAGTCTCTTAATTTCTATATCTTTATAGTAATCTTAATATCTGAAACGAAGATGCCCTTCTGCTTTGTTGCTCTTTTTTAAGATTGTCTTGGCTAGTCTTGACTTTTTGCATTTACATAGAACTTTTAAAGCCCGCTTCTAAATTTCCATAAAAACACCTACTGGGAATTTGATGGGGATTGTGTTAAATCTATGGGTCAATCTGCCAAAAATTGACATTATTACAGTATGGAATCCTCTGGGCCATGGTGATGGTTTATTCCTCCATTTCTTTCGGTGCTTTTTAATTTTTATCAATAATATTTTAGGGGTTTCCATGTAGCAGTCTTGTACATCTTTTTCTAGGTCTATTCCTGGTATTTGGTGCTTTTGTTTTTGATATTGCAGTAAATGGGTTATTTGTTTGTTTCCTAAATATTTGCTGGTATATAAAAATACATTTAATGATTTTATATTGATATTGATGACTGGGTTTTGAAAGCTTTTTTTTTTTTTAGAATGTAGGCCTCCCTTGAATTCAGGGTTGCCATACTACATAACTCCAGGGGGCAGAAATCACGTTATAACCCCGTGTAGTCATTTACATAGAGCGGAACGCAATTGGTGCTCTATGCATTGTGAAACCTGTGTACCCCGCCAGAAGTTGCAGACATTGATGAAATTACCCTTCTCTGGATTGAAAAATACCTCAAATGAAATGAAAGCGCATCGCCATATAAGTGAGCCCTTCCCCTCCCCTTCTCCATAATCTAACTCCTCATATTAACTTTTGTATCCAATTACCCTTCTCTGACCTCTGGGATCCAAAGCTATCATAAAGTTTATTCCTAACTGAGAGGGAAGAATGAGAAACCAGCGTTATGGAAGGGCTCACTGCATACCGTTGTGTGGTTTGTGCACTGCACAAAGGCCCCTGCCTGTGAGGGTGAGATTGGAGGGGGAGAGCTGAAATCCAGCTCTGCTCTGCTCACCGAGCTATATGATCTGGCGTGGTGCTGCGTCCATCCACAGGGGGCATATTCTCCTAATTATCTGACCAAAGGGGCCCCTTTTCCCATTTTATACAAAGGCAACTTATGGGTCAGGAGATGTCCTGGTGTAAGCCTTGAAGGTTGACCACCTCTAAGTCGACCATTAGTGACTGCATTTATCAGCTTCTCTTGGAGCAGATTAGTAGTGTTGCCAGGATGCTGACAAAATGTTTCTGGAGAATTCCATGCCCTCTTCTCTCCTTTCTGTTCACCTTTTATTGATTCTTCTCTCTTGCCTTTCTAAGCCTGAGCCAGGAACCCTCCTGTTATTAAAAGCAGTCCCAGTTGCCCATGCCTTTCATTTCCTTTGAATTACATTAATTGCCTGACAGCTAAAAAGTGAGCTGGTATTTTCAGATTTCAGCTGCTGGTCGGCTGGAAATATTTACCAGCTCCTGTAGATTTATAAAGATGCCACAGAGATGCCTGGAGACTAACAATCAGAAAATACAGCAGCAAAACAACACTATTCTTCAAGGTTAAATGCTCAGAATGCTAAAAAGAAATTGTCCATAAAGCAAAATAGGGATTCGGAAGCAGGCAGCCTGTACCCTGGACAAAGGAAAGGAGCCGGAGGTTTAAAATAAGATCTCACAGCTTCACAATAATTATGAATTTAATAAGGGGAGCTTTATTTTTAATTTAGTTTCAGTCTGGCAGGCAGTCCCCTCCCTTCCACCCCCTCTCTGTGGCATGGTAATGCTCTTTAATGTGGACCTGGGGCTGAGGTCGCAGTGAGAGCTGGAAAGCACCCAGCCATAAGACTTCCTGAGCAAGAACTGGGACAGATGATGTCCCTGCCTCTCTGCAGGCAGGAGGGATTAACCCCCACTGGCTCTGTTCCATCCTGGCAGTCAGAAATGTCTCTCGCTATGTCTGAAGACAGTAGGTTCTGAAAATTCTAAGACAGAATGATCTTTTCCTCTGATAGGACCCCAGGCATTGTCTCCTGTTCTCCATGAGTCATCTAATCAGACTTAGCCTTGGCCACCAAGAATTGTCACATACCTCCAGGCCAACCCTGACTCCAATGCTTGCTTATCCCCCAAACAGGGTGATTTAAATGTGATTGGAAAGGTGCCACAAATTTTCCAAAAATGATGCTACCTTCATGAGCAAAATGCCTTTTCATAGGTTGTCTTTTAGTGTGAGCTGCTTTCCTGGGCCATACATATTCATTCGTTTATTATGGTTCATTCATTCACTCAACACATGTTATCGAGGGCCTATTTTTTTGTCAAGGAGCCCTGCTGGTGCAGTAATTAAGCACTAGGCTGCTAACTGAAGGAAAGGTTTGTGGTTTGAACCCACCCAGCCGCTCCACGAGAGAAAGACTTTGTGATCTGCTCCTCTAAAGCCTAGAAAACACTAAGGGGTAGTTCTACTCTATCACATGGGGACACTATGAGTCAGCATCAACTCAGTGGCACCCAACAACAACATTTTTTGGTCAGGTACTCTTTTATTTGCTTGGACACATCAGTGAACAAAACTTACAAAGAATTCTGCTTTACAATCTAGCAAGAGGAGGCAGACAGTAAAGTATAAACATAATTATATACCACGTAGAGGGTAATCTGTTCTAGGGAAGACCAAGCAGAGCAGAATCAGGGGGGACCTGGAATGTTGTGGGGAAAGGGGTGGTGGGTTGTAATTTTAAATATGGTGGTCAATATGAGTTGGAATTGACTCAACGGCAGTGGATTTGGTTCTTTCGGTGGGCCATGTCAAGTCACATTGAGAAGGTGAGATTGGAACAAAGATTTGAAGGAGGTGAGGAAGTGAGCCATGTGGATATCTCAGGCAAGAGTGTGGCAGGCAGCGGGAACGGCAAGTGCAAAGGCCCTGAGGTAGGAATGTATCTGACTTGTTTAAGGAACAGCAAAGAAGCCAGTGTGACTGGAGCAGAGTGAGAAGGGGCTGGGAGTGGGGTAAGAGAAGTCAAAGGGATAACGAGTGGATATGTCATGTGGGGCCTTAAATGCCATTTTAAGGACTTTAACTTTTGTACTGAGTGAGATGGTTATCTTAGTTATCTAGTGTTGCTATAACAGAAATACCACAAGACGATGGTTTTAACAAAAGAAATTTATTATCTTACAGTCTAGTAGGCTAGAGGTCCAAATTCAGGATGCCACTCCAGGGAAAGGCTTTCTCTTTCTGTTGGTTCTGGGGGAAGGTCCTTGCCATCAATCTTCCCCTGGTGCAGGAGCTTTTCAGCGAAGGGACCCTGGGTCCAAGGGAGACGCTATTCTCCTAGTTCTTGATTCTTAATGGTATGAGGTCCCCATGTCTCTCTGCTTGCTTCTCTCTTTTATACTCAGAAAAAGATTGATTTAAAACACAACTTAATCTTGTAGACTGAGTCCTGCTCATTAACATAACTGCCTCTAATCCTGCCTCATTAACATCATTGTTGTTGTTATGTGCCAGGTGAGTTCCAACTCATAGTATCCTATAGTACAGAGTAGAACTGCTCTATAGGGTTTCCAAGAAGCAGCCAAGCTCTTAACTACTAACCACCAGGGCTCCTTAACACCTTAGAGGTAAGATTTACAACACCTAGGAAAATCACATCAGTGACAAAATGGTGGACAATCACACAATACTGGGAATCATGGCCTAGCCAGATTGACAGGTATTTTGGGGGGACGCAATTTAATCTGTAACAGGAAGCCACTGGAGGATTTTGACACAGTCTGTCGTATGTTTTAAAAGGAAGCATTTGCAATAACCCAGGTGAGAGATGACAGTAGAAGTGACAGGGGAGGTAGAGAGAAATGTTCAGATTCTGAATATAGTTTGAAGATAGAGCCAATGGGATTTCTTAATGAATTGGGTGACGGTTGTGTATTTGTGACAAGAGTCCAGGATAACTCTAGAGTGTTTGGTGTCAGCAACTAGAAGAAAGGAATTGGCCTAACCTGGGATGAGACAGGCTGTGGATGGGGTGAGTTTTTTTTGGGGGGGGGCAGGGGTAAGGGGAAAACCAGGGGTTCAATTTTGGACGTGTGTTTGAGATGTTTTTTCAATATTAAATGTCTATTAAATTTTTGTCTTTAGAGTTTGTGTTGGAAAAGAGCAGGGAGAGAGGGAGAAGAAGGGCTGGAATATAAAAGAAACATCACTAGACAGTGCTGGCTTGCTCCACTGTACTTTCAGGCAAAGCCCTTGACCAGGGGTTGCGAAGATATTTCAACAGAAATCACGTATGACTTGTAAAATAGGGAGTGGTGTGTGTAGATGGTGGCAAAATGAAGAACATATGTCCAGCCTAAAGGGGACTAAGTTCCAGCTAATTTTTTTCACTTGGGAATTCAGACCCAGTGTTGCCGAATCTTCAGATTTTTCGAGAAAAACTGAAAATCTAGATTCTTATCCATGCCTCCAAATTTTAAAAATGAACTAGTCTTTAGCTATATAACACACTTTATTTTTGGTCAGTGGAGGAAATTCATGGATGGGCTATATGTTACATGATATTATGAAATTATTGTTTGTTTTCTTAGATGTGATAATGGTATTGTGGATATATTAGAAAATGTTCTTATTACTAAGAAATTCATACTGAAATATTCCAGGGTAAAGTATTCTGTTATCTGCAACTGATTTTCAGAGAAGAAAAAGAGTGTGTATGGGGGCTTGTGTATATGTTAGGGATATATGAATATTCATTATAGTATTATTTGAACTTTTCTTTAGATTTGGGATTTTTCAAAATAATAACTTGGACAGGGAGCGGGAGGAGAGGCACAGGCCTGACCAAAATATCTTGGGGCAAGAGCTGACCTACAGGCTGCCAGTTTTAAACCTCTGCCCTAGTCAACATTTTTTTAGTCTTATTACCTTTTGCTATGGAAATAACCTTATTGTACATCTGCCAAAAGAACGAACAAATCTGTCTTGGAAGAAGTACAACCAGAATGCTCCTCAGCAGCAAGGATGGCAAGACTACATCTCATATATTTTGGACATGTTATCAGGAGGGATCAGTCCCTGGAGAAGGGTGTCATGCTTGGTAAAGTAGAGGATCAGCAAAAAAGAGGAAGACACTCAGCGAGATGGATTGACACAGTGGCTGCAACAGTGGGCTCAAGCATAACAGCAATTGTGAGGATGGCGCAGGATTGGGCAGTGTTTCATTCTGTTGTGCATGGGGCCACTATGAGTTGGAGCTGACCGGACAGCACCTAACTACAACAACAACATACATCTGCAGTTGCAAAAGACTGTTAATGTCCCCAAAACAGGGGAAATAATGAAGATATTTCCTTGTATGACCTTGGCTCCCACTAGATAGCAAGAGCTCAAAAGCAAAATGGTGGTGCTTAGTGGAATCGACTCGACAGCACTGGGTAAGTAGTACATATGCAAATTATGCCGGACCAAAAGGAGAGGAATTCAGTCACTGTGGATTCCTACAAAGTGGTAGGAATGAGATTAATAACACTGGCTTTCAGGAAAGGTTGTGAGGAATTCATTAGGTGACATATGATATGGATATAAGACACATTCTTTCCTCTGTCTCCTCTTCCATGCTTCTGTCTGCTGAAACAACCCCTTAAAATTCCTTGTAGCTCTATGATTTAGTTATTCAGAGTTTGGAATCCACCTAACATGGGCAGTGGTGTTTCAGTGGTAGAATTCTCACCTTCCATGTAGGAGACCCAGGTTTAATTCCCAGCCAATGCACCTCGTGTGCAGCTACCACTCGTCAGCTAACTTGCTATGATACTGAACAGGTTTCAGTGGAGCTTCAAGACTAAGACAGACTAGGAAGAAAGGCCTGGCCATCTCCTTCTGAAAATCAGCTAGTGAAAACTCTATGGATCACAATGGTCTGATTCCGTTGTGCATGGGGTCGCCAAGAGTCAGGGGCCCACTTTATGGCAGTTCTACTGCTCCTATAGCGGAGTTCTGTACTGTCCTTATAGGGTCACTTTGAGTTGGAGCTGACTCCATGACAACAGGTTTTGTTTTTTTTTTTTTCCAGGAAGTAATTGCTGAAAGAATGAACGGCTTTTCATCTACTTATATCCACTGTTAGACAAAGAAGTCTGCATTCTACATCATGTCTATTATTTATTGAGAGAAGGGTCTGAGTTAGATTTCCTGTATGAATTTAGGAAATGCTGAGAGATTTTATTTTTGGTGTTCAATCATAGGTTCTTATTCCCACATGGACCACAGGACTGGTCCATCTTAAGGAATATAAAAAAGCAATGTTCAGATTTCAGTTTGCCCATACATCTGCCTCCTGTATTTTCATTTTTTATCTGCCTACTTCTGTTTCCCGTGGATTCTAAGGAAGTGCTTTACCTTAGAAATGATTCACTACGCCTGGGCCACAGAGGGTGTAGAAAGCCACACAATGGAAGTTCCATTTCCAGTCCTCCCATTTATAATCATGGTGGAAAGCTGGGTGTTGTCTTGAGGATTACCAATGATTTCACAAGGCACAACCTTTGTTCCTCATGTGTCTATTTTTCAAAAACTTCCTACTCAAATCTCTGAAAATCGTTGCCCCTGAGGAAATATTTGTCTCTGGTTTGACATCTTTTGCACGGTATCCCTTTTCAATTCTCCTTTCTAACATAGGATAAATGGCTCTCTGGGGTTTGGAATGGAGAGTTACATCTTGCAGTATGTTTGTGAATGAATGGAGACCCCGTCTTCCCTCTGCTTCCCTCTCCTGACCCCCAGATTACAATATGGAGGGATCTGAAGATGGGGAGTATCTAGTTAAGACAAATGGGTTTGGGTGATGAGCTTTTGATGTTTGTCTAAGGGTTTGTATATACTTAGGAGATGATTTATCAGAGTGGTTAAGTATTTGGATTTTTAGAACCAGATGCCCTGGATTTGAATTGGATAATCTGGGAAAATTATTTATCATCTCTAGGCTTCTAAAAATAAATAAATAAATAAACACCCCAGTGCCGTCGAGTCAATTCCGACTCATAGCGACCCTATAGGCTTCTGTGTCCTCAAAATAAAATGGAGAATAACAGAAGTTTAGGTTCAGTGGTAAAATTCTTGCCTTCAATGCGGGAGAGACCAGGGTTTGATTCCCAGCCCGTGTACCTCGTGGGCAGCCATCTGTTGGTGGTGGATTGTTGTAACTGTTGGTGGAGTCTTGTGTATTGAAATGATGCTGAACAGGCTTCAGTGGAGCTTCCAGACTAAGAGGGACTAGGAAGAAATACCTAGCGATCTACTATTGAAAGTCTGTTGATGAAAACCCGATGGATCACATGGTTTGATCAGCAACCAATCACGGGGATGGCACAGGACTGGGCATGTTTCATTCCATCACGCATGAGGTCTCCATGAGTTGGGGGCTGGATTGATAGCGACTGTTAACAACAATAGACCTCATAATACTGTCATGAGAATTAAATGAGGTAACGTATTTAAAACACTAAGCACATAGTAAGCGCTTGATGGATGGTAGTTATCATTATGTTATTATTAGTAATAATTGGAAATATTTACTGAGCCCTAAAGGGGACCTCTGTTACCTAGAACTTTTTATTGTTATAAAAATACGTGTAACAACATCTGCCAATTTAATGTTTTTCACGTGTACAATTTAGTGACCTCAGTTATATTAACCATGGGATGCAACCATCACCAGTGTCCATTACCAAATTTTCCATCAGCATCAACAGATACTCACTGCTTCCTAAACAATGACTCCCCCCTTTCCCCTTCCCTCCCATCCCTGATAACCACTAAAAAGCTTTGGAATCTATACATTTGCCTATTTTAGATATTTCATACGAGTGAGATCATACAATATTTGTCCTTTGGTGATTGATTACCTAGAATTTTAAAATTTCTCCTCAAATCTCACTTAGCCAATGGTTGAAATTTCCCCTTTCTCCCATTCTTGTTCCCAAAGTTAGTCATCTGGGACTGTATTCCACCCCTGTTCTTCTCAGCGATATCTCTGCTCCTTGTCTCTGCCACATGGGGCTTACTATAATTGACACACGGGAAGATCCACTTACTACCTAAACCACTGAAAGTAAGAGGGTCTAAAAGCCAGGGGAGAATTCAAAGAGACTGAGCAGCTACCAGCATCAGGTATTTATTCACATTCAAATATCACATATTTATTATGGAAAGGCAATGTGGTACGACAGGTCCCTGGGTTGCGCACATGATTTGTGCTCGACTCCTAACCTAAAGGTTGGTGGTTTGAACCCATTCAACAGCACTATGGAAGAAAGGCCTGGCAATCTGCTTCCGTAAAGATTATACCTGAGAAAACCCTATGGAGCAATTCTATTCTGTAACACCTGGGATTGCCACGAGTCAAAACAGACTCAAATGCAATGGGCTTGGGTTTTTTTTTTTTTTTTTTAATGTGCTGGATGCAGGATCTGAGTTGAGTGAGTTGTTTCTCAGGTCCTTGGGAAGAGATGCAGAATAACTCCATAACAACGAACATGTATTGAAACTTATGCCAGGAACTAAGCTACAGTGTCTTAGAAACATTACCCTTTTAAATTCTAAGAATAAAGTTAGATGGTATTATCATCTCCATTTTACAGATGAGGAAACCAAAGCAGAGTTAAGTAACATTTCCAAGGCCACAGCTAGTTAATGGTGGAATCAGGATTTGAACTTATATTCCTCAGATTTCAAAGCCCATGCCCTTAACTCTTAGGAGCCATTGCCTCAGCACCACCAGAAATCCAGTGTCCTTAATCGTACATTTGAAATAGATTGAGAATGAGACCTAGAGAAAACCAAGCTATAGACTCGAATGTTGACACATTACCAGGGGTGGAAGGGAGGGAGAGGAAAAGGTGTAGCCATTGTTGAGGGACACTGAGGGGTGATGGGAAAATTTAGAAATGGACAATGGTGATGGTTGAACAGTATGATAAACATAACTAATGTCACTGAATTGTACATGTGAAGACTATTGAAGGGGCAAACTGGTGGTTTAACAGATATATTTATCACAATTAAAAAAAAAAAGGAGAGAGAACAGAGCTAATTTTTAAAAATCCAAAACAATAGCCTCCCTGCCCCCTCCCTGCCAAGAAACAAAAAGAAATACCCCGGACATTAATTGATGGCCAGAGTAAAAATGAGTCTTTTTCCCAGTGTGTAAACTCAGCGACTGAACCTGAGCTTTGCTTTAATCCTGAAATTGTCTTGCAGCCGTTAATCTGCCAGGCATTATGGTGCAGGTGTATTTTGCCAAGTCATTCCTAGAAGCATTACGTTACGGTAGTGCTCATAAGTGCGACCCCAGGCCTTACATTCCGTTTATTCTCACAGCTTCCTGAGATAAGCAATATTTCTGTTGTTCACTAACCTCCTCAATCCTTATTTGTTTAGGGAGAGAGTATTAATTAGTGATGCTATGAACAACAAATGACATTTTGATAAATGGAATTCCTTAGGCTGTCTTTGGCTTCCAAGGCATCCTTCTATTTAAATAGTCCAATAGAATGTAATTATTAACATAAATAATAATAATTAGCATTATTTCCTGCTTTGGTTGTTATTCATAGAAAAATCCAAGTTCTTTTCTCTCAATTGGCCTCAGTTAAAAGTGGAAAATAGATTCTCATTATATGTTTTATTTCCCTTTCATTTTGGCTTTGCTCAACTCTAAGCTTGGCAGCTGGACCCTTGTTGTTATTTGCCATTGAGTTGGCTCCGACTCATGGTGACTGTTATGGATTGAATTGTGTCCCCTAAAAATGGGTGTCAACTTGGCAAGGCCAGTATTGTGTGGTTTTCCTCCATTTTGTGACCTGATGTGATTATCCTATGTGTTATAAATCCTAACCTCTATGATGTTAATGGAAACCCTGGTGGTGCAGTGGTTAAGAGCTATAGCTCCTAACCAAAAGGTCAGCAGTTCAAATCCACCAGGCGCTCCTTGGAAACCCTATGGGGCAGTTCTACTCTGTCCTATAGGGTCACTATAGGGTCACTATGAGCCTGAATTGACTCGGTGGTAACAGGATTGGTTTTGGTTTGGTATGATGTTAAATGAGGCAGGATTAGAGACAGTTATATTAATGAGACAGGGACTTAATCTACAGGATTAGGTTGTGTCTTGAATCAATCTCTTTTGAGGTATAAAAGAGAGAAGTGAGCAGAGGGGAGAGGGACCTTATTACCACCAAACAAGAAGACAGGAGCAGAGTGCATTCTATGGACCCAGGGTCCCTGTGCTGAGAAGTTCCTAGACCAGGGGAAGACTGATGACAAGGACCTCCCCTTAGAGCCAACAGAGAGAGAAAGCCTTCCCCTAGAGCTGGCACCCTGAATTTGGACTTTTAGCCTCCTAAATTGTGAGAGAATAAATTTCTCTTTGTTAAAACCATCCACTTGTGGTATCTCTGTTATAGCAGTACTAAAAATCTAAGACAGTGACCTTATATATACAGAAGGAAATGTTGCCCACTAGTCCTGTGCCCTTAGGATGGTCCTTATTGTACTTTTTGGGAAAAACGAGGAAGTTTCTTGTTCGCATTTGTCAGAGGTGGAAAACTTCTAGTACACTAACTTTTTTTTCCCATGAGAAATTGTCTTGAAGCTCTATTTGTGCCATTCACATTTTTTAGGAAAAGCTCTGCTGGTTTCTTGTCTCTTTCTCCCAATCCACCATCTAGGTACATCGAGAGTCCCGGTTCCAAGAGACAAATCTGCTTTTCTAACTCCTTTGCTTTGGAAACCTTGATGGGCTTTCCATGCCCCTCAGGATAAAAACCAATTTTTATTTATTGTATCCTCCCCTTACATTATGACCCTTGTCTCCAGCCCAGTGTCATCCCTTCATCATTTCCTACCTCTCCCTCCATAGTCCAGCCATATCCATAACTCCTCCTGGCTTTGCAGGGAGACTGTGTCACCTCACGCAAGGCCTTTCCTCATGCTGTCAATGAAATGCTCCTTCCTCCCTCATCTGGAACTCAATTTAGATGCCAATTGTCACTTCATCTCTCTGGGCCTCTGTTTTCTCATCTGTAAAATGGGGGTCGTAGCATTCTTCCTCTTGTAGGACTGTTGTTGCTGTTGTTAGTTGATGTCAAGTTGATTCTGACTCATGGCGACCCCAAGTGTGCAGATTGTAGTGAGCATAAAATGAAGAAGCTTTTCCTGCCTTCCCAGGCCAAGGGAGGTGCCTGGTGTTAATTTTAAGAAGGTAGGGGACCTCCCCCCTCAGCACTGCCATTTAAGACAGGATGGCTTTGAATTTTCAACATATGTGAGAGAGCACATCTCTGTTTCTCCCTGTCTTAGTTATCTAGTACTGATATAACAGAAATACCACAAATGGGTGGCTTTAACAAACAGAAATTTATTTTCTCACAGCTTAGAAGACTGGAAGTCCAAATTCAGGGTGCCAGCTCTAGGGGATGGCTTTCTCTCTCTGTCAGCTCTGGAGGAAGGTCCTTGTCTCTTTGAACTGTTGCTCCTGGGCAGTCTTCATGTGGCTTGACATCTCTCTTTCCCCATCTCTGCTCGCTCGGTTGCTTGTTTAATCTCTTATATCTCAAAAGAGATTGGCTTAAGACATTATCTAATCTTGTAGATCTCACTGCTATAACTTCTGCTAATCCATTTTATTAACACCATAGTGAAAAGATTTACAGCGCATAGGAAAATCTCATCAAATGACAAAATGGCAGACAACACAATACGGGAATCATGGCCTAACCAAGTTCACATGTATTTTTGGGGGACATGATTTAATCCATGACGTTGGTTTAAGGCATGTTGTACACTAATACTGTCTTAATAAGATGTTTGCCTGTGTTTTATTGATTATGCAACGACATTCGACTGTGTGGATCATAACAAATTATGGATAACGTTGTGAAGAATGGGAATTCCAGAACATTTAATTGTGCTGATGCAAAACCTGTACATAAACCAAGAGACAGTCATTTGAGCAGAACAAGAAGATACAGTGTGGTTTAAAATCAGGAAAGGTGTGCTTCAAGGTTGTATCCTTTCACCATACTTATTCAGTCTGTATGCTGAGCAAATAATCTGAGAAGCTGGACTACATGAACAAGAACATGGCAAGAAGAATGGAGGAAGACTCATCAAAAACATGCAATATGCAGATGACACAACCTTGCTTGCTGAAAGCTAAGAGGACTTGAGGTGCTTGCTGATGAAGATCGAAGACTATAGCCTTTAGTATGGATTACACTTGAACATAAAGAAACAAAAATCCTCACAACTGGACCAAAAAGCAACATGATGATAAACAGAGAAAATATTGAAATTGTCAAGGATTTCATTTTACTTGGATCCACAATCAATGCCCGTGGTAGCAACAGTCAAGAAAGCAAATGATGTATTGCATTGGGCAAATCGGCTGCAAAGACCTCTTTAACGTGTTGAAAAGCAAAGATGTCACTTTAAGGATTAAGTTGCACCTGACCCAAGCCATGGTGTTTTCAATTACCTTGTATGCATGTGAAAGCTGGACAATGAATAAGGAAGACCAAAGAAGAATTGATGCCTTTTAATGCCAAGAACAAACAAGTCTGTCTTGAAAGAAGTATAGCCAGAGTACTCCTTGGAAGCAAGGATGGCAAGACTTCATCTCATGTACTTTGAATGTGCTATCTGGAGGGACCAGTTCCTGGAGAAGGACATCATGCTTGGTAAGGTAGTGGGTCAGCAAAAAAGAGGAAGACCATCGACAAGATGGATTGACACAGTGGCTGCAACAATGAGCTCAAACATAGCAATGATTGTGAGAATGGCGCAGAACAGGGCAGTGTTTCATTCTGCTGTACATAGGGTTGCTATGAATCGATAGCCACTCAATGGCACCTAAAAACAACAGCAACGTAACAAAGAAAACCCAGTCGCAAATGGAATTATAACCACTTCAGGGGTTAGGAGTTACAATACATATTTTTGGGGAACACAATTCAATGTGTAACACTCCCTGTCTCAGCTAATTGGCTTAGGGCCATATTTAGCGCTGTTTTTGTAAATAAGGTTTTATTGGAACACAGCCACACCTATCCGTTTACGTATTGTCTTTGGCTGCTTCTGCACTACAAACACAGAGTCAACTGGTAACAAAGACCGTGTGGCCCATGGAGCCTCAAATATTTGCTGCCTGGTCTGTATAGAAAAGATTTTCAAACCCCGTGTTAAGGAAGTAGCCTGCAGGCATCAAAGCCAGTTATAGCTCTTCTGTAAACAAGAATGGGGTGAGTATGGTTTTTTTTAAAAAAAAAACTCCACCTGACATGTAAATTCCTGATAATTTAGGGTATTTGAAGCTGACCTCTGGTTCTGAGGAGTCTCTTTTGGATATCAAAGGATGAGGCCAGGCTTTGTGTAAGAGTTGTTCGAGAAAAGTGGTAACAGCACACGTTGGAACCAGACTTCATGGGGTGAGTCACTTCACTTCTCTGGACCTCCGTTTTCTTATCTGTAAAGTGGGGATCATAGCATTTCCCATCTCGTACAATTTTGTTGTTGTTGCCATGTACCATCAAGTCGATTCGACTCATAGTGATCCTATATGACATAGTAGAACTGCCCCATAGTGTTCCTTAGGCTGTAATCTTTATGGAAGCAGATCAAGGTCTTTTCTCCCTCTGAGCTGCGCTGGTGGGTTCAAACTGCCGACTTTTTAGTTAGCAGCCAAGAGCTTAATCTTTGTACCACCAGAGCTCATTTGTAGGATTGTAGTGGGCATTAAATGAAGACTATAAGCTTGAAGTGCTTAAAATGGTGCCCGGAACCTAATAAATATTAGGTCTTATTACACGAGACTTGGAGACTTCCCAGGACAGATGATAAAAATGGGTCAAGCTAATATATCTCATGCCTGGAGTTAAAGTGCTCTACATCCCTCCCTTTTCACGTGGGTAGTATTATAGTGCCAGCTTATGAGAGACAAAGGGGAAAGAGCCTTGGGAAGTGGTTGTAATTTTGGAGCTTGTAAAATATTGGGGAAAACACCCGGATGGGACATTGCCTAAACCCCATGGAATAAAGGGAACGTCATACCATTTCCTAAGATTATCCAGGCCAGACCATCCTTCTTATTTTTCATGATTCCAGAATCATGTTGTTAGCTGTTGTGGAGTCAGCCCCCGACTTCTGGCGACCTCATGCACAAACGCTGCCTAGTCCTGCACCATCCCCATGATT
Source organism: Loxodonta africana (assembly GCF_030014295.1). Taxonomy (NCBI): domain Eukaryota; kingdom Metazoa; phylum Chordata; class Mammalia; order Proboscidea; family Elephantidae; genus Loxodonta; species Loxodonta africana. The sequence continues at coordinate 74,641,667 of NC_087353.1, read as the reverse complement.
GGCTGCAGGTGGGGCCATTATGATCCACAGGGTTTTCACTGGCCGGTTTTCAGAAGTATATCTCCAAGCCTTTCTTCCTACTCTTAGTCTGGAAGCTCAGCTGAAACTTGTTCAGCATGATAGCAGCAACATACAAGCCTCCACTGATGACTGTACATAGGAGCATTGGGCAGGGTCACCTGCATTGAAGGTGAAAATTCCACCACAGAACCACCACTGCTCTCTCCGGAATCATTTGTTGTTGCTAGTTGCCATCGAGTTGACTCTGACTTACGTATAACAGAACAAAATGTCGCCCAGTCCTGTGTCATCTTCATGATCCTTGGTATGATTGAGTCCATTGTTGTGGCTATTGTGCCAATCCAACTCACGGAGGGCTTCCCTTGTTTTTGCTGACCCCGCACTTTACCAAACAGCCCAGAAACATAGGATCACTAACACAAGGGCTGTTTGCCCAATCAACTCCTCCTTGGTACACCTTGTGCCCCATTGTGACATTTCATATTATGTTGTCATTGTTCCATGTGCGTGGCCCCTTGACTCTTGAGCTTGTTGTGTGCAGTGTTATATTCTCAGTACTTAGCCCAGTGTCTGGCACATTGTAGGCACCTAAGATTTGTAAACCTGCATGAAGTTTATTTCTAGGTAGAGTACTGAATACAAGACAGAGTGGTTTACTCAGCAGATTGTAGTATCTGGGCAAGGAAACATGCCCAGCGACTGACTGTGTGGATTGTATATGTGAGCTGAGAATCTTGGAATAGAACAGGGGTCAGCAGAGTCCAGCTTGTTAGCCAAATTCACTCTGCCACCTGATTTTGTAAATGAGGTTTTATTGGAATAGAGCCACACCCATTTATGCTTTTTGCTGCAATGGCAGGATTGAGTAGTTGCGACCAAGACCATATGACCCTCAAAGCCTTAAATATTTACTATCTGGCTCTTTACAGAAGCTTGCTGACGCTTGCTCTAGAACACCGTTCCCAGTTTATTCATCCTTTTAACAAGTGTTCATTGAGTACCTACTACGTGTCAGATACTCTTCTGGGGATGCACAGCTGTGAGCAAGATGTTCTTTCACTCAGGAACCTCATGATCAAGGGGAGGGTGGGAAGGTGGGAAATCAAAAGGGCTGTAGATTGCCCAGTTGCCCAAGTGCTAAAAACCAAAAACCCAAACCCATTGCTGTCAAGTTGATTCTAACTCATAGTGACCCTATAGGACAGTGGAGAACTGCCCCATACGGTTTTCAAGGCTGACATGTTTACAGAAGCAGGCCGCCACATCTTTTTCCCGCTGAGTGACTGGTGGATTCGAACTGCTGACCTTTGAGTTAACAGCTAAATGCTTAGCCACTTCGCCACCAGGGCTTCTTGCCCATGTGCTCCAGTGACACAAAAACAGGGTGATGTGATGGAGGGTGGCTGGGAGGGTGCTACTTTAGAAGGGGTCACCAAGGACTAAGGCCTTTCTATTTGAGAAATAGCCACTACAGGCAAAAAAAGCAAAACTATCCGTGTTGAGTCAATTCTGACTCAAGGCAATGACCCCATGTTTTACAGAGTACATCTGCTCCATAGGGTTTTTTTGGCTGTAATCTTTATGGAAGCAGATCACCTTTCTTCTACAGTGCTGCTGGGCGGGTTTGAACCATCAACCTTTACATTAGTAGTCAAGTGTCAACCATTTTACCATCCAGAGACCTTTCCAATGCAGCAGAGGGAACAAAAAATGCCAAGACCCTGCTTATCCCCTTCTAGGACCACAGAGAAAATGAGTGGTCTGAGTGAGGAGGAGATGGTCTGAGTGATGTTGGAAAGACAGGCGGGGCCAGACCATGCTGGCCCTGGTGGGCTCCTGGGATATGAGTTTGGGCTTCATCAGGAAGTCTTGTGGAGGGTTTTCAGCCAAGGAGGGACATGATCCCCTTAACTCGTTGCCAATGGAAAATGGTCTATCTGACCATTGGCATTATAGGGTGGTTTTCAAGACTCAGGGACTGCTGTTATATGTGGGGCGATTTGACAGCAGCCAACCTGGTAAGGCATGATCTGTCTCAGGTGCTGTGAATATGTCCACATATCACAGCTGTTGACTTTCTACTTCTGAGACCCCAAAAGCAGCATAACCCTAGCCCTCAGTGACCCCACAGTAGATTGGCCAGACACCATTTATTGGGGTTACAGGTGATGGAGCAGCTGTCTAAATTCCGCCTGAACTTTTTTCTACAAGCAGTGAGCTTCAGGGACCCTTTGCTTCTGCTCACATTTCAGAACCAGGAAGGACTGGCGGGATGAGGGATGCACCTGGACTCCTTGCCACCTGTGGCCGGTTCTTGTTTTGATTGTTTGTGTGGATGGTGGAGGAGAAGAAGGGGAAGGAGGTGGGCTGTAGGGGTTTTTCTCCAATCTTTTCCCACCCCAAAGGGATAGCTAGGGCTATTCTTTTTTTCCTGACCTTGGAAGGAAGAAGGAAACTAATATCTTTTGAGCACAGGGCTGGCTGAATATCATTAGAGTTATCTTGTTTCATTCATTCATCCATCCATTCTCACACTCCTCCAAGGAGTGCCTTTATATGCAGACACTGTTCTGGGCTCTTGAGATGGTGAATACAATGGACAAGTTCTCTGCTCTCTTGGAACAGACCTCCTGGAAGGGAAGACAGACAATAAACAAATAAATAAGTCAGGTGGTGATAGGTCTTAGGAAGAAAAAACTGAGTAATGGGATGGAGAGAAAGTGTGTGCTGTTTTACAAGTGGGAAAGGGGCCAGGGAAGGCTCCTCTGACAAGGTGATATTTAAGCAGGGAACGGAAGGAAATGAGTGAGGGAGGTATCAGTCCTGTGGATGTTGTTGTTGTTAGGTGCTGTCAAGTCAGTTCCCACTCACAGCAACCCTATGCACAACAGAATGAATCACTGCCTGGTCCTGCCCCATCCTCACAATTGTTACTATGCTTGAACCCATTGTTGCAGCCACTGTGTCAATCCATCTTGTTGAAGGTCTTCCTCTTTTTTCGTTAACCCTCTACTTTACCAAGCATGATGTCCTTCTCCAGGACTGATCCCACCTGATAACACGTCCAAAGTATGTGAGACATAGTCTCACCATCCTTGCTTCTAAAGAACATTCTGGTTGTACTTCTTCCAAGACAGATTTGTTCATTCTTTTGGCAGTCCATGGTATATTCGATATTCTTTGCCAACACCACAATTCAAAGGCGTTAATTCCTCTTTGGTCTTCCTTATTCACTGTCCAGCTTTCACCTGCATGTGAGGTGATTGAAAACACCATGGCTTGGATCAGGCCCACCTTAGTCCTCAAGGTGACATCTTTGCTTTTCAACATCTTAAAGAGGTCTTTTGCAGCAGATCTGCCTAATGCAGTGAGTCTTTTGGTTTCTTCCATGGCTGTTGATTGTGGATCCATGTAAAATGAAATCCTTGACAACTTCAATCGTTTCTCCATTTATCATGATGTTGCTTATTGGTCCAGTTGTGAGGATTTTTTGTTTTCTTTATGTTGAGGTGTAATCCATACTGAAGGTTGTGGTCTTTTTCATCAGTAAGTGCTTCAAGTCCTCTTCACTTTCAGCAAGCAAGGTTGTGTCATCTGCATAATGCAGGTTGTTTACGAGTCTTCAATGCTGATGCCCTGTTCTTCATATAGTCCAGCTTCTCAGATTCTTTGCTCAGCATACAGATTGAATAAGTATGGTGAAAGGCTACAACTGATGCACACCTCTCCTGACTTTAAACAATGCAGTATCCCTTTGTTCTGTCTGAACCACTGCCTCTGACCCATGTTCAGGCTCCCCATGAGCACAGATAAGTGTTCTGGAATGCTCATTCTCTGCAATGTTATCCATGATTTGTTATGATCCACACAGCCGAATGCTTTGGGTCTTTTTACACAGCCGAATGCTTTAGCATAGTCAATAAAACACAGGTAAGCATCCTTCTGGTATTCTCTGCTTTCAGCCAGGATCCATCTGACATCAGCAATGATATCCCTGGTTCCATGTCCTCTTCTAAATCTGCCTTGAATTTCTGGCAGTTCCCTGTCAATATACTGCTGCAGCCACTTTTGAATGATCTTCAGCCAAATTTTGCTTGCGTGTGATGTTAATCATATTGTTCGATACAGATGTAGGATGTTATTTCTTCTTAGAGAAGATGCTATTGAAAGTGGGAGGAATGAAATGACTCTCCCAAGGTTAGAAGATAGTAGCAACAGCAGCAGTAGTAGAAGTAATAGATAAAATTTATTAAGTCCTTGCTCTGTGCCAGGCACTGGATTTACCTTTTTATTTATATCATCCCATTTAATCCTCAGAGCAAACCCACAAGGTAGGTGGTGTTATTATTATCCCCATTTTATAAATGATACTGAGGGCCAGAGAGATTGTGTAACTCAGCCAAGCTCGCACAGCTAATAAGTGAGAAGTTAAGATCAAACCCAGATCCACCTGTCTCTAGGACACTTTTCACCCCATCCCATAGCTGAGAAAGCTGGGATTTGGAGCAAAGTCTCTGTCTGAAAGCCCCCCTCCTTTCCAACAGACCAGTGCTATTCCTGACTTTAAAAGGAGAGCTGGGCTCAGTTAGGGAAGTATTGAAGCTTTCAGAGATGGACATGATGGGGTGGTACTCTAGATTTGAGACCATAGCCACCGTGTGACCACCACCCCTGATTTGCGCAGAGCCCTCCCCATGACAAAGCACTGTGAGCCAAGAGGCTGAAGGTCTAATGAAAGGTGATAGTGACCTAAACTGCTCTTTGAGAGGAATGGGCTCTGTAGCTCCAATAGCTTGAAAAAAACATTTAATCACCGCTTCACAGCCAACCCCTGACGTGGTGAGGAAGACTACAAACGTGCTATGGTCATACATGTGTGTTATACATCTTTCTGCAAGAATACAGTTGATCTGTTAAATTATAGCCTCTATTAATTTGCACTCAGCTACTAACCTAAAGGTTGGCTGTTCGAACCCACCCAGTTTCACTGTGGAAGAAAGGCCTGGCAATCTGCTTTCATAAAGATTACAGCCAAAAAAACCTATGGGGCTCAGTTCTACCCTGTGACACATAGGGTGCCATAAGCTGGAATCGACTGAAAGGCAGTGGGTGTGGGTGGGTATGGAGCTATGCATACAGTGTACTCATAGCATCCTGCCTGCCTCCCTGCCCGCCTGCCTGCCTGCCCTGCCTGCCTGCCCTGCCTGCCTGCCTGCCCCTGACAATCGGTTATGTTCTGAGGGTACAAAAATGAACAAGGCAGATACCCTGTCCTTATGGAGAATATATTCCACAGGAGAGGCTAGGGTGAGGTGGCATGTAAAGAAAGACTGGTGAAGCATATGAATAAATGAACAAGACAATTGCAGATAGTGAGGGTGCCATGAGGAAAATAAGATAGGACGATTCAGTGGAGAGAGACGGGCATGTCTACTCATATGGGGTGGTCTGTTGAGCGGAGTGCTGGGAATGTTCACCCATGGGAAGCTCCGGAGGCTGAGGCGGCGTATCTAGGGTAAGGCAGGCCTGGTGTGTGGCCTGGGCAACACTTGGTGGGGGGCCAGCAGCCAATGAGCAGTTTCTATTGGCCATTACAATTTCCATCACCAGCTGTGAGAGATCATTGGGCAATTTAAAACTAATTGCCATAGGCAGTATTTTCTGCAGATACGCAGCTGTCCAGAGCAGAGCATTTCAGTGGCGAGAACATCTCCGAGATGGACAGAAGACTGGGCCTGGAGGTGTGCAGCCTTCAGCATGGTGATAATTATTAGGTGGTCACACAGTGGCTTGCTGAGACTTGCAAAAATGAAACAAGGGAGCATGTAAGTGTGAAAAAAAAACATGAAATTTCACGTCCGTGAGCACTTAAAATTGGTTGGCTCTTTATAACTTAAAAAACGGAGTGGGGAGAGACTGCTTTATCACTCTTTTCTTGAATGTTTAAAGAGTGTGGCCCAAGAGATGGATTAGCTAAGAGAGAAGATTTTGGAAAATACGTTAATAATGATCTTATCACAGGAAATTTCCAATGTATATGAAAGTAGAGAGCATAGAATAATAACGAATCCCCATGTACCTATCACCTGTTGTTGTTGTTAGATGCCGTCGAGTCAGTTCTGACTCATAGCGACCTATGTATCACGGAATGAAACACTGCCTGGTCCTGCACCATCCTCACAATCATTATTATGCTTAAGCCCGTTGTTACAACCACTGTGTCAATCCATCTCCTTGACGGTCTTCCTCTTTTCCGCTGACCCTGTACTTTACCAAGCATGATGTTCTTCTCCAGGGACTGTTCCCTCCTGACATGTCCAAAGTACGTAACACGCAGCCTTGCCATCCTTGCTTCTAAGGAGCATCTGGTTGTTCTTCCTCCAATACAGATTTGTTCATTCTTTTGGCAGTCCATGGTGTATTCAACATTCTTCGCCAATGCCACAGTTCAAAGATGTCAATTCTTTGGACTTCCTTATTCATCGTCCAGCTTTCCTATGCATATGATGCGATTGAAAATACCATGGTCAGGCGCACCTTAGTCTTCAAGGTGACATCTTTACCTATCACCTAGTTTCAATAATTATCAAGTTACCTTGTTGCACCTACAACCGCACCTACTCCCTCTGCCCACCTTATCTTGAAGTCAATTCCAGTCATTAAAATTTCATTAGTAAATATTATAATACCAAACCAAAACCAAACCTGTTGCCTTCCAGTCAACTCTGACTCATAACAACCCTATAGGACAGAGTAGAACTGCCCCATAGAGTTTCCAAGGAGCAGCTGGTGGATTTGAACTGCTGATCTTTTGGTTAGCAGCTGAGCTCTTAATCACTGCATCACCAAAACCAAACCAAACTAAACCCATTGCCGTCAAGTCGATCCTGACTCATAGTGACCCTATAGGGTTCCAATACTATAATGCATATCTCTAAAAAAAGACCATTAAAAACATAACTACAATATCATCAGGGCACCTACAGCATCAGCAATAATTCCTTGTAGCATCAAATAGCTAGTTAGTGTTCAAATTTCCTAGCTACCCAAAAGGTCAGCAGTTCGAATCCACCAGGTACTCCTTGGAAACCGTATGGGGCAGCTCTACTCTGTCCTATAGGGTCGCTATGAGTCGATATTGACTCGATGGCAACTGGGTTTTTTTTAACGCATTTTTAAAAATAGTTTCTTTGAATCAGAACTCGACTGTAGTCCTACACATTGTGATTGGTTGAGATATCTTTTATAAGATTATAGGCTTCCCTCTTGGTTCTTCTGTTACTGGAAAATGATGGGTTATTTATGTGCAGATACTCAAAATGTGGTCCATGACCAGCAATGTCAGCATCACCTGGGAGCTCATTAGAAATCAGACTCTCAGGGCCTCCCTAAATCTACTGGATTAGAATCTGCGTTTAAACAAGATTCCCAGGTGTTTCGTGTGTGCCCATTAAAGCACAGACTGAGCAGTATTGCTATAGTTTCCCAGTCAAGATATCCCTGGTGGCATTTGGCTTGTTCCTCCGTCTCCCATATTTCCTGTAAGCTGGTGGATGGATCTAGAAGTTTCATCATGTTTAGGTCTGATTTTTTTCTTTTTTTGTAAGACCACTTCATGGGTGTGGTGTGTTTGCCCATTAGGAGGCACCTGATGTCTGGTTATCTTCCTTTTTGTGATATTAAACCTATTGTCGTCGAGTCTATTCCATATATAGGACAAAGTAGAACTGCACCGTAGAGTTTCCAAGAAGCAGTTGGTGGATTCAAACTGCCAGCCTTTTGGTTAGCAGCCGAATGCTTGACCACTCTACCACCAGCGCCGTCGAGTCGATTCCGGCTCATAGCGACCCTATAGGACCGAGTAGAACTGCCCCGTAGAGTTTCCAAGGAATACCACCTATTAGCTGCTGCATTATTAATGCTAGGATCCACGAATTCATTAGGGATTGCAAAACTTGGTTTGTTTTGGAAGCGGTTGACTTTTCTAACTTCTATTTACCAGCTCTATAACATTAATGGAGTCCCTGGGTGGTGCAAACAGTTAACATGCATGGCTGCTAACCAAAAGGTTGGAAGTTCAAGTCCACCCAGAGGCACCTCAGAAGAAGGGCCAAGTGATCTTCTGAAAACTCAGTCATTGAAAACCCTATGGAGCACAGTTCTACTCGTGTCGCCATGAGTCAGAGTTGATTTGACAGTACTTGGTTATAACAGTAATAATTTGTAGAACCAATTATGTGCCAGGCACTGTTCTAAGGGTTTCACATAAATTAACTTATTTAATCCTCACTAAAACTCTTTGAAGTAGTGTATTAGTTTCCTGTTGCTCCTGTAACAAGATGCCACAAACTTAGCGGCTTAAAATACCCACTTTTTTTTTTTTTCTTCTTACACTTCTGGAGCTCCGATGTCTAAAATAGATCTCACTTGGCTAAAATCAAAGTGTTGGTAGGGCTGTGTTCCTTCTAGGGCAGGATCGTTGCCTTTTCCAGCTTCTAGATATCACCTATATTCCTTAGTTCATGGCTTCTTCCTTCATCTTTAAATCTCTCTCTGAGTCTCCTCTTCTGCTTCCCTCTTCGGCACTAAAGCACATTTGTGATTGCATTGGCCCACCAGGGTAATCCAGGATATTCCCCCTAATTTTTTGTGCCACCTTAGGAGGTCTTTATGCTGCCTACCACAAATAGGTACTGTGGTTTCTGTTTTACAGATGAGGAAACTGAGGTACATGGCGGTGAAATAACTTACTCAAGGTCACACAGCCCATAACTGGAAGAGCTGGGATACAAACCCAGGCAGCTGAGCTCCAGAGTCCATGGCTTTAACCTTCCAGATGTAATTCCATTTTGTTTTTCCTCAACCCCAGACATTCTCTGAGCCTTTCATCTTGCCAACCAACATACGTTTTAGGAACACTGAGCCCCATGGTTATCTGGGGATTCATGTACGCAGCTGTTTACTGGTGAGCTGTTTAATTGTTGAGTTTGTTGCTCTCCTGTGATGGTGGGCTTTTGTTTCCCTCCTAAAAGGTGGCAACAGGGGGCTCGTGCTTTGTTCAGTCTGTTTCTCTACTGACCCAGTCACTTGTCAGTTACACTGGGGAAACTGAGTCAACCCAACAATGGGCCCAAACTTTTTTTTGTTTGTTTGTTTGTTTGTGCCATGGACCCCTTCGGCATCTGGTGAAGGCTGTTAACTGCTCAGAACAACGTTTTTAAATGCAGAAAATAAAAGCGCACAGAATTGCAAGGGAAACCAATTATATGAAAATGTGGTTATCAAAAAAAAAAAAACCATTTATGTCATAGTAATATGTGCTTCTTTACTAATGCATTAAATAACAAGATTTAGTGGTGGATCTAACAACTGCTGAGATTTCAATTAGTGATGCATGTAAACAATATATCGTGCTTTCTGCAACAATTGCACCGAGATATGAAAATATCTGTGATTTATATTAGTGACAAAGTCGCAGATCCTGCTAATACTACTGTGGTTTGTTGCTTCCATTTAAAACAGGAAGAAAAGCTAAATTTCAGTTCAAGGTCAGAGAAAATGAGGATGTAATATTTTCCCATTCAAGTTCAGGGAACTTCTGAATTCTGTCCATTAACCCCAGGTTAGGACCCTGGTCCAGTAGAGCTCATTGGTCTGTGCGGCTTATTCAACATCTAGTTCAATTTGACGCAATCCAACAAGTAGTTCAATTTGACGCAGCCCAACAAGTACGAAGACTCCACTCTGGGCAAGACAAGTGCTAGGCACTTGGGGTAAAGCACTGAAGGAAACAAATCCAGCCCCCAAGGAACAGACAGATTTCTTTTAAGCTTTTTTTTTTTTTTTTAACCCCTGCCAGTGGGTGTGGGCCTTACCTGTTCAACTGGGCTGCAGGCTCCTTGGCGGCAGGAACTGATCTTGAGCCCTTTCTTCTTGCTGGATGTCAGCTTCTGCATCTGAGAAATAGGAGGTTGGAAAGATTGGTGTTTTCCAAAGTGTGGTGTGTCCCTATAGGTGGTACACAAAATGATTTTCGGTGCTGCTCAGAAAAAACCTATTCTGACAATTATGAATTTATTTTAACATGTATAAGAAAATGTCTATAACTAGCCACATCCGCATACACTATGGGTTGTTATTGCTTAGGAGGAGGATATTTTTAAAAATAAAAAATTTAAAAATCGGATTAAAATTTTAAATAATACTAAATGCAACTTAAGTAATTACATGTTAAGTAAATAATAGTGGAGGCGTCAGATATGGCAACAATGAAGGTGTACCAATACATGGAGTTTGGGAAACGGTCAAATACCCACCGAGCTACTTAAAGTATGGTCCATGGTTAGTACCAATTCAAGCACTGTTACTTGTCTGTGACCAGATAATCCAGAAATGGAGAGTAAGTGCTTAGAAACTTCCGTATGGTGAAACCTGTGAGAGCCAGAACTCAGCGGGACTGCCTTGTTTTCCCAGGTCTTGCTAATTTTCTGCCTTTGACAGGGGTGTAGCCTTACCGCTTTTCTCCCGCTCTCTATTAGGGGAAAATGTTTGAGTTGTCCTTTTCTGACAGGTTTCTGCCTTACACAGGTCCTGGCTTTCACAGGTTTTACTGCAGTAATTTGACACTGCTACAACATCTGATATGTGATCATTTTTCTGGCAATTCATTTTTATTGTATTTTATGACTATCAGGCGGAGGTGCTCATTGGGAGCCATCTTGAAAGTTGGTTACCACAGATGGGCTCTTTGTTTCAAGGTCCTCCAAGTTTTTCCTCTTGGCTTCAGGTATAATTGAGCCCAAGAAGATGTCTCCATTCTCTCTGAACGGACCTTGAGACACAAATAAACCAGAAACGGGTGTGACTGACTGGGGGCAGTAGGGGTCTCCAGGTGTTCAAGAAGTAGATGGTTTCATTCTGTCTGTTGACATTTGTCAAGTCCTCTCTGGGGGCAGGCTCCTGGGATATTTGGCAGTCAGCTGCACTTCCCGAGACAGAGGTGGGCCTCTCTCTTTCTCTCCTGCTCCCTGCAGCAAGAGCCCTGTCTTTCTGATTGACAGTGACAGATTGTCTTATCAAAACCCGGGCCCAGGGCAGCACTGCGATTGGCTGTGCAGAACCATTGTGGGGCTGGAGAATTCTCTGTTGAGAGAAACGATTATAAGGCATTTTAAGAACAGCGAGCTGAACGCTTCTCACAGCTGACAGTTCTTGTTTATGACAAGCAATAATTGCCTCAGGTGCAAAGGAAAGGGGGGACAGGCTTGGGGAGTTTGTTTTGAGAGGACACTCAGTGCACAGGGTTGGGGTATGAACAAAAAAGGGCGGGCAGGAGCACAGACTGACTTGATTTGCTGCTGCAGGAACATCCTGAGTAGCCTACCATGGACTGACCCTGTACTTCCTTCTGTGCTCCTGGGAATATCTTCCGCTGTCTAAGTGTCAGAAGTGGGGTGACTTACGATTGTGGTAAGGCCCAGATGTTCTGAGCAGACTACCTGCAAGCAGCAACTGCATTACATTTGGACCCAGTGACACAAGTTTTGTGCTAGTTGCCCTGGAACCCCCATGCCCTGCTAGACTCTTGCTATACAATGGGTAGCCTTTGGACCAGCAGCATCAGCATCACTTGGGAGCTCATTAGAAAAGCAGAATCCCAGGTCCCATGTGGATCTGCGGAACCAGAATCTGCATTTTGACAGGATCGCAGGATGAGTTGTGTACATGTTAACGTTTGAGAGCCTGGCTCTAAAGGCAAGGTGAATGTGGGAGGAGTAACTCTTTGCCTTTTTCCTCTGAGACAGTGGTCTCAAGCTTGGCTTGCTGTTGTTCATTGCCATTGAATCGATTCCAACTCATGGCGACCCCACACGTGCAGAGTAGAACTGCTCCATAGGGTCTTCGAGACTGTGACCTTTTGGAAGCAGATCACCAGCCCTGTCTTCCGAGGTGCCTCTGGGTGGCTTTGAACTGCCAACCTTTCAGCTAGTATTTGAGCACGTAACCACCTTGGCAGCAACCATGAATCACTTGGGGAGCTTTTAAAGGTCCCTGTGCTCTGGACAAGAAGCCCTGGTGGTGCAGTGGTCAAGCGCTTGGCTGCTAAGTGAAAGGTCAGTGGTTTGAACCCACCAGCTGCTCCTTGGCAGAAAGATGTGGCAATCTGCCCCTGTAAAGATTACAGCCTTGGAAACCCTACGGGGCAGTTCCACTCTGTCCTATAGGGTCACTATGAGTCAGATTCCACTCGACGGCAATGGGAAATGCATGCTCTGGACATCCCCCAGACCAATGAAGCCAGAATCACTGGGGCTGGGCACAGGCACTTGTGGCCTTTACAGCCACCCAGGTGAGTCCAGTGTGCAGCAGGGATGAAACCGTTGCTGCAGGCTCAGCATTCCCTCGGGGCCCTCTAGATCAAGTCCTGTGGCTGGAAGGAGAAAGGATTCTGTCCAGTCCCGGACTGTCCCATCAGAGTAACATGTCATGGAGAACCCATGGATCCTGAGTCCAGCCAAGCTAGGCATAAAGCCAGGCTCTGCCACTTGCCAGTGGTGTGACCTTGGGCACGGTGCCATCTTCCCTGAGGATGACCACATCTGCCCAGCTGTGTGGCCTTGGGCATAGTGTCATCTTCCCTGAGAATGACCACATCTGCCCAGCTGTGTGACCTTGGGCACAGTGCCATCTTCCCTGAGGATGACCACATCTGCCCATCTGTGACCTTGAGCATGGTGCCATCCTCCTGAGGATGACCACATCTGCCCAGCAGTGTGACCTTGGGCATGGTGCCATTGTCCCTGAGAATGATCACATCTGCCCAGTTGTGTGACCTTGGGCACAGCACCATCATCCCTGAGGATGACCACATCTGCCCAGCCTGCCTAATTGACCTGTCACAGCGAGCAGGAGTAAGACATGTGGAAAGTGATCCCCACCAGGCTTGACACTTTATAGCAAGTACTGAATACAGGCTAGCTATTATTATTATCTGCCACTTGTCTGTTGGTTGTCATACTGTGGTGTCTTGTGTGATAATGCTGGAAGCTATGCCACCAGTATTTCAAATACCAGCAGGATCACCCATGGTGGACAGGTTTCAGTGGAGCTTCTAGACAAAGGCAGACTACGAAGAAATGCCTGGTGATCTATTTCCAAAAATGAACCAGTGAAAACCTTAGGAATCACAACAGAACATTGTCCAACTGGAGGATAGGGGTGGAGAACTTACTTTGGATGCATCATCAGGAAGGATTAATTGCTGGAAGAGGACGTCATGTTTGGTGAAGTAGAGGGCCAATGAAGGTGAGGGAGAACCTCGGTGAGACGCGTTGTCATGATAGGTGCAACGATGGACTTGAACATCCTGGCAATCATGAAGATGATGCAGGACTGGGCAATGCTTCAATCTGTTGTATATTTGGTTGCCACCAATCAGGGTCAACTCAGTGGCAGCTATTTATCTCTCTGTCTGTTCATCTATCCATCCATCCATCTGTCCACCCATCCTTCTATCTATCTATCAATATATTGGCCAATTATTTTATTTTATATTATTTTAAAGGTATGCTTTGAGGTGATGTCAGGGGAAGATGAGGTTGGGAAAATTGATGACTGGGAGTTCAAGGAAGGAATTCCTAGGAAGAGGTTGGTAATAATGTCAGCAAGATCTATAGGGCTGTTAAGAGGTTTCCATGTGGTTCTTCACTTGGTTCCAGAGCACTCTTCCCAGGCCAGCCATGCCTCTCCTGGAAGACAATAATCCCCAGAACTAAGGTAAGGGCAATAGAGGATGTTTGCAAAAGGATTGACTGTTTCAGGGGAAAACTGCCAGCTTTGCCTCAGGAAAAACAAACAAGTGTGGTCTCAGGTCAATACTATTCCTCTCCAGCCTCGATTTCCTCATTTCTAAAATGAGGGAATGGAGTCTTCCCCTTTGAGCTAAGAGCTAATAGATATAGGCATTTGATAGGCATCACAGTAAGAACTTTCTTCTGGTGTCTCCGCATTGGAGAACACGTAAATGGAGCTGTAACAAACTGTGATGTACTATGAAGAGAAAGTATTGTGAGACACACAGCAAATTAGAATTAGGTGATGGAGCCAAGGAAACAACAGCTCAGCTGACCCGAAGGATCAGTTGGAGGCAAGAGCATATTGGGCAGAGGAATTGGCATGTGCAAAGGTCCTGTGGCAGGGTGGAGAGCAGCATGTTTGAGGAACTGAAAGTCAATGTGGCTGAAGGGTAGTGAGGGACAGAGAGCAGGTGTGGGCCACCTTACATCTGGCCTTATCGGTTCTCTCCCTTTAAAAAAAAATGGCATTTATGTTGTTGCTGAGAATATATGCAGCAAAACGTACACCAACTCAACCATTTCTACGTGCACAATTCAATGATATTGATTCTATTCTTCAAGTTGCGCAACCATTCTCACCCTCCTTTTCTGAATTGTCCCTCCCCCATTAATGTAAACTCACTGCCCCCTCCTTACTGCGTCTCTTAAAGATTGTACGTTTTGTCCCAGGATGGAAGAGTTTTAAGCAGGGGAGTGATGTCAGCAGTTTTGCTGAAGCTCAGTTTGGCGGCAGTGTGGAGAATGGATCGGACCTTTCCTTTTTGGGAAGGACTGCATTGTAACCCTCCCCTCTGCCGAGTCTTTCTTCCCTCTTAGAGCCACTTTTGTTTGTAGGATGGAGAAAAGGAAGGGCAGTGTGGTGGCTGGAGGGGCAGGTAGCAATTCTGACAAGGATGGCACGGAATTTGAGAGCAGAATGGAGAATGGGTGTAATTAAAAGAAAAAAAAAAAAGTAGAAAGACCTGGCTGCATTCTTCCTGCCAGTAATGATTATACCACACATTCCTGCTGTAACACTGGCCTGGTATGAAAGGTGTATTGGTCCCCAGTCTAACTTCTCAGCCCAGCGGTGGTACGAGAATGTGAGAAGCAAATACCCTCTCCGGGAGATAAAATTCTAGTGGACTTTTAATGCAACGTCTCTGGTCCCTTGACATGAATTGGCTTTGTGCAGCTGTCAGAGGAAAACCCAATGCACCTGTTAATTTGTAGGGGTCTTGCTGGTGGGTGAAGGTGTTTGCCCGTAGCTTAAACCTGAACAACTATGTCCTTCTCTCTGAGAAGTGGTAATTAAACATGATTAGATGTGACTCTCCCCAGGCTGAGTTATGCTGGGGGAGGTTTCTGAATTTTACAGAGAGTGATTGTGAAATTTTTAAAGGATAAAAGTTCTATCGTGAGTATAAAAAACCAGTTGCCCTCAAGCTGATTCCGACTCATGGTGACCCCGTGTGTGTCAGAGTAGAATTGCTCTCCATAGGGTTTTCATTGGCTAAGTTTTTGGAAGCAGGTTGCCAGGCCTTTCTTCCAAGGCACCTCTGGGTGACTTGAACCTCCAACTTTCGGTTTGCGGCCAAGTGTGTTAACCGTTTACACAACCTAGGGACCTCAGTGCCTTTGAGGAGTGTCTGATATTCCATACTTTATCCTTGTAATTTTGAGAAGTCGCTGAAGTTCTGCCAGCCCCCAGTTTCCCACAGGATGGAGGTAACAGCACTTGCCTTGTCTGAAAGGACTGAGTAACAGCAGCGGGAGGAAGAATAACTTTAGCCGCCAAAAGTGCTCCTTCAATCAGCTGTTCCACAACTGATTCTAGACAAGAGCCCTGGCTTCTGCTTCCAACTAGTTTGCTTCTCCCAAGCCCCATCTGTATAGGAATTCTGGATCCTCTACTGGACTAGATGCCATTTTGCTACCTTCTACCAAGGTGTTTGTTGACCGAAGGAATGATAATATAATTAACAACAGTGCTATCATTTAAGTAGCCACATACCTAGCCCTTTCTATATATCGGATATATATTTTTTTATATATCTATATATACCCCAATTTTATAGATAAGGAGGCATCCCTGGGTGCTGCTAACGATTAATGTGCTTGGGTACTAACCAAAAGGTTGGAGATTCAAGTTTACCCAGAGGTGCCTTGGAGGAAAAGCCTGGTGATCTTCTTCCGAAAAATCAGCCATTGAAAACCCCGTGGAGCACAGTTCTACTCTGATGCACACGGGGTCGCTATGAGTTGGAATTGACTCCATGGCAACTGTTTATAGATAAGGCACTGGCGGCATGAAAACGCTAAGGATATATAGAATATGATAGCAGTTTGAAAACTATGTAAAATACATACACAGATGTCAAGTATCAAGGGAGAGGGCTTCGGGTAAACAGATAAATTACCGTACTGACTTTCCCCAAGAAGACTGCTGAAAGGAATTTTTGTTTGAATGCGTTCCTCCGTTCATCTCATATGTGGGTATCTGTTTTAACACATTGTTCAAAGTCGTGAATGCCATTTTTAAACCTTTGAACCAAGCACTTTGAGATGATTCCTGTAAGGATGGAGAAAAGGAAACAGGAAAAAAAAAAAAAATTCGTGACCTCCTGCTAGTACTAACAAAAAAACTTAGAACTGTACGAAGTTGTGGCTCTGTACGACTGCTCACTTTTTAATGAAGGAAAAAGCGGTGCCATTTTAGCATAGTTTATAAAGAAAATGTTCTACATTCTACTCTGGTGAGTAGTGCCTGGGGTCTTAAAAGCCTGCGAGCAGCCGTCTAGGATACACCACTGGTCTCACCCCTTCAGGAGCAAGGAAGAATAAAGAAAACTAAAGATACAAGGCAAAGATTAGTCCAAAGGACTAATGGACCACATCTACCACAGCCTCCACCAGACTGAGTCCAGTACAACTAGATGGTACCCGGCTACCACCACTGACTGCTCTGACAGGGATCACAATAGAGGGTCCCGGACAGAGCTGGAGAAGAATGCAGAACACAATTCTAACTCAAAAAGAAAGACCAGACTTGGTGGTCTGACGGAGTCTGTAGAAACCCTGAGAGTATGGTCCCGGACACCCTTTCAGCTCAGTAATGAGGTCACTCCTGAGGTTCACCCTTCAGCCAAAGATTGAACAGGCCCATGGAACAAAACAAGACTAAAGGGGTGCAGCAGCCCTGGGGCAGGATTAGAAGGCAGGAGGGAAGAGGAAAGCTGGTAACAGGGAACCCAGGGTTGAGAAGGGAGAGTGTTGATATGTTGTGGGGTTGTTGACCAATGTCATACAACAATGTGTGTACTATTTGATGAGAAACTAGTTTGTTCTGTAAACCTTCATCTAAAGTACAATCAAAAAAAAAAAAGAAAGAAAAATGATGCCATGAAATGATAATTTGTTTGGCTGTTAAACTTTGGCAGAACTTCGGCATGAGGAATTGTATAAATGCCTCAACAGTAGCGTCCCGATTTTATGATCTATGTTTTATTTGTCATTGTTCCGGGGTGGAGTAGTTTAGTTTGGTTTCCTGATTTCTTTTTCATGTTGGTTCTGAAATCAACAAAACTTGGTAGGAATTCTTGGCTCGACCATTTACTGTGTGGATTTGGGCAAGTTAGCAACCTCTTTGAGCCTAGTTTTCTTATCTCTAAAATGGAGATAACGATAATTACCTCCCTTAACTGCTTGCAGATTAAATAAGTGCAGCTAACACAGTAGCTTGGAGGAAGTATTGTTAGCTGCCGGGCAGTCGGCTCTGACTCACGGCGCCCTCATGTACAACAGAACGAAACATCGCCCGGTCCTGCGCCATCGTCACGACCTTTGGTGTGCTCAAGTCCACTGCTGGAGTCACGGTGTACGCTGAGATCCTTCCAGCCTAGGGAGCTCATCTTCCAGCGCTACATCGGACAGTGTTCTGTTGTGATCCATAGGGTTTACACTGGCTAATTTTCAGAAGTAAACTACCAGGCCTTTCTTCTTAGTCTGACTTAGTCTGGAAGCTCTGCTGAAACCAGTCCACCATGGGTGACGCTGCTGGTATTTGAAATACCAGTGGCATAGCTTCCAGTATCACAGCAACACAAGCCACCACAGTGTGACAAACTGACAGAAAGTTGGGAGTGGATGTAGTAAGTCCTCGATAAAAGGTAGCTACTAATATTCATAACATATTCATCTGAAAACAGCTTGGTTTTCGCTGCAATGTGGCCACACAGTCAGCCAGACACCTCTGCATGGAGTGGGGTCAGCTTCTTAAGCTGTCATTCCTGCTGCCTGGGTCTGTGTTAAATGGTGATGGAATTCCTCACTGTGGTCCTTCCTATTCTCCCTTTGAATGCAAAAAGAGGGAAGCTTACTTCTAGTGAAGTGATGTTTGAGATCTGGACGCTACAGCTACTCAATGAATCCAGAGATATCAAAACTGAAGTAGGACTGTTGTTAGTTGGCTGCCATCAGGTCAGTCCCCAAGTCATGGCTGCTTCATGCACAATGAGACTGGACCGTTGTGATATATAGGATTTTCAGAAGTAGATCACCAGGCCTTTCCTCCTAGTCCCTCTTAACCTAGAAGCTCTGCTGAAGCCTGTTCAGCATCAGAGCAACACGCAAGCCTCCACTGACAGATGGGTAATGGCTGTCCTTTTTTTAAAATAATTTTTATTGTGCTTTAAGTGAAAGTTTACAAATCAAGTCAGTCTCTCACACAAAAACCCATATACACCTTGCTAAACACTCCCAATTACTCTCCGCCTAATGAGACAGCCCGCTCTCTCCCTCCACTCTCTCTTTTCGTGTCCATTTCACCAGCTTCTAACCCCCTCCACCCTCTCATCTCCCCTCCAGGCAGGAGATGCCAACATAGTCTCAAGTGTCCACCTGACCCAAGAAGCTCACTCCTCACCAGCATCCCTCTCCAACCCATTGACTAGTCCAATCCATGTCTGAAGAGTTGGCTTTGGGAATGGTTCCTGTCCTGGGCCAACAGAAGGTCTGGGGGACATGGCCACCGGGATCCTTCTAGTCTCAGTCAGACCATTAAGTCTGATCTTTTTATGAGAATTTGGGGTCTTCATTCCACTGTTCTCCTGCTCCCTCAGGGGTTCTCCATTGTGTTCCCTGTCAGGGCAGTCATCGGTTGTAGCCAGGTAATGGCTGTACTTGAGGCGTATTGGCCAGATTTCAAACCACCACTTTGGCTGCATTCTATTCAGTAGAAACAAGTCACTCTATCCAGCCCCCACACAAGGGCAGGGGATTGTACAAGGGTGTGAATACCAGGAGGTGAGGATCATTGTGAGATATTTCAGAAGGCTGCCTGCCTATTACAGGCACTATCATCTCTTTTAAGGAGCCCTGGTGGTGCACTGGTTTAAGAGCTTGGCTGCTAACTGAAAGATCAGTGGTTTGAACCCACCAGCTACTCTGCAGAAGAAAGATGTGGCAGTCTGCTTCCATAAAGATTATGTCCTTGGAAACCCTATGGGGCAGTTCTACTCTGTCCTATAGCGTCATTGTGAGTCCAAATCATCTCAATGGCAATGGGTTTGGTCTTGGTTTGGTATCATCTCTTGCCAAGAGGGCTGACAAAAATCTAACATTTATCTAGCACTTGATACTATATGCCCAAAACCAAAAAACCCAAACTCACTGCCGTTGAGTTGATTCTGATCGTAGTGACCCCATAGGATAGAGTAGAACTGCCCCATAGAATTTCCAATGGGCACCTGGCGGATTTGAACTGCTGACCTGCTGTTTAGGAGCTGTAGCTCTTCACCACTCTATCACCAGGGTTTCCTACTATATACCCCAAAACCCACTGCCGTTGAGTCAATTCCAACTCATAGCCACCCTATAGGACAGGGTAGAACTGTCTGATAGAATTTCCAGGGAGCGCCTGGCAGATTCGAACTGCTGACCTTTTGGCTAGCAGCCGTAGCACTTAACCACTACGGCACCAGGGTTTCCTACTATATGCCAGGTACTGATAGTTTACTTAATTCTGACAACAGCCTCATGTTGCTATAATAATCCCAGTTTTACAGGTGAGAAGACTGAGTCTCAGAGAGGTTAAATAACTTGCTCAAGGTCATATGACAGATAAGTGGCAGGAATAGTATTTGAACATAGGTCTTTGGCTCACAAGTCTCCCTGCCTCTAATCTTGTGTCCCTCCAATCTGTCATCCACACAACAGTCAGAACATTCATTTAAATCAGACACACCATTCTGTTTAAAACCTTCCAATCCTGTTATACTTCAAATGACTCCAACCCCTTTACCATGACCAGCAAAACCCCTGTGTGACCTGCCCCTCTCCCCGTCAATGATTCACCAGAGGCTACTCTCTTTAGTCATGGTGACCTCCTTTCACTTCCTAGAACACACTTTCTGACCTCAGGGACTTTGCACATGCTGTGTCTTCCACCTGGCATGCTCTTCCTTCCCTTCTTTGACATCTCACTCCCTCTCACCCCTCTGTTCTCAGCTTCATTCAACAGCATCTCCTTAGCGAAGCCTCCTCTTCATTCCTTATCTGAAGAGGTCCCTCTGTTATTCTTTACCATGACACACTGCAAATACTTCAGACTATTTACCACAATATGTAATTAGGTGTGTATTTGTTTATTTATCTTTTCTACGGCACCGAAAACCCTGTAAGGACAGGAACCATGCCTGTTTTACTTACCAAAGCATCCTCAGCACCCAGTACAGTGCCTAGAGCCCACTACATGCTCCATAACTAGCGGTTGAATGACTAGAAAAGTGATTCTCAACCCTGGCTGCACATTTGAGCCATTTGGGGGTGCTTTTAAAAGCAACCATCCTTGATTTTCACCCCTGAGATTCTGATTCAATCCTGTGCAACCAAATTGAGAAGAACACGATGAGACCAACCATTTCCACTTCAACCTACAAGGGTGTTTACATTTATGGAAAACTTAAACTTAGCGATGATCTCATAGAAAGTACAAAGCTGAGCTCTGGCTTTCTCTCTCAGCTGCCTAACTGTATTGGTCCAACATTGTGAAACCCGCCTAACTGTATTGGCCCAACATTGTGAAACCCAGAGTAACAGAGAAGAGCTCTAGGGTTGGAAAAGAACTGGGGCAGTTCCAAGCAGCACTGAGCTCTGGCACCTCGGGCTCATCTGACTCTGTTCAAGTCCACCTCCATGGTGTCAGGAGTCTCTCTGCCCCAGAGCATTGTGTAGGAGTGACCCTCGAAGTCTTCGTCTGTGTGTATGTTTGGGGCGGGGAGTTCATGGATATTTTCCAGTTGCTGGGATTCTGTTTGCGTGGCTCTATCCTCTAGATCCAAGGGCTTTTGTTCTCAAGATTTTTGGCCTAAGACAAGGGAGAGCCTTGGGTTCATTAGGACAATGCTCTGATCAACAGCGATGACCAGTGTCACGCCCTCCAGTTGAAGACCTCCAGGGCTACCTGTACTTGAAGAAATTGGGCTTCTTGCTCGTTGCAGCGAGGGAGAGTGCGCAGCCTGGGGAACGGTGGCGAGCGTTAGAAAGGGCTTATTATAGGACTGGCTGGGTGGTTTGGGGGAAGGTTCAGGCACATTGAGGTTTGGGCGCTGTCTGAAAGCAGAGGCAGTTTTATGTTTGAGTATCTCAATGTTAGGAGTCCTGGTCGTGCAGTGGTTAAGTGCTTGGCAGCTAACCATACAGGTAGCAGTTGGAACCTACCAGCCGCTCTGTGGGAGAAAGCTGTGGCAGCCTGCTTCTGTAAAGATTACAGCCTTGGAAACCCAATGGGGCAGTTCTACCTTGTCCTATAGGGTCGCCGTAAGTCGGACTGGCTCAATAGCGACAGATTTGGTTTTGGTTTGGATCTCAATGAGTTATTGTTAGTTACTGGTGAGTTGGCTCTGACTCATGGTGACCTTGTGCATAACAAAATGAAATGTTGCTCTGTCCTACACCATCTTCATGATCATTGATATTAGGCAATGTTCTGTTGTGATCCACAGGATTTTCACTGACTAATTTTTGAAATTAATTGCCTAATTCCTAATCTGTCTTAGTCTGGATGCTCCACTGAAACCTGTCCACCATGGGTGCCTCTACTGGTATTTGAAATACGGTGGCATAGCTCCCAGCATCACAGCAACACACAAGCCACTACAGTACAACAAACTGGGTATCTCAATAAATCTTCCCTACTATGAAAGAAGGAAGGACAGAGTGAGGCTAAAGCTGTGATCGGAAAAAGTAGCCATCACTCATGTCCGCTGGGAGAGGGAGGTGTTTGGTATTTTGTGGCTTGGACAATGTTTGTGTTTTGTCTGTGTTCACGTGTGATTACGGAGTGGCTTTCTTTTTGTCTCGATTCACCAGAGTCCCAGAGTAGCTTTGTCTGGTGTTGACGTTCTGTGAAATTGTCTATGTTCAACAGGAGAACACAAGGCCTAGCTGAGAGTGCCAGGCCAGCTTCTGACTGCCGGGAGGTGCTTTTCTCGTTCTCACCGGCTTTGCAGGTATCCCTTCCCATGTCGTTCCTCAGGTGAAGTATGATAGCCCAGGGTATTCACAAAACTCTAAGAGCACTTACTGTATTCGCTGCCCATTTTTACAGGGATAATAACAAAGGGACCATAGTCTAGTGTGTGGCAGTGCGATGGCTAATAGCAAGGGCTCTTTAGTTGAACATCCTTTTTAGTTATGTGACTTTGAGCAAGTTACTTTACCTCTCTGAGCCTTGGTTCCTCATCAGTAAAATGGGAATAATAATAGTGCCTAACTTACAGGATTGTGATGAGGCTTAAATGAAATAATACTGGAAAAAGCTTTCAGCCCAACATCTGGCCTGTAATCAGCACATGCTGTCTATTAGCAATTATTAAGTAGAACTAGAAAACTCTTTACCTGCCTTCTCAGAGAGTCTGGTAAGTGAACAGTAGACTGTGGAAACTTGGGGCAGGAGCTCTGAACCAAGCTAGACCAATTATATTATTTTTCCCTGGAAGTTTAGAATTAGATACCAAGCTTTGTTATTCAAAGTTGGATGGTGAATTGGGAAGTGATGTCAAATAACACTGGGTGGCCATTTTCTACCCTGTTGGCTTGCCATATCCCGGAGATTGGAAAAAAAAAAAAAGTCACAGGAAACCATATTTCCTTGAATGCTTGTTGTAGAAAAAGGCAGAAAAGGAAGGGATGACTCTATGGAGTTCCAGGTTGTTCTGTGGAGTCTGCTCTGAATTATCTGGAAGAATACTGTGCTGTACTAATTGCCATTGAGTCAGTTCCGACTCATGGTGGCCCCATGTGCATTGGAGTAGAACTGTGCTCCGTAGGGTTTTCAATGGCTGATTTTTTAGAAGTAGACTGCTGGCCCTTTCTTCTGAGGCACCTCTGGGTGGACCTGAACTTTCAACCTTTTGCATGTTAACTGTTTGCAAACCCAAGGGCAGGGGGAATAAGTTTTTACCAGTCTTCTATGACTCACCCACATGGGCTGATCAAATTAACAAGTAAAAGTACCATTTCACACCCCCACATCATGACCTGGTTGTTTGGTCTGCTGAGCATCTCCACTTGCCTGGAGAGTTCTTCCTTCACCCCAGTCCTGTGAATTTCCAACCACAACATCCTGCCCTTTCCCCCACCCCAGCTACCTGAGTGGGCAAGTGACCAGGCCAGTCAGAGTTCCTCAGTATCCTGGCCGTGTTGATTGGCCTTGGTGAAGACATGTGACCCAAGGTGGACCAGATTACCTGGCTAAGATTTAAGAAAATGTAGAGCCCAGAGAAAAGAGGCCATGCCTTTTAGATTTCAGCACTGGAAAAAGATGTGTCAGTGTTGGCCAGGGGCTGTCTTCTATGTCCCGAGAAGAAATGCTGTGTACATGGAGAACAGAGCCAAGAGACAGAGATTCAGAAAGAGAGAGAGAGGGAGGGATGAAGGGAAGCAAAGAGAGAGAGGGAGACAAAGAGAGAAAAAGAGAGACAGAGAAAGAGAGAGACATGAGAGAGAGAGTGAGGGAGGAAGGGAAACAAAGAGAGTAGGAGACAGAAATGGAGAGAGAGAG
Source organism: Loxodonta africana (assembly GCF_030014295.1). Lineage (NCBI taxonomy): Eukaryota > Metazoa > Chordata > Mammalia > Proboscidea > Elephantidae > Loxodonta > Loxodonta africana. The sequence continues at coordinate 74,617,748 of NC_087353.1, read as the reverse complement.
AGGGAGGGAGGGACGGAGGGAAGCAAAGAGGGAGACAGAGAGAGGGAAACAGAGAGACCCACAGAAAGAAAGGCAGAAAAGGAGAGACAGAGAGAGGGAAGGAAGCAAAAAGAGAGGGATAGAGACAGAGAGAAAGATGGAGAGAGGGAGGTAGAGGGAAGCAGAGAGACAGAGAGAGGCAGAGAGAGAGAAGATAGAGAAGACAACTTTGAGCTTTAGATCAGCTCTATCCACAGACTTGTAGCCAAGAACCAAAACCCAAACCTGTTACCATGGAGTTGATTGCGATTCACAGCAAACCAATGTGTTACAGAGTAGAACTGCTCCATAGGGTTTTCTTGGTTGTAATCTTTATCGAAGCAGATTGCCAGGCCTTTCTTCCATGATGCTGCTGGGTGGGTTCAAACTACCAGCCTTTAGGTCAGTAGTCGAGTGCAGACAGTTTGTGCCACTCAGGGACCTACAGACTTAGAAGAATCCAGTAAATTCCCAGTTTTGTTGGAGCTGATTTTAGTTGGGTTTATGTTTTTTTTTTTTATGTTACTTGCAAACATGCAGCCCTCTAGTGGCTCCCCACTTCTTTTGGAGTAAAATCTAAAGTCCTCATGCTGACACACAAGAATCTACATGACCTTGTCTGCTCTACCTCAGTGACCTCATCTCCTACCTGTTTCATATTGCTCTCCAGCCACACTGGCCTCGTTGCTGTTCCTTAAACACCCTACTTCATGCCGATTAAATCAGACTCTTTCAGTGGGACATTGCGTTGGATTGGTATTTTTCCGAAGGTACTCAGTGATTTTAATGTGCCCAGGGCTGGAAGTCGCCTACTCAGATTAATAAAAGCCATTGCATATGATAGCACTTACCGTACAGAATTAAATAAAGTCTATATGTTATATTGCCTCTTGTCACCATAGAGTTTAGTTTCTTACAAATTTTGTTTATAAAATAGTAAAGCACTTTCCTATACAACTGAAGATTTTTTTTTTTTTTAACAGTTTGGAAGCCCTGGCGGCATAGTGGTTAAGAGCTGCGGCTGCTAACCAAAAGGTCGGTAGTTCAAATCCTCCAGGTGCTCCTTGGAAAGTCTATGGGGCAGTTCTACTCTGTCCTATAGGGTTGCGAGTAGTTGGAATCGACTTGATGGCAGTGGGTTTGGGTTTGGTTTCGGACTGTTAACTTATGATAACCCTGAGATTTAAAGAACTTGTTGTAGGAAACTCAACTTGTTTGACTATCCCTTATAGAAGAGTCCATTTACCCTCCTGAGGTCATGAACTAAATGTGTCACTTGAGACTGATTTTATGCTCCATGCTTGTGATCAACTGCCTTCCATCTCAACCAGCTAAGAGACTGAGTCTTTTCCTATTTGGTATTTAAATTAATTCTCCTGTGCCAAAATGTTATTTTGCAAATAACTAAGTGACTCTAATGGATTAACTTCAAAATACGATGCAAAATCTAGATTTTTCCATGAATTAATGTTTTTAAAGACATTCCCCTATTTACCACTCATATGCCAGAAAGAATATCAGCCTTGGCTTTTGATAGTTTTTAAATTCCTGGTTCAAGTTTCTTAGGAAGCCAGGTTGCTCTTGGTGACCTGGACTTCTGTGAGCTATCCCCGGTTCCGTTAATAAAACTCTTATTTTGGCTTCTGCACCTTGAGTGGGTTTCTGCCACATGGAGCTCTGTTACCTTGTTGGACAAAGACAATTATTGCTCCTGACAGCAGCCCTGCAAAGAGAGTCTTATTATTTCCATTCTAAGATTGGCAAACTGAGCCCCATAGAGAACAAAAAAACCTGTCAAGCTTCACATAATTAGTATCTGGTAGTCCCTGGGTTGGAGCCCTGGTAGCGCAGTGGTTAAGAGCTCAGCTGCTAACGAAAACCTCAGCAGTTCGAATCCACCAGCTGCTCCTTGGAAACCTTATGGAGCAGTTCTATCCTGTCCTATAGGGTTGCTGAGTCGGAACTGACTCGACAGCAGTGAGTTTGGTTGGGTTGGTTTAGTCCCTGGGTTAGGTCCATGGGTGGTGGAATGGTTTTGCGCTTGACTACTAACCTAAAGGTTGGAGGTTGGAGCTCTCCCAGCTATGGGATGGAAGAAAGGCCTGGCAATCTGTTTCTGTAAAGATTACAGCCAAGAAAACCCTATGGAGCTCAGCTCTACTCTGTAACACAAGGGGCTGCCAGGAGTTGGAATCAACTCAACAGCAACTGTTTTTTTTTGTTTGTTTAGTCCCAGGATTACAACCCAGTTCTACATGACACCAATATTCATGAGCCTCTGATGTGACACATTGCCTTCTATATGTATATATGTATATATATATTTTTAATTTTTGTTGTTGTTGTTAAGAGCATGCACAGCAGAACACTAACCAACTTAGTGGTTTCTACATGTATGACTCAGTGATGCTGCTTGCATTCTTCGAGTTGTACGACCATTCTCACCCTCCTTTTCTGAGTTGTTCCTCCCCCCTTAAACTCAGTACCCCCTAAATTTCCTGACTAATCTTTCAATTGCTGTTGTCAATTTGATCCTATATAGATAGAAAAGCATAATGCTCAAGGCCAAGGACATTCTTTCTTTACTTGTTAAGCTAAACCATTGTTTGGATGGAAGACTCATTAACAACATGCAGATGACACAACCTTCCTTGCCGAAAGTGAAGAGGACTTGAAGCTCGTACTGATGAAGATCAAAGACTACAGCCATCAGTGTGGATTACACCTCAGCATAAAGAAAACAAAAATCCTCACGACTGGACCAATAAGCAACATCATGATAAACGGAGAAAAGACTGAAGTTGTCAAGGATTTCATTTTACTTGGATCCAAAATCAATGCCCATGGAAGCAGCAGTCAAGAAATCAAATGATGTATTGCATTGGGCAAATCTGCTGTTAAAGATCTCTTTAAAGTGCTAAAAAGCAAAGATATCGTCTTGAGGACTAAGATGCACCTGACCTAAGCCATGGTGTTTTCAATTGCCTCATATGCATGTGAAGGCTGGACAATGAATAAGGACAACTGAGGAAATATTGATGCATTTGAGTTCTGGTAATGGCAAAGAATATTGGATATACTATGGACTGCCAAAAGAACAAAATCTGTCTTTGAAAAAGTGTAGCCAGAATGCTGCTTAGAAGTGAAAATGGCGAGACTTCATCTCACATACTTTGGACGTGTTATTGGGAGGGACCAGTCCCTGGAGAAGGGCCTCATGCTTATTAAAGGGTCAGTGAAAAAGAGGAAGACCCTCAGTGAGATGGATTGACACAGTGGCTCCAACAGTGGGCTCAAACGTAGTTTCATTCTGTTGTACCTAGAGTCACTATGAGTCGGAAGCAACTTGGTGGCACCTAACAACAACAACACTGTTTGGTTTTAAGAAGACTTCAGGGGATAGTTTTGGTTTAAGGTTTAAAGATTATCTTAGGGTAATAGTTTCAGGGATTCTTCCAGCTTCCATGGCTCCAGAAAATCTGGAGTCCATGGGAATTTGAAATTCTGTTCTGCACTTCACCCCTTTTGAACAAGATTCCGCTATAGAATCTTTGATCAAAATATTCCATAATGGTAACCAGGTACCATCCAGTTCTTCTGGACTCATGGCAAAGGAGGCAGTTGTTCATGGAGGCAATTAACCACACATCCCATATCCTCCTCCCTTTCCTGACCCTCCTTCTTCCTCTGTTTTTCCAGCACATTGCTTTTTTTTTGTTGTTGTGGTTATTGAGATATAATTCACATGTCATAAAATTTGGCACTTTAAAACGTACATTTCAGTGATTTTGATATATTCGAAAGGTTTTGCAGCTATCACCACGATCTGATTCCAGAACATTTCCATCACCCCAACAAGAAACCCATGCCTGTTAGTAGTTACTTCCCATTCCCCTTTGCCCTCATTCCCTGGTAAACGCTAATCTACTTTCTATCTCTATGTCTATTCTGGGCATTTCATATAAATGAAATCATACAATAAGTGGCCTTCGTGTTTGGCTCTTTCACTAAACGTAATGTCATATGTTAAATGTTGTAGCATCATCAGTACTCCATTACGTTTGGATGACTGGATAATATTCCATTGTATGGATATACCACATTTTATTTATCCATTCATTAGTTCATGGACATTTGGTGGTGTTTCCACTTTGGGACTATTATGAGACATACTGCCTTTTTTTATCGTGCTTTAGGTGAAAGTTTATAAATCAAGTCAGTCTCTCATACAAAAAGCCATACACAGCCCGCCGTGCGCTCCCAGCTGCTCTCCCCTTAACAAGGCAGCACATTCCTCCTCTCCACCGTGTATTCCCCGTGTCCATTCATCTAGCTCCTGTCCCCATCTTCCTTCTCATCTCTCTACCAGACAGGAGTCTGGTGTGTCTATATAGTCTCGTGTGTCTACTTGAGCCACCAAGTTCACTCCTCACCAGCATCATTGTCTGTTTTATGGTCCAGGCCAATCCCTGTCTGTAGAGTTGGTTTTGGGAATGGTTCCAATCTTGGGCTATCAAAGGGTCCGGAGACCGTGACCCTCAGGGTCCCTCCAATCTCAGTCAGACCATTAAGCCTGGTCTTTTTGTAAGAATCTAAGATCTGCATCCCACCGTTCTGTTCTCCTGCTCCATCAGGGATTCTCTGTTGTGTTGCCTGTCAAGGCAGTGATTGGTGGTAGCTAGGCACCATCTAGTTCTTCGGGTCTCAGGCAGATGGGGTCTCTGGTTTATGTGGCCCTTTCTGTGTCTTGGGCTCATATTTACCTTGTGCCTTTGGTGTTCTTCATTCTCCTTTGCTCCAGGTGGGCTGAGATCAATTTATGCATATTAGATGTCTGCTTGCTAGCATTGAAGACTCCAGAGGCCTCTCACAAAAGTGGAATGTAGACTGTTTTCTTAATACATCTTGTTATGCCAATTGACCTAGATGTCCCCTGAAACCATGATCCCCAGACCCCCATTCCTGCTGCTCTGGCCTTTGAAACTTTTGGAAAGTTCTTTGCTTTTGGCTTAGACCAGCTTTACTGACAATCCCTGTGTTATACGTTGCCCTTCCCTTCACCTAAAAAAATTTTTGTCTACTATCTAGTTTGTGAATATCCCTCTCCCTCCCTTCCTACCCTCGTAACCATCAAAGAATATTCTCTTCTGTGTTTAAACTTCATCTAGAGTTCTTATAATAGTGGTCTCATACAATATTTGTCCTTTTGCAATTGACTACTTTCACTCAGCATAATGCCTTCCAGATTCCTCATGTTATGAAATGCTTCACAGATTCATCGTTGTTCTTAATCATTGTGTAGTTTTCCATTGTATGAATATACCATAATGTATTTATCCATTCATCCATTGATGGGCACCGTAGTTGCTTCCATCTTTTTACTATTGTAAACAGTACTGCAATGCACATATATGCTCGTGTGAAAGCTCTTATTTCTTTAAGGTATATTCCAAGGAGTGGAATTGCTGGATCATACGGTAATTCTATTTCTAGTTTTTTAAGGAAGCGCCAAATTGATTTCCAAAGTGGCTGTACCATTTTACATTCCTACCAGCAGTGTCTAAGTGTTCCAGCCTCTCCACAACCTCTCCAACATTTAGTATTTTGTGTTTTTGCATTAATGCCAACCTTGTTGGGATGAGATGGAATCTCATTGTAGTTTTGATTTGCATTTCTCTAATACCTAATGATTGTGAACATTTCCTCATGTATCTGTTAGCAGCCTAAATGTCTTCTTCGGTATAGTGTCTGTTCATATCCTTTGCCCATTTTTTAATTGGATTATTTGGCTTTTTGTTGTTGAGTTTTTGCAGTATCGTGTAGATTTTAGAGATCAGACACTGATGGCAAATGTCATAGCTAAAAACTTTTTTCCCAGTCTGTAGGTAATCTTTTTACTTTTTCAGTGAAGTCTTTGGATGACCATAGGCATTTGACTTTTAGGAGCTAGTTATCTAGCTTCTCTTGTGGTGTTTGTGCATTGTTAGTAATGTTTCGTATACTGCTTATGCCATGTATTAGGGCTCCTAGCGTTCATTGTCCCTATTTTTTCTTCCATGATCTCTATCGTTTTAGATTTCATATTTAGGTCCTTGATCCATTTTGAGTTAGTTTTTGTGCATGGTGTGAGGTATGGGTCTTGTTTCATTTTTTTGCAGATGGATATCCAGTTACACCAGCACCACTTGTTAAAGAGACTGTCTTTTCCCCATTTAACTGACTTTGGGCCTTTGTCAAGTATCAGCTGCTCATATGTGGCTGTATGTATGTGCGGATTCTCATTTCTGTTCCATTAGTCTATGTATCTGTGTTGTACCAGTACCAGGCTGTTTTGACTACTGTGGGGGTATAATATGTTCTAAAATCAGATAGTGTGAGGCCTCTCACTTTGTTCCTCTTTTTCAGTAATGCTTTACTTATCTGGGGCCTCTTTCCCTTCCATATGTAGTTGGTGATTTCTTTCTCCATCTCATTAAAAAATGTCACTGGTATCTGGATTGGGATTACGTTATATCTATAGGTTGCTTTTGGTAGAATAAATATTTTTACAATGTTGAGTCTTTCTATCCACGAGCAAGTCATGTTTTTCCACTTATGTAGGCCTCTTTTGGTTTCTTGCAGTAGTGCCTTATAGTTTTCTTTGTATAGGTCTTTTATGTCTCTGGTTACATTTCTTCCTAAGTATTTTATCTTCTTGGATGCTATTGTAAATGGTAATGATTTGGTGATTTCCTCTTCGATGTTCTCTTTGTTGGTATAGAGGAATCCAACTGATTTACGTATGTTTATCTTGTATCCTGAATCTCTGCTAAACTCTTCTATTAGTTTCAGTAGTTTTCTTGAGGATTCTTTAGGGTTTTCTGTGTATAAGATCATGCCATCTGCAAACAGAGATACCTTTACTTATTCTTTGCCAGTTTGGATGCCCTTTATTTCTTTAGAGCCTAATAGCTCTGGTTGGGACCTCTAGTACAATGTTGAATAAGGGTGGTAATAAAGGGCATCCTTGTCTGGTTCCTGTTCTCAAGGGGAATGCTTTCAGTCTTTCTCCATTTAGGATGATGTTGGCTGTTGGCTTTGTATAAATGCCCTTTTTGATGTTTAGGAATTTTCCTTCTATTCCTATTTTGCTGAGAATTTTATATCATGAATGGGTATTATACTTTGTCAAATGCCTTTTCTGCATTAATTGATAAGATCATGTGGTCCTTGTCTTTTGTTTTATTTATGTGATGGATTGCATTGATTGTTTTTCTAATGTCGAACCATCCCTGCAAACCTGGTATGAATTCTACTTGGTCGTGGTAAATTATTTTTTTGATACGTTGTTGAATTCTATTGGTTAGAATTTTGTTGAGGATTTTTGCATCTAAGTTCATAAGGGATATTGGTCTGTAATTTTCTTTTTTTCTGTGGTGTCTTTACCTGGTTTTGGTATCAGGCTTATGCTGGCTTCATGGAATGAGTTTGGGAGTATTCCATCCTTTTCTATGCTCTGAAATACCTTTCGTAGTAGTGGTGTTAACTCTTTTCTGAAAGTTTGATAGAATTCTCCAGTGAAGCTGTCAGGGCCAGGGCTTTTCTTTGTTGGGAGTTTTAAAATTACTTTTGCAATCTCTTCTTTTGTTATGGGTTTATTTAGCTGTTCTGTCTCTGTTTGTGTTAGTTTAGGTAGGTAATGTGTTTCTAGAAATTTGTCCATTTCCTCTAGGTTTTCAAATTTGTTAGAATACATTGTGCTAGAGGTCCTAGCCAGAGCAATTAGGCTAGACAAAGAAATAAAGGGCATCCGGATTGGCAAGGAGAAAATAAAATTATCTCTATTTGCAGATGACATGATCTTATACACAGAAAACCCTAAGGAATCCTCCAGAAAACTACTGAAACTAATGGAAGAGTTTGGCAGAGTCTCAGGTTATAAGATAAACATACAAAAATCACTTGGATTCCTCTACATCAACAAAAAGAACATCAAAGAGGAAATCACCAAATCAATACCATTCACAATAGCCCCCAAGAAGATCAAATACTTAGGAATAAATCTTACCAAAGATGTAAAAGACCTATACAAAGAAAACTACAAAGTACTAGTGCAAGAAACTAAAAAGGGCCTACATAAGTGAAAAAACATACCTTGCTCATGTATAGGAAGACTTAACATAGTAAAAATGTCTATTCTACCAAAAGCAACCTATAGATATAACGTAATCCCAATCCAGATACCAGTGACATTTTTTAATGAGATGGAGAAAGAAATCACCAACTTCATATGGAAGGGAAAGAGGCCCCAGAGAAGTAAAGCATTACTGAAAAAGAAGAAGAAAGTGGGAGGCCTCACTCTACCTGATTTCAGAACATATTATACAGCCACAGTAGTCAAAACAGCATGGTACTGGTACAACAACAGGCACATAGACCAATGGAACAGAATTGAGAACCCAGATATAAATCCATCCACATATGGGCAGCTGATATTTGACAAAGGCCCAGTGTCAGTTAATTGGGGAAAAGGTAGTCTTTTTAACAAATGGTGCTGGCATAACTGGATATCCATTTGCAAAAAAATGAAACAGGACCCATACTTCACACCATGCACAAAAACTAACTCCAAGTGGATCAAAGACCTATACATAAAGACTAAAACGATAAAGATCATGGAAGAAAAAATAGGGACAACCTTAGAAGCCCTAATACGAGGCATAAACAGAATATTAAATATTACTAAAAATGATGAAGAGAAACCAGATAACTGGGAGCTCCTAAAAATCAAACACCTATGCTCATCTAAAGACTTCACCAAAAGAGTAAAAAGACCACCTACAGATTGGGAAAGAATTTTCAGCTATGACATCTCCGACCAGCACCTGATCTCTAAAATCTATATGATTCTGTTAAAACTCAACCACAAAAAGGCAAACAACCCAATCAAAAAGTGGGCAAGGATATGAACACGCACTTCACTAAAGAAGATATTCAGGCAGCTAACAGATACATGAGAAAATGCTCTCAATCATTAGCCATTAGAGAAATGCAAATTAAAACTACGATGAGATTCCATCTCACTCCAACAAGTCTGGCATTAATCCAAAAAACACAAAATAATAAATGTTGGAGAGGCTGCGGAGAGATTGGAACTCTTATGCACTGCTGGTGGGAATGTAAAATGGTACAACCACTTTGGAAATCTATCTGGCGTTTTCTTAAAAAGTTAGAAATAGAACTACCATACAACCCAGAAATCCCACTCCTCGGAATATACCCTAGAGAAATAAGAGCCTTTACCCGAACAGATATATGCACACCCATGTTTATTGCAGCACTGTTTACAATAGCAAAAAGCTGGAAGCAACCAAGGTGCCCGTCAATAGATGAATGGTTAAATAAATTATGGTACATTCACACAATGGAAAACTACGCATCGATAAAGAACAGTGACAAATCTGTGAAACATTTCATAACAGGGAGGAACCTGGAAGGCATTATGCTGAGTGAAATTAGTCAGAGGCAAAAGGACAAATATTGTATAAGACCACTATTATAAGATTCTGAGAAATAGTATAAACTGAGAAGAACACATTCTTTTGTGGTTACGAGGCGGGGAGGGAGGGAGGGTGGGAGAGGGTTATTTACTGATTAGTTAGTAGATAAGAACTACTTTAGGTGAAGGGAAGGACAATACTCAATACAGGGAAGGTCAGCTCAGCTGGACTGGACCAAAAGCAAAGAGGTTTCTGGGATAAACTGAATGCTTCGAAGGTCAGCGGAGCAAGGGCGGGGGTTTGGGGACTATGGCTTAAGGGGACTTCTAAGTCAATTGGCAAAATAATTCTATTATGAAAACATTCTGCATCCCACTTTGAAATGTGGTGTCTGTGGTCTTAAATGCTAACAAGCGGCCATCTAAGATGCATCAATTGATCTCAACCCACCTGAATCAAAGGAGAATGAAGAACACCAAGGTCACACGATAACTATGAGCCCAAGAGACAGAAAGGGCCACATGAACCAGAGACTTACATCATCCTGAGACCAGAAGAACTAGATGGTGCCCAGCCACAACCGATGACTGCCCTGACAGGGAGCACAACAGAGAACCCCTGAGGGAGCAGGAGAACAGTGGGATGCAGACCCCAAATTCTCATAAAAAGACCATACTTAATGGTCTGACTGAGACTAGAAGAATCCTGGCGGTCATGGTCCCCAAACCTTCTGTTGGCCCAGGACAGGAACCATTCCTGAAGACAACTCATCAGACATGGAAGGGACTGCGCAATGGGTTAGAGAGAGATGCTGATGAAGAGTGAGTTACTTGTATCAGGTGGACACTTGAGACTGTATTGGCATCTCCTGTCTGAAGGGGACATGGGAGGGTAGAGAGGGTTAGAAACTGGCAAAACAGTCACGAAAGTAGAGACTGGAAGGAGGGAGTGGGCTGACTCATTAGGGCGAGAGTAAATGGGAGTATGTAGTGAGGTGTATATAAGCTTATATGTGACAGACTGACTTGATTTGGAAACTTTCACTTAAAGCACAATAAAAATTATTTAAAAAAATTTGTTAGAATACAATTTTTCATTGTGCTCTGTTATGATTCTTTTAATTTTACTTGGGCTGTTGTGATATTGCCCATCTCATTTCTTATTCGGGTTATTTGCTTCATTTCCTGTTTTTCTTTTGTCAGTTTGGCCAATGGTTTACGGATTTTGTTAATCCTTTCAAAGAATCAGCTTTTGGTCTTGTTAACTCTTTTAATTGTTTTTCTGCTCTGATTTTTATTATTTGCTTTCTTCTGGTGCCTGAGGGTTTCTTTTGTTGCTCTCTATTTGTTCAAGTTGTAGTGATAATTCTTGGATTTTGGCCCTTTTTTCCTTTTGTATGTGTGCATTTATTGATATAAATTGACCTCTGAGCACTGTTTTAAGCTGTATCCCAAAGGTTCTGATAGGAAGCATTTTCATTCTCATTGGATTCAATGAATTTCTTCATTCCATCCTTAATTTCTTGTATAATACAATCATTTTTGAGCAAAGTGTTCAGTTTCCATAAGTTTGATTTCTTTTCCCTGATTTTTCTGTTATTGACTTCTAGTTTTATGGCTTTATGGTCAGAGAAGATGCATTGTAATATTTTGATGTTTTGGATTCTGTTAAGCCTTGCTTTATGGCCTAATATGTGGTCTATTCTAGAGAATGTTCCATGTGCATTGGAAAAGAAAGTATACTTGGATGCTGTTGGGTGGAGGACACACTGCCTTTTGATTAAAATTCTGTCATAGGGGTCTTGTGTTCAAATTAGGCAGAGGATAGATGCTGTTCCGTACACTCCTTTGTATTACTTTATGGGGCTGTTCCTGTTACTAGTGTTGTGTTACAAATCACTCCAATATTTAGCAGCATGAAACAACAGTTTTATTATGCTCATGAACCCGGTGGGCCAGGAGTTCAGACCAGATGCAGAGCGAATGGGTTGCTTCTGCCTCATGATGTCTGGTGGCTCAACTGGGAAAACTTAAAAGTTGAGGGTGACTTGATGGCTGGAGACTGGAATCATCTGGCAACATCTTCTGTCACATGTCTGTGTTTGATGCTGACTGTTAGCTGGAACCTCAGCTGGCTAGTTTACCAAAGCATGGCCTCTCCATTTGATCTTTCCACATGGGCTAGTCTGGGGCTCCTCACAACATGGTGGCTGGATTCCAGGAGAGAGTATCCCAAGAGAGCAAGGAGGATGTGCATGGCATTTTTATAGTCTAGCCCTGGAAGTCAAATAGCTGTAGTCTATTGATTGAGGCAGTCGCTAAGCCTCAAAGAGAAGGATCACAGTCTCTTTATCACTCAACATGAAGAATATCAAGGTTAAACTATAAGAACTGGGGGATATTTTTTTCTTTTTTTTTTAATTGTACTTTTGATGAAGGTTTACAGAACAAACTAGTTTCTCATTAAACAGTTAGTACACATATAGTTTCATGACATTGGTTAACAACCTCACGACATGTCAATACTTTCCCTTCTCAAATCGGGTTCCGTATTACCAACTTTCCTGTTCCCTCTTGCCTTCTATTCCTTGCCCCTGGGCCGGTGTGCCCCTTTAGTCTTGTTTTATTTTATGGGCCTGTTCAATCTTTGGCTGAAGGGTGACCCTCAGGAGTGACATCATTACTGAGCTGAAAGGGTGTCCAGGGCCCATACTTTCAGGGTTTCTCCAGTCTCTGCCAGGACAGCAAGTCCGGTCTTTCTTTTTGAGTTAGAATTTTGTTCTACATTTTTCTCTAGCTCTGTCCGGGACCCTCTATTGTGATCCCTGTCACAGCAGTCAGTGGCAGTAGCTGGGCACCATCTAGTTGTACTGGACTCAGTCTGGTGGAGGCTGTGGTAGATGTGGTCCATTAGTTTTGGACTAATCTTTAGAACTGGGGATATTATTGTAGTCAACTTCGGAAAACAACCGTCTGCCACAGGGGCCTTGTACTGTGCTTGGCCCGTAGCTACACTGATTAACACGACACACCTAGGTATATCTCACTGATGTGTTCTTAATCTACACCTTCCCTCAGAAGCATCTCCTTTCTGGGGGTCACTGTAAAGCTTTACTTTAAGTCTAGTTTAGAACCCTTTTCTGCAGTTTTCTAGCTGAGTGGCCTTGGGTAACTCACTTCGCTTCTCTGAGCCTGAGTTGTCTTATTCATAAAACAGGGGAACATAATCATTTCTACTCCACAAAATTATTTTGGGAATTCAATGGGCTAAGGCATAAAGAGTGTGTATCACAGAGTTTGGCTGGAGGTAAAGTTTCAATACCCAGCCCATTGCTGTCCAGGTGATTCTGACTCACACCAACCCTATAGGACAGAGTAGAACTGCCCCACAGGGTTTCCAAGCAGTGGCTGGTGGATTCTAACTGCTGACCTTTTGGTTAGCAGCCAAGCTCTTAACCACTGTGCCACCAGGGCTCCTGAAGTTTCAATAAATGATAGCTATGATTATTGCTGTTGCTATGACCCACCAGTAAGCCCTGCTTTCTTATGCTTTCCAGGATCTAGTCTGGACATTTAGGATTAGTGTGAAATCGTGTTTGAGAAGAAGTGGCAGAATCAGAGCTTCTCTGCTTCTTGTATTTTCTATTCTCTTTCTGTTTCTCTTATTACTATTTTCTGTCCTGCAGATAACTTTCTATTGAACTCAGACATGCCATGGTGGATGCTGTCGATCTGAAGTAATAAAAACACTGAGACTCCAATCTCAGGGAAGTTTCCATCGTCCTAAAGTCAAAACTTCCGCTCTTGCCTTGTGCTTGAATTATCCTCAGTTAGAACCCTCAGCTTCCCCACTGCTGTTGCTTGTCGCTGTAATTATCCTGTCATCATTAATTCAACGAAACCTAATAACCCACATCAGATAGTGTATTTATCTACAATGCATGTTACTTGCTCCTCGAGAAGAGACAGCTGTCATACTTCAAGCCTGCTGTCTCTTTGTGGAGGTCCGATATTGTCATCTTGCAAGTGTTTCACATATAATACAGAATATGCATTAATGGTGTTCTTATAACCTCCCAAAGACAGGGAGCGCTGCCCGCCTGGTGAGGTCCCGCCCAGGAGGGGGCAGTAAAATGCTACATCCTGCCTCTGGGAGGATCTTCTTCCCTCTTCCCTCCTTCCTCCCTTTCCTTCCTTCCTTCTAGGGGCAGATAGCATGGGCTCTGGAAGCAGACTGTCTGGGTTTGCCTGGTGACCTTGGGCAAGCTGCTTAGTCTCACAGAGCCTTTGTTTCCTCATCTATAAAGTGCACCTGTTTTGAGGAGTCCCTGGGAGGTGCAAATGGTTGGCACATTCGGCTGCTAACTGAAAGGTTGGAGATTCCAGTCTACCCAGAGGTGCCTCAGAAGAAAGGCCTGACAAACTGCATCCAGAAAATTAGCCATTGAAAACCCTATGGAGCATCGTTCTACCCTGACACACATGAGGTTGCCATGAGTTGGTATTAACTCACGGATACCTGCTGTGAAGATGCAATGTGTTAATGCGTAGAAAGCTCTCAGCCCAGTGCCTGGATCACGGTGGGTCCACAGTACGTGTTGCCATTGTTGTTATTCTTCCTTCCTTTCGTCCTCCCCTCCATCCAAAGGAGGACAGTCTCTTAGAAGCATGTCTGATGTGGCAGATGGTTTATCAGTGCTGGAGATTCACTGGTCAACTCGCCTGACACAGCCCCTGTGGCACTTGGCAGTGAAAGAGGCAGGTATTAAATAGTTACTGATTGACAGCAGCTTTGATAAAGGCCACAGAGAATGAATGTAGCAGAGATAGCTCACTCTCTACAGGGGAGATAGGGGTGGTCAGGGACATGTCCTTGAGGAAGTGACATTTGAACCCAGACCTGAAAGAAAACAAGATTTCAGGAGAGGGCAGTGTGTGTGTGTGTGTGTGTGTGTGTGTGTGTGTGTGTGTAAATAGGTAATGCTTTTACCTGGTTGACATTTCAAAATATACCCAAGGATAAATAGTAAAAGATCTCTCTCTTATCCCTTTCTATTCTCTCCCCCAACACCTGAGGCAATGAATGAAGTGACTTCTTGGGTATTCTTGCAGAGATATTCTATGCATACAGAAGCAAAATGTATGTGTGTGTATATATACATATATAAAAATAGATAGATGAATATAATAGATATATGTTTTCTCTCCCTTTTTTAATGTAAAAGATGCCCACTTTTCTGTTATTTCCTTCTTTCTCTTAAATTTGTATCTTGGAGATCCTTCCACACCGTTATATATATAACTTTCTTATTCCTTTTTTCTGCAACTGCAGAGTACAGTACACAGTGCATATCGTTTATTTTGGCAGTCTGCTGATGGACGCTAGGATTGTTTCCACAATTTACTATTATAAACCAGTTGCAACCAATAACCTGGAACCTGTATAATTTTGCTCATGTGTGAATGTATCTGTAGGAAGTGTTCCTAAAAGTGGCATAGTTAGGGCAAATGGTATACTTTTTCACTGACATCGTCAAAATGCTCTTCATAGACATTGTAGCAATTTCCACCCTCACCAGCCACACTGGAGAGTGTATCTTTCCCCATAGTTGTACCCACCACAGCATATTATCAAGTTCTTTTTTTGTTTTGCCAATCTGGTGAGTGAAAATTGATACCGCAGCAGAGTTTTAATTTGTATTCTTCTCATGGTTCTCTTATTATGCATAACATAGAGCGTTTTTCATTTGTTTGAGAACCCCTGGTATTTCTTTTCTCAGGAACTGTCCTTATCTTTTGCCCATTTTTCTGTTGGTCAGCTCCTTTTCGTATTGATTTTATACGTTAGGGAAATTAGTCCTTTTCTATGCTATGCTTCACAAACATTATATCCAGGTTTGTCATTTGTGCTTTGGCTTTGCTTATGGTGGCTTTGGCTCTGAAGATTTTTTTTTTTTTACTTTTATGTAATCAAGTGCATACATATTTTTTTTATAGCTCCTGGGTTTAGGATATGATAGAAAAACCTTCCTCATTCTAAGATTATAGATGACTCTATCCTTTAAAAAATACCTTTAGAAAAGGTGATTCCAGCCCTAACTTTAGTTTTGCTTCTTGTGTTTACTACCCATCATGGCAGAAATGCCTTCCTTATATCCAAACAAACTGCAGCGCTGTAGCTTAAGCACATACTGGTAATCTTTTTTTCTCTTGTCAACAAATATTTCCTGAGCACCTACTATGTACCAGTGTGGAAGTGGGCACTGGAACTACAAAGATGAATAGACAATAAAAATCACTTAAAATCCTGCTACCCAGAGATAACCACCGTAAACATTTGCTATCTATTATTAATGATTTTTTTAAGTCTATGGGCATATTTTTAACATTAAAATGGGATTATCGTATAAAATGGGACTATTATGTATTGTATACATAATGTTTTATATTTTATGACCCAATTTATAAATATTTCCTGGACATCTTTCCATTTTGCTAACTGTAGATCTGGAAACCCTGGTGATGTAGTGGTTAAGTGCTACGGCTGCTAACCAAAAGGTCAGCAGTTCGAATCCACCAGGTACTCCTTGGAAACTCTAGGGGGCAGTTTTACTCTGTCCTATAGGGTCGCTATGAGTCGGAATTGACTGGGCGGCAATGGATTAACTGTAGATCTACATTTTTAAAATTTAGTGTCTGTGGCCATAATTTGCATAGGATTTGTTGACTGACTCCTTACTGATGGCTATTTAGACAATTCTCCTTGCTTCTCTCTTGTATACAATGCTACGATGAATATCTTTGTATCTCCATCTCCACCTTCTTGTCCTGGACAAAGAATTGCTGGCTCCTATTGCAAACTGCTTTCTAGATATACCGATTTGTACTCCCAACAGCAGCTTAAGAGCATGCTAGAGAGAGACAAACAGGACAGGGCGGGGGAGATGACTTTTAAAGCTTTATTCCAGTGGTTGTCAAACTATGGCTCTAGGGCTGAATTCATTGTCTTTTTTTTTATTATTACTGTGTTTAAGTGAAAGTTTACAGCTCAAATTAGCTTCTCATACAAAATTTATACACACATTGTTATGTGACCCTAGTTCCTATCCGTATAATATTTCTGCACACTCCTCCTTTCCACACCGGATTTCTCATGTCCATTCAACCAACTCCTGTCCCTTTCTGCCTTCTCATCTTGCTTCCGGACAGGAGCTGCACGTTTAGTCTCATGTGTCTACTTGAACTAAGAAGCACACTCTTCACGAGCATCATTTTATGTCTTATAGACCAGTCTAATCTTTGTCTGAAGAGTTGGCTTCTGGAACGGTTTTAGTTCTGGGTTAAAAGAGAGTCCGGGGGCATGTCTTCTGGAGTTCCTCCAGTCTCAGCCAGACCATTGTTGTTGTTGTTGTTAGGTGCCATCGAGTTGATTCCAACTCATAGCACATAGCATCCCTATTTTCCACAAAACGAAACACCGCCCAATCCTGAGCCATCCCCACAATCGTTGTTATGCTTAAGCCCAGTGGTGTAGCCACTGTGTCATTCTATCTCGTTGAAGGTCTTCCTCTTTTTCCCTGGCCCTCTACCAAGCATGGTGTCTTTCTCCAGGGATTGATTCCTCCTGACATGTCCAAAGTATGTGAGATGTAGTCTCGCCACCCTTGCTTCTAAGGAGCATTCTAGTTATACTTCCTCCAAGAATTCAGACCATTAAGTCTGGTCTTTTTACTAGAATTTGAGTTCTGCACCCGCCTTTTTTCCTGCGCCATCGGAGACTCTCTGTCGTGTTCCCTGTCAGGGCAATCACTGGTGGTAGCCAGGCACCATCTAGTACTTCCGGTCTCAGGCTGATGGAGTCTCTGGTTTATGTGGCCCTTTTTGTTTCTTGGGCTAATATTTTCCTTGTGTCTGGTGTTTTTCATTCTCCCTTGCTCCAGATGGGTTGGGACCAATTAATGCATCTTAGATGGCCACTCACTAAATTTTAAGACCCCAAATGCCACTCACCAAAGTGGGATGCAGAACATTTTCTTGATAAACTTTATTATGCCAGTTGACCTAGATGTCCCCAGAGTCCACCCCTGCTATTCTGTCCCTCAAAGTGTTTGGTTATATTCAGGAAACTTCTTAGCTTTTGGTTTAGTCCCATTGTGCTGACTTCCCCTGTATTGTGTATTGTCCTTCCCTTCACCTAAGATAATTCTTGTCTACTATCCAGTTAGTGAATACCCCACTCCCTCCCTCCCCCCCCACCCTCGTAACCATCAAAGAACGTTTTCTTCTGTGTTTAAACCTTTTCTTGAGCTCTTGTAATAGTGGCCTCACACAGTATTTGTCCTTTTGAAACTGACTAATTTCAGTCAGCATAATGCCTTCCAAATTCATCCATATTATGAGATATTTCACAGATTCATTGATGTTCTTTTTTGTTGTGTAGTATTCCATTGTGTGAATATACCGTAATTTGTTTATCCATTCATGCATTTATGGGTGCCTAGGTTGTTTCCATCTTTTTGCTATTGTGAACAGCACTGCAATGAACATGGGTGTGCATATATCTGTTTGTGTGGGGACTCTTATTTCTCTAGCATATATTCCAAGGAGTGGGATTGGTGGATCGTATGGTACTTCTATTTCCAGCTTTTTAAAGAAGCACCACATTGAATTCTGAAGTGGTTGTACCATTTTACATTCCTACTAGCAGTGTATAAGTGTTCCAGTCTCTCCACACCTCTCCAACATTTATTATTTTGTGTTTTTTGGATTAATACTAGCTTTGTTGGGGTGAGATGGTATCTCAATGAATTTTTGATTTGCCTTTCTCTAATGATTGATGATCGTGAGCATTTCCTCAAGCACCTTTAGCCACCTGAATGTCTTCTTTGGTAAAGTGCCTGTTCATATCCTTTGCCCATTTTTTAATTGGGTTATTTTCATTGTCTGTTTTTGTAAATAAAGTTTTATTAGAACACAGCAAAACCCAACCATTTGCATTTTGTCTATGGCTGCTTCTGTGCTTCAGTGGCAGAATTTAGCAGTTGCAACAGATAACCTATGGCCCACAAAGCCTAAAATATTTACTATCTGACCCTTTACAGAAAAAGTTTCCTGACTCCTGTTTTATTTCATTAAAGTTACTTTGCCTTTTGGGTGTCTTCATTCACTTTACTAAGGCTGTAGAAGATGCTTTTGATGTAGAAAAGAACGGGCTTTTAAGCAAGGAAGACCAGAGTTTCAATCTATTGTGATGGCTTTGTAAACCCGGTCAAACTAATTTCTCAGAGACTCATCTGCTCATATTGAAATGGCAATAAGGACACAAACCTAGCAGAGGTACACGTGTAAGAGACACAGCCCAGTCCCTGGCTCCTGTCTGTGTGTTGGTTGCCGACTAGTTGATTCCAACTCATGGCGACTCCATGTGTGCAGAGTAGAACTGGTCCATAGGGTTTTAAGGCTGTGACCTTTCCAAAGCAGATCTCCATGCCTTTCTTCTGAGGCCCCTTTGGGTGTGTTCGAACTGCCAACCTTTTGGTTAGTAGTTGAGCGCTTAACCCTGTTTTGGTTCACTTTCACCTTCTCAAGGACTTCTGCTTCCAGGAAGGAGAACTGGGAAATATTGGCAGGGAAGAGGGACTGGGTTGGTGACAGCTGTTCCCTGCTTCAGTTCCTCATTTTCTAGCCCAGAGTTTGGGGAATTCATTCCTTTTTCCTTGAGTAACTTCCAAACATTTTTTATGGCAAAAGCCTCTAAGTCGTAGGAATTGTGCCAAAGCTACAAAATGCCTGTATTTTTCTGCTGCTTTAAAGTATTTCAGGGACACAGGATTTCTGCTACTTACCTGGACTGAACAACCTTCACAACTATTTAAAAAAAAATGTAAGGAATGCTTTGGATTGTTGGGATCAAGGAATGTGGGTCTGCAGCTATAATTCACACTGTTATGGTTTTAGGTGCCATCGAGTCACTTCCGACTCATAGTGACGCCATTTACAACAGAACGAAACACTGCCCAGTCCATAATTCACACTAAGGAGTGATATTAGGTTAAGGTGTGTGGAAGACCTACCTGCACCGGCACTGGGGCTTCTCAGCCTCTGCACTGTTGCCATTACAGACAAGGCAGTTGTTTGCGGTGAGAACTGTAGGATGTTCATCAGCATCCCAGGAGTAGTAGACAGAATAATGCCTCTTCCCCCCAAGATGTTCGTGTCCTAATCCCTGGAACCTGCGAATATATTGTTTTTCATGTCAAAGAGAACTTTGTGGATGTGATTGAAATTAAGGATGATCCTGGATTATCTGGGTGGGTGGGTCCAATGTAATCACAAGGGTCATTTTAAGGGGAAACTGATGAGATGGTAGAAGCAGAGAGAGAAGAGAAGATGCTATCTTGCTGGCTTTGAAGATGGAGGAAGGGGCTATGAGCCAAGGCATGCAGGTGGCCTCCATAAGCTAGAAAAGGCAAGGGAGCAGATTCTCCCCTAGAGCCTCCAGAAGGGACGCAACCCTGCCCACCCATTTTGGACTCCTGTCCTCCAGTAGTGTAAGATAGTAAATTTGTTGTTTTAAGCCACAAAGTTGGTGGCAATTTGTTACAGCAGCAATAGGAAACTAATAGACCTCCTCTCTACCTATTAGATGCCCATAACATCCCACCTGGCCCAGTTGTGGCAAGCAAAAATGTCTCCAAAAAAAACCAAGAAACAAAAAAACAAAACAAAACCTGTTGCTGTTGAGTCGATTCTGACTCATGGTGACCCCATGTGTTACAGAGTAGAGCTATGCCCCATAGGATTTTCTTGGCTGAAATTTTTATGTAAGTGGTTGCCAGGCCTTTCTTCTGTTGTGCCACTGGGTGGGTTCAAACCACCAGCCTTTCAGAATATGCCTTCAGCCATTGCTAAATGTTCCTGGGGAGCAAAATTGCCCCAAGTTGAGAGCCAACTATGTTAGGAAGATTCCAATAGAAGCTGCAAAATCTCACAGGGGAAAGAAATCAGTGATCTGGGTCAGGCTGGCAGGTCTTCAGATGAGCACCAGGTCAGCCAGGTGGGAGACGCTAGGGACACAGACTACCCATCACATTTATTGTCACTTCTTTCTGCTCCCTCGCCCTGTGGGGATTCATGCCTGGGTACTCAGAGAGCATGGCTGGGCTGGCTGAGAATCCTTATTGAACCTGACAGCTTGCCCTGCTGGATCACTGCCTCTTAGCACAAGGATGACAGCCGCTCTCCATGGCAGCCTTTCTGTGGGTCAGACTCCTTTGCCCGACTGACCAATTCCCCTCACACTGGGTAGGAAGGGCTTCCTAACATCTGAGCCACACTAGCTGAGTTTTGGATGGTCCCAAGCAATAGAAATGCACTCTGGTTAATATAGGGGAGTTAAATAATTGATTGTTAGGATACTAGGGGATATTGCCGAATGAAGGAAGATTTGCTTAGGAAGGAAAAAATCAGTATAGCTCCAGGGAGCTAAGCAGCAGATGGAATTCATGGTCTACCTCTCTTGAGTTCTGCCATTGATGCGTCTTACTTCCTGGTCTCCATTTCCAAGTTGCAAATTCCTGGGGGAGAGAATCTTATTGTTTAGGCTCTGTTATAGATCGAACCGTGTCCCCAAGATACATTTTGGAATCTTAATCTGTAATCCTGTCTGGAAGTAGAGTTTTCTTTGCTATGTTAATTAATTATAACCGAGTAGGGTGGGTTCTAAATCTAATCATTTCTGAGTTAAATATAACACATTAGACACAGAGATGCACACATAAATGGGGGAAGACACTGCCATGTGGGGATTGTCTACAAGGTATGCCAAGGAACCAAGGAATACCTGGTACAACCGACAAGAAGGAATCAACCCAGGTGGAACCCCGATTTGGACTTTCAGCCTCCAGAACTGTGAGAAGATAAATTTCTGTTCTTTAAAACCACCCACTTGTGGTAATTCTGTTATAGCATCACTAGGGAACTAAGACAGGTTGATAGATCAGTCAGCTGATTCATGGGAAGGTATTTACACAAGGTCACACAGCCCTAAGAGCAAAGCTGAGCTATCTCTCCTGACCCCCAGATCTGTTTCTTTTTCATAACATAGCACTAGATTCTTTGGGAGGTAGAATTATTGTCCAGTCAGAGAGCTACCTAAAAACTAAAACACAAAGGAAAGTTCTTTTGAGAGGCTGCTGTAATGACATCTCAAAAATGTGGGCAAATGCTGGCTGCTTTTTCTACCAGGTATCAGGCATCTAGATGTTTCTATCATCTAGAAAGGACACATGTTTCATTGACACATTTTAAAATGGTTGCAGTAAAATTTTGGAGGTATTATTGTGGATCACAGTAGAGTGGAGTTTAAAAAACTCTTCCACCATTTTTAATGGTTTCTGATTCCCACCTGCATTCGTTTGGATCCTTTGGCAATTGCCATCGCTTGGCTGAATTTTCAGCTTCTGTCACCCTTTCTAGGGCCTGCTCTGGGCTGTGACTGAATTCTTCTCCCTAGGCCTCTGTTGAAACACCACCAAAACAGCATGCTTTATTTAGTTATTATTAAACCATCAATGCGTTAAAGAAAAGAAAAGGAAAAACCAAACCCGTTGCCATTGAGTCGATTCTGACTCAGGGTGACCGTATAGGACAGAGTAGAACTGTCCCACAGAGCTTCCAAGGAGAGCCTGGTGGATTCAAACTGCCAACCTTTTGGTTAGCAGCCATAGCTCTTAACCATTACCCTACAAGGGTTTCCCATCAATGCATTAAAAAAAAAAAAAACACAGATGAGCAAAATGAAATTTAAAAAATCACTCATAACCTCATCAAGTATAATAAAAACGACTGTTAATATTTTGTCCGGTTCTGACCTTCTAGACTGTTTTACTTATGATTTTATATTTTATAGAAAATAGGATGCTAGGGGTTGAATTGTGTCCCCTCAAAAGATGTGTTGAAGTCCTAACCCTTATACCTTTGAATGTGATCTTGTTTGGGGAAATAGGGTCTTTCCTTGAAGATATTATACCAGTTAAGTCATACCAGAGTAGAGTGGGTCCTAGTCCTAATTCCTCCGAGTAGTGTCTTCTCAAAGGGGAGAACATACGCACAGAGAGAGTAACACACAGGAGGAAGATACCACATGAAGATATATCCACAAGCAGCGAAGAAACAGCAAAGACTGCCAGCACCTGCTTTTAGCCAGGAGAGAGGCATGGAGCAGTTAATCTCTGAAAGCCCTCAGAAGAAATCGACACGGCCGATACCATGATTTGGACTCCTAGCTTCCAGAATTGTGAGATAATAAAATTTCTGTTCTTTGAAGACACTCATTATATGGTAGTTTGTTATGAAAGACGCAGGAAGCCAAGACATGGATTATACTTAATACTCTGTTTTATTACTTAGTTCATTTAGTTAGCAGAACACTTTTCAGTGACTTTAAATATTTGTTGATGACTCTTTTTGGTAGCTCCAAATCACTCCATTTACCCTATTTTTTACACAAATAACGTGTACCTTCTGTATTTGTTTGCCAACATCTCCTTCCCCCAGAAGTATTTTTGTAGTGCTTCTATGCTTTTTTTTTTTAAGAGTTGCTGGGAGCTCCTAAAAATCAAACACCTATGCTCATCTAAAGACTTCACCAAAAGAGTAAAAAGACCACCTACAGACTGGGAAAGAATTTTCAGCTATGACATCTCCGACCAGTGCCTGATCTCTAAAATCCATATGATTCTGTCAAAACTCAACCACAAAAAGACAAACAACCCAATCAAGAAGTGGGCAAAGGATATGAACACACACTTCACTAAAGAAGATATTCAGGCAGCTAACAGATACATGAGAAAATGCTCTCGATCATTAGCCATTAGAGAAATGCAAATTAAAACTACGATGAGATTCCATCTCACTCCAACAAGGCTGGCATTAATCCAAAAAACACCAAATAATAAATGTTGGAGAGGCTGCGGAGAGATTGGAACTCTTATACGCTGCTGGTGGGAATGTAAAATGGTACAACCACTTTGGAAATCTATCTGGCGTTATCTTAAACAGTTAGAAATAGAACTACCATACAACCCAGAAATCCCGCTCCTCGGAATATACCCTAGAGAAATAAGAGCCTTCACACAAACAGATCTATGCACACCCATGTTTATTGCAGCTCTGTTTACAATAGCAAAAAGCTGGAAGCAACCAAGGTGTCCATCAATGGATGAATGGGTAAATAAATTGTGGTATATTCACACAATGGAATACTATGCATCGATAAAGAACAGTGACGAATCTGTGAAACATTTCATAACATGGAGGAACCTGGAGCGAAATCAGTCAGAGGCAAAAGGACAAATATTGTATAAGACCACTATTATAAGATCTTGAGAAATAGTATAAACTGAGAAGAACACATACTTTTGTGGTTACGAGGGGGGGAGGGAGGGAGGGAGGGAGAGGGTTTTTTACTGATTAATTAGTAGATAAGAACTACTTTAGGTGAAGGGAAGGACAACACTCAATACATGGAAGGTCAGCTCAACTGGACCGGACCAAAAGCAAAGAAGTTTCCGGGATAAAATGAATGCTTCAAAGGTCAGCGGAGCAAGGGCGGGGGTTTGGGAACCATGGTTTAAGGGGACTTCTAAGTCATTTGGCAAAATAATTCTATTATGAAAACATTCTGCATCCCACTTTGAAATGTGGCGTCTGGGGTCTTAAATGCTAACAAGCGGCCATCTAAGATGCATCAATTGGTCTCAACCCACCTGGAGCAAAGGAGAATGAAGAACACCAAGGTCACACGACAACTAAGAGCCCAAGAGACAGAAAGGGCCACATGAACCAGAGACCTACATCATCCTGAGACCAGAAGAACTAGTTGGTGCCCGGCCACAATCGATGACTGCCCTGACAGGGAGCACGATAGAGAACCCCTGAGGGAGCAGGAGATCAGTGGGATGCAGACCCCAAATTCTCATAAAAAGACCATACTTAATGGTCTGACTGAGACTAGAGGAATCCCGGTGGTCATGTTCCCCAAACCTTCTGTGGGCACAGGACAGGAACCATCCCCGAAGACAACTCATCAGACATGAAAGGGACTGGACAGTGGATAGGAGAGAGATGCTGATGAAGAGTGAGCTAATTATATGATCAGGTGGACACTTGAGACTGTGTTGGCATCTCCTGTCTGGAGGGGGGTTGGGAGGATAGAGAGAGTTGGAAGCTGGCAAAATTGTCAGGAAAGGAGAGACTGGAAGGGCTGACTCATTCGGGGGAGAGCAAGTGGGAGTATGGAGTAAGATGTATGTAAACTTATATGTGACAGACTGACTTGATTTGTAAACGTTCACTTGAAGCTCAATAAAAGTTAAAAAAAAAAAAGAGTTGCTGTAAAAAAAAAAAAATTTAGCATAGAGTGCTAACAAAAATACCTTGCAGGGGAAGGGAGCAGCTGGCAAACAAACATAGAAGGTGCATGTTGTTGTGTTAGAATACTGTATATGGCTATACCATAATTGGTTTAACTTATCCACCACTGAGAGAATTTTTTGGCTTATTCCTATGTTGTTGAAAAGTTTATGATGTTTATATGGTGTGGTGAAATGAGTTCCTTTATGTGGCCTTTTGCCTTGGTTCTTTGGAAAAACAGTTTGAGAGATATTCTCCCTAAGCCCTGAGGAGTTACCTCTGCTCTAGTTTTCTACCCCAGAGGATTTGTTACTTTTGTCTATGTTGATTGACATTTCCTGGATAAGCAGTAAACAACTCGAGGTTTGATGCTTTTAGTCCGGCCCTGGGTTGAAGCCTGCTCTGTGATTAACATACACCTTGCAAGGACTGGTCAATAGACTATGCAAATGAAGTGAATATACACTATGCAAATAAAGCATCTGTAACTACTATGCAAGTGAAGTGTCTGTGGCTTACCGAGAGGAGATTGGTCAGTTTGTGGCCCCCCCCTCACTGGGAGGGTCTGTGCTTTGAAATTGACAAGGAGTTGTATATATAAGCAGCCAGCCCCACAGACGTTCATCAGACAGAAAGAAGCAGCAGGAAGAAGCAGAAGGAAGAAAGAAAAGAGAAGAAGCAGAGAGAGAGAGAAAGCGAGGAGGCAAGGAACCTGCTAAAAAAGCTATAAAGAGTCAAAGACTGTAACACTGAAGATAGCAAGAGGACCAGAAGGGCCCCTGCAGCAGAGTTAGGTGACAGACAGCAGGGCAAAGAGGAGCCTGTCCTGGGGGAGCTGAGAGGAGCTGGTCTTCGGGAGGCCAAGAGGAACCCTGCACAGCCGAGAGGAGCTGCGAGAGCTGTCCTGCGCTGAAGAAGGGAGCCTTTGCCTACATGCTCCCTGATCATGATCCAGAAGTGCAGCCTGTTGATCCTAATCCTGAGTTGTACCCTGGTACTTCCTTAATAAACCACTTAACTGGAAGCACAGTGCATGAGTTCCGTGAGACCTTGCAGCGAATTGCCCAACCCGAACAGGGGAGGGAAGAACGCTGAGAGGAGGAGGAGTGGTGGTGTCCAAGATGGA
Source organism: Loxodonta africana (assembly GCF_030014295.1). Classification (NCBI taxonomy): domain Eukaryota; kingdom Metazoa; phylum Chordata; class Mammalia; order Proboscidea; family Elephantidae; genus Loxodonta; species Loxodonta africana. Next base: position 74,591,712 of record NC_087353.1, on the reverse strand, counting down.
GCGGTGCAGCAGCCGGGAGAATGGGGAAATCTGGGATATATCTGATCTCCACCTCATAGGAATTGCCTGTGTGCTGATTCTTATATTTGAAGTTATTCGTACATGTGGCTACAGAGTAAATCAAACCCTGACTTATGATTCATAATTTCATGAATCGTAATGAATGATTTCTATTTATCTCATTTTGGATACTTACACTTTTTTTTTTTTGTCCTTTTTAAGTTCAGGATATCTCACTATGATATCTCTTTGTGACGTTGGAGAGGGAATATGCTCTTTCCCTACTACTGCTTACTCTCAGTTGCTGTCAAGTCGACTCCAACTCATGGTGACCCAATTTGTATCGGAGTAGAACTGTGCTCCACAGAGTTTTCAGTGGCAAATTTTTTGGCAGTAGATCATCAGGCCTTTATTCCGAGGCACCTCTGGGTGGACTCAAACAGACAACCTTTCAGTTAGCAGCCCAGCTCATTAACCATTTGCGCCACCCGGTGACTCTGCTCTTTCCCTGGGTTCCCTATATGCATTTGAGCTACCATTCACCCTCTTTGAAACGGGTGTGTGTAGGGGGGTGGTTATGAAAAGCCAGGTCAGCATTATGCAGACACCTGCACGTCTCAACACTGGTTCACCTTATGTGCTCCCTGCAGAGTAGGAAACAAGCTTGCTTACTCCAACCAGATCTCCAGGCTTTGTCCATAGGTCATTTTCTAGGCACCACAAAACCATCCATAAGGGCTCTAGTTTTCTTCATTCTTCATTTCATTGATCACCTACTATGTGCCAGCCAGTGTTCTAGACATTGGAAACATGTTCATATAATCTTGGGGCATCTTAGTAGTGAAGTTGCTATTCTTTTTTGACCCCTGTTGGCCAGATCTAATTTATCTCCCTCCAAACCTGAGGCTTTGAGCAGAGAGACCTCGAACACCCACACTAACTGCATGGCATTGGGCAACTAGTTTAGCTTTTTTGTGCCTATTTTCATATTATATTGATAGAGTTAAATGGAATCATCTATGTAAAATATATAGTACATGGTGAATGGTTCAATAGGCAAGACCAAAAAACCAAACCTGTTGCTGTTGAGTTGATTCTGACTCATAGTGACCCTATAAGACAGAGTAGAACTGCCCCACAGGGCTTCCAAGGAGCGGCCGGTGGATTCGAACTACTGACCTTTCAGTTAGCAGCTGAGCTCTTAATCACTGGGCCACCAGGGCTCCTTGATAGGCAATAGCCATTATTAATGTTGACATTGTTATTGTCATATCCTACAGAAAGTCTCATACATCAAATAGAGGGAAATGTGTAGCCTGATCATTTATGTATCCAAGGCATTTGATGGAGAAAGGAGAACTAATTAGCCCAATGAGTGAACAGGGCTGTAGGAGGAGGCCGTTGTCTGACGCTCTGGGGTTAATTTAACCATCATTTCAGAGTAGAGCTGGTACACTGAGAGTGAGAAAGGAACCTGCTGCTTGTTGATAATTAGTCTGGTTTTAATGAGTTATCAGGTGTTAATAACAGCTCAAGTGCAATATATCTTTTCTCAGCCTTCAGAAGATGTTCACTGGGCTCTCACTTCTCTGGGTTTTTTAAGTGGGTGTTTGAAGTCAATTCGAGGAGAGCCAGTAGGATGCATCTACCTCCACTGATCCCAGGCAAAGAGACTTTAGTGATGGCCACTCCCAAGATGTAAGGGGCGGGGGAATTATAACAATGTTTCTTGAATGGAGACAGATGCTGGCCTTTCCTAACTGAGAGTGGCATCCTTTTGCCAATGAGAGATGTATCTTCTTGTCCCAAACAATCCTGACAATAAGACAGTTTTGAAGGAAAAAACCCCAACTAGAAACAATATAAATTATAATATTGTTGTCGTTGTTAGCTGCTGTTGGGTCAGTGTCTGACTCCTGGTGAACATGTGCACAATGGAGTATGGATTGTTGTGATCCATAGGGTTTTCATGGGCTGGGGTTTTTTTTTTTTTTTTTTGGGAAGTAGATCTTCAGGCCTTTCTTCCTAGTCTCTCTTAGTCCAGAAGCTCTGCTGAAACCTGTTCAGCATCACAGCAACATGCAAACCTCCACTGACAGACAAGTGATGGCTGTGCTTGAGGTGCATTGGCTGGGCATCAAACCTAAGTCAACCACCATTGCTGTCAATTATCAATATGGAAATACATAAACGTATTTTGGGAATCCATACAACAGAATATAATGTAGGCAGTAAAAAAGAATAAGGTAGATCCACAGAGCATGGTGTGCAAGAGATACAAGGTGGAAGAAAATTTACAGAGCAGCCACAAGGGTCTGATCTGATGTATGGAAAGAGAGAGGAACGGAAGGAGAGAGAGGGGGATGGAGGGAGGAAGACAGGGAGGAATGGAAGGAAGGAAGAAGGGAGGAAGAAAACAAGAAAGGAAGTATTTCTTTGTAACGGCAGGCTTTCCACATGGTTCAGCCTCTGCACAAAGTCATGGGTTACTCCAGAAATTCTGAGGAATAAGGTAGATTTCTACTGCAGGTAAAGGGAAGTATAGAGGTTTTACATAGAGCGCCATGTGGACAGATTACTTCAACTCTTCTCCCTTGTTTTACCTGGACAGCAGGTGCTCAGAATTGATTGCTATACTCTTTGATTCAACACACATTATCATCATTGATCTACCCATAGCCCTCCTCTTTGTTTATTTTTACTATGATTAGCACCCGTGCACCTACTGTTATGTCCACCAACTAAATTTCACCAATAACAACTTTACCAATGTCTGCCTCACCTGCCGGAGGTAAAACACTAGCCTGAATCTTGTGTTTCTCATTTATTTATTTTAAAGTTTTATTACCTGTGTATGAAATCTTTCAGATCCATCAAGAAGATACTGAGACAGGACATATCTTTATCGTTATCTTACCACAAAGCTTTACAGCCATGGCAACTACTAAAATTTTTCTCCTCTTCTTTCTCATTCATAGTTTCTTTACCCTTTCTTCTTCCCTAGGGTTTCATGTAAATGCAATCATAGAGTGTGTACTCCTGTGTCAGGCTGTTTTTGATGTCCATGTGTGTTGTGTGTATCGGTAGTTCCTTACTACTTTTTTTTGGCTGAGTAGTATTCCAGTTTATGGTTATATAGCAACTTATCTCCTCACCAATTGAGGAAGATTTTATATGAGGAAATATTTACATCACCAAAAAGATTGAAAAACATAGCTCCACCTTGACTCCCAATTCTTGAGAGTGATGGAAAACCCAATCTACACCATGATTTTCAGGGAGAAAGCAGGTCCCAGGTTAAAACACCAGGTGATTTTGCGACCTTATTGAATATACAACGTGGCAGGCAGCCTCCAAGATGGCACCCAATGATCTCTACCACCGGGTATTCATGCCCTTGTGTGCCCCCTTCCCTGGTACATGGGCTGGACTTGCTGACTCACTTAAGATGAATATAATCTGGGAGAAGCAATGGGATGCCACCTCTGAAATTAGGCTATAAAAAGACTGTGACTTCTCTCAGTCTATCTTGGATTGCTTGTCCCGTGGGAAGCCAGCTGCCACTTTGTGAGGCAGCTCTGTGGAGAAGTCAATGCAGCAAAGGATTAAGACCCACCCACAACCATGTAAATGAACTTGGAAGCAGACCTCTACCCTAGTCAAACCTCCAGATGAGCCCATAGTGGCCCACAACTTGATTACAACAACATGAGAGACCTTGAGTCAGAGGCAACCATAAGATGGTAAATGCTTGTTTTTTCTTTTTTTTTTTTTTTAAATTGTGCTGTAGGTGGAAGTTTACAGCTCAAGTTAATTTCTCATACAAAAATTTGTACACATATTGTTATGTGACAGTATTTACAGTCCCTATAATGTGACAGCACACTCCCCCTTTCCACCCCGAGTTTCCCGAGTCCATCCAACCAGCTCTTCTCCCTTCCTGCCTTCTCATCCTGCCTCCAGACAGGAGCTGCCCATTTGATCTTGTGTGTCTGTTTGAACTAAGAAGCACACTCTTCAAAAGTATTATTTTATGTTTTATAGTCCAGTCTAATCTTTGTCTGAAGAGTAAGCTTGGGGAATGGTTTTAGTTCTGGATTAGCAGAGAGTCTGGGGGCCATGGCTTTGGAGGTTCCTCCAGTCTCAGTCAGACCATTAAGTCTGGTCTTTTTACATGAATTGAGTTCTGCTCCACACTTTTTTCCTGCTCCATCAGGGACTCTCTGTTGTGTTCCCTGTCAGGACGGTCATTGGGGGTAGCTGGGCACTGTCTAGTTTTTCTGGTCTCAGGCTGATGGAATCTCTGGTTTATGTGGGCCTTTTGTCTCTAAATACTTGTCGTTTTAAGCCAGTAATTTTTTGGGGGGGAGGGGGCAATTTCTTATGCGACCATAGGTAAACTAATAGATTCAAAAATATGGTGTTATTATTGTTATTATTATTATTTCTATATGACCACGGACTTCTTTTTTCACTCCCAGGTTTAGCAGAGCCCTGGGAATGCATTATAGTAGTAATCACCAGGTACTGAGTGTGGAGTCAGGTGCTTTGCCAAGCACGTACTCTCACTTTCTCATCTATTCCTCACCACAACCCTATGAGAGGAGGAATACTTGTCCCTCTTTTACTGAGTAGGAAAGCCAAGGTTAGAGGGGCAAAGAACTGCTCAAGATCACTAGAGCTTGTATGGAAAGAAATCTGGGTTTGATTCAGGCAGTCTGACTCCAGTGTCCCAGGTCTTAACTGTTACACCACCTGGACACCTGGGAGACTTGCCTCCCCCAAAACCAAAAGCCAAACCCATTGCTGTTGAGTTGATTCCAACTCACGGCATCCCCATGTGTTACAGCGTAGAACTGAGCCCCACAGGGTTTTCTTGACTGTAATCTTTATGGAAGCAGACTGCCAGGCCTTTCTTCCGCTGTGCTGCTGGGTGGGTTCCAACAATCAACCTTTGGCTTAGTAGCTGAGACAAACGTTTGTACTATCCAGGGGCCTTTCTGCCTTCCCCAGCCATCCACAGATGCTCTGGGCCCCACCTCCTTTCCAGCTCCCTTCCTGGCTGCTTCTTCCCTGTGTTCTCCCTGCCACCTCTACTCAGAATTTAGCCATCCTCAAGGTGACTTCTTGATCAAAATGTTAGATCCACTGCCTGGGTTCAGACTCTGTACCTCCCTCCCTCCCTCATTTCTCCCTCTCTCCCTCCTTCTTCATCTCAGCAATTACTCTCCTTTAGTCAAACAGAAACATAAAGGTTTTCTTTCTAGTCTGCCCCATCACTAACCTCAGAAGTTAAACATTTTTCCAAACACAGTGAATGTTAATTTACATTTGGAGGGCGAACAAAACAGTGACTGCCTAAAGCTCCCACTTACCCAGAGAGGCACCCGGGCTTGGGACAGAGCCTGCTCTTTGGCCTCAGATCTAGGTTTGAATGTTGGCTCTGTTGCTCCTCAGCTGTGAGAGCCTGGCCATGCAAGTTAACTTCTCTGAACCTCTGTTTTCCCGTCTATAAAATGGGGGCAATAATCTTACATTAGAGGATTAAGTGGGATAGTCTATCAAAGGTGCTTAATGCCTGGCACAATTTAATTCCTCAATAAACGATGGCTATTATTTTGGTTCTGTGGGAGAAAGACGTGTCTGCTTTTGTAAAGATTTACAGCCTTGGAAACCCTATGGGGCAGTTCTACACTGTCTCATAGGGTCACTATGCGTCGGAATCGATTATTACTGTGGGTGTTATTATCGTTATTGTTGTTGTTTAATTCTTATTTGTGAACTCTTAGCTGTCTCTTCCCAAAGTTCAGGATCTCTTCAGTGAGAGGGATTGTGTCCAGAAACAGTCTCTGGGGAATCTTAGATACTTCCGTGACAGGACCCGAGACACTTTCTCTTGCACTCTGCCATGGTATAAGGATGGTGTACAAGTTCAGAGCATGGCCTCTGCAGGCAGGAAAACTGGTTTTGAACTCTAGCTCTGCCACTTATTAACTGAATGACCTTGGGCAAATTGTGGTCATCACTGGCCTTGTTGGTGAAATGGGGATAATAATCATTCCAGTGTGATGGCATTGTGGTGAAGATGGATTGAGATAATTTGTTGTTGTTGTTAATTACTGTCAAATTGGCCCTGACTCATGGGGACCTCAGGTATAACAGAATGAAACGTTGCCCAGTCCTGTGCCATCTTCATGATCGTTGGTATGTTTGAGATAGTTGTTGCTGTGTGCCACTGAGTTGATTCCAACTCACAGCTACCCTGTAGGACAGGGCAGAACTGCCCCATAGGGTTTCCTAGGCTGTAATCTTTAAGGGAGCAAATCGTCAGGTCTTCTTTCCCATGGAGAAAAAAACTGGGTTCAGACTGACCACTTTTCGGGTAGCAGCCGGGTACTTAACCATTGCGCCACCAGGGGTCCTGTTGAGATAGTTAATGGATGTAAAATGCTTAATGTGGTACCGGTACACAGTGATCACCCAATAAATGCAAGTTGTCATTATGATTCTTGTACGACTTTAAAGTACGGGTATTTGGTCTTAAACACTTTGGAAGCCCCTGTAGGGGTTTCACCCTCCTGCTTTGCTTTGGACTGCAGTGGTCCATTTGGCTCAGCAGAAAGGCTCTCCTCCCCATTGTCCTCCCTCCCTGGGGTTTTCTTTTGCATGTTAGACTTCTATTCATAGATCTTCTGCCAGAGACGTGGACCAAGAATTCTTACTCTTAACAGATTTTCTTCCTTTAATGGTCCTGTTCTGTGCTGTCACCTCAGTGCCCTCCCTCCTCTCCGGCTCTCAGCAGCTGGCAGAAAATGTTTATAGAAGAAGCTTTTCTTTCTTTTTTAATAGCCTCCTAGGCTGCAGCCTCCCAAATGAGAACCTCGTTAACCAGAAGGACTGTAGGCTACTGATTTATATTCCAGTCGTACTGAGAGGGAAAAAGATTACATAGAGAGAAAGAAAATGCCCAAGTATCCATGGACTAGTTCCAACACCCTCTCTGATGGGGAGCGTATGAATCTATTCACACCCCGGACACTAAGGGATTCCTCCCAGATTTTAGTATTCGACCTATTATCACTGAATCACGTGGATTCTTTTTTTTACTTCTTGTGGGTTTGCTGAAAGCAAGAGTAACTATTCTATACTCCTGCCATTTAAACAAGAGGGTCATTACTTTCACATAAAAAAGGTACTTGTTTCAACAGAAATGTTCGTGCCAAGTGAAGATGGGGCTTAACAAGAGGATGGCTGAGGGCTCACCCCCCATTGCCTGACAGAGCCACTGAGAAGCCAATGTCCCTCACATGCAGTCATGCAAGGGCCATAAAGCACACAGGTAAAAGCTTTGGTGATTGGAATTCTAGCTCAATGGATCAAGGAAGACTTCCAGAAGGAGGAAGTGTATTCTGAACTGGGCTTTGAAAGTCGGTGTCGCAGAGAATACAAGTTGTCCCCCAACATCCATTCTCTCCCTCTTCCATAGTAATGTTGTTGTTAGGTGCCATCGAGTCGGTTTTAACAGAACGAAACACTGACTGGTCCTGCGCCATCCTTCTAATCATTGCTGTGTTTCAACCCATTGTTGCAGCCACTGTGTCAATCCATCTTGTTGAGAGTCTTCCTCTTTTTCGCTGACTCTCTACTTTACCAAGCACGATGTCCTTCTCTGGGGATTCGTCCCTCCTGATAACATGTCCATAGTAATAAAATCTCTAATATTTAGCTGGGTCCTAGAATAAAGACTACAGGGCTGTGGAATATTGCTTGCCGCAATGGCCGCAATTATCCCACCCCTGTAAGCACATCCTTTTGCAGTGTGCCTTTGAAGCTCCTCCCGTTTAGAGGTGGAGTTTATTTTCCCATTTCTTGAATCTGGGTCAGCCTTGTGACTTGCTTTGGTCATTACGATGTCATAGAAGTAACAGTGTGCCGATTCCAAAACTAGGCCTGAAAAGGCCTTGCAAACTCCCATTTAACCTGATGGAATTCCACCCAACCACCACGTAAACTAGCCAGAGCTAGCCTGCTGGAGGATGGGAGACCACAAGGAGCAGAGCCTCCCAGCGGAGGCCATCCCAGGTCAGCAACCGGGCAACTAACTGTAGGACCATGAATGAGTTCAGCCAGGACCACAAAAACTGCCCAGCTGAACCCAGCACAAATCCCCAATCTACAGAATTTGTGTGCTCAATAAATGTTTATTGTTTTAAGCTAACTAATACAATTTCCCAAGCAACTAGCTGCGCGCATGTGACTAAGTTCTTTTGAATGCCATGTAAGCAAGATGGTGTATGTGATTTCAGGGGAATTTCCTTAAAGGGCAGAGGCACATTCTTCTTCCAGTTTTCTTTCTTCTTTCTGACTGGAATGAGGATGTAAAAGGTGGAGCTACAGCATCTACTGCGGGCCATGAAGGGAGTCTAGAAATGGAAGACACACAGCAGAACGACGAGCTAGGAGGTTGGTCCTCTGAAACCATAGCTCACCTTTCCAGTCTTATTCTGATTACCTCTTATTGTTAAAAGAGAGAAATAAACTTTTATCTTGTTCAGGCCACCACTGTTTTGAGTTTTACCATTACTCATACCGGAACCAAAACCAAGCCTGTTGTTGTCTAGTCGATTCTGACTCATACTGACCAGTACAGGTCAGAGAAGAACTGCCCCATAGGGTTTCTAAGGCTGTAGTCTTTACAGAAGCAGACTGCCACATCTTTCTCCCACTGAGTGGATTCTGACTCATACTGACCAGTACAGGTCAGAGAAGAACTGCCCCATAGGTTTCTAAGGCTGTAGTCTTTACAGAAGCAGACTGCCGCATCTTTCTCCCACTGAGTGGCTGGTGGGTTTAAACCGCCGACTTTTTGGTTAGCAGCCAAGTGCTTAATCACTGTGCCACCAGGACTCCTTACTCTTACATAGCTGAATCTAGTCCTAAATAATCCAGATGGATGGGATTTATACAAGCAGAGTTGGGAGACCTGGTGGTCCAATGAATAAGAGCTGGACTGCTAACCAAAACGTCAGCAGTTCAAATCTACCACTCGCTCCTTGGAAAACCTATGGCGCAACTCTACTCTGTCCTCTAGGGTTGCAATGAGTCGGAATCCACTGGACGGCACACAACAACAAGAGGTGGTAGGTAAGGGCAGCCATGTAAGAGGGAAGACCGTGGACAACGTTGCAGAAAAAGGAAAAGTGTGTGTAGTCAGCGGAAAAGTGTGTGAATAATTCCACATGATTGACTAAATGTTAAAACTGGGACCTGTCTGGAGCCAGCTTTTGAAAGGCTGTGAATGGCAAGCTGAGATGCTTGGAGGATTTGGTAACACAACACAGATGCCTGAGTACTTATGCAAATCAAAAGAAAGTCATATATTCTTTTTTTTTCATTCACTGATTCATTTCCTCCAGGGGGAGTTTATATTTTAGTGAGGGAGACAAGATAATAAAATAATGGAAAAATGACAGATTGTGATAAATGATCTGAAGTAAATAAACTATGTGATCCAATAGAGGTTGACTGTTGGGTGGAGGCCATGGCTGTAGATATGGTGGTCAGGGAAAGCTTTGTTGAATTCTGTGTCAGGTACTGTGGGGAATTCTAGGGACAGAGGGATGAATAACACACAGTTCCTGCCATCAAATGATCATCAAATGGGGTTAAGTTACCAAAACTTGTTGCTGTTGAGTGAATTCCGACTCCTCATGACCCTATAGGACAGAGCAGAACTGCCGCATAGGGTTTCCAAGGCTGTAATTTTTTTTTTTTTTTAATCTTCACAGAAGTAGACTGCCACGTCTTTCTCCCGTGGAGCATTTGCTGGGTTAGAACTGCTGACCTTTTGGTTCATAGCCAAGCACTCAACCACTGCGTCACCAGGGCTTCTTTGGGGTAAAGTTAATCCGGAATATTTTCTAGTGGAGGTGTGAGAAAGCCAAAGGAAGTAATTTTGTATTCCCATCTGTATCAGCCAGATAGGGCGACAATACAGCTGCATAACAAACATTTCCTAAAATCTCTGCTTATAAAAAAGCATCTTTTTATTTATTTATTTTTTTGCTTAGAGGTCTGTGGTTCTTCTGGGCTCTGTTAGGTTAACTCCTGCCTATGGGTTGTTTCAGGTCTGTTCCATACATCTCCTCATTCTAGAACCAATGGCTACCTAGGGTTTGCTCATGTCATAACGGATGGCAGAAGTGCAGGTGATGAAGGAAAATCACAGAGGCACATTTAAAGCCTCTACTTGTCTCCCATCCACTGACACTATCGGCCATAGCTAGTCACATAGCCCAGCCTGACATCAATGGGGCAGGAAGTACACTCCACACACAGCAGGAGGATGACAAAGTCACGTGGAAGTACAGGTAGTTCCCAGCTTAAGACACAGTCGAGTTACCACAAACTACACTTAAGACCATCTTTTTTGAATGCATTCTACTTTGGTGAGTAGTGTCTGGGGTCTTAGAAGCCTGTGAGCAGCCATCTAGGATACTCCACTGGTCTCACCCCTTTGGGAGCAAGGAATAATGAAGAAAACTAAAGATACAAGGGAAAGATTAGTCCAAAGGACTAATGGACCACATCTACCACAGCCTCCACCAGACTGAGTCCAGTACAACTAGATGGTGCCCGGCTACCACCACTGACTGCTCTGACAGGGATCGCAATAGAGGATCCCAGAAAGAATTGGAGAAAAACATAGAACAAAATTCTAACTCAAAAAGAAAGACCAGACTTGCTGGCCTGACAGAGACTGGAGAAACCATGAGAGTATTTTACCCTTGGACACCTTTTCAGCTCAGTAATGAGGTCACTCCTGAGGTCCACCCTTCAGTCAAAGGTTGAACAGGCCCATGTAACAAAACAAGACTAAAGAGGTGCACCAACCCTGGGGCAGGGACTGGAAGGCAGGAGGGAACAGGAAAGCTGGTAATAGGGAACCCATGGTTGAGAAGGGAGAGTGTTGACCTGTTGTGGGGTTGTTAACCAATGTCATAGAACAGTGTGTGTACTGACTGTTTGATGAGAAACAATGTGTGTACTGTTTGTTCTGTAAACTTTCATGTAAAGCACAATAAAAAAAAAGAGACCGTCTATTTTTTGTACATCTTGTTGGTAGTAATATATACTACAGTGTTGCAGCACGTAATTTGCTGACGTTATCATTCTCAGATATTCACTCACAGGTGTTTATATGTAATGTTTCCAACTCCCAAAGACAAAGATCAGGTTTATAAAGATACTGATAACAAAAAGCGATAATACCAAAAACTAAAAAAAAAAAAAAAAAAAAAAAAGAAGAGGTATTCGACTTACGTCAGAACCTACTTAACGACTGGAACGGAACCCCATTGTAAACTGGGAATTACCTGCATAATTCCATTAAGGGAGGGAGTGAAGAGGTGGGAAGAATAATTCAATCTATCACACCATCCCAGGAAATGGCATGCTTCTTCATTATTTCAAAGCTCTCATGTATTATGGTTGCAAGTTTCACTGTTTTCTTCATGAAAGCTTCTACATTTCTTGTTAAATTTATTGGACCATATTCCTTTTTATTTGAAATTTTATTTTAAGAAATACACATGCACACATGGCAAGAAGTTCAAAAAGTAGTACTAAAAGATGTAACAGTAAAAATACGACTGGTCCCTGTTTCCTTCCACAGAGGCAAGCATTTTCAGAGGTATTCTGTGTGTGCACAACCAAATATTTGCATACATTTGAAAAATACGAAATGAGATCATATTACATTTATTCTACACCTTTCCTTTTCTTTTGTACTTAACAACATAGCTCAGGGGTAGTTCCATTTCCATTCAGCTAAACTTGTCTCATTCTGTTTAATGGCTGCATTGTACTCCATTGTGAGGCTATGCCATAATTTACTTAATCAGGACCATATTGAAAGGCATTTGGATTGTTTCCAATTTTTGCTGCTGTAATCAAGGCTGTATTAAATATCCTGGTGCCTCTATCTTCACTCACATGTGAGTATATCAGCAGGATAAACCCCTAAAACAGAAATTGCTAGGTCACAAGTAACATGCGCTTTATACATTTCTTTGCCAACCAGGCAACCCCCTTGTGTGTTATTTTCCTACGTGTGCGTGTCATATGTGTGGGCACGTTATTTGTGGAAAATACAGTACCTTCTATTTCTAATAAGAAAAATTCATTCCAGCATGCTTAAAAGATCTTTGTTTATGCCTCCCACCTCCTAATTCTTGTCTCACAGCACCATTCAGGGCTGAAACAATGGAACAAAGTGACTCAAGAGTTACTCCTCTAGGATTTCTGGGGAAAACCTGAGCAGCATCCTTTGAATCTTGGCACGTGGTCCCCAATTTGAAGACAGGAGGGACTTGGCACTGCAGTTTCTAGCCCAAGTAATCCCTTTAATGAGAGCCCTGGAGGAGCATCAAATGTTGTTTTCGAAAACGTGTTTACTGGCAAACTCCATACTGCGAATGGAATGATTTACATCCCTGGGAGACCCCCAGTAAAAAATGTGCACTGTACCCTTGAATAGGATCTGCTTCTCCTGTAGCACCTAAATATTTAGGGCATATAGAAAGTAGTTCTGATTTACAATCTCTATAAAAATTTTAAACAACACAATAGGACATTTGATTATGAAATTTGCCCGAACTAATGTTGGCACTAGTTAGCCAAATTTTTTCCAAATGGCCTGTAACTTCAGTGCAAACCCACAAACATAGATTTTTTTTTTTTTCCTGCCAAGAACAGTCTTATTAATAAAAGAATGATTTTCTTTACTGATCCTCGGCAGCTGTGTTCCGGGTGCCTGTGTTCAGTCAAGGTGGAGATAATAACTGGCAATGGAAAGCAAATGTGCCGAAGTTCCCTGGAGAAGAGGTGGAAACGAATCTTTTATTAAATCATACAAAATTGTGTTTCATGTTTACTTTTTTCATTTCGTAAGTCACAGTTGTATCTGCTAGTTTTTGTAAACCTCACCTCACATTTGTCATAAAAAAAAAAAAAAGCCAACAATGACAACCCTGAGGCATGATGTTCTTGAGGTTAAATGCTGAGTGATCAGTCTGGGTGATACATCTGACACAGTTAACAGCCTTAATGGCGTTACCCCTCCTGGAATCATCTGAGATTGGTTAACTTCCGACTATGTGTTCCGAACTTATGTGGATGCCTAGAAAAAAGAGCAGTAGGAAGGTGTATTTGATTATTTGGGGTTTTTACCTGCTCACAGATTTGTGTCCACCTCTTTGGGTAATGTTGTTGTTGTCGGCTACCCTCCAGTTGACCCCTGACTCATGGGGACCCCAAGCACAATGAGATTGGACTCTCGTGATCCATAGGGTCTTCATTGACTGATTTTCAGAAGTAGACCACCAGGCCTTTCTTCCTAGTCCCTCTTTAGTCTGGAAGCTCCACTGAAACTTGTTCAGCATCATAGCAACACCCAAGCCTCCATGGATAGGCAGGTGGTAGCTGCATAGGTGCATTGGCTGGACAAGGACTAACACTTACAGTGTGTCTACTGCATATCTGACACGGTGCTTGATATATGTGCTCTCATACCATGCAGTGTTTCTCATAACATTTAATGGCTACCATCTATTTAATGGAGCCCAGTGGTGCAGTCTTTAAGAGCTTGGCTGCTAACCAAAAGGTCAGCAGTTTGAATCCTACCAGCTGCTCCTTGGAAACTCTGTCCTATAGGGTCACTATGCGTTAGAATTGACTCAATGGCAAATGTTTTTTTTTTTTTTCTGTTTTAATCTATTTAGTGTTTTATATGCTAGACATTGTGCTAAGCGCCTTATCAAACAGTATGTAATTTAACCCTCATAAAAGCAGGGTAAAAGCATTTTTATCTTCATTTATAAACTGAAGCTCAGAGAAGTTAATTTTCCCAGTGTCATATAATGAAGAAGTGGTAGAAGCAGGATTACAACCTAGGATTGAATGACTCTGAGTTCAGCTTTCTTACTTTTTACATTAGCACGTAGTATAGTGTACCTACCTACCTATTGCCATCAAGTCAATTCCAACTCATGTAGCGACTATATAGGACAGAGTAGAGCTGCCGCGTAGAGTTTCCAAGGAGCAGCTGGTGGATTTCAGCTGCTGACCTTTTGGTTAGCAGCTGAGCTCTTAACCACTGAGCCTCCAGGGCTTCTAGTTATAGTGCACTGTAGTATGAATCATGCACTCTATTTTATCTTTGGATCTCAATGCTATTGACATGGAGTAGGTACTCAAAAAACTGTTTACTGAATGAAGGATCTTTACAATTCTGCGAGATATTTTTATTCCCATTTTACAGACAGAAAAAATACAGGCTTGGGAAGGTTAAGCAATTTGCCCAAGGCCAGGAACTAGCATTCATAGAATATAATCCTATAATCCTGAACCTACCTCCTCCAGTTGAGAATTGAGAAAGATATTATATAAGCTAAAGAAAAGGGTATTTGGTATTTTCATACACTTAAGTATAGGTATGTTATATGGCAAGGTGGAAATAATTTAACTCTTTTTTTGTCGTTGATGAGAATATACACAGCAAACAGGCACCAATTCAACAGTTTCTGCACGTACAATTCAGTGACATCGATTACATTCTTCAAGTTGTGCAACCATCCTCACCCTCCTTTTCTGAGTTGTTGTTGTTCCTCCCCCACTAACATAAACTCACTCCTAAGTTTCCTATCTAATCTTTTGAGTTGCTGTTGTCACTTTGATCCCATATAGTTTGTAAAAGACCATTAATGCTCAAGGCAGACATTCTTTACTAGCTAAGCTAAACTATTGTTTGGTTTTAAGACTTCAGGGAATATTTTTGGTTTAAAGTTCAAAGGTTATCTCAGGGCAATAGTTTCCGGGGTTCATCCAGTTTCTATGGCTCCAGAAAGTCTACAGTTCATGAGAATGGTCTGCCTTTTACCCCTTTTAATCAGGATTCTTTAAAAAGGCCGTACAAGACTGTGCCAGCATGCAAAAAACAGCATAGATATTTTCACCGAAGAAAGCTGTGTTTATTTATTTTACAGAATCTGTATTTGAGCTCCTTATAACTTTTGAGCAGGCAGAACATTGCTTAATGGCACTGGACAAAGCTGAAGTGAAAACTATTCCAGCGGGAAATCTTTTATGGAAACTGAAATGATTGTTTTAGGAATCTGACTTGTCATTTTTCACAGCTTTGTCTTTGGTCTCTTGAGTACCTGTTTATATCATGGACAAATTTGAAATGGAATCCTGGTGACTTTGCTCTGCGTAAGGTATACTGTAAAGGAAGGCAGACGTGCTCAACGTATAGAGAGAGACAGGGAGCTGGGTATGTAGCAAAAGGAGCTGGAACTCTGTTAGATGGAACTGGCATCTCAAAAGCGTACCTCAAGGATACACATCTCCCACGGCATTTATGAACACGAGAGCTGAACCAGGGTCTGACATTTCTTAAGCTAATGATGAGTTTTCTCTTCATCTTTCCTCCTAACACCAAGACTAGACAAAAAACGCAAAGGAAGAAAGAACAAGAAGCAGTTTCTAGAGTCTTCAGGGTCCCTGAGATGTTTTTTTGAATTAAGACACACTGCGGTCATCCTTCAGGCTGCTTGAAATTTTGGAGTAGTCATTGGCAGATTAACAAATTTCCTGAAAATACCAGCTTAAAACAGCATTAAACTTTTCAAGGGCACTTTTTGGTAGAGGTTGAAATACACCGACTCCTCACTTATTGGCTATCTTGTTGTAGACATTTTGCATTTATGACAATAGTAAAAAATCTACTATCTGACTTATTTCCACATTAATGACATATGTCTGGCAGTAACAAATGCTGGTTTTGATGGTTAAGGTTATGTGTCAACTTGGCCTGGCCACGACTCTCAGTGGTTTGGCAGTTACGCAGTGATGAAATTTGGCAGTTATGTAATGGTGTAATTTGGCAATTATGTAATGAGGTAGTCATCCTCCATTTTGTGATCTGATATAGTCATCCCCCATTTTTGCACAATGCCACTTTTGCATAATAACCATGTCGATAAGTGAGGAATGGATGTACTATAATTACCCTGATGTACTCACAAAAGCATCCAGGTTATGTTGTTAGATAAAAATCTCAGTGGTGGAGCCAAGAATACATATTTACCCACCCACTCACCAACCTTTCATCCATCCCACACCCATCCACCCACCCATCTATCCATCCACCCATCCACTGAGTATTTACCAAGCAGTCTGTGTGCCAGACATTATCTAAGGCTACAAATGCTTGGTTCTCAGAAAGTTCCAAGACTGCATTTTCTGCTATAATATAATTTTGGAAGGCAAATATTCTCTTCAAGTTTTTGTTAAGGTGAAGCAAAGTGTTGTATTGAGTTTATGTAAATTTTGACCCTTATGTAACTGTTCACTTGGCATTGAAAATCTTATGCAACTATTTGGGAAAAGATGGTCTGTGGTTCAAGTTGTGTCTTGCAAAAAGATGGGCCACAGGAAACAGTTTTTGTTTAGGCTTTGTTTTTTTATTAAGAGCTGTGAAATTGTTAAGCTCAAATTGTTGGTTTCTTTGATCAGGTGTTGCTAGTCAACTGAAAATAAGTCTGTATCAGTGAACATCTTCAATTTTAAGAAAATTCAGATGTCATTGAAATAATTTAATATACTTACACCGCACCTAACTCTAGTTAGAGCTCTTGTTTTGGACAGAGGTGGGAGAGCATGATGGTAAGAGCACAGACTCAGGAGTTCCCCAGCCCTGGGTTCAAATCCCTCTCCTACCACATACTCGCTCCATGGCTTTGGGAAAGTTCCTTACCCTCTTTGAGACTTAGTTTCCCCAGTTGTACAATGGGATGCACACACCTAACATTGGTGTGAGGATTAAATGAGCTAACACCCATAAAGCAATTTTCCCACCTTTTTTGGGGAGCAGAGTTAGTACTTTAGGGCCACAGAGTAGTTTTACACATAGTTCTCATTTCCCTGGTCAGAGCAAGTGCCTCATATTTTTATCCCCTATTATTATGTTTCCCCTTTCATCTTTAATCTTTCCTTTAATCCTCCCACACTGTAGGTACTCATGCTAGTATATGTAAAGTGCAATTTCCCAGTTCTCCTTTCGTGTGTTTGTTTAGCTATATACAAAATAATTGGTAAAATACGTAGAGTTGTTTCTGTGTGTTTTTGATTGAAAACCTCATTTTTTGTCCCACTTTAGTTTTAGAATCTCTTCATGTTGCTGTATGTAAACCTAACTCACTACGTTCTGACTGTGACCTGGCCACCAGTGTATCCATACACCGCAGTTTGCTTCTCCATCCTTCTAGTGATGGATGTATAAAACCAGCCCAAACCTGTTGCTGTTGAGTTGATTCTGACTCATGACAACTGCATGTGTTACAGAGTTGAACTGCCTCATAGCAATTTCTTGGCTGTAATCTTTATGGAAGCAGATTGCCAGGCCTTTCTTCTATGGCACTGCTGGGTGGGTTCAAACTGCCAACCTTTAGGTTAGCATTTGAGCGCAAACTGTTTATACCACCAGGTATCTTGATGGACGTATCCAAAAAAAGCACTCAAACCTGTTGCTGTTGAGTTGATGCCAGCTCCTAGCAAGGCTGTAGAACAGAGTAGAACTGCTCCATAGGGTTTTCTTGGCTGTAATCTTTATGGAAGCAGATTGCCAGGCCTTTCTTCTATGGCACGGCTGGGTGGGTCCAAACTGCCAACCTTTAGGCTAGCAGTCAAGTGCAAACTGTTTGTGCCTCCTGGGAATGTTGATGGACATATAATCCATTGCAGTCAAGTCGATTTCGATTCATAGTGACCCTATAGGACAGAATAGAACTGCCCCATAGGGTTTCCAAGGAGTGACTGATGGATTTGAACTGCCAACCTTTCGGTTAGGAGCAGAGCTCTTAACCACTGCGCCACCAGGGCTCCTGATCAAATTCTTTGCTGTCACAGACAAAACTATGGTAAACAACCTCACACATATGTCCTTATGTTTTCGTTGGTGGATTTCTCTGGGGCACACATCCAGGCGCGGCACCGTTGGGGGAATGAATAGGTAATTTCACCAAATGCTGAGCAATTGCTATTTGGAATGGCTGCTCAGTTTACCCTTGTTCCTAGCCCTTGACGCTCTCTGACTTTGTAATTTTTGCCAGTCTGATGAGTGTAAAGTGGTATGTCGTTGTTTTAATTTGCTTTTCTCTGATTACTAGGTGAGGGTATCTCTTCATATACTTATTAGCCATTAGAGTTTCCTCTTCTACTAATTTTCTTTTAATAGGCTTTGCCATTTTTCTATTGAAGTTCCTGAAAATTTCTTGCTATTTTGCAGGAGTTTCTCTAGATAGAAAACCCAGCTCAGTTTTAGACATTGCAGATATTTTTTCCCAGGCTACCAATCTGGTAATGGTATATAGGATGTCCTTTTCTAAGCAGAAATCTCAGTTTTAATGTAGTCAAACACTTCATTTTTCTCCTTATGACTTGTTCTTTTTATATCTTGCTTGATTACGAACCTGCTCAATTCTAAAGCCAAGAAGATATTTCCCACATTTTTTTTTTTTTTATCACTTTCGTAATTTTCCTTTTACATCTAAACGTGTAGGAGGGAATCCAACTTTATTTTCTCCCTTCAGTGAAACCAACTTTCCCAACAAAACCTACCAAATAATTTGCTGTTTTCCATTGGTTTATGACACTGAGCCTCCTATCTATGTGGGAATGTTTCTGGAATCTCTATTGCTTCACTGATCTTTTTATTGGTTCCTAAGACCATACTACGCTTTTATTTTGTATTACTGTGACTTAGTAATATGTCTTAGTGTTTGACAGGTCAATCTTTCCTCTTCTCCTATTTCTCAAAATTGCCTTAGCTGTTCATGTCTTTTCATTTCCATATACATTTTAGAATCAGTGTGTCAAATTCCTAAAAAAAAAAAAAAAAAAAAAAAAATTCTGTTGGAATTTTGGTTGGAATTGCGTTGAATTCATGGATTCATGTTGGGAAGAAATTAATATCCTTACAATGTTAAGTTATTCTATTCATAAACAGTGTTTGTCTTATTCAGTTCTACTTTTATGCTGTTTGTTAGTGCTGTGTTTTTCTCTGTGAAGTGCTAGAGTCTTCATTTTTAGGTGAATTCCTTGATGTTGTTGTTGGGTACCACCAACTTGATTTTGACTCATAGTGACCCTATATGACAGGGTAGAACTGCCCCACAGGGTTTTCTTGGCTGTAATCTTTATGGAAGCGAATCTCCAGGTTTTGCTCCTGCAGAGCCTCTGGGTGGGTTCGAATTGCCAACCTTTCTGTCAGTAGCCGAGCGCTTAACCACTGCCCTACCAGGGCGCCTGAATTCCTAGATATATTTTTTGTTGCTATCATGTTTTAAACATTCTGTGCAATTCCTAGTATATAGTGAGTGCTCAATAAATGGTACTTATAATAATACTTATAAAGGGGTCGGCTGCTAACCAGAAACTCGGCAGTTCAAATTCACTAGCTGCTCCTTGGAAACCCTATGGGGCAGTTCTACTCTGTCCTATAGGGTTGTTATGAGTTGGAATCGACTGGATGGCAATGAGTTTGGTTTGGTTGGTATAGTAGTTAGCGTTGTAGCTATTATAAAAGGGAAAATATCACAGAACGAAGGTCTCCAAATGCCTCTAGGAATCATCGTATTATGCTGGGAAGTACACGGGTGTGGAGTCAGACACTCCTGGCTTCCAGTCCTGATTCCACCCTCTGCTGTGTGACCTTGAACACTTAGTTTTAAAGTGGGAGCAACGCTTGTCCTACCAGCATTATAGGTATGGTGTGAGGATAAAATGAGACCACAGTAACAAGCCCAGTGGCTGGCACACGGAAGTACTCAGATAGCCGCTCCTTTTTCTCCGTGGTGAAGATGTGAAGCTTGTCACACAGCCACACCCTTTACCCACAAAACGATCTCTTCCTTCATTTGAAGTCCACTTCCAAGCTTTGCGTTTTTGGACCAGGTGGATACAGGTACACACAACAAGGAAAACTGAAAGACAAAACAAAACCGAACAACCCCCCAGCATTCCCTTTTCAAAAACGCCTTCTTTGCTTTTTCATCTTTAGAAGATAAATTCCTTGAGGACAGGAAGCACAGTGGACATGTGGTTGATTCCACACACCCATTTCACCCCAGGTGGTTTATCCAAGGCTGCCTGGATGGTGCAAATAGTTAAGAGCTCAGCTACCAACAAAAAGGTTGGTGGTTCAAGTCTACCCAGAGGCACCTTGGAAGAAAGTCTTGGTGATCTACTTCCAAAAGATCACAGCAGTTGAAAACCACATGGAGCAGAGTTTTATTCTGAAACATACGGCATCGCCATGAGTCAGAATAAACCAGACGGTAACTGGTTTGGTTTATTCAAGACAATCATGACCTTTCCTTCCCCCTGGTCAATGACTGGTTAAGGGATGGGCTGGCCCATGACAACCTGGGCCTATAGGATTTTAGGAGGGCCTTACTGAGGGCTTCTGGAAAAAGAAGTTCAGGTTTACTCCTCCGCTGTATGTGAGTTAGAAGAGCATACTGCCCCAGTGCCTGTTGGCAGCCACTTTATGTCAATGAGAGGAGCCAGCCTCAGGATGAAGCCACTGGTGAGTGAGCAGAGAAATTCGGGGTCCCTGATGTCAGCATTCAACTACTGCGTCGACCAAACCTGAAGCTTCCTTTACCTCTGGCCTTCCTGTTATGTTATAACAAATGATGTTCTTATGGATTTAGCCAGTTTGAGTAGGTGTGTCTTTTATTTGCAGCCTAAAGCACCATAAGGAAACCAAGTGGAGCAAGAGCTAAGCGCTCGCCTGCTAACCAAAAGGTTAGTGGTTTGAACCCACCTGGCGCCTCCGTGGCAGAAAGACCTGGTGGTCTGCTTCCGTAAAGATCACAGCCTAGAAAACCCTATGGGACAGTTCTGCTCCGTCACATGGGTCTATGAGTTGGAATGGACTCCACGGCACCTAACAACAACAAAGCACAATAGTGGATTCAGACCTTAAGTCTTTAGCACGAGCCAGCAAATAGTTGATGCTTGAGAAACACACGATAATGAATGTGAGAACCGTATTGAATTTGTGGAGTGCAGTGCATTGCACAATTCTACATGCTTTAGGTTGCTTGAGCTTCTCAATGGCTAGGCGAGCTACTTCCAAAATGTCACAACCACTGAAAACCCTGTGGAGCACAGTTCTACTCCAACACACATGGGTCACCATGAGTTGGCATTGAATCAATGACAGCTGGTTTGGTTTTTTTGCCCTGAGATAGTCTTTAATAAATTAATTAATTTTAATTTTATTATGCTTTAGGTGAAAGTTTACAGCGCAAATTAGTTTCTCACTCAAAAATTTATACACAAATTGTTTTGTGACATTGGTTGCAATCCCTGCAATGTGTCAGCACTCTCCCCCTTTCCGCCCTAGGTTCCCTATGTCCATTTGTCCAGTTTTCCTGTCCTTTCCTCCTTCTCGTCTTTGCTTTTGGGCAGGTGTTACCCACTTGGTCTTGTATACTTGGTTGAACTAAGAGGCATGTTCCTCGTGTGTTATTGCGTGTTTTCTAGGCCTGTCTAATCTTTGGCTGAAAGGTGGACTTCGGGAGCGGCTGCAGTTCTGAGTTAGCAGGGTGTCTAGGACCATAGTCTCGGGGATTCCTCCAGTCTCTGTCAGACCAGTAAGTCTGGTCTTTTTTTGTGTGAATTTGAATTTTATTCTACATTTTTCTCCCGCTCTGTCCAGGACCCTCTATTGTGATCCCTGTCAAAGCGGTTGGCAGTAGTAGCCTTGCACCGTCTAGCTCTTCTGGGCTCGCTGGGGGAGGCTGTGGTTTATGTTTATGTGGTTCATTAGTCCTTTGGACTATTATTTTCCTTGTGTCTTTGGTTTTCTTCATTTTCACTTGCTCCAGACAGGGTGAGACCAGTGTTTAATTTTTAGGAGCCCCCAGTTATCTAGTTTCTCTTCTGTGGTTTGTGCATTGTTAGTTATGGTTTGTACCCCGTTTATGCCATATATCAGGGCCCCTAGTGTTGTCCTTATTTTTTTCTTCCAATGATGTTTATCATTTTAGGTTTTATATTTAGGCCTTTGATCCATTTTGAGTTGGTTTTTGTGTATGGTGTGAGGTGTGGGTCTTGTTTCATTGTTTTACAGATGGACATCCAGTTTTGCCAGGACCGTGTGTTAAGGAGACTGTCTTTTCCCCATTTAATGAACTTTGGCCTTTTGTCAAATATTGACTGTTGGTAGGTGAATGTACTGGTTTGGTTTTGATGGCCCTTTAATACAGGTATAGATATACTACTACCTGCATCTTTTAGTTGAGGAAATTGAGACTCAGAGATGGTATGTGGTGTGCTCAAGTTTGAGTAGATAGATAAGTGGTCCAGTTGCAGTTAGAATCTAGGCCTTTTAACTCCTATTTTAGTACATTTTCTAACATCAGTCTTTACCAGGCTGAGGTCCTTGAGGGTGGGAGCTACATCTTATGTATCTTTTACCTGCAGTGCCTGGAAGCCTCTTTCTTAATGGTCACCCAAACGTGTTTGAAGAATAAGCACATAAATTAAATGCCTTGTTACATCCTGAGAACAACTCTAATGGGAGGGCAAGGGAAATTATCTCTCAGAAAGATTTCCTCCATCCAAAGCATTTTAACAGTGCCCAGCAGTGGCTACATCACATTTCAAAGGCAACAGTCATGGGTGTGCATTTGTTCCTGGTATGTCTTTGTGCCCCATCTTCCAGCTCAGATGTAACAAGCAATGATGACATGGCAAAGGTCATACTGCCTTGTGAATTCTCCCAGATATGGAGGAAAGACTCAAGAAGCAAAGTCAGAAGATGTAGTTTAGACCTGTCATCCTAGGTGCCCCTGGGAGCAATTTGCATACAACACATAAATCAGGTTCAGGGTCTAGTTATTACAAAGCCTTTACTGCCCTTTGCTTCTCAGGCAGCATACTGAATTCTGATGTGTGGCCATGGGGTTTATCAATAACATGCCCCATAAATCTAGTTAGCATTTTCTTCTGGTTGCTGGACCTTGGGAAGCTGCTTAAGTACCTTGAAGGTCCTTTCCCACTCTGGCCTTGAATCTCAAGGAAGGTCTGAGTCACTCCAGCTCTCCTCTGAGTATACCTTGATCACTTTGTGCTCGGCTGGAAACTTCCATCAGAGATCTTAAAGCTTAAATGAGGAACTCCCCTCCTACCAGGTTCTGCCATTGGTAGGAGTCCTGGTGCCATAGGAGTAGCTGTCTTTGTCACTGGTTGTTTCTGTCTGCCCAGTGTCACTTCCTTTGGGGAACTGCCGCTTGCTTGCTTGTGCTGCATGGTTCTGGTGGGGCTGTCAATCTTGAACTCCACCCCCCTGGCTACAGGGGTGGCTCCATGATCAGGCTGGCCAATCAAAGCTTTGTCTCCGGTGGCTTTGAGTCTTGAGCTAAGACACACAGGGGTGGGAGGTGATAGAAGCAAAGTCATTAATTAACTTTGGAAGCTGTCAGATGAGTTTCTGCCCCCAAGGTCCCCTTCACTTCTGTGTCCTTCCAAGTATCCTTTCCATAAACATTCCTTCTTGCCTGAGCATGTTAGGGCAGGTTTTTGCTACTTGCTTTTAAATCTCTCTTAAGTGATACATTTCTAAGATGTAGATAGCACATGATGGTTCGTTTTATTGTTTTTATTTCCAAAATGAAAATACATTTATTTAATCTTCTGATAATGAGGGTGGTGGTATTAGTAATATCCCTTAGTTATTAATATCTTCCTATTAGCATAGAGAAATAGCAATGACAGCTCATGTTACTGAGCACTTACTGTTTGCCAGTCTCCATACTAAGCACCTTTTAATTGGGAGGCAATGTAGAGTTCAAGAGCTTGGGCTTTGCCTGGGTTCGAATCTTGGCCATGCCATTTCCTGGCTGTGAGACCTTGGGCAAGTTACTTAACTCCTCTGAACCTCTGGAGGCGTAGTGGTTAAGTGCTACAGCTGCTAACCAAGAGGTTGGCAGTTCAAATCCGCCAGGCACTCCTTGTAAACTCTATGGGGCAGTTCTACTCTGTCCTATAGGGTCGCTATGAGTCAGAATTGACTCGACAGCAGTGGGTTTTCTGAACCTCAGTTTTCTCATCTGCTAAAATAAAAATAGTACTTCATAGGTATATTATGAGGTTTAAGTGAGTTAACACATGGAAAAACATGCCTGGCATGTAGTAAATACTCAATAAACGTCAACTCCTGTTAGTTACATATCTTATCTAAAACAAAGAAATGGCTGTTACAGAGCTAACATAACTTGCTCAAGGCTACACAGAGGAGCTGAGAGTAAATAAAATCATGTTCATGACGTGCCTAGCACAGAGCCTGGCGCACAGCAGCTACTGTTCTTTTAAGTAGCCCAGCATCACAGATTTGGGAGGGAGGCATATGGAAATCATGCCCCAGGAAAAATTACAAGCAGCAGTTAAGCACATTGTTCTCTCCCTGCTATCGCTTTATAATGGGGAGCATTGGTAGTGCAATGGTAGAATTCTCCTTCCACACAGGAGATCCAGGTTTGGCCAACGCACCTTATGTGCCGCCACCACCTATTAGTGGTGGCTTGCATGTTACCATGTGCTGAACAGGTTTCAGCAGAGCTTTCAGACTGAGACAGACAAGGAGGAATGGCCTCCTGATCCATTTCTGAAAACCAGCCAATGAAAACTCTATGGATCAAAACAGACCAATCCCATTGCACGTGGGGTCACCATACACGGTTACTTTATATGCCTTCCTTTCCCTCCTCCCTCCAGAGTCCCCATCAGTTACCATTCCAGACAGTACTGCTGCTGTGCTAAGTGGTAACTGAGCTATTAGCTGGTTTCTAAGATAATGTCCTTCCTAGGTCCGTTTGCATTTCAGTGGAAGGTTCCTAAGACCCTTGTTGCTTCCTTATTCAAATTACTTATGAAACAGAGCTCTGCCCTGGTGGCACCGTGGTTAAATGCTCAGCTGCTAACTGAAAGGTTTGAAACCTACCAGCTGCAGCTCGTGAAAAAGATTGGACAGTCTGCTTCTGTAAAGATTACAGCCTTGGGTACCCTATGGGGCGGTTCTACTCTGTCCTATAGGGTTGCTACAAGTTGAAATAGACTGGACGGCAATTTTTTTTTTTTTTTGCTCTGTTCCTCTGGGGAGACCCTGAAGATGTCCTTGTGGAAGCCTTACCTATCCTTGCTGAGTCTCATTAATTAACATATTGCCTCAGGAGGGCCAGGATGCCTGAACAATGCTGTCAGTGGTCATTTCTACTGTGAGTTACAGGAGATGTATGATGGCCACCGTAGGGGGAGCAAGAGTGTCAAAGGCAGGCCCTCGTAGAATTGGAATATTGAAACACAGGGGTGTGTGTGTGTGTGTGTGTGCGTGTGTGTAATGAAGAGTTTTGAGTCCCAGGTAGTACCATGCATTATTACATTAACACGTAATATCTAATCCTGTTTCCACAGCTGCCCTGAAAGTTCCATATAATTTCCCCATTTTGCAGATTAAGAAATTAGAACTCTGTAGTGGGCACTTACTGGTTTTCTGTATTCAACATTCCTTTCCCTTTCTTTTGTCATCGGCACGTAATTCCAGTGAGGATGGTCCTCTGGGCAACTCGTGCCCGAGATCTGGCCCATCAGAATATTCTACTCCTTTGGACACTGGGATTAGCTCAGAGATGGACTCCTGAGGGTAGTGAGAGCCATTAAAAATAAAAAACAAAAAACACCAGACCGGTTACCACTGAGGTGGTTCTGACTCATGGCGGCCCCACATGCTGCAGAGTAGAACCGTGCTCCATGGGGTTTTCAAGGCTGTGATCTTTTGGAGGCAGATCACCAGGCCTTTTTTCTGAGGCACCTCTGGGTGGGCTTGAACCACCAACTTTTCAGTTAGTAGTCAGTGCTTAATCATTCGTGCTACCCAGGGACTCCAATGAGAGCCACACTTGAGACTTTTACTGGAGACTTCAGAGACCAAAAACCAAACAAGTTGCTCTCAAGTTGGTTCTGATTCACAGCGACCCTACAGGGCAGAGTAGAACTGTCTCTTAGGACTTCCAAGGAGCAGCTGGTGGATTCGAACTGCCGAAGTGCTGTCTTTTTCCTGGTTAGGGTTGCTAAGGTAGTCAAGTATAAGCCAGGAGGCGATGGGGGTTATCTTTGCCCATCAAGTTCTTTGGACATGTTATCAGGAGGGACCAGTCCCTGGAGAAGGACATCATGCTTGGTAAAGTAGAGGGGCAGCAAAAAAGAGGAAAACCCTCAACGAGATGGTTTGACACAGTGGTTGCAACAATGGACTCAAGCATAGCAAAGATTGTGAAGATGACAGAGGACCGAGAAGTGTTTCATTCTATTGTACATAGGGTCACTATGAGTCGGAACCGACTTGACAGCACTTAACAACAACAAAAGAAAGAGGTGGAAAAAGAATGATTCCAGTTGTCATCGTTCGAACCTTGGAATCAGGGGCAGATTAACCAGTAAGCAAGGTACCCACTGGTTTACATTAAGCAAGGTATGCACGGGCTTATTTGTGTTTACTTACTAATCTGTAGTGAACAATTTCACATGGGTTTCACCACGTCACATATGTGGTGAAAAACAGGTGAAAATTTTCCCTACAGATTAGTAAATATGCACAAGTAAGCCCCTGTATACCTTGCTTATTAGGTAATCCAGCCCTGCTCTGAATCCAGATGTGCCTAAAGCCAGAATATCCTTGGATTTTTCAGTTTGTGAATCAACAAATTCCATTTTGTGCTTGTCCGTGTTACTTGCAGCCAAAAGAATCTAATGAATTTTTTTTCTTTTGGCTCAGAAAGGTTAAGTGCCAAATATAATGTCACACAGCTAGTAAATGGCAGAGCTGGGATTTGAACCAGCTCTCAGTGACTCCAAAGTCCATGTTAAAACCAAAAACCAAACCAGTTGCCATTGAGCTGATTCTGATTCATGGGGACTTTGTGTATACTGAGTACAACTGAGCTCCATAGGGTTTTCAAGGCATGACCTTTTGGAAGCAGATTGCCAGGGCTTTCTTCCGAGGTGCCCTCAGTCGTTTGGAACTGCCAACCTTTTGGTTAGTAGTTGAGTACTTAACTGTTTGTGCCATCCAGGACTCCTTTCGCCTCTGTGGAAATATAAGCTCTGCTGGCAGGAGAGTGGATAGAGTGGATGCTGCCATCAGTTTCAGCCTGGAGAAGAAAGGCTGGGTTCACAGAGGGTTCTGTAGTGAAACTAGGGGCCAGGGGAGTTTACTCTGAGAGGAAACATGTGGCCCTCGAAATACAACCTAATTCACTTCCCCTACTTGACCAAGTCCAGTGTTGCCTGAACTTCTATTGCCAGACTTACCCATCAGCCCATGGGAATAAAAATGGCCACTTTTTAGTGCTTACTACAGGTGAGGCACTGGGCTAGTCACTTTATAAGCGTCATCTCTTTGGATTGTCAAAAGAACACCAGGAATTAGATATTATTATCTCCGTTGACAAGATGAGGCACAGAAAGGCTGAATCACTTGCCCAAGGTCACACAGATACTCAGTAGTGGAGCTGGGACTGGGACCCAAGCCTGCCTGGGTCCAAAGCCCATGTTGTTAACTGCCATGCCATGTTGCTGACATCCACCATATTCCCACCTACTGATTAAAAAAAAAAAATGTGTACAAGCTTAGGATATGATAAAAAGGACTTTTACAGAAAGTGTCTATGTGTGGAGCCCTGGTGGCGCAGTAGTTAAGCATTCGGCTGCTAACCAAAAGATTAGCAGTTCAAATCCAGCAGCTGCTCCTTGGAAACCCTATGGGACAGTTCTACCCTGTCCTATAGGGTTGCTATGAGTCAGAATCAACTTGACCGCAATGGATTTTTTTTTTTTTTTTTTTTTGGTTTACGGGTGGGCTGCTTCCTCACTATGGCTGGAATTAATCCTGGAGTCATACAACTAGAAGGGTAAGTACAAGGCCATGTCTACTTGGCACGATGAATCCAGAACCTTCCAGCAGGTGCAAACTAACAGTTTAGACCCTGTCATCCTTTCTGTCCCATGGGCTAGAATCCAACATGGCTCAGTCCCGTCCAGAGAACACAATAAAACTCTGCTCTGAGAGGAAGAGCTTTATTTCTCTCTAAAAGGCCACATTGAGAACCTCAGTTGCAACTCTCTTTGTAGGTAAAAAAAAAAAAAAAAAAAAATTTTTAGGTAAAGGGAAGAAAAATGGAGTGATGAATTAGTTCTTTACAACCCAATGACAGACTGATGGATAAACGCAGTGACAGACCCCCAGTTTTATCTTTCTGCTTGTCTCCCCCAACGAGAACATCGTTGTCCTTATGGACAGTCTGTGAAATGGGATTAAAACGTGGCAGAAAGCCACATTGTCTTGGTGACGCTTATTATTATCATTGCCAGGATTCAGGTGCTAAAACCCAAATATGAAGTAATTATGGTGCCACTGAGGCTTAACATAATATTCTTTCTGTTTCTCTCCTGCTTTGATAGCTGGCTGTATTGGCAAGAGGCATGCGACACTGGTGCTTTACTAAGGTTTAGGGCTGTCCTGTTCTGACTAGCTCCTTTTGTGGCCCAAATAAACTACACTACAAAAATCAACATAGGAAACTTCTCTCCCCGGCCCCTAGAGACTTCTGCACAAAAGCCTTATTTTCCTGTCTTGAAAGCGTTTTAACTGAGATGCCAGTTTAAGTCTGAAATCTGAGGAGTATCAACCACATGGCGGTGCAAACAGTTCGTGCTCAACTGCTCACCTAAAGGTTGGCTGTTCTAATCACCCTGCAGCACTGCAGAAGAAAGACCTGTTGATCTGCTTCTGTAAAGATTATAGCCAAGAAAACCCTATGGGGCAGTTCTGCTCTGTGACACATGGGGGCGCCAGGAGTCAGAATTGGCTCGATGGCAACAGTAACAACAGCCACCACGTTTCTGTACTTTTGGTCATGGTGGGGGAAGGGGGAGTGGGAGGCACAGGTGGTGCCATTGGTGGTAATACAAAGCTAAACCTTTGATTCCCGGGTCTCAACCTTGGCTGCACACTGGGAATCACCTAGGGAGCCTTCCAAAACCCTGATGCCTGGATCCTAACCCATAGATTTTGATTTGTTTGGACAGGAGTGTGGCTGGAGTAATGGGATTGCTTGTAAAGTTTCCCTGGTGATTCCAATGTGCAGCCACAGTTGGAGACCTCTGCTCGAAAGCATTTTAGAGGTCAGAGTTTTCCCCTTAAACAGCTTAAAGTATGGAAAGTAAACAAATGGTGGTGGTTGTGGTTGTTAGTTGAGGTCCAGTTGATTTTGACTCAAGGCTACCCCGTGTGCAGAGCAGAACCGCTCCATAAGATTTTTAAGGCTGTGATCTTTCAGGAGCAGATTGCCAGGCCTGTCTTCTGAGGTGCCTCTGGGTGGGTTCGAACTGCCAACCTTTTGGCTAGTAGTCGAACATTTAACCATTACCGCCACCCAGGGTCTCCAAACAAATGATATCTATGGCTATATTGACAAACATAGTAACTGTGTGACCTTGAACAAATTAGTTGACCTCTCCAAGCCTCATTTTTCTCATCTATGATATTTGAATAAAAGGAATACCTTCCCCATAGGTTTATGGTGAGGATTAAATGAGGTAAATAGGTAAAGAGAGTAAGCATTTTATAAATGTTGGCTATTATTATTACTCAAGGGCAGTGGTGTCTCACCTTCCATGTAGGAAACCCAGGTTCAATTCCCAGCCAATGTACTTCAAGCACAGCCACCACTTGTCTGTCTTGGAGGCTTGTGTGTTGCTATAATGCTGAACAGGTTTCAGGAGAGCTTCCAGACTAAGACAGACTAGGAAGAAAGGCCTGGCAATCTACTTCCAAAAATCAGCCAGTGAAAACCTTATGGAACACAATGGTTCAATCCTATTGTACACGGGGTTGCCATGAGTCATGGACTGACCTGACAGCAGCTAAAAACAACATGTTATCAGGAGGAACCAGTCCCTGGTGGACATCAAGCTTGGTAAAGTAGAGGGCCAGTGAAAAAGAGGACCCTCAACGAGATGGATTGACACAGTGGCTTCAACAACGGGATCAAACATGGCAACGGTTGTGAAGATGGCTCAGGACTGGGCAGTACCTAATAACAACAACGAAAACATTATCGTTGTTGTTATTACTGTTTATCAGAACTCTTTGGTAGCAGGTGACAGAAAGTAGTTTAGTTAGAAAAGGAGGATATTTGCTGACTCCTGTAACCAAATCTAGGAAAAGGCAAAGGTGGATCTGGCCTCAGGACAGCTGGGTCTGGGGACTCAACACCATCTCTTACATTTCTGTTCCTCCCTCTCATGCCAGTTTCATCTCTTGGACCAGTTTCTCTGCATGGGAGCAGGCATTGCTCCTGGCTGACCTGGCATACATCCTATGACCAGAAAGGAAAAGGGACTTTTGGTACCAGTTTCAGATGGAGAAAATCCTGAGGAAAGACTCTGATTGACTGGATATGTGTCATATGCTCATGACTGGCCCAATCATTGTGGCCGGGGAAGTGGATCCATTACCAGGAATAGAAGAGGGCCAGGAGAGGTGCTGAGCAGATACAAATAATAGCAATGACAATGATTAAAAGTCCGTTGTAATAATAATGACCGTATCTTTTCAACAAATATGAGCATCTATTATGATCAGGTATGGTTCTATACACTTATATAATAAGATGAGAGATGGTGTTATGCATCGACTTGTGTCCCCCCAAAATGTGTGTCAACTTGGCTAGGCCATGATTCCCAGTATTGTGTGGTTGTCCTCCGTTTTGTGAACTGATAATCCTATGTGTTGTAAATCCTAACCTCTGAGCTGGATCGACTCCACAGCAGCGGGTGTTTTTTAGTGGTTGTGATGTCAATGAGGCAGTATTAGAGGCAGTTATGTTAAGGAGGCAGGACACAATCTATAGAATTAGACTGTATATTGAGTCAAACTCTTTTGAGATACAAAAGAGAGAAGCAAATGGAGAGGAGATGGACCTCGTAAATACCAAGCAAGAAGAGCCAGGAGTGCAGCACGTCATATGGTCCTGGGGCTTCTGTGCTGAAAAGCTCCTAGACCAGGGGAAGATTGATGATAAGGACCTTCCCCTAGAGCCAAAAGAGCGAGAGAGAGAGAGAGACAAAGCCTTCCCCTAGAGCTGGCACCCTTAATTTGGACTTCTAGCCTCCTAACTTGTGAGAGAATAGATTTCTCTTTGTTAAAACCATCCATTTGTGGTATTTCTGTTACAGCAGCACTAGATAACTAAGATAAATGGGCATCAATTTTTTAAAACAAATATTGAGGTGTAATTCACAGAGTAAATTTCACTCTTTTTAAGATATGTATTTCATGTCTTTCCCTGATATTGTAAGTGGTAATAAGTTTTGAAGTAAAAAAGTGTAAGTTCTCCAACTTTGCTTCTTCTGTGAATTTTGACAAATACATGCCAGTTCAAGTAACAACCACCACAATCAAGATATAGAACATCTCAAAGCCCCAAAATTTATCTCATACACTTTTGTAGTCAATACCTCCCTCCATCTTCTGCCTCTGGAAACCACTAATCCAGCATCTCTCTCTGTAGTTTTGCCTTTTCCGAAGTGCCACTTAAATGGAATCATATAGCCTTTGAGTCTGGCTTCTTCAGGATAATGTTGCAATTGTTGATTTGTCTCCTTCTCCTTTCAGTTCAATCAGTTTTTGCTTCACGTGGTTTGAAGCTCTTTCGTTAAACACATACACAATTTGGATTGCTAGGCCTTCTTGGTGGCTTGACCCATTTATCATGATATAAGTCCCTCTGGACCAATCAGTAATATCCTGATAAATGGAGAAAATATTCAAGTTGTCAAGGATTTCATTCTACTTGGATCCACAATCCACACTCATGGAAGCAGCTGTCAAGAAATCAAACAGCATATTGCATTGGGCAAATCTGCTGCAAAAGACCTCTTTAAAGTGTTAAAAAACAAAGATGTCACTTTGAGGACTAAGGTGCGCCTGACCCAAGCCATGGTTTTTTCAATAGCCTTATATGCATGAAAAAGCTGGACAGTGAATAAGGAAGACCAAAACAGAATTGATTCATTTGAATTACGGTGTTGGCGAAGAATATCGAATATACCATGGAATGCCAGAAAAGCAAACAAATCTGTCTTGAAAGAAGTAGAGCCAGAATGCTCCTTAGAAGTGAGGATGGCGAGACTTTGTCTCATGTTCTTTGGGCATGTTATCAGGAGAGAACAGACCCTGGAGAAGGACATCATATTTAGTAAAGTAGAGGGGCAGTGCAAAAAAGGAAGACCCTCAACAAGATAGATTGACACAGTGGCTGCAATGATGGGCTCAAACACAGAAACAATTGCAAGGATGGTGAAGGACCAGGCAGCATTTCATTCTGTTATACATAGGGTCACTGTGAGTTGGAACCAACTCGATGGCACCTAAGAACAAGTCCCTCTGATAATATCCTTGTTCTGATGTCTACTTTGATATTAATACAGCCACCTAGCTTCCTTTTTGTCTTTTTTAAATTTTATTTTTTAACGCATGGTTTTGAATAGTGTTTTTATGGTATATAATTTTCCATTCTTTTACTGTTAACCTATCTGTGTCTTTATATTTAAAGTGGGTACCTTGTAGGCAGCATAGAGTTCGGCCTTGCTTTTTAAATCTAATGTGTCAATCTCTGTCTTTTAATGTATGTGTTTAGACTATTTACATTCAATGTCGTTGTCGATGTGGTTGGATTCAAATACAACATCTTGCTAGTTGGGAGTTATTCTTGTATTGTGCTTTCTTTCCATTATACCAAAATCTGCAAATTCTCAAAATGATCTCTGATGAGCTGTGGTGAACCAAGGGAAAGGACTTATTCCACCCCTAGAGAGTGGTTGTGCCAGTGGGGTGCCCAGATCATTGCAATCTCACCTGAGTCCCAAGCAGCAGAAGCAGCTGCATGGCAGAATGACAAGGTGATTAGTTATTCAACAAAACCCTTGATAAGCATTAACTCATTAATGTGGTAGATACAGGTATTATACCTCCCAGTGGACAGATGAGAATATTGAGGCTCAGAGAAACTAACTGACCTGTTCAAGACTGTGCACTGGTGGAGCCAAGATTTGAACTCAGGTCTGTTTGGATTCAGAGTTTAAATCTTAATCACTATAATCACTTATAATCACTAAGTTATAAGTAAATAACTGGAAGGTGTACACTTTTGATCCCAATTCAAATTGTTACCAATATAGAGGTTGAAGAATGTAATCAAATATTCAACCTTGCAAGGATCTGCCCCTTAAGGTAAAGCAGTAAGAACTGGATATTCTTTTGTTCGACTTCATTAGAAACCCAATAATTTATGGGAGACAAGGAAACACAATAGGGCTGCATTTCAGACTATCAACTCGTGCTGTTGAGCTGGCCAAGAGACATGCCTGCTGATTTGCCCAGTTCTTGGGTTTGTTGAGAGGCAGAGTATGGATGAATGCTTTGGTGAAGAAAGAGGCTCTCTAAATGAAGATAGCAAGTGGTGAAGTAAAGTGATTCTGACATCTGCTAACTGGATAAGTACACCGACTCCACCAGCTCATTGCTGCGTTCTTGTTCTATCCTGTGGAATCCCCCTTTAGCCAATCCTTGATCAAATAGTGAACCCATTGCAGAAATAAATTATGGGGAAGCACGTCCATTGCTACCTCTCTAACTCAGAAAAAAATCAAATATTTTCCTATTCAGTGCTGTTTCTTGTCATGCATAATATAGCAAATTAATTAGTGGATCTGGCGGCATTTTGCTAACACAATTTCTCTCCCTCGCTCGAGGTGAATTAATGTTCATGCGTCAGTCATTTGAGTATTGCTCTTCCATGTTTGATGGAATTATGTTATCAGGTGATGATTATATTGCACACTATCTGATTCTAATTAAACCAGAAAATAGCGATACTGTAAAAGGGGAGAAGGTTTCACAGTCTACACTCTGCAACCCCTGTACTGCTCCATCCCCATTTTAAAGCTTTCTGGGCTGTGCTTGGGTTGTTTTCTGATTCTTACATGTCTTACTCTTCTCCAGACTCAATGCCTTCTTGGTCCTGCTTCATCTAATATGTAATTTATGTAAATTGAGCCTTGGAAAGACATAATGTTTACACTTGCCTTTTTTATCAACAGGACAAGGCACAGTAGTGACTGATTATTTCAGATGATACCAAAGAAGAAAATGTGTTGTTTTGTCAAGACCATGCACATAATTTAGGAGGGAGAAAAAAAGTTCCCTTGCCCTGGAGAAGAGGAACTAACATTTGAGAAGAAGAAGGGAGATAAAGATGAAATGTGAGAGCTATGTAACACAGAGGTTAAGATCACAGGCTTTGGGAGTTTTGAGATGTGGGTCTGAATTCTGGGTCTCATTTCAGTTGCTATTACTTCTCTCTCCTTATTACAATAAGTGCTCAGTGAAACTGAGGTCCCGTGAGGTTAATTGGCTAGCAAAAGGTCTAATGACAAGGTAGTGGAAAAGCCAGGACTGGGACCTTCCACTCCTATTCTCCTTCTACCACACCAGAAAAAAATGGTAAGTCCTAGTTCCGCCGGGGCAGAGAATGAAGGAGAGCCCCTGGAGGCTCCAATTAGAGTAGGTCACTGAGTATGAGTCTCTTTTCTCATGAGGATAAAGATGTAGTTTTGTGTTAGACAACCCTCACCTCCCATGAACCTTGGGGACATTGATGGCGGGGAGTGGTCTCTAAAGCTTTAGACAACTCCAAGGGGAAGTAGGTACTATGTTGCAAATGAAAGGCACTTTTGTGGTTGACTGAAAAAAGAAATATAGTGTAGTACTTTAAACTTAGAAAGCCCAAGTGTAAGGTGCAGTCAGGTGTGAGCTGTGGGCTTTGGTCTTTTGTCCCTGTTCAACAGGTGGTGAAGCCAGGAAAGCTAATCCCTGCATGGGATCTGCTCCCATTGGGATAATACTCCTCAACCACGGATCTGCTCCTTTTCTAGACTGTTTTTCTTTGGGAGAAACAGGCTTATACCTGGCAGTTACAAATTGTGTAATTCCGGTTGAAACTAAGTTTGCTTTTTCACTGATTTGTATCTTCTCATTGGATGCCACTTGGGCTCCACCAACTTGCTAGACATTCCTGGCCTGTATATGCAGTTGCCCCCATGTGTCTGTCAGTTTGTCATACTGTGGGGGCTTGTGTGTTGCTGTGATGCTGGAAGCTATGCCACCAGTATTCAGACACCAGCAGGGTTACCCATGGAGGACAGGTTTCAGCTGAGCTTCCAGACTATGACAGACTAGGAAGAAGGACCCGGCAGTCTACTTCTGAAAAGCGTTAGCCAGTGAAAACCTTATGAATAGCAGCGGAACACTATCTGATATAGTGCTGGAAGATGAGCCCCCCAGATTGGAAGGCACTCAAAAGATGACTGGGGAAGAGCTGCCTCCTCAAAGTAGAGTCGACCTTAATGACGTGGATGGAGTAAAGCTTTCGGGACCTTCATTTGCTGATGTGGCATGGCTCAAAATGAGAAGAAACAGCTGCAAACATACATTAATAACTGGAACCTGGAATGTATGAAGTATGAATCTAGGAAAACTGGAAATCGTCAAAAATGAAATGGAACGCATAAACATCGATATCCTAGGCATTAGTGAGCTGAAATGGACTGCTATTGGCTATTTTGAATCGGACAATCATATAGTCTACTATGCTGGGAATGACAACTCGAAGAGGAATGGTGTCACATTCATCGTCAAAAAGAACGTTTCAAGATCTATCCTGAAGTACAATGCTGTCAGTGATAGGATAATATCCATACACCTACAAAGAAGACGAGTTAATACGACTATTATTCAAATTTACACACCAACCACTAGGGCCAAAGATGAAGAAACAGAAGATTTTTATCAGCTGCTGCAGTCTGAAATTGACCGAACATGCAATCAAGATGCATTGATAATTACTGGTGATTGGAATGTGAAAGTTGGAAACAAAGAAGAAGGATCAGTAGTCGGAAAATATGGCCTTGGTGACAGAAACAATGCTGGAGATCGACTGATAGAATTTTGCAAGACCAACGACTTCTTCATTGCAAATACCTTCTTTCACCAACATAAATCGCGATTATACACATGGACCTCGCCAGATGGAACACACAGAAATCAAATTGACTCCATCTGTGGAAAGAGATGATGGAAAAGCTCAATATCATCAGTAGAACAAGGCCAGGGGCCGACTGTGGAACAGACCATCAATTGCTCATGTGCAAGTTCAAGCTGAACCTGAAGAAAATCAGAGCAAGTCCACGAGAGCCAATAGGACCTTGAGTATATCCCACCTGAATTTAGAGACCATCTCAAGACTAGATTTGACGCATCGAACACTAGTGACTGAAGACCAGACAAGTTGTGGAATGACATCGAGGACATCATCCATGAAGAAAGCAAAAAGTCACTGAAAAGACAGGAAAGAAAGAAAAGACCAAGGTGGATGTCAGAAGAGACTCTGAAACTTGCTCTTGAGCGTCGAGCAGCTAAAGCAAAAGGAAGAATTCATGAAGTAAAAGAACTGAACAAAAGATTTCAAAGGGCCTCTTGAGAAGACAAAATAAAGTATTATAATGACACGTGCAAAGAACTGGGGATGGAAAACCAAAAGGGAAGAACACGCTCAGCGTTTCTCAAGCTGAAAGAACTGAAGAAAAAATTCAAGCCTCGAGTTGCAATAGTGAAGGATTCTATGGGGAAAATATTAAATGGCGCAGGAAGCATCAAAAGAAGATGGAAGGAATACACAGAGTCATTATACCAAAAAGAATTAGTTGATATTCAACCATTTCAAGAGGTGGCATATGATCAGGAACCGATGGTACTGAAGGAAGGAGTCCAAGCTGCTCTGAAGGCATTGGTGAAAAACAAGGCTCCAGGAATTGATGGAATATCAACTGAGATGTTTCAACAAACAGATGGAGCGCTGGAGGTGCTCACTCATCTATGCCAAGAAATATGGAAGACAGCTTCCTGGCCAACTGATTGGAAGA
Organism: Loxodonta africana; assembly: GCF_030014295.1. NCBI lineage: Eukaryota > Metazoa > Chordata > Mammalia > Proboscidea > Elephantidae > Loxodonta > Loxodonta africana. Next base: position 74,554,542 of record NC_087353.1, on the reverse strand, counting down.
GATCCATATTTATGCCTATTCTCAAGAAAGGTGATCCAACCGAATGTGGAAATTATTGAACAATATCATTAATATCACACGCAAGCAAAATTCTGCTGAAGATCATTCAAAAATGGCTGCAGCAGTATATCAACAGGGAACTGCCAGAAATTCAGGTCAGTTTCAGAAGAGGATGTGGAACCAGGGATATCACTGCTGATGTCAGATGGATCCTGGCTGAAAGCAGAGAATACCAGAAGGATGTTTACCTGTGTTTTATTGACTATGCAAAGACATTTGACTGTGTGGATCATAACAAACTATGGATAACACTGTGAAGAATGGGAATTCCAGAACACTTAATTGTGCTCATGAGGAAACTTTACACAGATCAAGAGGCAGTTTTTCGGACAGAACAAGGGGATACCGATTTTTTTAAAGTCAGGAAAGGTGTGCGTCAGGGTTGTATTCTTTCATCATACCTATTTAATCTGTATGCTGAACAAATAATAAGAGAAGCTGGACTATATGAAGAAGAACAGGGCATCAAGAGTGGAGGAAGACTCATTAACAACCTGCATTATGCAGATGACACAACCTTGCTTGCTGAAAGTGAAGAGGACTTGAAGCACTTACTAATGAAGATCAAAGACCACAGCCTTCAGTATGGGTTACACCTCAACATAAAGAAAACAAAAATCCTCACAACTGGACCAATGAGCAACATCATGATAAATGGAGAAAAGATTGAAGTTTTCAAGGATTTCATTTTACTTGGATCCACAATCAACAGCCATGGAAGTGGCGGTCAAGAAATCAAAAGACGCATTGCATTGGGCAAATCTGCTGCAAAGGACCTCTTCAAAGTTTTGAAGAGCAAAGATGTCACCCTGAAGACTAAGGTGCGCCTGAGCCAAGCCATGGTATTTTCAATTGCACCATATGCATGTGAAAGCTGGACAATGAATAAGGAAGACTGAAGAAGAGCTGACGCCTTTGAATTGTGGTATTGGTGAAGAATATTGAATATACCATGGACTGCCAAAAGAACGAACAAATCTGTTTTAGAAGAAGTACAACCAGAATGCTCCTTAGAAGCAAGGATGGCGAGACTGCGTCTTACATACTTTGGACATGTTTTCAGGAGAGAGGTGTCCCTGGAGAAGGACATCATCCTTGGCAGAGTACAGGGTCAGTGGAAAAGAGGGAGACCCTCAACGAGGTGGATTGACACAGTGGCTGCAACAACGAGCTCAAGCATAACAGTGATTGTAAGGATGGCGCAGGACCGGGCAGTGTTTCGTTCTGTTGTGCATAGGGTCGCTATGAGTCGGAACCGACTCGACGGCACCTAACAACAGCAACATATGCAGTTGAAAGCCTGGCTTTGCCCAGTGGGGCAGATGGTACATTCTGGGATGGCTGGTATTGTTAGCTGCCATCAAATCAGCCCCCGACTCATGACAATCCCATGTGTTAAGGAGTAGAACTGCTTCCATAAGCTTTCGTGTCTGTAATCTTTATAGAATCAATCACCAGGCCTTTCATCTGTGTTACTGCTAGGTAGGCTAGAACTGCCGACCTTTAGGCTAGCAGTTGATCGCAAACTACTTGACCACCCAGGCTCCTTCCGGGATGGTAGAAAACCAAACACCAAACTTGTTGCCATCAAGTTGATTTTGACTCACGGTGCACCCATGTGTTACAGAGTAGAATCCATAGGGTTTTCTTTCGTTTTTTTTTCCTCCCACAGGGTTTTCTTGGCTGTAATCTTTTTAGGAACGGATTGCCAGGCCTTTCTTCCATGGCTGCACTGGGTGGGTTTGAAACACCGACCTTTCAGTTAGCAGCTGAGGAAAGGGCTACTTCTTTGGGCTGCTTCTAGGATCTAGAAAGTGGAAGAGAAACCATGTTTTCCTTTGCAGAATATCTCCTGTGAAAAGAGGCAATGCTGAGCAGGCAACAGAGATACTGACCATTATCTTCTAGGCTGTATTCTGGGTGCTGGAGAGAGAGCAGCGCACAAAACAGACCAAAGTACCTGCCTGGGGGGAATCAGGAGTTGGTATTTATTTATTTATTTTTGAAGTTGTCAAGGATTTCATTTTTTTTTAACTGTACTTTAGTTGAAGGTTTACAGAACAAACTAGTTTCTTATTAAACAGTTAGTACACATATTGTTGTATGAGATTGGTTAACAACCCCATGACATGTCAGCACTCTCCCTTCTCAACCCTGGGTTCCCTATTACCAGCTTTCCTGTTCCCTTCTACCTTCCAGTCCCTGCCTAAGGGCTGGTGCACCCCTTAAGTCTTGTTTTGTTCCATGGGTCTGCTCAATCTTTGGCTGAAGGGTGGACCTCAGGAGTGATCTCATTACTGAGCTTAGAGGGTGTCTGGGGGCCAAACTGTCAGGATTTCTTCAGTCTCTGTCAGCCAGCAAGTCTGGTCTTTCTTTCTGAGTTAGAATTTTTTATTACATTTTTCCCCAGCTCTGCCTGGGACCCTCTATTGTGATCCCTGTCAGAGCAGTCAGTGGCAGTAGCCGGGCACCATCTAGTTGCTCTGGACTCAGTCTGGTGGAAGCTGTGGTAGTTGTGGTCCATTAGACCTTTGGACTAATCTTTCCCTTGTGTCTTTGGTTTTCTTTATTCTCCCTTGCTTCAGACAGGGTACCTGACATATTTAAGAGTGGGTTTTAAATAAGGCAGGTTCAATTCTGCCATCATACTATTGGTCAAAGCAATTTTCTTCACTCAATGGATCAGCATTTCCATCAGTGATTCTGGGGTGGAAGGAATAAAGTTACAGAAAACTTTAGGTGTTGAGAATCTTGGACACTTCCTGAAAACAGGAGGTTTTAGATTTAGAACCAGAAGCTCCTGGACCATATGTTGTTGTGTGCCCTTAAGTCAGACTCATACTGACCCTATATTACAGGGTAGAACTGTCCATCGGGTTTCCTAGGCTACAGTCTTTACAGGAGCAGATCTCCAGGTCTTTTCTCTCACAGAGTGGCTAGTGGGTTCGAACCACTGACCTTTCTGTTAGTAGCTGAGTGCGTAACCATTGTGCCACCAGAGCTCCTAATATATGCGCTGAGCCTGACGAAAATGATTAGGTGGGGAAGGGGGCATGGATTATCTGGATGCAGCAGTGGGAAGACTTCTAATGCCATCTTAGACTCGGGGGACTCACGTGTTTCCCATAAAATGCTCTTCCTATCCTGAGTGTTTTATTGTGAGCTCTGTGAGGGAGGGTTCATGAACATCTTGCTCACTGCTGTGTCTTCAGAGCTTAGCATAGCACATAGAAACAAACAAAAAAAAACAAACCTGTTGCCATTGCGTCAATTCTGACTGACGGCGACTGCGTGTGTCTCTGGGTAGAACTGCTCCATAGGGTTTTTTTGGCTGTAATTTTTTTTTTTTTTAATATTTACAGAAGCAGATCACCAGGCCTTTCTTCTGCAGTGCTGCTGGATGGGTTCAGACTGCCAACATTTAGGTTAGTAGTCAAGTACAAACAATTCCCATCACCCAAGGACCTTGGCACATAGGTATTTAGCCAATAAAGCCGTTGGACCATATATTCTAGGGCAAGTCTTGAGAAAGACTAGAGGAATTCACCAATGTCTGGCTCTGTAACCTTGGGTAGCTCTCTGTGCCTCAGTTTCTTCATTTAGAAAATGACAGAGTTGGACGGTATCTTGATAACAGAGACCATTTAAGCTTCAGGGTTCTATGTTTTTGTGATCCAGGTAAGACACCATGAAAGTTACCCTGGTATCAACTTCTTGGCTGATTTATTGGAAAGTTTATTATTATTTTATAAATTTAATACACTCTGCTATGAAAAGAGAAAGAATTGTACAGAGAAAAAAGCTTTAATTTATCAGAAATAGAATGCTTATTGATTAACAGTGACTTTATATAAAGAGCCACTGAAATAAATGGAAGCCAAAACAATCCAGACGTAAAACAAAACTGCAGGTAACTGAATTTTCTGTACCAGGATGACTAATTTGATCATGACTCTGAATTGGAATTCACTAATATCTTTGGCTATAGTTATTTTTCTTTCAAAATTTAATGCCAAATAATTTTTCATGCTCTAAAGAATGAATGCACTCATTTTATGTAGGTATTTGTAATGAAAATATCTTTTTCAGATAAATTATCCCTTTACTGAACAAGTTAGTGGCTTCATTTATTATTACATAATTGGACTGTCTAAATGTCAGTGTTGATGTCTGTTAACTGAAAATGCTGTTCTCTACTTTTCTTAGTGGGTACATTCTTGGTTACCAACCTCATAATGACATTCACAACGTTTTCAAAATTCACAGAATTGTTGATTATATCATCTTTATTGTTAGTAACAGCAACTTCCTCTTTACCATTGGTTGGAAAGATTAAACATGAAATCACAAAGAGTAATTTTAGTTTTCAGGGCCTCTGGAAATCCTGAGTTTCAATCCTGATCTTGCACTTACTACTTGGATGATCTTTAACAAGCTACTTCATTTATACGAGGCTCAGTTTCATCATCTGTAAACTGGGAATAATAATAAAATCTACCTCATAGGTTGCTGACAGAACAAACTGAAATAATGCATGAAAAGTGCTTAGCTTATTGACTGAAAACTTATTAACCAAACCCATTGCAGTCAAGTCGATTCTGACTCATAGCAACTATATAGGACAAAAAGTAGAACTGCCTCACAGGGTTTCCAACGGGTGGCTGGTGAATTCCAACTGCCGACCTTTTGATTAGAAGCCAAGCTCTTAACCACTGTGCTGCCAGGGCTCTGACTGCCCCATAGGGTTTCCAAGGAACAGCTGGTGGATTCGATCTGCCAACGTTCTGCACCACCAGGGCTCTGAAAACTTATTAGCAATTAATAAGTGTTATTCATTGTTATTCTAATCCATTCCTGCACTAGAAATCTACATCACGATAATGATGATGACGACGATAATTTAAATGACCAGACTTATCGTAGTTACCACTACCCGATAATGGGGCACCACTATGAATAAGTGGTACTTTTTTAGTGGAACTCCAACTTGAGCATGCATCAAAATTACTTGGAGGGCTGGTTAAAACAGAGATTGCTGGACACCTGCCCAAAAGCAAAGCTGAGAAGGCAAGAAGGAACAGGAAAGCTGGACAAATGGACATGGGGAGCCCAGGGTGTAAAGGCAAAGTGGGACACTGCTGACATTCTGCAGGGATTGCAACCAATGTCACAAAACAATTTCTGTATAAATTTTTGAATAAGAAACTAATTTGCACTGTAAACTCTCACCTAAAGCACGATGAAATTAAAAACAAAACAAACAAAACCAGAGACTGCTGGGCACCACTCCCAGAGTTTCTGGTTCAGTAGGGCTGGGGCAGAGCTACTTTCTAACACATTCCCTGGTGATGCCGAGGCTGGTGGTCCAAGGACCATGCCTGGAGAACCACTATTCTAAAGCACCTGCATTATCTCATTTGGTCCTTACCACCACAGGCTAGGAGGCAGGCTCTCTTTGACCCCACTTTTACAAGCGAGGGCATAGGGAAGTTTAATAGCTTCCCTGAGGTCATGCAAGTTGGAAGTGGTAGAGCCAGGAGGTAAAAGCCTTATGTTTTTAACAAAGACACGAAGCAAATATTAGCCCAAGAGACAGAAAGGGCCACATAAACCAGAGACTCCAACAGCCTGAGACCAGAAGAACTAGATGGTGCTGGCTACCACCAATGACCACCCTGATATGGAACACAACAGAGAGTCCCTGATGGAGCAGGAGAAAAGTTGGGGTGCAGAACTCAAATTCTAGTTAAAAACCAGACTTAATGGTCTGACTGAGACTGGAGGAATCCCGGAAGACACGGCCCCGGACTCTCTGTTAACCCAGAACTAAAACCATTCCTGAAGCCAACTCTTCAGACAAAGATTAGACTGGACTATAAGACATAAAATGATACTCATGAAGAGTGTGCTTCTTAGCTCAAGTAGATACATGAGACTAAAAGGGCAGCTTGTGTCCGGAGGCGAGATGAGAAGACAGAAAGGAACAGTTGCTGGTTGAATGGACACAGGAAATCCGAGGTGGAAAAGAGGAGTGTGCTGTCACATTATAGGAAGAGCAACTAGGGCCACATAACAATGTATGCATAAATTTTTGTATGAGAAACTAACTTGAGCTGTAAACTTTTGCTTAAAGCACAAAAAAATAAATATCTTAAGTAAGTAAATTATCATAATGATTAGAACCCATAGAATAAAAGAAATATTCATGAGTCTAAAAAAAACAAAAAAGTGTTTTTAACCTCCCTCTACCTGTGCTTAGTTACATGGAGCTTCAAACCCTTGATCCACTTTCTCCGCTCCCTTGATGTCCTTCCTACCCTATCTTTTCTAACTCAAAGCCATTGCCAATCAGTACAATACCCCCTTGCACACATTCTTGACTCCTGGGCTCCTCTCTTGCATTGTGTGCTTGGCAAATTTAGCTCTGCCTACTCTGTGCCTGCCCTCAGGAAACCTTATCATCCATGTTGTAGCTCAAGTATTAGCTTATCAGGGAAATCTCGCCACCATGTCTTTAGTCTTCTCCTCTTTCCCTACTTATGAACTCTACCTTACCTTGTAAAATATCTGCCCTCATGTTTGTTACTGTTTGAAAGTATCTCGATTATTTATTTGTTTACCTATCTAGTGCCTGTCTTCCCCTAGAATGAAGCTCCAAGAGCAGGATTTGGTATTATCCACAATGTCTAAAACAACATCTACCACCAAGTAGGTAGTAAATTTTTGTGATTCAATGACTGTATAACCTTTTTTGTCTCGTGAATTACTGTCTAAGAAAGGTGGCATACGTGCAGTGTAAAAGGTAACCTAACCAAGGCTCACCTGGGCTTTGCTGTAAGAAGTCAAGAGAGTGGTTGTCATCTGTGGGTGGGCGGGGTAGTGATGCAAAAGAGGGTCCAGGTGGGTTTCTGAGGAGCTGGAGATGCTCTATTTCTTGACCCAGGTTGTGGTAACACAGGTATGTTCAGTTTATAACAATTCATTGCAGTATCTGCATATGATTTTTGGACTTTTCAGTGTGAATATTATACTTCAATAAAAAGTGTAAAAGTAAATGTTAACCCATTGAGTTTAGGATGAAGCAGGGACCAGGCTCCTTTGGCTTTAAAACAATGGTTCTCAACAGCCTTAGTTTCCTCGTGTGGCTGTAACACAGATACAACAGTGGGTAGCTTTAAAGAACAGAAATCTATTTTCTCTCTGCTCAGGAGGCTAGAAGTCCTGATTCAGGATGTTGCTGTATTTCAGCTTCTAGTGGTTGGCGATCCTTGGGAAGTTTCTGTGCTTATAGATTCATCTGCCTCCACCACTGTTAAATAGAGATTGTCTTCCCTCTGTTTCTGTGTGCATATGTTGCTGTTTATGTAATTGACAAGTGATTAGGTTTAGGATCCACTCTACTCTGATATGACTTCAACTGATTACGTTACATTAGATTGCACCATGGAAGTCGATTACATTAGGTTAGATTACATCTGCAGGTGTGTGTGTGTGTGTGTGTGTGTGTGTGTATAAAGGAAACCCTGGTGGCGTCGTGGTTAAGTGCTATGGCTGCTGCCCAAAAGGTCAGGAGTTCGAATCCACCAGGTGCTCCTTGGAAACTCTGTGGGGCAGCTCTACTCTGTCCTGTAGGGTCGCTATGAGTCAGAATTGACTCAATGGCAATGGGTTTGGTTTGGTTATATATATAAAACAGTTGCCATCTGGTTGATTCAGACTCATGGTGACCCCATGTGTACAAAGTAGAATTGCTCCATAAGGTTTTCAAGGCTGTGACCTTTCAGAAACTGATCACCAGGCCTTTCTTCCAAGGTACCTCTGGGTGGATTTGAACCACCAACCTTCTAGTTAGTAGTCAAATGCTTAACCATTTGCACTACCCAGGGACTCTTTCACAGGAATAGGGCCTAGGATTTGAACACATATTTTGGAGGGATACAATTCGATCCATAATATCAACCAAGGGAGGTTTTGCCCTCCCTACCACTATGGAGACATTTGGCAATGTCTGGAAACATTTTTGGTTGTTCCAACTACGGGTGGGGGGAATGGTCTAGGGGCATCTAGTGGGTAGAGGCCAAGGATGATGCTAAACACCCTACAATGCACAAGACAGGCCCCTACGATAATTATCCATCTCCAAATGCTGGTAGTTCCGAGGCTGAGAAACCCTGCTTTAACAGAACCGACCCGAGACACTTCAAGATCACTAGAACGTTAATTTCATCCAGCACAGCTTTTGCTGACACAGAGGGCGTTATTTACTGGATTTGGACAATGTTTCCTTTCCCAGGGGAGTGTCTGAGAGCGGGAGCGAATTTCATCTGCTACCTCATAAATCTCTGAAATGGAAAACAGGTCTGAATATTCCCTTCTCTCTCCCAGTCTTTGAAGCCCTCAGAAGTGGGCCATGGCAGTTAGCTCACAATAAATTCCCCAGAAACAATTTAAATGTCATTTCAGGGCTAGGACGAAGGCATGAATATTTAAGACATAAATTGTTTAGGTCGTGCCTAAATCTTTTATGGATTTTACCGGATGAAAAAAATGAGTCGCTACTTTTTGATCAAGTTTGTTCACCCTTCATATTAACAAACCCAGCCAAGTGAACCAGCCTGCATCTGCCAGGGAGAATAGCGATGCTTGTTTGGGGGATGATATTAGATTCTGTTTCCAGCAGGCTCTATTTATGGTTTAAAATCGAAAGAATAGGTAGGAGATTTGCCTTAGGTCATTGTGTCCTTGCGAACGAAAATACCATTGCACACCAGGTATGTCTGGGAGCGGGTGTGGGCGGTAGGAAGTGAAAGAATCTAACCCTGGGTGGGAGAAGCCTGTCCATACACTGATGAAGTGCTCGGCTGCTAACTGGAAGGTTGGCAGTTCGAATCCACCAGCTGCTCTGTGTGAGAAAGATGTGACAGTCCACTTTCATAAAGATTACAGCCTTGGAAACCCTATGGGGGTAGCTCTACTTTGTCCTATAGGGTCAAGTTGGAATCAAATTGACTACAACGGGTTAGATACCCTGATTGTTGGTTATATAGAAATATTGCAATTGCCAAACCCTAACTCTAGAGATTAATCCTTTTTCCTGTTCTCAGTGTGCATTCCAGGGGTTGGGTGGATGTCAGTGACCAAGAAAAAGGTGTAAATCAAGGCAAAATACAATAAATACAAGAAAGAAATGTTTAACAATTTTAAATTTCATGGACTAAAAGAACATCTGTTTTAATCTCTTTGGAAGAAATTATGCCACCTACATCTCACTCCCAGCCCCTACCCGGAAATTGATTTTGAACGTTAATATGAAAGCTACCTCTCTCCTCTCTGAACGCTGCTTTTGATCTTGACAGGGTACCTAAAAGGGTGCTATTAGACACATTTTCATTAACTAATAAGCCAGTTCCTGGGCAAAACATGAATTTTTTGTCATCTCATGTGAACATTGAAAAAAGCCATAATTAGGAGGAAAAGCACTAATTGTAAGGCACAGAGTTTGTTTGCTAAGAATAGTCATTAAGGAGCGACAAAAGCATTAGTAACTCCGATATCAGAAAACAACAATTAAAATGCAAGTGGAATGGAGGCATTTGCCCAGACATAATAATGGCTTTACATTTACAGATCTGTAATTGTAGTTTGATTTGAGGCATTGTTGGTACATTTTAAGGAACGATGTACAGGAGGGCTAAATACTTGAAGTACCATAGCTTTTGGGCTCCAAATTACAGACTCCAGTTTTAATTTCTAGAGAACATTACCGTGGGGAGACTTACTTAACTATACTGTCAGTGCTGTTATTACTTCAGGATTGTGATGAATTGAACAAAACCAGGACAAAGAGTAATGTTTCTGTGGCCCAGACAGTTCATGATACCAGTTTTGCATGCAAAGTGCCTGGCGTCTGACATTAGGATGAAATCTGCCCATCACCCCATGATATAGTCCCCTTCTTAAAAATAGGTTTTTATTGTTTGTGCTTTCAGACAAATACACTCGTTGGGGAAAATTTAGAAAATGCCGAAAACCCGAAGGAAGGAAATTAAAATTCCCCCGAACCTCATCAGCAACGGATACTCAGTGTTCTTATTTTGGTGTATTTTCTTCCTCCCCTGTCTTATTTAATTAAAAATTTTATTGAGGTGTATCAGTCATATGGTAAAGTGTACAAATATTGTTTACAACTTCAAGTGAATTTTTACTTATACATCCATGTAACTACCACCTAGATCAAGGTAAAGAATGTCTACAGCACCCCTGAAGGCTCCTTCTTGTCCTTTCTAGTCAATACTCAATACCCCGTCCACGCCCACTCTCAGGGTATCATTAAATCCCTTTTGCCTGCTTTCGAACTTCATATAAATGGACTCATGCAGAATATCCTCTGGGCATCTAGCTTCTATTAGCCAACATTGTATTTGTGAGATTCATCTGTTTTGCTGTGTATAGCTAGATTCTTCTTTTTTATTGCTGTGTAATATTCCATTATATTCCTGTACCACAATTTATTTATCATTGATGGACATTTAAGTTGCTCCCAGTTTTGGGCCATTATAAATAAGGCTGCTGCAAACATTTTTTTTAAATGTCCTTTGGTGGGTATGTACTCATTTCTCTTGAATTCCTGCCCTTTTTCTTGCCCATATAAGTGTAGGTTGTATTTTATGGGAGATAAACTCACATTATATCTCTATATCTCTGAATATTTCTGTCTTAGGCTGGGTTCTCTAGAGAAGCAAACCAGTAAAGCATATATATACATACGTACATAATAGAGAGAGAGAGAGAGATTTATATCAAGGAAACGGCTCACTCGGTTGTAGAGGTTGTAATGTCCCAACTTCATGGGTCAGGAAGGGGGCTTCCCCTGATTCACGTAGCCCCAGGGGCTGGTGGACCCTCAATCGGCAGACTGGAGAGCAGGGCCCTTGCTCACAGGCTGTGAAGATCAACAAATTACAAGATTGGCAGGCAAGACTACAGGTAAGCTGCTAGCTCAAGTCCTAACAACCAGAGGTCAGACAAACAGGAGCCAGCTGCAGGATCCAGAACGAGCAAAAGCTCCCTGGTCCCCATGCCCCAGGCCTGCCTGAACATCTGCCCACACTCGATGCGGGCCACACACCCAAGGAAACTCCCTTTCAACTGACTGGCAACTCACAGCAGATCCCATCATAGGGGTCATCACATATCAGATCTCAACACGGAAGTGATCACAGCATTACACGACTGCCAAAACACTGAGAATCATGGCCCAGCCAAGGTGACACAGTTTTAGCCATCACAATCTCCATCTCTCTGTCTTAGATTCCTAGTGCAGCTATAACAGAAATACCACAAGTGGGTGGTTTTAAAAAAAAGAAATGTATTTACTCACAGTTTTGGAGGCTAAAAGTCCAAATCAGGGTCTCAGCCATGCCAATTCCTTTCTTGTCAGTAGCCCCAGGCATTCCTTGGCTTCTTGGTGATTGCGATCATTAAAGTTGTGTGTCGATTTGGCTGGGCCATGATTCTCAGTGGTTTGGCCATTATGATGTAGTTTGGTGGTTGTATAATGATGTGATCACCTCCATGATGAGATTTGATATAATGTGATCACCTCCATGATAGGATCTGCTGTGAGTAACCAATCAGTTGAAAGGGAGTTTCCCTGGGAGTGTGGCCTGCATCCGATATAGGCGGACTTTCTGGCAAGGATTTTCCTTGCTCTGGATCCTGCAACTGTCTCCTGTTCAATTGATGCCTGGTTCTTGGGATTTGAGCTATCAGTTTACCGGCCATCTTGCCTACTGATCTTGGGATTCATTGGTCTTCGCGACCTGTAAGCCAGAGCCCTGCTGTCTGACCTGCCAATCTTGGGTTCACCAGGCCCTGTGGCTACATGAATCAGGAGAAGCCTTCAGCCTGACCCACGGACTTGGGATGTTCCAGCCTCTACAACTGAGTGAGCCATTTTCTTAATAAAAATCTCTCTATGTATTTATATACTTTACTGGTTTTGCTCCTCTAGAGTTTTTTTTTTTTTAGAGAACCCAGCCTAAGACAATGATCCTCACATGGTGTCCATCTTCCCCTGTGTGTGTCTATGTCTGATCTTCTCTTTTTATAACTCAGAAGTGATTAGATTTAGAATCTACTCTACTTGGATAGGAAACCCTGGTGCCATAGTGGTTAAGCACTACAGCTGCTAACCAAAAGTTTGGTAGTTTGAATCTACCAGGCACTCCTTGGAAACTCTATGGGACAGTTCTACTCTGTCCTATAGGGTCGCTAAGAGTCAGAATTGACTTGATGGCAACGGGTTAACTGGTTTCTACTTGGTTATCGTCTAACTAGCATAACAAAGAACTATTTCCAAACAGGATCACATCCAAGATACAGGGGTTAGGATTCCAACACATATCTTGGGGTGGGGGACACAATTTAACCTATAATACTCCATACGTATCTCTGCTTACTTGTCTTAGTATTCCTGCTTAGTGGGGAATGAGATAAGGCCGGGGAGGTTGGCAGGCGCCAGTCTTATGGGGCATTGAATACCGCCTTCACGATTTGAAAGCAATGAGAAGGTCATTAAAGGGATATTGCCGGGGATGACATGATGACATTTGACTTTTAGATTTAAAAAAGAAGTTATTAAATAGTAAAAACTGAGAAGAACACATACTTTTGTGGTTACGAAGGGGGGAGGGAGGGAGAGGGTTTTTTATTGATTAATCAGTAGATAAGAACTGCTTTGGGTGAAGGGAAAGACAACACTCAATACATGGAAGGTCAGCTCAATTGGACTGGACCAAAAGCAAAGAAGTTTCCGGGATAAAATGAATGCTTCAAAGGTCAGCGGAGCAGGGGCGGGGGTCTGGGGAACATGGTTTGAGGGGACTTCTAAGTCAATTGGCAAAATAATTCTATTATGAAAACATTCTGCATCCCACTTTGAAATGTGGCGTCTGGGGTCTTAAATGCTAACAAGCGGCCATCTAAGATGCATCAATTGGTCTCAACCCACCTGGAGCAAAGGAAAATTAAGAACACCAAGGTCACACGACAACTAGGAGCCCAAGAGACAGAAAGGGCCACATGAACCAGAGACCTACATCATCCTGAGACCAGAAGAACTAGTTGGTGCCTGGCCACAATTGATGACTGCCCTGACAGGGAGCACAACAGAGAACTCCTGAGGGAGCAGGAGATCAGTGGGATGCAGACCCCAAATTCTCATAAAAAGACCATACTTAGTGGTCTGACTGAGACTAGAGGAATCCCGGCGGTCATAGTCCCCAGACCTTCTGTTGGCCCAGGACAGGAACCATCCCCAAAGACAACTCATCAGACATGGAAGGGACTGGTCAGCGGGTGGGAGAGAGATGCTGATGAAGAGTGAGCTAATTATATCAGGTGGACACTTGAGATTGTGTTGGCAACTCTTGTCTGGAGGGGGGATGGGAGGATAGAGAGAGAGGGAAGCTGGCAAAATTGTCACTAAAGGAGAGACTGAAAGGGCTGACTCAATAGGGGGAGAGCAAGTGGGAGTAGGGAGTAAGTTGTATGTAAACTTATATGTGACAGACTGATTGGATTTGTAAACGTTCACTTGAAGCTTAATAAAAGTTAATTAAAAAAAAAAAAAGTTATTCCCACTTCACCATGTTTTCCTGAAGATTGTATGTAATTTCGGTGTTAGAGGATTTGGTCGCTTGAGTTGCTGCAGTCGCTTGTTGGAGAACTGGAAGTGAAGGAGGTGCTCAGTGGGATGGTGGTCCAGATCGAATTGTGTCCCCCTAAAATATGCATTGGAATCCTAACCCTTATACCTGTGGATGTAATCCTGTTGGAAATAGGGTTTCTTTGTTGTGTTAATAAAGCCATATCAGCATAGGGTATGTCCTAAACCTAATCACTTCTGAGTTTTAGCAGCAGAGACAGAGAGACGAGCAGAAGACAGACACCACGTGGTGATCACCAAGGAACTGAGGAACACCGGGGCTATAGAAGCTGAAAGAGACGGGGACCATCCCCCAGAGCTGACAGAGAGCCTTCCCCTAGAGCTGGTGCCCTGACTTCAGACTTCTAGCCTTCTGAACTGGTAAAAAACACATTTCTGTTTTTCAAAGCCACACCCTTGTGGTATTTCTGTTCCAGCAGTGCTGGGAGACTAAGATACTGTTATAACTTTAGTGCTTAGCACAGTGCCTGGCACATAGAAGGTATTCAGAAAATAAAGCTGTTGTCCTCCATTCACACTTAATTTCTGGAGAAAGAGACACAGCTCAGGAGCTCCCCAGGGGCACGTTGCACGAGTGTCAGTGTGGGAAGTGCCCTGCATTTAGTGTCAGGCAGACCTGGGGTGGAATCCTGGCTCTGCAGGCAGATTACTGAACCTTCTGAGCCTCCATTTCATTCTCTGTGAAATGCATTTGTAGCTGGAAGTCAGCATTTCTCATTTTTTGGCTGTTTGTTTTCTGTTTTCCCTTCTTAGCAAAACCCAATCTGCCTTGTGGGGAATTATCTCTCCACACGGATACCATTCTTGTGGGACAGTCATCCACAGCCCTGCCCTCCTACTTCAGAAGGAAACCTGGAAGCCCCTTTCACAGATGCTTCCCCTGAACATCCTGGGACAGACAAGGAGCAGGCATACCTGGGGTATGGAATTCTGAGCAGAGGGACAAGGTCACAAGAGGCCACTGGCACCAACTCATTCAATGGCGGGAGGGGTGCTTAGGTTGGAATTGTTGTTAATTGCTGTCCAGTTGATGTCAACTCAGGGCAATCCCATGTGTGCAGAGCAGAACAGTGCTCCGCAGGGTTTTCAAGGCTGTGACCTTTTGGAAGCAGATCGCCAGGCCTGTCTTCAGAGGTGTCTTTGGGTGGATTCTACCCACCAAACTTTGAGCTAGTAGTTGAGTAGTTAACCTTTTGTGTCACTCAGGGACCCAGGGACTTAAGTTAGAATAAAAAAACAAAAAAGTTGCCATCAAGTACATTCCGCCTCATAGTGACCCTATAGGATAGACTAGAACTTCCCCAGAAGGCTTCCAAGCAGTGGCTGGTAAATTCCAACTGCTGACTTTTTGGTTAGCAGCCGAGCTCTTAACCACTACACAACCAGGGCTCCTAGGTTAGACTAGGGAACAATTTTTTCTACCAGGAGCATCTGTCTGTTCAAATCTGAGTTCTTCAGTCTTCCCACTGATTGCATGAGCTCTTTTTAATAATTTCCCTTTCTGTTTAAGTCAGTTTCTGTTGCTTGTAACCAAAGACCACCCCCCACAACTGATAAACAGCTCCACCCCAAGGTTTTTGATTTGGTGTGTGTATGTGTGTGTTTTAATAAGAATTAAATGAGAGTGCATATTAGTTCAATTAGAGTCTAGAAAGGCTAAGGGGGAAGGAATCTGAATTTCCAGTTTTCTTCCATCTTATGACTTCTGCCTCCTTACTTTTGCTAGCAACTGTCCTGTTCCTCCAACAGCAAGTTTTTAGTTACAAAATGCTTTGTAGGCATCATATAATTATCCATACTGATATGCTGTGCTCCACTATTCCTTTGGAGAACAGACAGTATGAATTGCAAGGAGCTGTGAATTAACGTATCATCTGTTTCAAAGAGAAGTGTGGGATGAGGGGTGGGGCTTTTTGATTGCAGGCTCCAAAAGGGATTCAATTGCTGTTTTTATTTCTGGTTTAGTGGATGCTGCTTTTAGTTCTTTACCTTTCCTCTACTTCTTTTTTAAATGACTTGAAAAATGGCATATTTGAATCCACCCCGAATCTATTTACCGAAACATTTTAAATACATCTACATACCCATGTAGCTGGGTGATTTAGGCAAACATCTCAAACTCAATAATTCAAGTTTTACGTAAAACGTTGACACTGAAGTCTCCTCTGATGAGGGTAGGGCTGGAAAATCTGAATAATTATCTTAAATACTTACTGACTTTACCCTGAATACAAAAATACACCTAGTGTGCACCGGTTAAGGAAATTGGCTTTGGAGTTAGATGAACCTCAGTTTAAATCCTAGTTCTGCCACTTACACACTGTCTCTGTAGGGAAATTACTTTGACTCATGTGACCTTATGTATAACAGAACCAAACGCTACCTGGTCCTGCAGCATCTTCATGATCATTGGTATGTTTGAGTCCGGCTACTGTGTCCATCCATCTCATGGAGGGGTTCCCTCTTTTTGATGCTAGAAAATGATAAAAACAGGGGTGATAATGAAAAAAAAAAAAATTTCTTTCTTTCTTTTTTTTTTAACAATCTGGAAATTGTAGGAACTGTCCAGTAAGAATGGATGGTGATGGAGGAGTAGACCCCAGGCTGTGCCAGGTATTAACTCTTTAATTTGTAATTCATAGGAATTAGAAAGAGAAGGAGCCAGAGCAATAGAGGTTGATCCTGGTAGCTCAGGGAAGTGACTGTTACTAACCAAAACCAGACACAAGCCTACTGGCGTCGAGTTGATTCTGACTCATAGCAGCCCGATAGGACAGAGAACTGCCCCACAAGGTTTTCAAGGCCATAAATCTTTATGGAAGCAGACTGCCACATCTTTCTCCTGTGGAGTAGCTGGTCGTTCAAACTGCCAACTTTCCAGTTAGCAGTGGAACGCTTAACCACTCTACCGCCAGCGCTTCCTGTTACTAACCAGTAGGGGGATTATTTCAATATTTTAACCAGGGCTTCAAACTGGTTTATCTGGCTGGATCCTCTGCTGAGAATTTGCATTTCTAACACGTTCCCGGGTGAGGCTAAAGCTGCTGGTTAGGAATCAATCCTGGGAACCACTAGTAGAGCCTCCACCCTACTCCGTCAAGTTGATTCTGACTCATGGCAACCCCACAGGGTTTCTGAGGCCATAAATCTCTTCGGAAGCAGACTGCCACGTCTTTCTCCCTTGGAGCCGCTGGGGGTTCCAAACCACTGGCCTTTGGATTAGCAGTCTATCACTTTGACCACCGTGCCACCAGGGCTTCTTACTAGTAGAGCAGTGGTTCTCAAATTTTATCATACACAAGAGTCACTTGAGGATTCTGATTCGGCATATTTGGGGGTGTAAATGCAAGTTCTCAGCAAGGGTTCCAACTGGAACAAACTGGTTTGAAGCCCTGATTTTAACAACTGATGTGGTTTATGGAAGCATCCTGGTTAATTGTCAGCCCTGGGTGGAGCAGAGCCAGGTGTGACTGGCCCAGAGCCATGTTCTGAACCATTTGTTGAAAAGCCTCATTTTACAGAGAAGAGATTGAGAACCAGAGACCTCAAGTGACTTGCACAAGGTCACACAGCAGGTCAGTGGCTCCTGGGTCTGTGTGTAATCAAGACCCCCTTCCTGTACCTCTCACTGCCTGTCAAGAAGCACCAGCCCCACTCATAGAAGAAAGGAGCTGTAAAGCTACTGCAGACCCCAGTGCTGCAAAGCTTGTCTCCCGTTTTACTAACCTGGCTGGGCTAAGCTGAGGGCTTGGCAAAAAACAAAACAAAAACAAACATTGGCCCCAAAGTTGATTCTGACTCATGGCGACCCCATATATGTCAGAGTAGAACTGTGCTCCGTAAGGTTTGCAATGGCTGGTTTTTGGAAGTAGATCACCAGGCCTTTCTTCCAAGGTGCTTCTGGGTGGACTCAAACGGCCAACCTTTCAGTTAATCACTGAGTGCTTAGCTGTTTGCACCACCCAGTGACTCCCGTGAAAGGACTGGCAGTCCTCTCAAATTCTGTGCTGTTCACCCTGACTGTGGTGGCAGAGGGAATGTGGCCACAGCCTGAAAAAGACTGGACTAGGGTGTTGGGTGACTGCACAGCCTAGATCTTCCTGCGGCCTTTCTCTGGCTCAGCACTTTGTGGGTCCAGATGCTAGGTGGCTGAGTCAGCCAGGATGCAGGGAAAGACCCCAAGGCATGGGGTTTTTATAGACCAGAGTGCACGCCTGTCCTTTTCCCTGTCCTGAGAGAGAGACAGAGACAAAGAGGCAGATAGAGAGGAAGACCAAGAAATAAAGAGAAAGAAACACAGAGAAATGAATGACAGAGCTAGAGGCAGAAAGGCGGAGCAATACAGAGCTAGAGGAAGATAAGCAGAATTCAAGAGTGACAGAGAGAAAAAGCACCAGAAAAACACTGAAGAGAAACAAAGAGGGGCAGAAAAAAAGACAGAGGAAACAATAAGAGATGGAGAGATAGATAGATGATAGATATATACAGGTAATAGATACATATAGATACGTGATAGATACAGATTGATGATAGATATAAATAGATGATAGATATCTATATAGATACATGATAGATACAGATAGATGATATATATAGATGATACACCAAAAACCAAACCCACTGCCGTCGAGTCGATTCCGACTCATAGCGACCCTATAGGACAGAGCAGAACTGCCCCACAGGGTTTCCAAGGCTGTAAATCTTTACAGAAGCAGACGGACTCATCTTTCTCCATCGCAGTGGTGGTGGGTTCAAACCACTGACCTTTTGGCTAGCAGCTGAGCTCTTTAACCACTTTGCCACTAGGGCTCCTCATAGAGATGATAGATAAATAGATAGATAGACATAGATAGAGATGATAGAGATGACAGGTAGGCAGATAGATGATAGGTAGGTAGATAGAAAGATAGATGATAGATAGATAGATAGACAGACAGGCAGACATAGGTAGGTAGATAGATAGATCGATCGGAAGGGAGGAAGGGAGGAAGGGGAGGAGGAGAAGGAGGAAGAGGAAGTAGAAGGAAAACAGTGACAAAGCTAGAGAGAGGAGGAAGTGACACAGTGAGATGGAGAAACAGAGAGAGTGGAAAACAGAGGCAGAGAGAGAGAGAGTGACAGCTACAGGGGAGACGGGTAGGTGATAGGGCCAGTGGCTTAGGGGAAGTTGAGCTGCAAATGAACAGTGAAGCAGAAAGAAAAATGAGCAAAGTGGCTGGGGCGGGGTGGCAGGGAGAAGAACTTGGACACGGGAAGCCTTTCCCTGGCATTTGTGGCTCAGTTTGTTATGACAGAAGCAGACATGCAGACTAAGTCCCCCGTGGTGGCCCATCAGTCCCCACCACCCTGCCACTCCACCAGACGGCCGCCCTGACCAGGATCATTGCCTCTGAGCCTTAGTTATTACTCCATAATCTGGGGCCACATGGAGTCCCTGCTGGGAAACTCGGGCAGAAGCTTCCCTCTATATCCTGGACTTGGCCCCCTGCCACTTCAGCTGAACAAAAGGCACAGTGGGAGGACAGACCTTGATTTGTACCATGGCTTTTCAACACTGGCTTTTCAACACGTGGAGGCTGGTGGGTTTTCCTAGAAGAGGGGGTGGGTGGGGTGGGGGTGGGGGTGGGGGTGGGGGTGGGGGTGGGGGGAGATTCCTATCTGCTACTTACGGATTTAAGTCTTGGCCATATTCCTCTCCACTAAAGAAACGTTTTTTAAAAACCCACACAAATGTCTTAATACAGTTCTTGCTGTTTTAACAGGAGTTAGAGAGCTCAATAATAATATAGCTAAGGATGGTGAGACTTCCTCTCGAGTACTTTGGACATGTTATCAGGAGGGACCAGTCCCTGGAGACATCATGCTTGATAAAGTGGAGGGTTAGCAAAAAAGAGGAAGACCCTCAATGAGATGGATTGACACAGTGTCTGCAACAGTGGGCTCAAACATAGCAACGATTCTGAGGATAGAGCAGGATGGGGCACCATTTCGTTCGTTCTGTTGTACATGGGGTTGCTATGAGTCCAAGCACCTAACCACCACTACAACAACGATTAAGAACTTAGAGTGTCAGAAATGTTCCAAGGATTATCTCATTTAATCCTATGATGAAGGTACTATTATTTTCTACTTTTTTTTTTATACTGGTGTAGCTTTATTTGTATCAGACAAAATATCTTTTAAAAATTATATATATATAGTTTATTGTGCTAAGTATATAGGTAACAATACATATGTATTTTCCACTTTTATACTGAAGAGGTAACTGAGGCTCAGAGAGATTAAGAAACTTGCCCAAAACACAACAGAGAATCCCTGATGGAGCAGGAGAAGAGTGGGATGCAGACCTCAAATTCTTGTAAAAAGATCAGACTTAATGGTCTGACTGAGACTAGAGGGGCCCCAGAGGTCATGGACCCTCTGTTAGCCTAAGACTGGAACCATTCCCGAAGCCAACTCTTCAGACAGCATTTGGACTGGACTATAAGACAGAAAATGATACTGGTGAGGAGTGAGCTTCTTGGCTCAAGTAGACACACGAGACTATGTGGGCAGCTCCTGTCTGGAGGCGAAATGAGAAGCCAGAGGGGGACAGGAGCTGGTTAAATGGACACGAGGAATATAGGGTGAAGAGGAGGAGTGTGTTGTCTCATTGAGGGGAGAGCAGCTAGGAGTACATAGCAAGGTGTGTATAAGTTCTTGTATGGGAGACTGACTTGATTTGTAAACTTTCACTTAGAGCACAATAAAAAAAAACTTGCCCAAGATCCCATTTCTGTATGTGACAGAGCCCAATCTGTCTGACTGCAAAGCCCATGTTTCTTTGTCACTGTGCCATCCTGTCTGTTTCTCCCCACTTTCCCATTTTAGAGATGAAGACCTTGAGGCTCATGATGTCTAATAACTTGCCCAAAGTCACATTAGTGGAAAGTTGCTGAATAAGGATTTGAACTGGAGTCCACTTAACTTTAGTGCCTCTGCCCTTATACACCATGTCATCGGGCTGGGGTCTTTCAGAAACAGAGACACCTCCCAGATGCCTGAGGTAGGGTTTTGTTGCACCTCATGAGGAAGTAAGGAAATTAAAACGCCAACAGTCACCCCTTGTTGTGTTGTTAGGTGCCGTCCAGTCAGTTCCAACTCATAGCAATCCCATGTACAACAGAACTAAACGCTGCCCAGTGCTTCACTATCCTCACAATCATTGCTGTGTTTGAGCCCATTGTTGCAGCCAGTATGTCAATCCATCTCGTTGAGGGTCTTCCTTGTTTTTCACTGACTTTCCACTTTACCAAGCATGATGTCCTTTTCTCAGGACTGGTCCCTCCTGATAACATGTCCAAAGTACGTGAGACCAAGTTTCACCATCCTCACTTCCAAAGAACACCCTGGCTGGACTTCTTCCAAGACAGATGTGTTCGTTCTTCTGGCAGTCTGTGGTATATTCAATATTCTTTGCCAACACCACAATTCGCCCTCGTGAGTGGATAGTGTGCCCTCATCTAGTCGCTGTGCTGTCTTCATGACCTCACTTCCCCTTCTCCCTTTGCTGGCCTCCCTCATCCTCCCTCCCTTAGCTTCTGCATATTCATGCTGTTTTAACCTGGTGATCTACTTCCAAAGGTTAGCCAATGGATCACAACAGCATATTGTCTGACATAGTACTGCTGGAAGGTGAGCCCCCTAGGTTGGAAGGCACTTAAAATACATAGTGGCTGCAATAGCGGACTCGAGCACACCAACAATCGCAAGGATGGCACAGGATCAGGCAGTGTTTCATTCTGTTGTTCTTGTCCCTTCTGTAGCCTCATATCTGCTGCTGTCTCATGGCCTTCTGCTTCCTGTGTTTGCTCTGTGTGCCTTGCTGCTCTCCCCACCTCTTATCCCTCTCTCCCTTCCTCTCAGTATCGCAATTCAACCTTCCCAAGCGAGAAGATTCCATTGAATGGTGTCTTAGATTGGGTTCCTGGACACAGGCTCTGAGATGGGGATTTGCTTATAGGAATGACAGTTTTTTGGGATCACTCTTGGACCAGCAGCATCTGTGGAGGGGTGAAGACAGTAGGCCTGGGCAAAGGGAAGAGTTCAACTGGAATGCAGTCCACACAAAGGCCTCAGCCAATCCCATGGGGAGCTCTGGAGCTGTGGTAGCTGTTCAGAGTCGTCCCCCTTTGGGCAAGGGGGTCGGGCCTTTATACCCACCACTGGATGTGGCAGCCCTTGGGGAGGGGTCATGAGCTTGAGCAATTTGTCTTTCTTCTGCTGGGGGTGAGTTCCAGAGAGTGACTCAGCTAAGAGCTGTTAGCTACCAACACTCCATCCAGCAGCTTGGGGGCTGAGAGCCTCCACCCTGAAAAAATGGTGTGGGTGGTGTTCCACAGCATGCGCTGTTGTTAGCTGCCCTCAAGTGGGCTCTGACTCATGATGACCCCATATACAACAGAATGAAATGTTGCCTGGTCCTGCGCCATCTTCACGATTGTTGGTATGCTCCAGTCCGTTGCTGCAGTCACTGTGTATTTTGAGTGACTTCCAACCTAGGGGGATCGACTTTCAGCACTATATCAGACAAATGTTCTATTGTGATCCATAGGGTTTTCACTGGCTAATTTTGGGAAGTAGATCACCAGGCCTTTCTTCTTCGTCTTAGTCTGAAAGCTGTCCACTATGGGTGACCCTTTTGGTATTTGAAATACTGGTAGCAGAGCTCCAGCATCACAGCAACATGAAAGCCACCACATTACCACAAACTGACAGGTGGGTGGGTGGTGGTATACTCACTGCTGATGGGTTAATCACTCTCCCTAGCACAGCAGCCCCACAGGGCTCTCACACCAGGCCTACTCAAACACTCCTATTCCATCCTTTCAGAGGGCTATTCCTGCCTCAGGTGCTACTTCCTGGCCCAATTAGATGGGACTAAGTTTTCAGGGTCATATGGCACAGAGCAGGGCAACCATGTGAAGCAACAGCCCAAGGCTTTGCTCAGAGGGGACTTAGAGCACCTTGGACTGTGCAACGCAACCATAGTACCTCTCCACCTGCCCAGAGTCTCGGGAATTCCTGTGTTCTAAATTATTCTTACTATTTAAGCCTGTTGACCCAGTTGTTAAGAGCATAGATCTAAAGAGACTCTTGTCCCCAAACAGCATTATTGTTTCCTCTCTGGTCCATAAGCAGCTCCTCTTCTTATGTCATCCAGCCCAAAGCCCCAGCAACTGGTCACTGAGGAAGCATCCTGAGAGTGTAGGTGGATCAATGCCGAGTCACAGCCCCCCTGAACACGAGCAATCCTCTGCTGTCAGCCAGGTTGTCATTTTCACTTCCCTAATACCTCTGACGACGGCACTGGTTTTTTTGGGGGGGGTTTGAATACCTCTGAAGGTTTCTGGTTAACAATTATTCTTTTTCTGCTTAGTCTAGGCCTCTCTAGCAATTTTCCTCCACGAAGTTAAAATAGAGTTGGAGACACTCATATGCTCCAAGGTATCAAATATAGCACCATCCGTCAAGCCCCACTCTCTCCTGGCTGCAGCTGAGATATGGCAGGGCTCCCATCCTCTCCTTTCTGCTAATTGATTTCTAAATTCAGCCTCCTGGGATGGCGCCTTGGCTGGCTTTCCACATTCAGCCTTTCAACTTTAATTTAATGCTTCTAGGGTGGTGAGAACTTATGTTCCCCACCTACTTGTTGGCATCTGGCTGATTTTCTCATCCTGTGGACTTCTGTTTTGTTAATGGTGAAATTTTCTATGTTGCATTTGGGTTGTCCAAGGTGATGCATACTCAGTCCTTCTGAAGGAAGACACTTTGTCTATTCCAGGACAGTGTTGGCATTTGGAGGTATCCAGTAGAGGCCCAGGAAAAAAAAATATTGAAGTTGTCAAGGATTTCGTTTCCCTTGGGTCCACAATCAATGCCCATGGATGCAGCAGTCAAGAAATCAAACATATTGCATTGGGCAAATCTGCTGCAAAAGACTTCCTTAAAGTGTTTAGAAAGCAAAGATGTCACTTTGGGGACTAAACTGCACCTGACCCAAGCCATGGTATTTTCAATTGCTTCATGCACATGCAAAAACTGGACAATGAATAAGGAAGACCAAAGAAAAATTGATGCTTTTGAATTATGGTGTTGGCCAAGAATATTGAATATACCGTGGACTGCCAGAAGAATGAACAAGTCTGTCTTGGAGGCAGTATAGCCAGAATGCTCCTCAGAAGTGAGGATGGCGAGACTGCATCTCACATCCTTCAGACATGTTATCAGGAGGGACCAGTCCCTGTAGAAAGACATCATGCTTGGTACACTAGAGAGTCAGCGAAAAAGAGGAAGACCTTCAATGAGGTGGATTGACACAATGACTACAACAGTGGGCTCAAACATAGCAATGATTGTGAGGATGGCACGGGATGAGGTGGTGTTTCATTTTGTTGTACATATGGTCACTATGAGTCATAACTGACTCAACAACACCTAACGGTGGAGGCCCATCCCAAGATTATCAGCTGTAGGACTTGCTTGTGGAACCCAGGGGTCAAAAGGAAGAACTGGTGGCTGCTAAAAGCAGGCTGGGTTATTCAGAGTCTGCTTTGGTTTGCCCAGTCAGCCCAGTGTAAGGTCTTGGAGTAAAACATTCCTCCCTTCTGCTTCCAGGATGAGTCAATGAGTCTGTTCTTGGGCTAGATCATTTTTCAGCACAAAATTGGCAAATGCTTATGATTGGTTTTTTACAATCCCTCCTGGACAGGAGGTAATTTTTGCGGTAATTAAAACATAGGGTAATGGTAACCGAGATACCTCAGTAAGGCTAGCTCATGGCAGAATAGTGACATGGTGAACATGTTTTTTCTTCTATGTCTTATTTCTGCATCTATTCTTTATTCACTGTGAGCAACCCAAATCACTCTAAGTAAGCCAAATGTCCCAGGCCAAATGTTGGTACAAATAAAGTCATTTTAAGATAAATGTCCAGATACAGGCTCTTAATTTTTGCCTCCTCATGCTGGATATCCCACTGCCATTGTTTCGATTCTGACTCATGGTGACCCCAAGTGCTTCAAAGTAGAACTGTGCTCCATAAGGTTTTCTTGGCTGTAATCTTATGGAAGCAGATTGCCAGGCCTTTCAATTAGTAGACACCCAGGGACCTACACTCCCTTACCTTCCCCTTCACTTGTTTCCAGGAGTCCTCCAGGGATGCCAAATAGTTCTACTTAGATTCCTTCATCCACATCTCCTGTTGAGATATGCTTCCTACAAACCATTTGAGGACACCGAGTCATCACTGCATTGCTTCTGGGGCCTTCCATGAGAGCCCTGATCCCCTGCCACCCTGCTGGCCACAGTGAGCACTGGGGGCTCTTTCACGGCTGTGCCAATTACCACAGTGTGCTGCTGCAGTGGGAGAACACCCCTCTACCCAGCCTTGCAATTAACTTGGTCATCTGGTCCCCAAAGCAGTTCTGCTTGTGCCAGAGCCTCCCAGAGAAGCTTCAGGTTTTCTTCTCCCATCAGAGCTCAAGCCCTGGATGCACAGACAAGCATAGCCTCTCTTGTCTCAGAGCTCATGAGAACTACAGTAAGTCCCCGGGTTATGAATGTCTGACTTATGGACAACTCATATTTGCCCTTCAATGTTATGTAATTTTGCCCTCATTCTGTCCCTACTAGGAACAAATTCTTTATCACAATCACCTTCACTTGCAGCACATGAAGGTTTTCAATCATCAAAGAGGCTTCCAGGCTTTTCTTGCACTAACCCAGAACACCTACTGTCGTCAAGTCGATTCCTACTCATGGTGACTCTATACGACAGAGCAGACCTGCCCCATAGGGTTTCCAAGGCTGTGAATCGTTATGGAAGCAGACTGCCACATCTTTCTCCCATGGAGTGGCTGGTGGGTTCAAACCGCCAACTTTTGGCTTAGCAGCCAAGCTCTTAATCATTACAGCACCAGGGCTCTTTTCTTGCACTAACCAAAACCCAAACCCAACCCCAGTGCTGTCGAGTCGATTCCGACTCATAGCGACCCCACAGGACAGAGTAGAACTGCCCCATAGAGTTTCCAAGGAGTGCCTGACGGATTCAAACTGCCGACCCTTTGGTTAGCAGCTGTAGCACTTAACCACTACGCCACCAGGGTTTCCTCTTGCTCTAAAGTAAGGACAAATAAGAACCATATGCACCCGTTCCTACTTATCTACAAATTCCACTTAAAGACACACTTAGGAACGGATCTTGTTCTTAACCTGGTGACTGTCTATATTAAAGGGCCCACTGGACCTCTGGATGATTCTCCCTTGTGCTTGAGCCTAAGAAGACCCTGCATTACATTAGAAAGAGGGGAAGGAAAGGATGCACCGTGGAACAGCTGCTCAAGAGCAGACTCAGTGATTCATACACAGTAACTTCCATCAATCATACTTGCCAAGCTGTTTTTCCAGGGATGTTGTATAAACCACACATGGTGGAGGGAATGGACTTAGTTTATGCCAGATCAACCGCAGCAAAAATAATGACATCATGGGCAGTAATAAAATAATCAAGCAGCAACAGATGGAAGGGGAGAATTTCCAGGTATGCTGCAGAACCGTGAGCTACATAAACTGTCCAGGCTCTTAGCTGGTCAAACCAACTCCACTAGCCAAAGAGTAATGGCAGCACTATCCTTCAGCCAGAAACACTAGCCAATCCATCCTAGTGTCCAGCAGAAAAGACCTTCTGAAAGCTGATGAAAGGGCATCAATTTCAAAGCATCTCCCTCCTCTTAGCATCAACGGGCCCCATTTGTTCACTAAAAAAAAAAAAAAAGCACCTAATAAATCAGAACGAGGAAATCAGATAGGTTTTTCTTTTGCCTTTCGTCCTCCTTTATTAATGGACCCTTTTGGAAATCTGCTTATACTTTTTACTTGTACAAAGCACAATACTTCACATAAAGGAAGCAGATGGTTTTGAAAGCCGGCGACTGGGCTGAAATGCATCCCGCATAACTGGTGCTAACGGAGCCTTGTCTTGGATGTAAAGAAACGAGTCTAATTGCGGGGTTGGTTGTTCCAGTTCTGTATAACTATGTGTTTCTTTGTCTGCATCCTTTTTTTTTCCCTCTTTGAGCTCCGTCAAATGGCTCTTTAGGAGTCTAACTGGAGTAACTGAGACTAAGTTTGAAGACTACAGTTTTATGGGACTGGTGTCTGTAACACTCTGTCTCTACATCCACAACTCCCTCCTGAGGCTCCTGTTGAGGTGCCATGTTTGGCATCATGCGAACCTGCCGTCTGGCTACAGGTGACTGGCAAGGATTGGCCCATGAGTCATGAGCAACCAACGAGGTGGCCTTGTGTGAGAATCTTGCCCAACCCTCAATATAGGTTTATGATTAATTAGCCCAATTGGGTTCTCTTTCTGAAAGTTTTGAATATGAGACATGACCGGGGGAATGGATTCAAGTTCATGCAATAAGAACCTTGTCTATCTTCTTTGCTGTTTTTTCACCATTGTCTATCATAGTACTTGGCATTGGCGTACAACGAATATTTGATAAGTAGATCAAACACATGCATCTTATGTAGAAGGATGTTTTTGAAAAACAAATCTACATTTATCTCCCTATATTTTGCCTTTCTCTTTTGCCACCAGGTAGCCAGGTTTCTCTCCCTTCTTTTTATGCCCCTTTGCCTCAACAGGCAACGTGGTATAGTGTATAAGTGTTTAGATGCTAGAGCCGTTGGCCTCAGTTTGAGTCCTGGCTTTGCCATTTGCTCAGGTAATTGATGGTACCTGTCATGGATTGAATTGTGTCCCCCCAAAAATATATGTCAACTTTGCTGGGCCATAATTCCCAGTATTGTGTGATAGTCCACCATTTTGCCATCTGATGTGATTTTCATATGTGTTGTAAATCCTTCCTCTATAATGTTAGTGAGGCAGGGTTAGAGGCAGTTGTGTTGATAAGACAGGACTCAATCTACAAGATTAGGTTGTATCTTAAGTTAACCACTTTTGAGATATAAAAGAAGTGCGCAGAGAGACATGGGGACCTCATACCACCAAGAAAATAGTACCACCAAGAAAGTAGTGCCAGAAGCAGAGCACATCCTTTGGACCCGCGGTCCTTGAGCTGAGAAGCTCCTAGACCAGGGGGAGATTGATAACAAGGACTTTCCCCCAGAGCCAACAGAGAGAGAAAGCCTTCCTGCTGGAGCTGATGCCCTGAATTTGGACTTCTAGCCTACTAGACTGTGAGAGAATAAATTTCTCTTTGCTAAAACCATTCACTTGTGATATTTCTGTTTTAGCAGCACTAGATAGCTAAGACAGTCCCATTCTGTCTCTCAATTTCCTCATCTATAACACGGAGATAATAATAGTACTACCTTGCAGAGAGGAGCCCTGATGGTGCAATGGTTAAGTGCTTGGCTGCTAACTGAAAGGTATTTGGTTCAAACCCAGCAGCCGCTTCGTGGGTGAAAGATGTGGCAGTCTGCTTCGTAAAGATTACAGCCTTGGAAATCCTATGGGGCTGTTCTACTCTGTCCTATAGGGCTGCTGTGAGTCAGAATAGACATGATGGCAATGGGTGCCTTGTAAAGTTGTTTGGAGGAGCTAGAGCTGTGCTAGAATGTAGTTTGTAAGAACTGTGTCAGTGGCAGTCATATTTATTGGGGATCTCCTTTTTTTGTATAATTTGGATCCAGTTCCTCATTCAGCCTCATTTTCTCCTACTGCCTTTTTCACTCTTTCCGTTTGAGCCACACAGGCCTCTATAGCCACCTCAGCGTCTTTGCCCTTCTGTTTCGTCCTCCAGAGACCTTCCTTCCAGTGTACTCATGACTTGTCCCCTTGTCTCATTATTACGGATTTTTGTCAGTCATGAGACAGAAGCAGTCTAAGATAGGCAATGGTGTTTCCTATCTTTTGTAGACACCTAAGCCCACCAATATTAGGTGTCTCAGAGGGAGGGGGCATTGGAGGAGCAGTGAGGTGGGAGGAGAGATTCCTTAACACTGGGAGGGGGAGGGGTCAATAGGTTCGAGAGCAGTGGGGACTGCAGCCTGCTCTCTGGGAGTGGTCCTGGGAGGTGGCAAGACCTCAAGAGAATGCTGCTGGGGCTCCCAGGGGAACCAGTTGGCTGCTTGAGGTCTACCAAGGATCCTTATGTCCCAAGCATAACTTATAAGCCACAGACCCACTAGAATTGAAGGCACCATGAAGACTGGTACTTGAGTGGGCTGATGTTTAGGGAGACCCTCCTAATGCCAAATATGACATGAAACTCTAGTTCCTTTCCATAACTGTGAGTAATTGAAGCCATACTTCCTGCCAGCTCACAGGGATAGGGCTCAGAGCCAGAAGGACATTGATTTGAACAAAATATAGAAAGTTTAAAATAGAAAGTGATATTTCTTTCCTTCCTGAGTTTGGACTTAAGGATTATGTATAAAATAAATCTTCATTCCCAAGTTCATTCCTGTCTGTTGTAACTTGAGAGAATCTAGTTACTGGAAATCATGTGAAAGGCATGTGAAAGGCGGACAATGAATAAGGAAAACTGAAGAAGAATTGATGCCTTTGAATTATGGTGTTGGCGAAGAATATTGAGTATGCCGTGGACTGCCAGAAGAATGAACAAGCCTGTCTTGGAAGCAGTACAGCTAGAATACTCCTCGGAAGTGAGGATGGTAAGACTTCGTCTCACTTACTTTGGACATGTTATCAGGAGGGACCAGTCCCTGGAGAAGGACATCATGTTTGGTAAAGTAGAGGGTCAGTGAAAAAGAGGGAGACCCTCAATGAGATGGATTGATACAGTGGCTGCAACAGTGGTCCCAGACATAGCAACAACTGTGATGGTGGCGTAGGACCTGGCGGCGTTTCCTTCTGTTGTACATGGGGTTGCTATGAGTCGGAACTGACTGGATGGTACCTAACGACGACAGTTACTGGCAAAATTGCTTTTTAGACACCTTTCAAATGTACTCATTCCTGTGTCTTTTCTCTTTTACCCATCCCATACCCACAACTCTTCAGAAGTAAGTTCCCTTCTCCAACCACAATTTTTTTTTTATCTGAGAACATATTTTAAAAATTATGGTAAATATATAGGTAACAAATCATTTCAACACACTTCATGTGTATGACTCAGTGACATTAATTATGTTAGTTATGTTTCTTAGGTTGTTTAGGAAACCCTGGTGGTGTAGTGGTTAAGAGGTATGGCTGCTAACCAAAAGGTCAACAGTTCAAATCCCCCAGGCACTCCTTGGAAACTCTATGGGGCAGTTCTACTCTGTCCTATGGGGTAGCGTTAAGTCAGAATCAACTCAACTACAGTGGGTTATGGGTTTATGTTGTTCAGCCATCGCCATCATCTGATTCCAAGATTTCCTACAGCCCTTAAAAGAACCTCAGTGTCGTAGAAGCAATGAGTTCCCCTTTCACTTCCCACCTTTCCCTGGTAACCACTATGAGACCGCAGTTTGGAATTGCTCCGCTGCCTGGGACAAGGCTTGGTTAGTGTAGCATTTGGTCACGTTTTCTTATAAGGTGGTAATTATTACTGCTGATCAACACATATTGCTGGTTCTTCCCCTCCTCCCCATTGGGCATGTGGTTGAAATACTCTTTCTGGCCACTCATGGTTGGTGTGGCCTGCTAAGTAATTCTGACCAATGCACTGGGAGAGGAAGTGATGTATGCTACTCCTGGATGGAGTGTTCATTTGCTGGCCCAGGATCCTCCACAGATCTTTCCCCCTCACTGGCTGCCAGTGGTTGAGATTGGAGTGCTCGGTCAGCCTGCCCTGAGTTGATTAACATTGGCAGTGCCTTCCCTACCTAACTGTGGGATGGACCTTGAGCAAGAAATAACTCTTTGCTGTTTAAAGTGTCTGAGATTTTGTAATTTTTGTTACCACAGCCTTAACTAGCCTGTTGTGACTGATACCCACACCAAACTGCCTATGAAACACACTGTTGCCAAACTGTTGAAACCAAAAGAAACTTGCAAAACATTGGAACTGGCATGCTTTTACAGACAAAATATTTCGCCTTGGCAGACATGCCCAGAAGGAAGTGGAAGTTCTATATTCAGAGCATGAGACAACTACTGTTTTGAAGAATTCAGACAGATAAACATGTTCAAAAACATGTTACAAATGTTCCACTAATTGCCTGGTTGGAAACATTAACACGGTATAAAAGTTGACAGCATTTCCTTTTGTGGAGTTTAAATGCACACACTGGCACAAGCACACACACGTACACACACACACACGCATGCACAGACACCTAAGAGTTGTATGGTTGCAGGAAACAGAGAGCAGTTGATAAAGTTCGGAGAAGTTAGGTGACTTGCTCAAGATCGAATTTGCCATAATGGAGGCAAGACAAGGACCCCGGTCATTGTGCTCATATTGCTTCTGTCTCAGGCTGGGTTCTCTAGAGAAGCGGAATGATTAAAGCGTATATACATACTGTCTTAGTCATCTAGAGCTGCCAGAACAGAAATACCACAAGGGGATGGCTTTAACAAAAAGAAATTTATTCTCTGACAATCTAGTAGGTTACAAGTCCAAATTCAGGGCATCGGCTCCAGAGCAAGGCTTTCTGTCTCTGTCAGCTCTGGAGGAAGGTCCTTGTCACCCATCTTCCCTTGGTCTGGGAGCATCTCAGTGCAGGAACCTCACTCAGGTCCAAAGGATGTGCTGTCCTCCCAGCACCGCTTTCTTGGTGGTATTGCGTCCCCGTGTCTCTCTGCTCATATTTCTCTTTTATATCCCAAAAGAGATTAGTTTAAAACACCATCTAATCTTGATCTCATCAATGTAACCGCTCGTGATCCATCTTATTACATCATAGTGATAGAATTTACAATACATAGGGAAATCATGTCGGATGATGAAATGGTAGACACTCATGCAATCATAAAAGGGAATCACGTGACCTAGCCAAGTTGACAGATATTTTGGAGAGAAACAATTCAACCCGTGACATGTACATATATAAATAGAGAGATTTATATCAAGGAAATGGCTTGCACAGTTGTGGAGGCTGGAACGTTCCAAGCCTGTGGATCAGGATAGAAGCTTCTCCTGATTCATGTAGCCACAGGGGCAGATGGAAGAGCAGGGCCCTTGCCCACAGGCTGTGAAGATCGACGAATCTCAAGATCGGCAGGCAAGACCACAGGTAGGTTGCTTACTAAAGTCCCAAGAATCGGAGGTCAGACAAACAGGAGCCAGCTGCGGGATCCAGAATGAGCAAAAGCCTCTGAGCCTTGCCAGAACGTCCACTTGTATTCAATGCAGGCCACACATACCCAAGGAAACTCTCTTTCAGCTGATTGGCTACTCACAGCAGATCCCATCATGGGAGTGGTCACCTATCAGATCTCAACAGGGAAGTGATCACAACATTATACGACTGCCAAAACACTGAGAATCCTGGCCCAGCCTTATTAACTTGATCCTCACATGGATTTATAAAATCATGAAGAAAGTCCTAAGGTTCTCACCCATCATCACAGATGATAGTATCTTTACAGATTTTTGCATATCAATTCTTTGCTGAATTTTCATTATTTTACCGTTGTCTGCTTTATCCCTTCACCCCCCTTGTTTATATATTTTGCCCTCCTTGGCAATTTTTCTCCTGATTATATGCTTTCTGGCTCTTGTATTTCTATTATCAAGTTTCAGAACTTCTGTAAAGGAGTCACTGAGTTGGAAGGGAAGTTTGGGCTAGTGGGATTAGTGGGCTAGTGGGAATAAGAAAATGTCAATTATCCATCATCAAGGGATGGGGGAGTAGCTGATGGAAATTATGGGGAAACCAAATTACTCCTCCCTTCAAAACCATCCCCTGACATCATCACTTTTATCATCCCAAAGCTTCTTTATTATAAAGCTGTGATGCCCCAGCTTTCATCTATCTCTTCCTTTGAGCAAGACTCTCATAAGCTTTACTGAAATTGATGCAGTCGATGAAGAGAATAACGGATTTGGTATCTGATCAACTTATTGTGAGACCTTGGCAAGTTGCTTAACTCTTTGGAAGGGGGAAAATGATATGACTCCATTGAGTTACTATGAAGTACAAGATCACACCTGGGAATACCTCGCATGTGGTGAGGGACCAAGAAACACTTATTTCCATTCCTTTCCTTCATGGGGAAGCAGAGGCTGGTGGTTATGTGTGCAATCTCTGGATCATACAAAGCCTGGGTTCAAATCCTAAATCCTGCCTCTTACCCTGTGTGGGTAAGCTTGAGACAAATTTATTTCTCTGTCTCTGTCTTTTGTAGCTACCAAAGAAGATAAAATGGGACGCAATGAATGGTGAGGATGAAATGAGATATTGAGCATACAGCACTCAATATGTTGTAAGTATTCAAGAAATGTAGTTTTCATCAGCATCGTTATCATATATAGGTTTCTGTCTTCAAATCCAATCTTGTGTCCCCAGTACTTGCTCTAGGGCCTTGGTATTTGGGAATCCAGAACGTTATGGGAATTAGAAGGTAATGTGGTGCTTTTACCATATGGCCTACAACCCCTGCCCCAAGTGGGGTCTGTGGTAGCACTTCACAGTCTGTTTCTTTCTGCAGTGAAATATATGGACGTTCATGTTAAGTGGAACGTGGGATAAAAAACGTGTGTAAATAGCTGCATGTCAGCTCAGGTCAAGTTTTGCTGCCAACTGAGTTAAAGCCAAGCTTAACAACAACAAAAAAAATGTGATTTCCAGAGCTTTTTGGAATTCAGAGACCTTGTGTAATCATTCAAATCTCTCCTGTTCTGTGCTTTTAGGAGATTTCTATGACATGTTTCTACTTTAAGCTGTGTTTCTCTTATGCATCTGTGTTTTTAGTGAACACTTCAAGGCTTTCTGTGAACTCTCTTTTCCTCTCCTTCTTTGCTTCCTGTGTTTTGCTTCTCCCTCTCATCTCTGTCTCTATTCTTTTTTTAAAATTAATTAATTTTTTGTGTTTTAAGTGAAAGTTTACAGATCGAGTCAGTTTCTCGTACAAAAAGTTATACACGCCTGGCCATGTACTCCTAGCTGCTCTCCCCCTAAAGAGACAGCACATTCCTACTCTCCATCCTGTATTCCCTGTGTCCGTTCAGCCAGTTCCTGTCCCCTTCTGCCTTCTCATCTCGCATCCAGACGGGAGCTGCCCACATAGTCTCATGTGTCTGCTTGAGCCAAGAAGCTCACTCCTCGCCGGTGTCATTATCTATCTTATTGTCCAGTCCAATCCCTGTCTGAAGAGTTGGCTTCAGGAATGGTTCCAGCCTTGGGCTAACAGAGAGTCCATGGGCCATGACCTCCAGGGTCCCTCTAGTCTCAGTCAGACCATTAAGCCTGGTCTTTTTACAAGAACTTGAGGTCTGCATCCCACTGTTCTCCTTCTCCATCAGTTTGTCTCTATTCTTTAGCCCCCTCTTGGGTTTCTCCTTCTCTTTCTGGGGCTCACACAACCGGCATAAGGCTCCTTTTCATTTTCTTTTGTTTTTCCCTCTGTTACATTTTCTGTGGGTCCCAGTTCCCCCTTTTCTTTCCCCCTCCATGGATTTCAGGCCAATATCCCTTCAAGCGAGGGACCCCTGCCTCGGTTCCTATGTCAGCTTCATCGCCTGTCTGCTTTTTTCTTGTTCTGATTCTTGTTCATTGCTTGTTCATGGCTCTTGTCACCCACTCCAACGATCGTACCATCATCTTTCTCCTTTAATTCCTTCTTCTCTCTTCCAGTTATCCTTTTTTATCCCCTCTGTCTTTTACAATGCCCATAATGTCATTATGCTAATGTATTGGGCTCTAACTCTGTACTAAGCACTTTACATGGATAGCTCAATTTACTTATTACAGTACACTTTGAAGTAGGGGCCCTCTTAATCCTCATATTTCAGATGAGGGATAAAGTGACTTGCTCAAGATTGAGAGAGAAGAGAAGACACAGCAGAAATTGAATTCAAACCCTGTTGCATTTAGTCTTCGCATCCAATCCTAGTTACATCAAACTAATTCTGAAACTCAAGATTTCAATCACTATGCCTGTACGTCCTACATTGCTATGGATATTACCAACCCAGTTATTTCATTTATCATTTCCTTCTGGTTCTTAAATCTAGCTCATCTCTTCCTGCTTGCTTTGTAGCATGTCATTTTCTTGGGCTTTTTGTCCAGGAGCCCTTTTCTTGTGCCTGAATTCTTGGTTTAATCTTTTCCCAATGGCACATTTACATTATTTCATAAACCTCATCTACTTATGGTGGACTATAGGGACACTCCTAATTTCAAATATTCTTGTTTCCATACACCACCCAAGTGTCCTGGGAATAGATACTGGGCCATAGAAATAACATCTGCTTGCTCCATTACCATAGAGTTGCCTTAGAAAGCACCATTCTAAGTCATGTTTTGGCAAAATGACTTCAAGTCACAGACTCTCCTGGTATCCGTGTACAATTGAACCCGTGGTTGTTTTATTAATCAGGCTAGGCTTTGGTATGCTGTGGTAAAATGTTGTTGTTAGGTGCCTTTGAGTCAGTTCCAACTCATAGCAATCCTGTGTACAACAGAATGAAACACCGCCCAGTCCTATGCCATCCTCACAATCATTGCTATGCTTGAGCCCACTGTAGCAGCCACTGTGTCAATCCGTCTTGTTGAGGGTCTTTCTCTCTTTTACTGAATCCTCACTTTACCAAGCCTGATGTCTTTCTCCAGGGACTGGTCCCTTCTGACAACATGTCCAAAGTATGTGAGAAGAAGCCTTGCCATTCTCACTCCTAAGGAGAATCCTGGCTGTACGTCTTCAGTACAGTAAAATAAAACCCCGCATTTCTGAGTTAATGCGACAAGTACATATTTTGTTTTCACATTAAAGTCTGGCTTTTCTCCTTGAACAATGACTCAGAGATATGGGATGCTTACAACTCCACCATCTAAACTGCGTTACGTCTGTCAACTTGGATGGAAGACAGAGCGTGGCATATTCAAGACCTGTTAGGCAGAAGGAGTGGTCATTCTCGTCTCATTTCTCAGATGAGGACACACATTCATTGAGGCAACTAGCCCAAGATCTTCCGAGCTAATAAGGGGCAGGTGCAGGAATAAAGTTACTCTTCTTTCCACTCTATTTTTTGTTAACTCGAGATATTTGTCTATGTTAATGCTTCCTCACTTGATTTGTCTATTTACAGCGTGTTATTGGCATTTCCTTTTTTTCCTGATAGTTCCAGCAAAAGTTGCAGGGAAAGCTCCCATTGGTTGGGTCTGGGCCACGAGCCTATCCTCAGACCAATCACTCTGTCCAGGACAATACAGTGTTCTGAATGGCCAGGACTGTGTCATGTGTCTACCTCTAGAGTGGAGGGAATGGAATGGGGGCATGTTTACTCCTGATGTATGCAATGGGGACAGGGAGGGTTGTCCCCCAAATAAATGCCGGGTGCTGTTACTAAAAGAGAAGGCAGTAGATGTGAGGCAAGCAAATCAAGATGAGGTCTACTAAGTTGAATAACAGAATGAAGAAGTAAGATATAACTAGTGGGTCAGAATGAGGGGGAAGGGAGAGCCATTGCTTAGGGGGCACTGAGTTCCTGTTGATGATGGTGAAATAATTTGGAAAAAGATAGTGGTAATGATTACACAACAGGATGAACGTAATCAATGTCACTGAATTATATATGTAAAAATTGCTGAATTGGCAAATGTTTTGTTACGTATTTCTTACCGCAATGAAAAGAAGATATATTTAGTGATTAGGGAAATAATGTAAGGAGTAAATTAGTGAACAAATGATACTTCTTTGGTGGAGGGTGAGGGAATGCCCTCCAACGGGGAAAAGTGAATGAAAGACAAGTTGATTAAAGATTGATTTTGCCCATTTCATAGTTTTGCGGTAGGGTTCATCTTGCTTACAGGGAATCTTCAAGGACTCAGAAACTTCCGAGCACAGCAATGATCATACTCCCCCTGTCCACTTCTGACTTCTCTCAATCTCATTGGAGTGGGAGCAGCTTCAGATTGTTGGTCCTCTTACCTTCTCAATGGCCACTCTATGGAGAGAAGGTGGTCCCTTTCTGCCCATCCCCAAGGCTGACCCCTCTCCTTCCATTTCTGGAACCTCGCCCTCCTCCTTCCAGAAAGCTTTCCCATCAGCCTGGCTGAAAAACAGCCAAGAGGCCCATCAGTGTTCACTTCTGTGGGCAAAGTGACTTCCGTAGTGCCAGGCCTGAAGTCCGTTTATCTTTCCCTGAGTCAACGAGATTTTGTCTGTAGGCCTTTCTGCTATGTTCCTCCAGAGAGAGGTAAACTGCCTTTAAGTAATTGCTGAAGAAGGCATAAACCAGGGAAATTTGATTTGAGCATGCAATTTGAATTGGGAGATGCTCATATAAATACGTAAAGCAGCTGAATGCGGCAGGTTTGTGCTTTATAGGTTTTTTTTTTTTTAATATCAGGGTCTTCAGAATAGAAGTTCTGCTGCAGCAGCTTAAACCATCCCTGGCTTTGCACTCTGGTCTTGTCCTCGTCTGACATCATTAATGCCAATCTGGAGCTTGGTGAGTTGAAGTTACCTAATTCTGTAACTTCGGGAAAGGAGAATAATGTGCTCAAACCCCAAAACAATACTGTATTCTAGGACGGTGACACAGTCTTAAAAAAAAGGAGAGAGAGAGAGAGGGAGATTTTTGCACTTGGGAAGGAGTTTGGAATCACTTATACAACTTTACCAATGACTGGAAATCCTGGTGGCATAGTGGTTAAGTACTAAGGCTGCCAACCAAGAGGTCAGCAGTTCGAATCCACCAGGCGCTCCTTGGAAACTCTGTGGGGCAGCTCTCCTCTGTCCTACAGGGTCGGTATGAGTTGGAATCGACTCGACGGCAGTGCGTTTGGTTTGATTTTTTCACCAGTGACTGAATTAGGAACCAGAGAAGATAAGTCACTTGCTGAGGCCATTGAGACATTGAAAGTGATATAGTTAGGTTTTGCTACAGCGAAACCAAAAAAACCAAACCCGTTGCCATCACGACGATTCAAACTCATAGCGACCCTATCAGACAGAGTAGAGCTGCCCCATAGGGTTTCTAAGGCTGCAATCTTCACAGAAGCAGACCGCCACACCTTTCTCCTGCGGAGCTGCTGGTGGGTTTGCACCACCGACCTTTCGGTTGGCAGCCATGTGTGTAGCCACTGTGCCACCAGGGCTCCTTTTGATACAGCAACGAACCAGAAAAAAACAAAAAATCCCGTTGCCTTCAAGTTGATTCTGACTCATGGTGACCACACGTGTGTCGGAACAGAATCGCGCTCCTCAGGGTTTTCCTGACTGCAGTCTTAACAGAGACAGACTACCAGGGCTTTCTTCCACCCTGCTGCTGGCTGGGTTTGAACCGCCAATCTTTATGTTAGTCGTCGAGCACAAACTGTGCCACCTAGGGACCTGCTGCAGCGACAGTCCCCAAATCCCTGAGGTGTAAATTCCTAGCTTCTGTTACCTTAGAACTACAGGTCACCCGTAGCTTTCCTGGGTAGTCTGGACTCACTCCACGTGTCTTCTCAAGGAGCAGGTGCTCTCTGGGGCATGCTGTCTATGCTGACTTCAGGGTGGGTGACAGAAACTCAAGAGGGGCAGAACAAGACAAGAGTGTGTCTAAAGCTGCTGCCTGGATACAGTGTATGTCATATCTACTTACATTCCATTGGTCAAAGCAGGTTCCGGGCTGCTAAGCCCAATGACAAAAGAGCAGGGATGTGTACTCCTCCTAGTGGGAAACACGGCAGGAGTGGGCAGTGTACCAATAATCGTGAACAAGTAATAGAACCCACCACAGGAAGGTGGAGTAATCCTTCCAGTGATGGAAGTCCAGGAGAAACGTGAAAACTGAGAACATCTCTGAAGTTCCCTGAGTCTGCTTATTCCTTCGATGATGTTATCTATTTTGATTAATGGCCAAATTTACTCCGTGATACAAGCTTAACATCTGGATGTTACCCAGATTTCTCCCTCATCTCTACCTGCCACATCCAGTGAACACCTCAGTTCTTATCATTGCTATCTCCCAAACATCCCTTGAAAATCCAGCCTTTCTTTCTGTCCCTCCAGGCTCTTTCCCTCCATCCATGCTCTGCACTGTGGCCAAACCAACCCTCTTCACATCATACGTCGGTCACCCTCTTGCCCAAAACCCTTCCACAGGTTTAAGGATAAAATATTATGCTTCTTCATATGCCATTCAAAGCTTTTCCAGCTTCTGTTCATCTGTCTAGATCCAGTTCCTGCTACTCCCCCACCTGCACCCAGCTCTGGGTTTCATATTGAGTTTTCTAAGACTGATCAGCCAGTTTGCAGTTTAGTCAGGTAATGGGGTAGCGGGATGGAGGACATGCTCACATCGCCACTGGGAGTTGCTAGGTAGGGAATAGCCAAGTACCAGTTGATTAGAGGTCCCATGGGAGGAGAGAAAGCAAGCCTCAATCAGAGATGCTCTGGCTGGAGAGGGGTGAAGTGAGACCCAAATCTTCTGTGAGGGCTCAGCAGCGTAGTGGACTCCTCACCTTTCACCATCAGGAGGCCAGGTGATGTTACTCATCATCTCCTGCTACTTAAGCCCCTCTGAGAGAAGCTAGGACTCTGTTATGTTTTAACTATGAATGACCTACTCCCAGATATTGGAGAGGGAACTCCTTTTTTTTTTTAATTAATTTTTTAAATTGTGTTTTAAGTGAAAGTTCACAGTTCAAGTCAGTCTCTCATACAAAAACTTATACACACCTTGCTGTGTACTCCTAGCTGCATTCCCCCTAATGAGATAGCATACTCGTCCTCTCCATCCTGTATTCCCTGTGGTGTCCATTCATCCACCTCCTGTCCCTCTCTACCTTCTCATCGCGCCTCCAGACAGGAGCTGCCCACGTAGTCTCATGTGTCTACTTAGGCCAAGAAGCTCACTCCTCACCAGTATCATTTCCTGTCTTGTAGTCCAGTCTGAAGAGTTGGCTTTGGGAATGATTCCAGCCTTGGGCTAACAGAGGGTCCGGAGACCATGCCCTCTGGGGTCCCTCCAGTCTCAGTCAGACCATTAAGTCTTTTTTTTTTTTTTAATGAGAATTTGAGGTCTGCATCCCACTGTTCTCTGCAGAGCTGACTCTTGTTTTGATTGTGATTGGGGATTATCCTGGCCATCTTTCCATGTCATCACCTCCATGTCAACAATGAGCTGTTGACAGTGCTTGGAATTACCTGGAAGTTCCACACTCTCTTACAGTGACTCCATGCCTTTGTGCACGTTGTTCAGTTGTTCTGTGTGGCCTTAATGCATTTTACCCTCCAATCCATCAATCCTCTACTCTCACCTTGCTCCTGCTTTCTACCCTTGTTAATCTAGAGAATTCCTATTTAACCCTTAGAACTTAGCTCACATTACATCTTCATTGAACTCTCCATCCACCCCAGAGGATTATTTACACCCTCTCTGGAGTTCTTATAGATACAAAAATAGATAGAGAGAGAGAATAGATAGTAGATAGATGCATGGATGCACGGATGGATAGATGCCTTGATGGATGAATGGATGAATGGATAGGTAGATCAATCATTCGGTTGATTGGTGGATTGACAGATTGATTGATAGATGATAGACAGACAGATAGATAGATAGATAGATAGATAGATAGATAGATAGATAGATAGATAGATAGATAAACTGCCATTGAGTCAATTCTGAACTGATGGTGACCCTATGTACAGCAAACAAACCATTGCCTAGTCCTTTGTCATCTTCATGATCACTGGCATATTTGGATGTATTGTTGAAGCTATTGTAACAATCAATCTCACCACAGGTCTCCCGTGCCCTCCCTGACCCTCTGCTTCATCAACATGATGTCTTCCTCCAGCAATTGATCCCTCTTGTCCATTTAGTTCATTAATATTTGTTGATAATTTGCTGTGTGCCAGGCACTGTGGAAGGCACTAGGAGTACATCTCTGAACAAGAGGGACACAGCCCCTGCTGTCCTGGTGCTCATAGTGGGGAGTATGACAGCAAATGAACCAGCCAGTGAATCCGAGATTAACAATTGGGTGAGTGCTGTGAACGAAGGAAATAATGGCATGAGCCAGAAAGTAATTGGGAGAGGCCATTGAGATAGTGAGGTCAGAAAAAAACCTCTTTGAGAAAGTAGCATTTCAACTGAGGCCTGAAAGATGATAAGGAACCAGCATGTGAATAGATGGGGAAAGAGCAAGGGTAAAGGGAAGAGGAAGTGCAAATGGTTGGAGGTAAGAAAGGGTTCCGTGGGCCTAAAGCTTAGTAAATAATGAATGTAATCTGAGTTGAAGTTATATGAGCGGGCAGGGATGGAGTCCTTGGGTGGTGCAAATGGGTATGTGCTTGACTACTAGCCAGAATGTTGGCAGTTTGAACCCACCCAGAGGTGCTTAGGGAGACAGGCCCGGAGATCTGTTTCTGAAAGGCTACGGCCTTGAAAACCTATAGAACAGGCCTTCTCTGCACACATATGGCTGCCATGGGTCAGAATCAACTCAACAGCGACTAACAAAAACAAGAATGGAGCACATAAATACACGTAGATCATATTAGGGATTTGGGGTTCCAGTCTAAAAGCAATGGGAAGACTTTGAAGAGTTTTAAGCAGAAGAATGACATGACATGATTCACAGTTTTAAAAGATCATCCTGAATGTAGTATGGATTGCAACAGGAAGTAGACATAAACATAAAAAGAAATAAGCACAATGCACTTATAAAAATACCTTATAGGGGAAGGGCACAGTTGGCAAACATTAGGTAGAGGGCATGCATTATTTGTGTAAAAATACAGTAGACATAAAACCGCTTAGGAGAGGCTCTTGTAATCTTTCAACCGTTGAGTCCAA
The DNA here is from genome assembly GCF_030014295.1 of Loxodonta africana. Classification (NCBI taxonomy): domain Eukaryota; kingdom Metazoa; phylum Chordata; class Mammalia; order Proboscidea; family Elephantidae; genus Loxodonta; species Loxodonta africana. The sequence continues at coordinate 74,512,839 of NC_087353.1, read as the reverse complement.
TTCAGTGACTTGATCTGGGGTAATGGCTGTAGAGAAGTGGATAGAGCCAAGAGTTGTTTTCGTGACAGAACCAACAGGACTTGTTGATACATTGGAGATAGGGTCAAACAGAAAGACAGAAACCAAGAATGACTCCATGTTTTTGGCGTGAGCATCTAGAAAGATGCAGAGGACTTTTTACCGAAATGTGGAAGACAGGGAAAGAATATGGAGTTAGATAAAACTAGAGCTCTGTTGTAAACATAATAAGTTTGAAGTGCCCATTAGAGGGCCAAGCTGTCTATCTCCCACTAGACTGTGCTGTGTCTCCAGTGTTGAGCACAGTACTTAACACATAAAAAAAAAAAAAAATAGATGCAAAAAGCATTTGTTGAATGGGAGCATCTAAATGACATGCCTAAAAGCTACAGATGACTAATGGCTTCCAGAGCAACAGACAATCCAGAATCTCTAGCAATGGCTAATTAAACCATTTCAATCGATGTCCAAAATATTGTTTGCTAGAAGCCCCCCTTCACCCTCCCCCCTTTAACTGAACAGGCCCTGTCTTTTTGCTCTTGTAGTCCATCATTCTTCAAATGTAATTAGCTCTTGTGTTTTGACAGTAAACAAGACTTCAATACTTTGATAAATGGCTTGTTTCTGGGAAAGGAGTTTTTGTGAATACAAACCCAGTCTTCTTCTCTTTCCTACCCACCTCTTCCTCTTTGTCTGCCTTTGTGCAGCCCTAGGGAGATACCAAGAGCCCTGGTGGTGCAATGATTAAAGTGATCAGCTGCTAACGGAAAGGCTGGCGGTTCAAACCCACCCAGTGGTTGTCTGTTCCCGTAAAGATTCCAAACCAAAACCAAATCCGTTGCCATCAAGTCGATTCTGACTCATAGCCACTGTAAAGATTACAGCCTACAAAACCCTATGGGGCAGTTCTACTCAGTCACATGGGGTTGCTATGAGCTGGAATCAACTCAACTGTGTCTAACAACAACAAGGCCACATTACCACCTCCAGGAAAGCCGTGTTTCTAAGAAAAGGATAGCAACACAAAAATAATAGTTACTATTCATTGAATTCCAGGATCCCCAGTGGTTAAGCACTCGGCTGCTAACCAAAAGGTCGGTGGTTTGAACCTACCAGCTGCTCCTCGGGAAGAAGAGGTGGCAGTCTGCTTTTTTTGTTTGTTTGTTTATTGAGCTCCTATTGCATGGGAGGCAGAGGTGCTACATGCATTACAACAATCCTGAAAAGTAATTTAAAAAAATTCTTGTGATCCAGATGAGTAAACCAAATGAAGCTCATAGTGACTTAAAAACAAACAAACAAAAAAAAACCTCGAACAAACCGTACCCATTGCCTTGGAGTTGATTCCAACACATGGTGACCCCACGTGTTATAGAGTAGAACTGCTCCATAGGGTTTTTTTTTGTTTTGTTTTGTTTCGTTTTTTTAACAATTTAAGGTATTTAATGACAGTCAATAACATTAATAATTAATTTTGAGGAACAGTGAAAAAATATAGCACAGGTGTTTTTTCCCCCTACATCTATGATCATTTCTTTTTCTTGTACGTTAGATGAAGAAGGTTTGCAGGGCAAACTAGCTTCTCATTAAACAATTTGTACACCTGTTCTCTTGTGACAGTGGTTACCAACCCCAGGACATGTCAACACTCTCCCCTTCTCGACCTTGGGTTTCCTATACCAGCTTTTCTGTCCCCTCCTGCCTTCTAGTCCTTGCCCCTGGGCTGGTGTGCCCCTTTAATCTTTTTTTTTTTTTTTTAAATAATTTTTATTGTGCTTTAAGTGAAAGTTTACAAATCAAGTCAGTCAGTCACATATAAGCTTATATACATCTCACTACATACTCCCATTTACTCTCCCCCTGATGAGTCAGCCCGCTCCCTCCTTCCAGTCTCTCCTTTCCTGACTGTTTTGCCAGTTTCTAACCCTCTCTACCCTCCCATGTCCCCTCCAAACAGGAGATGCCAATACAGTGTCAAGTGTCCACCTGATACAAGTAGCTCACTCTTCATCAGCATCTCTCTCCAACCCATCGTCCAGTCCCTTCCATGTCTGATGAGTTGTCTTCAGGAATGGTTCCTGTCCTGGGCCAACAGAAAGTTTGGGGACCATGACCGCCAGGATTCTTCTAGTCTCAGTCAGACCATTAAGTCTGGTCTTTTTATGAGAATTTGGGGTCTGCATCCCACTGTTCTCCTGCTCCCTCAGGGGTTCTCTGTTGTGCTCCCTGTCAGGGAAGTCATCGGTTGTGGCTGGGCACCATCTAGTTCTTCTGGTCTCAGGATGATGTAAGTCTCTGGTTCATGTGGCCCTTTCTGTCTCTTGGGCTCATAGTTATCGTGTGACCTTGGTGTTCTTCATTCTCCTTTGATCCAGGTGGGTTGAGACCAATTGATGCATCTTAGATGGCCGCTTGTTAGCATTTAAGACCCCAGACGCCACAGTTCAAAGTGGGATGCAGAATGTTTTCATAATAGAATTTATTATGCCAATTGACTTAGAAGTTCCCTTTAGCCATAGTCCCCAAACCCCTGCCCTTGCTCTGCTGACCTTTGAAGCATTCATTTTATCCCGGAAACTTCTTTGCTTTTGGTCCAGTCCAGTTGAGCTGACCTTCCCCGTATTGAGTATTGTCCTTCCCTTCACCTAAAGTAGTTCTTATCTACTAACTAATCAGTAAATAACCCTCTCCCACCCTCCCTCCCTCCCCCCTCTTGTAACCACAAAAGAATGTGTTCTTCTCAGTTTATACTATTTCTCAAGATGTTATAATAATGGTCTTATATAATATTTGTCCTTTTGCATCTGACTAATTTCACTCAGCATAATGCCTTCCAGGTACCTCCATGTTATGAAATGTTTCACAGATTCGTCACTGTTCTTTATCGATGCGTAGTATTCCATTCTGTGAATATACCATAATTTATTTAACCATTCTTCTGTTGATGGGCACCTTGGTTGCTTCCAGCTTTTTGCTATTGTAAACAGTGCTGCAATAAACATGGGTGTGCATATATCTGTTCGGGTAAAGGCTCTTATTTCTCTAGGGTATGGATTTCTGTGTTGTATGGTAGTTCTATTTCTAACTTTTTAAGAAAACGCCAGATAGATTTCCAAAGTGGTTGTACCATTTTACATTCCCACCAGCAGTGCATAAGAGTTCCAATCTCTCTGCAGCCTCTCCAACATTTATTATTTTGTGTTTTTTGGATTAATGCCAGCCTTGTTGGAGTGAGATGGAATCTCATCGTAGTTTTAATTTGCATTTCTCTAATGGCTAATGATCGAGAGCGTTTTCTCATGTATCTGTTAGCTGCCTGAATATCTTCTTTAGTGAAGTGCGTGTTCATATCCTTGCCCACTTTTTGATTGGGTTGTTTGTCTTTTTGTGGTTGAGTTTTGACAGAATCATATAGATTTTAGAGATCAGACGCTGGTCGGAGATGTCATAGCTGAAAATTCTTTCCCAATCTGTAGGTGGTCTTTTTACTCTCTTGGTGAAGTCTTTAGATGAGCATAGGTGTTTGATTTTTAGAAGCTCCCAGTTATCTGGTTTCTCTTCGTCATTTTTAGTAATGTTTAGTACTCTGTTTATGCCTTGTATTAGGGCTCCTAACGTTGTCCCTATTTTTTCTTCCATGATCTTTATCGTTTTAGTCTTTATGTATAGGTCTTTGATCCACTTGGAGTTAGTTTTTGTGCATGGTGTGAGGTATGGGTCCTGTTTCATTTTTTTCCAATGGATATCCAGTTATGCCAGCACCATTTGTTAAAAAGACTACCTTTTCCCCAATTAACTGACACTGGGCCTTTGTCAAATATCAGCTGCCCATATGTGGATGGATTTATATCTGGGTTCTCAATTCTGTTCCATTGGTCTATGTGCCTGCTGTTGTACCAGTACCAGGCTGTTTTGACTACTGTGGCTGTATAATATGTTCTGAAATCAGGTAGAGTGAGGCCTCCCACTTTCTTCTTCTTTTTCAGTAATGCTTTACTTCTCTGGGGCCTCTTTCCCTTCCATATGAAGTTGGTGATTTCTTTCTCCATCTCATTAAAAAATGTCACTGGTATCTGGATTGGGATTACATTATATCTATAGGTTGCTTTTGGTAGAATAGACATTTTTACTATGTTAAGTCTTCCTATCTATGAGCAAGGTATGTTTTTCCACTTATGTAGGTCCCTTTTAGTTTCTTGCACTAGTACTTTGTAGTTTTCTTTGTATAGGTCTTTTACGTCCTTGGTAAGATTTATTCCTAAGTATTTTATCTTCTTGGGGGCTACTGTGAATGGTATTGATTTGGTGATTTCCTCTTCGATGTTCTTTTTGTTGATGTAGAGGAATCCAAGTGATTTTTGTATGTTCCTCTTGTAACCTGAGACTCTGCCGAACTCTTCTATTAGTTTCAGTAGTTTTCTGGAGGATTCCTTAGAGTTTTCTGTGTATAAGATCATGTCATCTGCAAATAGAGATAATTTTACTTCTTCCTTGCCAATCCGGATGCCCTTTATTTCTTTGTCTAGCCTAATTGCTCTGGCTAGGACCTCTAGCACAAAGTTGAATAAGAGCGGTGATAAAGGGCATCCTTGTCTGGTTCCCGTTCTCAAGGGAAATGCTTTCAGGCTCTCTCCATTTAGAATGATGTTGGCTGTTGACTTTGTATAGATGCCCTTCATTATGTTGAGGAATTTTCCTTCAATTCCTATTTTGCTGAGAGTTATTATCATGAATGGGTGTTGGACTTTGTCAAATGCCTTTTCTGCATCAATTGTTAAGATCGTGTGGTTCTTGTCTTTTGTTTTATTTATATGGTGGATTACATTAATGGTTTTTCTAATATTAAACCAAACTTGCATAAAAAAAAAAAAAAGTACCTGGTATAAATCCCACTTGGTCGTGGTGGATTATTTTTTTGATATGTTGTTGAATTCTATTGGCTAGAATTTTGTTGAGGATTTTTGCATCTATGTTCGTGAGGGATATAGGTGTGTAATATTCTTTTTTTGTGGTGTCTTTACCTTTTAACCTGGTTTTAGTATCAGGGATATGGTGGCTTCATAGAATGAGTTAGGTAGTATTCCATCATTTTCTATGCTTTGAAATACCTTTAGTAGTAGTGGTGTTAATTCTTCTCTGCAAGTTTGGTAGAACTCTGCAGTGAAGCCGTCTGGGCCAGGGCTTTTTTTTGTTGGGAGTTTTTTGATTACCTTTTCAATCTCTTTTTTTGTTACGGGTCTATTTAGTTGTTCTACTTCTGATTGTGTTAGTTTAGGTAGGTAGTGTTTTTCTAGGAATTCATCCATTTCTTATAGGTTTGCAAATTTGTTAGAGTACAATTTTTCGTAATAATCTGACATGGTTCTTTTAATTTCATTGGGTCTGTTGTGATATGGCCCATCCGTTTCTTATTCAGGTTATTTGTTTCCTTTCCTGCATTTCTTTTGTCAGTCTGGCCAATGGTTTATCAATTTTGTTAATTTTTTCAAAGAACCAGCTTTTGGCTTTGTTAATTCTTTCAATTGTTTTTCAGTTCTCTCTTTTTTTTTTTTTATTTCATTTAGTTCAGCTCTAATTTTTATTATTTGTGTTCTTCTGGTGCCTGATGGATTCTTTTGTTGCTCGCTTTCTATTTGTTCAAGTTGTAGGGACAGTTCTCTGATTTTGGCTCTTTCTTCTTTATATATGTGTGCATTTATCGATATAAATTGACCTCCGAGCACTGCTTTTGCTGTGTCCCAGAGGTTTTGATAGGAAGTGTTTTCATTCTCTTTGCATTCTATGAATTTCTTTATTCCCTCCTTAATGTCTTCTATAACCCAGTCTTTTTTGAGCAGGGTATTGTTCAGTTTCCAAGTACTTGATTTCTTTTCCCTGATTTTTCTCTTATTGATTTCTACTTTTATGGCCTTGTGGTCTGGGAAGATGCTTTGTAATATTTCGATGTTTTGGATTCTGCAAAGGTTTGTTGTATGACCTAATATGTGATCTATTCTAGAGAATGTTCTATGTGCACTAGGAAAAAAAGTATACTTTGCAGCTGTTGGGCGGAGTGTTCTGTATAGGTCTATGAGGTCAAGTTGGTTGATTGCAGCAATTAGGTCTTCCGTGTCTCTATTGAGCTTCTTACTGGAAGTCCTATCCTTCTCCGAAAGTGGTGTGTTGAAGTCTCCTACTATAATTGTGGAGGCGTCTATCTCACTTTTCAGTTCTGTTAAAATTTGTTTTATGTATCTTGCAGCCCTGTCATTGGGTGCATAAATATTTAATATGGTTATATCTTCCTGGTCAATTGTCACTTTAATCATTATGTAGTGTCCTTCTTTATCCTTTGTGGTGGATTTAACTTTGAAGTCTATTTTGTCAGAAATTAATATTGCTACTCCTGCTCTTTTTTGATTGTTGTTTGCTTGATATATTTTTTTCCATCCTTTGAGTTTTAGTTTGTTTGTGTCTCTAAGTCTAAGGTGTATCTCTTGTAGGCAGCATATAGACAGATCGTATTTCTTTATCCAGTCGGAGACTCTCTGTCTCTTTATTGGTGCATTTAGTCCATTTACATTCAGTGTAATTATATTTTTTTATGTGTTTAGTGCTGTCATTTTGATGTCTTTTTGTGTGTGTTGTTGACAATTTCATTTTTCCACTTGCTTTTTTGTGCTTTGACGTTTTTCTTTGTAAATTGTGTGTTCCTCATTTTCATAGTAGTCGAATTTATGTTTGCTGAGTTGTTATGTTTTTCTTGGTTTTTATTTTGAGTTATGGACTTGTTAGACCTCTTTGTGGTTACTTTAATATTTACCCCTATTTTTCTAAGTAAAAACCTAACTTGTATTGTCCTATATTGTCTTGTTTTCCTCTCCATATGGCAGTTCTATGCCTCCTGTATTTAGTCCCTCTTTTTGATTATTGTGATCTTTTACATAATGACTTCAATGATTCCCTGTTTTGAGCATTTTATTCTTTTTAAAATTTATCTTAATTTGTTTTTGTGATTTCCTTATTTGAGATGATATCAGGATGTTCTGTTCTGTGACCTTGTGTTGTGTTTTTATCTGATGTTATTGATTTTCTGACCAAGCAATTTCCTTTAGTATTTCTTGTAGCTTTGGTTTGGTTTTTGCAAATTCTCTACGCTTGTGTTTATCTGTAAGTGTTTTAATTTCGCCTTCATATTTGAGAGAGAGTTTTGCTGGATAAATGATCCTTGGCTGGCAGTTTTTCTCTTTCAGTGCTCTATATATGTCATCCCATTGCCTTTTTGACTGCATGGTTTCTGCTGAGTAGTCTGAACTTATTCTTATTGATTCTCCTTTGTAGGAGACCTTTCTTTTATCCCTGGCTGCTTTTAAAATTTTCTCTTTATCTTTGGTTTTGGCAAGTTTGATGATAATATGTCTTAGTGATTTTCTTTTTGGATCAATCTTATATGGGGTTCAGTGAACATCTTGGATAGATATCCTTCCGTCTTTCATGATGTCAGGAAGTTTTCTGCCAACAGATCTTCAACTATTCTCTCTGTATTTTCTGTTATCCCTCCTTGTTCTGGAACTCCAATCACACCTAAGTTATTCTTCTTGATAGAGTCCCACATGATTCTTAGGGTTTCTTCATTTTTTTAAATTCTTTTATCTGATTTTTCTTCAACTATATTGGTGTCAATTGCCTTATCCTCCAGCTCCCCCACTCTGCATTCCAATTGCTTGATTCTGCTCCTCTGACTTCCTATTGAGTTGTCTAATTCTGTAATTTTACTGTTAACCTTTTGGATTTCTGAATGCTGTCTCTCTATGGATTCTTGCAGCTTATTAATTTTTCCACTATGTTCTTGAATAATCTTTTTGATTTCATCAACTGCTTTATCAGTGTGTTCCTTGGCTTTTTCTGTAGATTGCCTTATTTCATTTTTGAGGTCCTCCCTGATGTCTTGAAGCATTCTGTAAATTAGTTTTTTATATTCTGCATCTGGCAATTCCAGGATTGTATCTTCATTCGGGAAAGATTTTGATTCTTTAATTTGGGGAGTTGTAGAAGCAATCGTGCTCTGCTTCTTTATGTGGTTTGATATCAACTGCTGTCTCCGAGCCATCTATAAGATATTGTAATGATTTATTTTATATTTGCTCACTGAGTCTTATCTTGTTTTGTTTTCTTTCAATATACGTAGATGGGCTACTAGATTGTGCTGGCTTGATTGTTGTAGCCTTTGAATCACTTATGTCCTCTTACCAGCTGGTTTGGGCCGTTACCAGAAATATAAGCCTAAGAGTCCATTCACTGTTCTTGAGTAGAATCTGATTTTGGGTCACCAAGTGTGTGGGGTAGACTGTCACCTATTTGCTTAGAGGAGTAGTGGTGATAGTTGTGTGCACCAGACTCTAGTAGCAGCAGGGGGTCATATTCCAGGGAGGCAGGATGCTGACAGGCTTCCCCCAAGTGCCAGTGAGGTAGATGTGTCTCTATTCCTAAAGCACTTTGGTGGGTGGGCTCTGTAGCTGTACCTTAGGCACCCAATGCATGTACCTCTACAGATTGGTGGATGTCACTATCCTCAGACCCCTATGGCAGGAGGTTAGGTGGTTTGGGTGGAGCTTCAGCCCTCAGTTCCCCATTGTGGGTCAGTGAGGGATCTGCCAAATAGGCAGAGATATCAGACCTGGGAAACTTGTCTTTCCAGTAATCCGCTAAAACAATTACAGTCAGATCACTATCAGAATTGCCTTTGCATTATAATAGCCACCTTGTTCCCTGTAGGGATGAAAGCCCAAGACTGTGGATCTCATATGCTTGGCTGGAGCTGGTTCTGTATTTTTAGTCCAATTTCGGGAAGTCAGGGAAGGATTCTTGGTCCCTGGGTTTTTTGTAGCTGCTTCTGTCTGGCCAGGAGAATGGGTTAGGAAAAGACAAAACAAACAAGCAAAAAAAACTGCAGAGCACTTCACTCTCTGGCCCAGGAAATTCCAGTGTTAATGAAGCCACCTGGGAAGGGGAGGGGAGGGATGAGATAGCTAGGAGAGAGTAGCACCCTGGAATATAGACAAAGTTACTTATCTGCTTGGTGAAGACTGTTTTATCTGAGATTCCCAAGGGGCGGGTAGCCTGTGTGTGTTGGCTGGGTTGAGGTTGTCCCCGAGGGTCAAGCCCATGTTCTGTGCTTGTGCTGTCTCAGAAGCCATTGTCAGTTCCTCCGCTCCCAGTCCAAAGCCCAGCGCCAAGGTTCCCCGGCTAGGACGCCACACTCCAGGCTCCAAAACCAGTCACTGCCTCCCGGTGACTTCTCCTCCTGTCAGCCGTGTCGCTGCGCTGCCTGTGTGCACTGGCTGGGCTTCCCCCGAGGTCATTTCTGGGGGCTAGGGCTGCGTCCCGTGTTTGCTCTGTCTCAGGATGCCGTGCTCATCTCCCCTGCACCCAGTCCAAAGCCCGGCGCCAAGGTTTTCTGACTGGGATGCTAGCTCTAGGCTCCGAAAACAGTCGTTGCTTCCCCGTGGTTGCTCATTCTCTCATTAGCAGCATCAGTGTGCAGCCTGCATGTGCTGGCTGAGTCTCTACGGAGGTTACCCCAGGGGGCTAGGGGTTAGGGCTGTGTCCTGTGCCTGCCCCGCCTCAGCAAACTGCTATCAGCCCCGCCACTCGGCACCAGGGAACCGCAAGGGCTCAAGGCTGTGGAGCAGGTCGCGGGTTCCAGAAGTGGTTGCTGGTTCAGGGCTCAGCTTTTCACTCACCTGTCACTCAGGTCAACTCTTTAGATCTGTGTTTGATGGTCAGGGTACGTAGATTGTCATGTATGTGATTGATTCACTTGTTTTTCTGAGTCTTTATTGCAAGAGGGATCCGAGGTAGCATCTACCTACTCAGCCATCTTGGCCCCGCCTCCTCCATAGGGTTTTTTTGGCTGTAAATCTTTACAGAAGCGTCTTGCTAGCCCTTTCTTACAAGGTGCCACTGGGGGTTCAAACTGCCAACCTTTAGGTTAGTGGTTGAGTGCAAACTGTTTGTGCCACCCGGGGGCCTGATAGAGACTTAAGTATTTGTTAAAACCCCTTATTTGAGATTCAATGCACCAGGTTTGTTTGACCTCAAAGCCTATGTCCTTTCTATGATTCTATGTCTCCCTTAGACAGTATGTTGTTGGTCCTTGTTGAGGGGTCTCTATGGCCTCTCTTGTTAATGGGACAGATGGGAATAGCTCTCACTCTTACCGTGGAACAGCCCCCTTCTGATTGCTTTGTTATCTAGTGTGATTTGTTTTGGTCTTTTTGATGGTTAAGGTTCTGTGTCAACTTGGCTGGGCTATGATTCTCAGTGTTTTGGCAGTAATGTAGTGATGTAGTTATCTTCCATTTTGTGATATAATGTAATGAGCTCCATGATGTGATCTGATGTGATCAGTCGATCAGTTGTAAGAGGAGTTTTCTTGAGGGTATGGCCTGTATCCAATGTGTATGGACACGCTGGCAAACTTGCTGGCTTTTGCTGGCTCTGGATCCTGCATCTGGCTTGTCATCATTTGACCTCAGGTTCTTGGGACTTGAGCTAGTAGCTGATCTTGGGATTTGTTGGCCTCTGCAGCCTGTGAGCCAACAGCCTGCTGTCTTACCTACTGATCTGGCTTCATTAGCCCCTGCAGCTCCATGTGTCAGGAGAAGCTGCCAGCCTGACGCCTGACCTATGGACTTCGGACTTGCCAGCCTCTATCACCGTGTGAGCCATTTCCTTGAGATAAATCTTTCTCTCTGTATATATATATATATATATATATATATATATACTTCACTGATTTTTCTTCTCTAGAAAGCTCAGCCTAAGACAGTCTTCTCATCAGCTCTCTGAGGTGGGGACAATTATCACCTGTAAGCTACGGGTGAAGAAAGTCTCAGCGAGGCTGGGATCTGGCTCAACATCTCATGCAGCTTGCCATCGGCAGATCTGAGTATTGAGTTGAGGATAGCCTGACCACCAAGCCCAAGCCCTTATCCTTTACATGATCTGTTCTTTAATAACCACATAAACCAGTTACCGTTGAATCACTTCCAACTCACGGCAACTCCGTGTTTGTCAGAGTAGAACTGCACCACAGGATTTTCAATGTTGATTTTTCAGAAGTATATCCCTGGGCCTTTCTTCCGAGGGGCCTCTGGATGAACTTGGACCGCCAACCTTTTGGTTAGCAGCCAAGTGCTTAACCGTTTACACCACCCAGGACTTCCAACAGTTGCATAGCCTTCCACAATTGACAAAGGTTCTTTTTTCACATTCATTATCTCATTTGATCCTCACACCAAGACTGATAAGCTAATTGAGAATTTCAAAGCTGGGGACAATATAAAGTTCTTTTGAACCATTTCAGCCTGTTTCCCATGTCCTGGTCAAGACAGCGGTGATGAATTTCTCAAACCTGTCTATGACCGACTCAGGACTTGAACCTGTGTATTCTGGATCCAGTAGAGTTAAAAGCTGCCAGAGACAGAATGGTGTCGCCTGTTTTTGATGTTTTGGCTGAGGCTGTGTTTTTTGCCTCAGATTTCTTTGCCTTAAAAAACAAAACAAAACCAACCAGTTCCTGCTGAGCCGATTCTGACTCATGGTGTTCTGAGTAGAACTGCACTCCGAAGAGTTTTCAATGACCAATTTTTTAGAAGCAGATTGCCAGGCCTTTCTTCCAAGGTACCTCTAGATGGATTTGAACCACCAACCTTTCAGTTAACAGCTGAGTGTTTATCCTACCCAAAGACTCCTTAGCAACCTTGAAAAGTGAAAGTGTGCCTTGGCCAGAACTCAGGGAGAATGAGGCCAGTGGGTGGACCTGCCAGGGAATGCCTGCTCCAAAGTGCTTTCATCGCCACTGGGATGGAAGCTCCAAATGGCCGTAGGTAACTAGGCATGGGCATTATCAGCCCAACATTGAGAAACCAAGACTTGGAGTGATTAATAGAGTGCTCAAGGTCACTTGGGATGTCAGTGATGGGAAAGAGTCTGTTGTTGTTGTTGAGTGCCATCCAATGGATTCCAACTCATAGTGACCCTATAGGACAGAGTAGAACTGCCCCATTGGGTTTCCAAGGCTGTAATCTTTACAGAAGCAGACTGCCACATATGTCTCCTGCAGAGAAGCTGGTGGGTTCGAACTGCTGACCTTTCAGTTAGAAGACGAGTGCTTAACCATTGCACCACAAGGGCTCCTTGGGAAGAGCCTAACCCAGTGCCGTCGAGTCGATTCCGACTCATAGCGACCTGAGCCTAGACCCCAGCAATTCCGATGCTGGGTCCAGTGTTAGTCAAGTGGGGCAGGGTAGCACGTTGTGAGGTTTGGAACCCAAGGAAAAGCTGGAAAATTTGGAGGCTTTCCTTATTTTTATTACCCAGTGTTGCCATGAGATAAACAGACGCTTTTTATTTAAATAACTTTCTGGAAACACCAAAGCGACCAGTTCTGTTGAGTGGTCCAGCCCTGAGCCCTGACCCCAGACCCTACACCTGGGCTTCTTTCTGGGCTGCTGGACCTCCAGACATTTATGACACACATTTCCTTCAGGCCATGGTGCCCGCAAGTCCTCCCCCTCCCCGGCACTAGGTTTTCCCTTTTCATGTTTCAACTCCAGAGGCCCCCAAGGGCTTCTGTCTTAATTAAAAATTAAATTGGCAAATCGTTTCTTAAACTGTCTCATAGGCAGCCAAGTAATCACCACCATTAGCGGTTAGTCAGAGTCGCTTGCACTGTAATGCCTCTCGAGAGCAGTGGCTACATGGGCTTAGTCCTGTCCCATCACTGCTGCCTTCTGCTACCCCGCCTGCCCTAATCCTTGCCCAGAGAACTTCGCTTCGTCTGTTTCCTGTTGTACTCGAGAGGTCCCTGTTCCCAGTTCAGAGTGTACTGATGTGTCCTGGCCTGTCTCTATCCATAGTGATGTACACAGGGCCTCCAGGAACTTGCTTGTGCCCTGGACATTGCTGGGGGCATTCTCATTGGCGGACTGCTCAATTATAAGGCGAGGTCCCTAAGCTCAGTCTGAGTGAAGACTCAGTGCAAGGTTGGGCAGGTCATCCTATGAGAGCCCACCCTAGGACAGCCCACCCTGGGACAGCCCACCCTAGGACAACCCACCCTATGAGAGCCTACCCTGGGACAGCCCACCCTAGGATGGCCCACCCTAGGACAGCCCACCTTATGAGAGCCCACTCTAGGACAGCCACCCTAGGGCAGCCCACCCTGGGAGAGCCCACTCTGGGACAGCCCACCATATGAGCCATCCCTGGGCTGTGGCACTGGGATGGTCCTTCAAAGCAGCCTCTGCTCCTGGGAATGTGCTGGCTGCCCCTCGCAGCAGCCCTTTCCCTAGTCCAGAGTTCTCAGTCTTGGCACTACTGGCATTTGGGGCTAGATATTGTTTATTATGGGGGTGCCCTGTAAATCATAGGATGTTTAGCAGCATCTTTGGCCTCTACCTCCTGGAAGCCAGTAACATCCCCAGTTGTGACAACCAAAAATATCTCCAGACATTGCCAAATGTCCCGTAAGGGTCAGAATAGCTCCCAGTTGAGAACAATGCCCTGGTTTATTGGCCTTTCTCGGGGTAACAACCCCTGGATTCAGATTCCTTTCCTCTTTCCCTTCCGCCTTAGCTCTTGCTCTCTATTTCCAAACTGTGCCTTTTTTTTAGGCCATGCAACACACACAAAAAGTTTATTCTACTCTTTCCTCTCAGAAGGGACTTAGAGCCTGACAGAAAGGACTTGGACCTTAGAAACTCTAAAGAGCTTGTTTATCCTTCTTAGGGGGTGAGGCTGGGGGCACACAAAAGGTCAAATCCCTTTCATTCCTTCCCGAGAAGTCACCCACTACATCCCAAGAAGATGCCAGCAGGATCTTGGACCAGGTCTGTCTGTCCCTAGAACCCATGCTCCTAACCAGCATGCTTCCCGGCCTTCCACTTTGACTGGCTGTACCTCAGTGGCAACGTGGTGTTGGAAGGCACGAGGCTCTGATTCTAGTTCAACTAGCTGTGTTTCCTTGGGCTCATCACTCCTCCTCTCTAGGCCTGGTGAAGTAAAAAGATGTTGTTAGGTGCCATTGAATTGGTTCTGACTCATGGAGACCATACGTACAATAGAAAGAAACACTGCTTGGTCCTGTGCCATCCTCATGATTCTTGCTGTGTTTGAGCCCATTGTTGCAATCCATCTCGTTGATGGTCTTCTTCTTTTCCACTGACCCTCTACTTTACCAAACATGATGTCCTTCTCCAGGGACTGGCCCCTTCTGATAACATGTCCAAAGTATGTGAGACAAAGTCTCGCCATCCTCACTTCTAAGGAGCATTCTGGCCGTACTTCTTCCAAGACAGACTTGTTCGTTCTTCTGACAGTCCATGGTATAGTCAATATTCTTTGCCAACACCATAATTCAAATGAAAAAATCAATTTTTCTTTGGCCTTCCTTATTCTTTGCCCAACTTTCACATGCACATGAGGCAATTGAAAATATCATGGCTTGGGTCAGGTGCACCACCTTAGTCCTCAAACTAACGTCTTTGCTTTTCAACACTTTAAAGAGGTCTTTTGCAACAGATTTGCCCAATGTAGTACGTTGTTTGATTTCTTGACTGCTGCTTCCATGTTAATTGTGAATCCAAGTAAAATGAAATCCCTGATAACTTCAATCTTTTCTCCATTTATCATGATGTTGCTTATTGGTCCAGTGGTGAGGGATTTTGTTTTCTTTATGTTCAGGTATATTCCATACTGAAGGCTGCAGTCTTTGATCTTAATCTGTAAGTGCTTCAAGTCCTCTTTGCTTTCAGCAAGCAAGGTTGTGCCATTTGCATATCGAAGGTTGTTAATGAGTCTTCCTCCTATTCTGATGCCCCGTTCTTCTTCATATAGTCCCGCTTCTCATATTATTTGCTTAGCATACAGATGAAATAAGTATGGTGAAAGGATACAACCCCGCCGCACAACTTTCCTGATTTAAAAAAACGCAGTATCTCCTTGTTCTGGCTGAACAATTGCCTCTTGGTCTATGTTCATGTCCTGGATAAGCACAATTAAGTGTCCTGGAATTCCCATTCTTTGCATTGTGATCCATGATTTGTTCTGATCCACACAGTCAAATGCTTTTGCGTAGTCAATAATACACAGGTAAATATCTTTCTGGTATTCTCTGCTTTCAGCCAAAATCCGTCTGACATCAGCAATAATATCCCTCAGTCCACGTCTTCTTGCTGAATCTGGCTTGAATTTCTGGGAATTCCCTGTCGATGTACTACCGCACCTGTTTTTGAATGATCCTCAGTTTTTTTTGTTCAGCAGAATTTTACTTGTGTGTGATTTTAATGTTATTGTTTAATAATTTCAGCATTCTGTTGACTTACCTTTCTTTGGAATGGGCACAAATATGGATCTCTTCTAGTCGGTTGGCCAGGTAACTGTCTTCCAAATTTCTTGGCGTAGATGAGTGAGCACCTCCACGGCTGCATCCATTTATTGAAACATCTCAGTTGGTATTTGTCAATTCCTGGAGCCTTGTTTTTCAACAATCCCTTCAGTGCAGCTTGTACTTCTTCCTTCAATATCATCAGTTCTTGATCATATGCCACTTCCTGAAATGGTTGAACGCTGACCAATTCTTTTTGGTATAGTGACTCTGTATTCTTTCCATCTTCTTTTGATGCTTCCTGTTTCGTTCAGTATTTTGCCTGTAGAATCCTTCAAAATTGCAGCTTGAGGCTTGAATTTTTTCTTTGGTTCTTTCAGTTTGAGAAATGCTTAGTAAAGTAAAAGGGATGAGTTAGATAATCTTCGGGATTATTTCAACTCTGATGATTATGGTTTTGTTGTTGGGTGCCATCGAGTTGATTTCCAACTCATAGCGACCCTACTCTATGTGACAGAGTAGAACTGCCTCACAGGGTTTTCTAGGTTGTGATCTTTACAGGAGCAGATCTCCAGGTCTTTCTCCCACAGAGCTGCTGGGTGGGTTTGAACCACCAACCTTTAGCAGCTGAGTGCTCAACTGCTGGGTGACCAGGGTTCCTTGTATACCCTATCTCCCAGGCTGTAAACAAGGGAGTCCTTGGTGCGTGGAGGCAGTCATCCATTCAACAAACACTGTGCTGAGCTCCTTCTGGGTTCCAGACCCTGTACTGGCATATAGGGTTCTAGAGATGAAGGATAGACAGCTTTGTAATCAAGGATCTCCAAGTCTGAGGTAGAGGCAGACAGATCAATAAAGACAATAATGAGTGAGAGGAGCTACAGACTAAAGGCATAAGCAAACTAGAGGTAGGGAGCAAACTCAGTAGTATAAGCAAACTCAGTGGAGGGAGGTGAGAATTTATTCAAGTTTGGGGTCAAAACCAATTTCTGGAGCAACTCTTTCCTTAAGGCTGTGGGAACTGGGCAATTATAACTGTTACAGGGTCTATCTGCTCCGGTTACCTCTTGCTGTATAAGAAAACCCAAAAACCAAACTTCTTGCCATCAAGTTGATTCTTACTCATAGTGACCCAAAAAGACAGAGTAGAACTGATCCACAGGGTTTCCAAAGAGCGGCTGGTGGATTCAAACTGCCGACCTTTGGTTAGCAGCCAAGCTCTTAACCACTGTGCCACCAGGGCTCCTTGAATAACAAGCCACCCCAAATTGAGTGACTTAAAACAATAGCTATTTTATTGCACTCACAGATTCTGTGGGTCAGGAAATACTGGGGCTAGTTTGTCTCTGCTCCATGATGTTTGGGCCGAAGCTGGCAAGGTTTGAGGAGCTGATAATGATTCAAATGGCTGGGGACTGGAATCTTCACTCACAAGTCTGGTATTTGTGCTCCGATGATGCAAAGGCTAGGCTTGGCTTGGACTGTTGATTGGAGCTCCTACATGTGGTCTTCCCCAGTGGCTTGAGCTTCCTCATGGCATGGCGGCCCCAGAGTGGTAGGACTTCTAACATCAGCGCTCCAAGAGTGAGTGGAAGCTCTCAGGTAGAAGCTGCAAGACTCTATGACCTAGCCTTGAGAGTCACATAGCATCATTACTACCATGCTTTATAAGTTCAAGCAGTGACAAGCCTGGTCAGATTCAAGAGGAGGGGACATAGACCCCACTTCTTCATGGTGGGAGTGTCAAAAACTTTACAGTCATGTTTTCAAACCTCTACGCTATCCTTATCCCTGTGTGTAGGGTTCTGAATTCCTCCAAACCTTTAGCAGGGAATCCCACCTTGAAAAATCTCTCCAGGTGTATTTATACCAAAAGCCTACTTCAATTAATCAATTCTAATGCTCCAATTACTCAGCTTATATTTTCAGACACTCTAATAAGCACCACAAATGAATAGGAATTAAACTGATGGCGCAGCAACCTCAACTATTAGAAAGACAACACTTGATTTCCCAAGCAGGCTTCCTCTTTGTGAAATGAACTTCTTTCTCTCGCGTGTGTTTTTTAGCACAGGAAAATGCTTCTTCAGGGGTGGGGATGGGGTTGGAGCAGGTGGGAAGGTTTCTACGAAAGTGTAGCAACGGTAATAAAGGCAAGTTTTAAATGACGTCTGGAGCTCTCCAGGTGTGTACTCTTCCCATTTTGGGAAAGACCTGTAGAGTAAGGGGAAGGGCTTGGTAATTTCTAAGGACTATTGCAGCTCCACAAATGTCTGTAATTTTTAGGAATATTTGCCAAGGGCAGTTTTCTAACATCATGGCCCACAGGGAACACCCATGTAATACTTGTATTCATTTGAATAACTTGCATTCAAGAAATACTGTTGCACTCCTGGTAACTAGACCTTTTTCTGTACATTTATATAAATGCATACACACATTTTTACACAAGTGGTATCATGCTGTGGGCTTTCTTCTGCAATTTCTTTTTTCTCTTGTATAATACGTACTGAAACTCTTCCGTATCAGTACCTAAAATTAAGCTTAATTCTTTTCCACTGCTATGTAACAGTCTCCTGTATGGATATGCCATAAATTATTTAAGTAGACCCCCTTGATTGAAATGTAGTTTCTTTCCATTGTTTTGTCTTAAGAAACAATGCTGCAATGAATAACCATATACATACATCACTTTGATCATGTTATATGTATGTGTATATATATATATATAGTATACATACAAAAACCAAACCCACTGCCATTGAGTCTATCCTGACTCATAGTGACCCCATAAGGTTTCTAAGGCTGTAAATCTCTACAGAAACAGGCTGCCACACCTTTCTCCCAAGGAGCTGCTGGTGGTTTTGAACCGCCGACCTTTTGGTTAGCAGTTGAGTGCTTTAACCACTGCCACCAGGGCTCCTGGTAACATATATATAGTGCAGTGGTTAAGAGCTTGGCTGCTAACCAAAAGGTCAGCAGTTCGAATCCACCAGCTGCTCCTTGGGGACTCTACGGGGAAGCTCTACTCTGTCCTACAAGGTCACTATGAGTCAGAATCAACCCGATGGTAATGGGTTTGGTTTTTGTTTTGGTTTATGTATAATATATATATTTTATATTATATGTGTGTGTATATATGCATATAATAAAATTCTAGAAGTAAATTTTCTCAGTAGAAAGTTATGGACTTTTGTAATTTTGATAGATATTGACAAATTTCTCATCAAGGAGATTATACTGATATATTCTTCTGTCAATAATGTATGAAAGAGCTTCCTGTCCACACGCAGGATACAATAAACTAGATAATCCTTGCCACTCAGAGAAGGTGAAAATGGCATTTCATTGTACTTTTAAGTGGTATTTCCCTTTTCTGAGAAACGTAAGAGTGCTTTGTATTCCTTCTCAGAAATGTCTCCTTTTCGACTTGGAAAGGACGTGTACTTACAACATTTTTTAATAGATATTGTTAACTTTGCCTGATTGACCCACTAAATGGCACTCCTGTGGCTTCCCCTTTATACCAGTTCCCGAGTCATATATAAGTCCTTAGGCCGACGCTGACTCCACCACTCAAGCAGTCCACCCCCTCATGGTTTTCTTAGCTTTGCCTTTAGGTGGAGCGGAGGTGGACAGCTGCCCCAGTGACCTCCACCTGCCACGGCCTTGGTTTCTATTTGCTAGAAATACATCTGGTGGACAATATCGGCCTCCACAAGCTTTTCTCGTACTCCCCCATGCAATTTTGTCTGAGAGTCTCTGGAAACAACTGCACTTTATTTTTGCTGAAGCCTGTTTCTTTGCAGTACATTTTGTTATCATTATGGGTTGTGTCATAAAAAAAAAAGTAACTCAGGGTCTTTCTAGAAAAAGTCAAACATCGCCTGGCTTCATCATGTATTGGCATCAGCTTTTTGTACTGATGATGATGATAACAAAGCTCTTTTTTTTGGCACCTCTTTCCGCCTCGTTTACAAGGTTTAGATGAGGATGGACATGGTAGGAAGGCAAGGTTTGGCTTTAAGCCTAAGCATCGGTCACCAACACAGTTAGCCAGAAACCTTGCATTGTGAGGTCAATAGCCCCTGCTCAACCAGTGATAAAGATGGTATTCTATTTTGATTCTCACGTGGCTCTTAGTGTCTGGAATCACCTGGTTACAATTCTAAAGGGAGAATGTTTGGGCAATTAACCAGATTCCAGCATTTTCCATGCATTGGATTCTGTGTTAAAAAAAAAAAAACCCAGTGCCGTCGAGTTGATTCTGACTTCTAGCAACCCAATAGGACAGAGTAGAACTGCCCCATAGGGTTTCCAAGGAGCGCCTGGTGGGTTCGAACTGCCAACCCTTTGGTTAGCAATTGTAGCACTTAACCACTATGCCACCAGGGTTTCCGGATTCCGTGTTAGGGATACAAAAATAGATTAATAAAATGCAGCCCCTGGGCTCAAGTAACTCACATAGCAGGGAATGTCAACGCATAAGTAGATACTTGTAATACAATATGGTAAATACCTTGATAGAAGGAAGCCTTTCAGTCTAATCCAAAAAGGATGGGTCATTCTAAAATATTAGCATGAATTGGGTTTAGACACGGAACCAAGAGAGTGTGATTAATCAATGGAGAAACAAAGAGGTAAGTGTTTATGATGGTAAGTGCTTTGGTATTTCTGGAGCAGAAGGTATGTTGTGGGTAGTGCTTGAAGAGGTAGACAAGTTAGATCATGGCAAGGCTTGTTTTTTCTCTTAAAAGTCTTCTGATTTATCCCAGAGGTTAACTTGTTTTTCCCATGGCTGGACACACACAGATGGCATTCCATTGTGTAATAGATTCTCTTGGGTGTGCCTAGGCTTATGCACGTTTGCCAGTTCACTGGGTGTATCTGTACCCCTTTCTCTACCACACAAGTGTGTGGAAGAGATGGGGCAATCACAGTCTTTATAAAGCCTGGACCTTTCAGAGGAGTCGAGATCAAAGAAATACCAGCAACAGATGTAACATCTAAATTGCTCAAACCTTTACTATAGAGTTGAATCATGTGTGCATGTTGACTTAATCTAATTTAACTCTTTGTCCTCAACAAAGAACAAGCAAATGTGAGTGATAGGGACACACAAGGGAGAAACTGGGGACAGTGTAATAGTCCAGTTGATTCCACCTTCTACTCTCTGGCACAAGTGAGCATGAGACTGACGTTCATGCCCCATCATCAGTCTCGGTTTTGCGTGTAACTTTTGTTTTGTGAACACCTGTCTGAGCCAAATGGGATTCTAAAGTTCAAAGATATCTGTTTTTATACAGCCTGGATGCTAAACACAAGATAAGGAGCTCACCGAAGAATTGGTAATCACAGTCATTGCTGGAAGGGAAGCTGGCTGGGTTTGTTCATATACAAAACCCATCATATATACTGGATTTAATGGAATCTCTGGGTGGTGCAAACAGTTAATATGCTCGGTGGCTCACCAAAAGGTCAGAAGACTGCATCTACCCAGAGGTGCCTTGGAAAAAAGGCCTGGTGATCTACTTCCAAAAAAGCAGCCATTGAAAACCCTGTGTAGCACAGTTCTACTGTATTTAATTGGCACCTTAAGGGACTCAAGGTCCCTGGTTGCTGCAAACTGTTTGCTCTCATTGACTAATTGAAAGGTTGGCAGTTCATATCCACCCAGCAGTGCCATAGAAGTAAGGCCTAGTGATCTTTGTGAAGATTACAGCCAAGAAGACCCTATGGAACTCAGTTGTACTGTTACACACATAGGGTCATTCTGTTGGGATGGTTGGCCCCAAGATCTATTTCAGAATTGACTCCACGGCAACTTTTTTCTTTTTTTTTTAAGGGATTCAAGGATTTTAATTATACTGCCTCTATTTGAGGAGCCCTGGTGGTGCAGCGGGTAAGCGCTCAGCTGCTAACTGAAAGATTGGCAGTTCAAGTCCACCAGCCACTCCACTGGAGAAAGATGTGGCAGTCTGCTTCTGTGGACATTACAGCGTTGGAAACCCTATGGGGACAGTTTTACCCTGTTCTATAGGGTTGCTTGAGAAACGCCGAGCATGTTCTACCCTTTTGGTTTTCCATCTCCAGCTCTTTGCATGTCATTATAATACTTTACTTGTCTTCTCGAGCCAGCCTTTGAAATCTTCTGTTCAGTTCTTTTACTTCATCAATTTTTCCTTTTGCTTTCACTGCTCGACATTCGAGAGCAAGTTTCAGAGTCTCCTCTGACATCCGTCTTGGTCTTTTCTTTCTTTCCTGTCTTTTCAATGACCTCTTGCTTTCTTCATGTATGATGTCCTTGATGTCATTCCACAACTCGTCTGGTCTTTGGTCACTAGTGTTTAATGCATCAAATTTATTCTTCCGATGGTCTCTAAATTCAGGTGGGATATACTCAAGGTCATATTTTGGCTCTTGTGGACTTGTTCTGATTTTCTTCAGTTTCAGCTTGAACTTGCATATGAGCAATTGATGGGCTGTTCCATAGTTGGCCCCTGGCCTTGTTTTGACTGATGATATTGAGCTTTTCCATCATCTCTTTCCACAGATGTAGTCAATTTGATTTCTGTGTGTTCTATCTGGCGAGGTCCGTGTGTATAATTGCCATTTATGTTGGTGAAAGAAGGTATTTGCAATGAAGAAGTCGTTGGTCTTGCAAAATTCTATCATTCGATCTCAGGCATTGTTTCTATCACCAAGGCCATATTTTCCAACTACTGATCCTTCTTCTTTGTTTCCAACTTTTGCATTCCAACCACCAGTAATTATCAATGCATCTTGATTATTGATGTTTCAACAAACAGATGCAGTGCTGGAGATGCTCACTCGTCTATCCCAAGAAATATGGAAGACAGCTTCCTGGCCAACTGACTGGAAGAGATCCATATTTATGCCTATTCCTCAGAAAGGTGACCCAACTGAATGTGGAAATTATAGAACAATATCATTAATATCACATGCAAGCAAAATTTTGCTGAAGATCATTCAAAAATGGCTGCAGCAATATATTGACAGGGAACTGCCAGAAATTCAGGCCGGTTTCAGAAGAGGATGTGGAACCAGGGATATCATTGCTGATGTCAGATGGACCCTGGCTGAAAGCAGAGAATACCAGAAGGATGTTTACCTGTGTTTTATTGACTATGCAAAGGCATTTGACTGTGTGGATCATAACAAATTATGGATAACATTGGGAAGAATGGGAATTCCAGAACACTTAATTGTGCTCATGAGGAACCTTTAATAGATCAAGAAGCAGTTGTTTGAACAGAACAAGGGGATACTGATTGGTTTAAAGTCAGGAAAGGTGTCCATCAGGGTTGTATTCTTTCACGATACCTATTCAATCTGTATGCTGAGCAAATAATTCAAGAAACTGGACTATATGAAGAAGAACGGGGCATCAGGATTGGAGGAAGACTCATTAACAACCTGCATTATGCAGATGACACAACCTTGCTTGCTGAAAGTGAAAAGGACTTGAAGCACTTACTAATGAAGATCAAAGACCACAGCCTTCAGTACGGATTATACCTCAACATAAAGAAAACAAAAATCCTCGAAACTGGACCAATAAGCAACATCATGATAAATGGAGAAAAGATTGAAGTTGTCAGTCTTTCATTTTCTTGGATCCACAATCAACAGCTGTGGAAGCAGCAGACAAGAAATCAAGAGACCCATTGCATTGCGTAAATCTGCTGCAAAGGACCTCTTTAAAGTGTTGAAGAGCAAAGATGTCACCTTGAAGACTAAGGTGCGCCTGACCCAAGTCATGGTATTTTCAATCGAATCATAGGCATGTGAAAGCTGGACAATGAATAAGAAAGACCGAAGAACTGTTGCCTTTGAATTGTGGTGTTCGCAAAGAAAATTGAATATACCATGTACTGCCAAAAGAACAAACAAATCTTTCTTAGAAGTACAACCAGAATGCTCGTTAGAGGCAAGGATGGCAAGACTGCGTCTCACATACTTTGGACATGTTGTCAGGAGGGATCAGTCCCTGGAGAAGGACGTCATGCTTGGCAAAGTACAGGGTCAGCAGAAAAGAGGAAGGCCCTGAACTAGGTGGATTGACACAGTGGCTACAACAATGAGCTCAAGCGTAACAGCGATTGTGAGGACGGTGCAGGACCAGACAGTGTTTCGCTGTGTTGTGCATAGGGTCGCTATGAGTCAGAATAGACTCGACGGCACCCAACAACAACATAGAGTTGCTATGAGTTGGAATCAACTTGAGGCAGCAGGTTTGGTTTTTGGTTTTGTCCCCCTATTTGCCTTGCTGATTTTTTAACATCACATTCAAATAAGTAACAACTCAACTACATTCACGGTTTTTAAAAACACTAGGAAAAAAAAACAAAACCCATTGCTGTCAACTCATAGCAACCCTACAGGACAGAGTAGAACTGTGCCATAGGGTTTCCAAGGAGCGGCTGGTGGATTTGAACTGCCAACCTTTTGGTTAGCAGCCATAACTCCCCATAGCTGTTGACCATTGTGCCACCAGGGCTCCAAAAAAACGATGAAGGAGATACAAAAACATAGTTCACAACAACCTCATGAAGCTCCTCTTTCATTTCCCATTTAGCTTCACCATTGTCTTATCTCTCCAGAGCACTGCTCTCCCAGCATAGGCTGGGCAGCTTCTACCCCTTCCTGTCTTCCCCTCCTCTGTCTTGCTATATTATGTATGTCATCTGAACTTCCCTCTAGGGACTATAGAGTGGGTGGGCAGGAACCGCATATATAATTATAGGACTCTCTTTGGAAGGGGGTTGGGAAAGGCTATGAACACAGTCACAGTAACAATTCCTGTCCCATCCCACTTCAACCTACTCAAACTTATACACAAAAAGAATACTGCTGATGGACATTTGTACTCTCATTGCTTTGGGTCACAAATTACTTGTGATGCCCCTCACAGCTTATTGGATATGCATGAAATTATTGTTGTGGGTGATGGGGGCCATGGAAAAATTTAAAGCAAAGGACATGATGAATCTGGATTTTGGGCCAATCACTCCAGCATCAATATTGAAGATGAATTAAAGGTGGGCAAGACTGGAAATGGAGAACCATTAAGAAGTTTTCTTTGTACAGTAACAGAAGGGGTGGAGAAGTGGGGATGGGCTTGATAAATATCTATGTAAAAACCCATTGTTGTCAAGTCAATTGCGACTTATAGTGACCCTATAGGACAGAGTAGAGCTGCCCCATAGGGTTTTCAAGGAGTGCCTGGTGGATTCGAACTGCCGATCTTTTGGTTAGCAGCCGTAGCTGTTAATCACTGCACCACCAGGGTTTCTAAATATCTATGTATGGAAATAGTAATATTGGCTAATAGGATGGGGGTGAAGAAGAGGAGGAGAGATGAATGACTGCCTTCTTTCTAGCTTGCGTATCTTAGTACTTGGTGGCACCATCGCTAGAAAGGGACTATTGAAGAATTCATTTATTTATTTGCATGCTACTTCATTCTAGAATGAGTTTAAGTTGCCTTACACAAATGCTGACCATGCCATAGTAAAGACAAATAGATGAGGAAAGTGGAGCAAGGAGAAATTGAAAGTAGGAAAGAGATAAAACCAAGATAAACATAAAGAAGATTCTAAACGCTTGCCAGGGATGGACTGTAAATTTGGCTTTAAGTCAACGAATGACATTGTTCACGCTTGTCAGTTTGGCCAATGTTGTCTGTCACTTCCAAGGCCCTGGAGTCTGAAGATTCTAGTTCAGTGGAAATCTGGCTTTTGGGTTCTGGGCATCAGAAGCATCAGAGATCACGGGGCAAACCATAGGCTGGATAGCTGGAGAATCGCTACAGAGAATGAGGTGTGAAGGGTTAAAAAAAAAAGTGGGCACCCCCGATTCATCCTAAGACAGCATGGCACCTGCACACTGAGTTCAGAGACTGTCTGAGGGGACAGAGCAGCTGTGCTTTCGTGGAACAGTGTAAAAAAAATTGGCTAAGTGCATCCATTTATTTGAGAAAATGACATGGGTATGTCATATGCCTTCTGTGATGCCATTTGACTGATTTACACGGCATCACTGTCTCTGCTACATGAATACACAGCCATGCACCACACAACGTCCACTCGGGTAATGTCCAACCACGTATACATCCATGGTCCCACATGGTTAAAATAGAGTTCAGCAATCCCAATCGGAGAACAGGACGTGACAGTTGTAACTGGACATAGTGAACACAACAGCTGCCTGTGTGCAGCACGTGTATCTGATGTCTCTTGTATACAAGGTGATTGCGCTGCCAGGTGTACAGTACATATATAACCTATAATGTATATGTCTCGATAGTCATAATAAACGCCCATGTTACCGGCTTACGTAGGTACTGTACTTCCTATCATTATTTTAATGGGAACTTCCTTCTAAGTTTACTGTATAACAGTGTATGCTTCAACTCATAGACAGCAGCAGCCAACCTCATGTATCCCTTGTCTGTTGAGTGTTGTAGTGTTATCTCTTGTTTAGTTTTCTTTCGAAAATATTACCGCGAAGTGCATCATGGCTCCCAAATGGAGCGAAACCAGCGCTAGTGATAGCATCAGCAAGAGCCAAAGGGGAAGTATTGATTTGAAAGTGAAACAAAATGTTATTAAACAACATGAAAGTGGAAAATCAGCGAATGCTATTGCTCACAACTTAGGCACATCGCACACAACAATCATGATGATCCTCAAAAACAGAAAAAACACTCCCCAAGCTGTTAAACTGTTAAAGGTTCGGCTCCACTGAAAGCTACAAGGCTAATGAAAATGCAAGAGGGACCTATGTCAGGTGCAGAGAAATTGTTAATGATGTGGACTGAGGACCAAGCACCAAAGCAAATCCCTCTCAGCACGTTGAGGATCACTGCTGGGCACGAAGCTTGTTCGAGATGCTTAAAGAAAAATCAGGACCAGACGACAATATCGAGTTTGATGCTAGCTCTGGGTGGGTCAAACACTTGAAACAATGTTTTTCACTGCATAACGTGAGAGCCGCGAGTCTGTGAGGGCTGATGCAAAGGCAGCAGAAGAATTCGTTGAAAGCTTATATAAACTGATTGTAGACAGTGGTTATTTGCCCCAGCGAATTTTTAATATGGACAAAACCTCTTATTCTAGAAGCAAATGCCTGAAAGGACCTTCATCCATAAGGAGGCCAAGTCAATGCCAGGCTTTAAAGCTTTTAAAGATAGAGAGACAGTGTTGTTAAAAAAAACAAAAAACAGTGTTGTTAAGAGGCAATGTTATATATAAAATAATGTTCGCGCAATGTCCAAATCACATAACGTCCTATTTCACAAAACGTAGTGTGGACGTTAAGCGATGCATGACTGTATAGGTTATGTAAGCAATCTGGCAGCTTAAGCCTTATCATTTCCAAGGTGGCAGATGGTACGGAACAAGAGTACCTTTTCTGCCACAGAATCAAGCATGAAGGCATTACCATCCGGGCACATTTCTATTATCCCTTCACGATCACACCTTTGGAATATGTCCAGACTGTCATTTTGATAGTTCTTGGGTTGGATAAGGGAATGGTTGGCCCCAAGATCTATTTCCTAGACAGTCTGCCTTTTGCCAAATGTTAAAGGGAAGTGAGAAGTGTGTTCAACAGGTTTATGTTCTTGCTGCCTATGGGGTACTTTACTGAACACAGGTCAAAAGAGGGACTTTTGAGAGTAAGTTCTATGAAGTGGCTCTTGGCATTGATGTGACTTTACTTGCAGGATCCAGAAGTCATTGGGATCTGATTTGCTGGTCTTTGCAGCTCACGAGTGTGTGCAGTGTGGGGTGTGTGTATTCATGCCCAAGTCTGTAGGTTCAGTGTTTACTTTGCTTTATTCTCTGTAGTAAATATCTACTTCTATTGCCTGCACGCATCCATTCTCTCTTCTCCACTAAAACCACCCCAGTCTCCCC
Source organism: Loxodonta africana (assembly GCF_030014295.1). Classification (NCBI taxonomy): domain Eukaryota; kingdom Metazoa; phylum Chordata; class Mammalia; order Proboscidea; family Elephantidae; genus Loxodonta; species Loxodonta africana. The sequence continues at coordinate 74,485,509 of NC_087353.1, read as the reverse complement.
TTGGAGAGCTACCTTCTCCTACTTTTAGTCCAGTGGTGGTACCATGACTCAGATGCGGTTAGTAATTGTCTTCAATCTTCCTTTCTTCCAGGATTTGTCCAGGGATGGGCACATGACTTAATCCAAGCCAATTAGAACAACCTTGGCACTTTTGATGGAACTGCTGGGGCTACCAACCTAGTCTAATATAAGCCTGGAGTTACTGGAAGCCATCTTGTCACCACACAGAGATGTCATACCTAAAGATGACATAAACACAGAGAAAAGGAGACTTGAGATTTTGGGAAAGACAGCCCCTGGATCCAGCCATAAATGAAGCCAGATACACTGTGGACTTTCTAGTGTTATAACCCAACACATTTATTATTATTATGTTTTGCTTATGCCAGCTTTGTCTCTGTCACTTGCAACTGCAAGTCTTGTCTAAGACGGTCTCTCTACCTCCTATGCTTGTCCATCTGTAGAAAGGATCCTTACTGGCTATTGTCAAGTTTCTCCTTTGTTTTCTTCAACATGTGTCTAGGTCAATGGTACTGGCTTGGGAGTCACAGGGATCTGAGTGTGAACCCTGGCCCAGTCAAGCCACTTGGTTTGGTACAAGGAATTTAACCTCTTGGAACCTCAGTTTCCTCATCTGTAATGGAAGGAAAATAGCATCAACCTTAGAGGATTGCTGCAATTGTGACAATAACATATATGAGTGGCTATAAATTTTCTCCACAATACTCAAATGCAGGACACACCAAAATACTTTATTGGTTTTAAATAAAGTTAAATCTGGTTCTAGACCCCCGTTATCTAGAGTATTGACAAATTCAGTGGCAGGCATGTTTAGAGGCATTCTCTGACAACCCCCAAAGATACGCCAAATCTCGACGACTGGTGTTATGACTTAAAAAATGAGAGAGGGGCTGGACCTCAGTGCTTGGGGCTACCAGAGTCACAGTGCTCCTTCTGCTCCACGTGTCTGCTGCATGTATCCATTTGATCTCCAGGCCCCTGGCCTCCTGACAGACGTAGAGATCCTCTTCACCACCACCGTGTTTTCTTCTAGGCAGAAGTTTGACCACAGAGACTTTTACCTGTGCCATCAAAGTCTCGGCACCTTGTCCAGACTCCCTGGTATCCCACAGGGGTCTGTATTCAAGCAAGGTACCACTTCCAGCCACTTACGAAAACCCTAGACCTCCGGACTCACCCCCTGTTAATGGGGAAGAAAATGCTTTATCTGCTTCCTCACCAACTCCCCCAGCCCAGTCCCACCCCCATTCAATGAATTTCCACTTCTTAGACAGAAAAGGGGTGAGGGTTGTCTTCTGGATGTCTCCTAATTTATGTTTTTTACTTTGGCTGAGAGTCTAAATGCCCTCAGTACTAGTTTCTCCATCTTTCATACAAATGGAATTTTCAGTTGCACAAAATTGCCCAGAAGAAGGGTGACATTTGCCAGCCTGCATTGCAGCTGGAGGTGGCTAGGCCACTGAGCTCTGGCTAAGGAGATCTAAGGGAAATGACGGGTGGCAGCTTCTGGGACCCTTCTTTAGGAGACAGTTCTTACCTGCCCTTTGCCCCCTTCTTCCACCTGGTTGCCTAGAATGCAGATGCTGCCATCCTGGACCAAAAGCATGATGGTAATACCCTGAAAGACGTCAGAGCAGTGAGTTAGAAGAGGGCTGAGTCTTCAGTTACAAAAAGAGACACAGAGGAGGGAAACTCCTCTTCATTGGTCCCATGTCATGATGGTGGAAATTACAGCTGCCATCTTGTGTCCATCAAGGGAACAAGCCCAAGGACCAAGACAGCAAGACAGAGCTGAAAGAAGGAAAGAGCCCGGGCCCTTGGTGGCATCATTCACCCTGGAACCTCCCACTTCCACACTTGTAATGCGAGATGAGGTATTTTCCTCATTGCTTACCCACCCAGTTGCCATTGAGTCGACTCCAACTTACGGCAACCCCATGTGTGTTAGAGTAGAACTATGCTCCACAGGGTTTTCAATGCTGATTTTTCAGAAGTAGATCTCCAGGCCTTTCTTCCAAGGCACCTGTGGGTGAACTAGAACTTCCAGCCTTTCAGTTAGCAGCTGAGCATGTTTACCGTTTGCGCCATCCAAGGACTCCCCTCATGGCTTAAGCCACTTTTATCTGGGTATTTCATTACATGAAAACCCCCTAACTGATGGGACTAGAAGAGTACAGACTCAGAACACCAAGACTTGGCACTTGTTTTTAAGAAGAGGCAAGGAAAATCCCTCTTGATCTCTTGAACATCCTTCAGCAATGAGAACAAAACACAAACAGATATCTCAGTAAATTATCCCCCCCATATGTAAAAAGCACAGCATGGACCTGATACATTTAAGCAGTCAGTAAAAGGTAGCAATTTTTCTTTTTCTTATTAGCATAATGCCTCAATAAATGTTAGTTTCTGATCCTATCTCCTTGAATGTCTCTGCCTTTGCAGCTAAGTTCCCTAGTGCCATCACATTTATCTCCCTTCTCCCCTATTAAACCTGCCTCTTGAAAAGACTGTCAACTCACTCTCATTGAGGTGTCAGTGATAGATAAGGCTTAATGTACGACCGCATTCCCTAAAGACCAGACATTTTGCCAGTGAGATTTACATTTAATAGAGGATTAAAGCCTTAAGCCAAAGGAATGAATCTTTAATGGTGAAATCTGAGGTGCCAGAAAGCTGATGACATTGCTGGTGGGAATGTAAAATGGTGCAGCCACTGTGGAAAACAGTTTAGTGCTTCCTCAAAAAAATTAAGCATAGAATTACCGTATGATCCAGCAATTCTACTCCTACGTAGACACCCAAAAGAATTGAAAGCAGGAATGCAGATACTTGTACACCAGTGTTTATTGCAGCACTATTTGCAATAGCCAAAAGGTGGAAACAGCCTAAATATCCATCAACATGAGTGGATAAATAAAATGTGATATATACACACAATGAGATATTACAATCAGCCATAAAGAGAAATGAAGTCCTGGTTCATACTATAACATGAGTGAACCTCGAAAACATTCTGCTGAGAGAAACAAGTCAGTCACAAAAGGGCAAACGTTGTATGATCCTACTTACACGAAACATTTAGAATATGCACATATCTTAGAAGAAATACAACCAGGGTGCTCCTTAGAAGTGAGGATGGTGAGACTTCACCTTGCTTACTTTGGACCCATAATTAGGAAAGACCAATCACTAGGAAAGGACATTGTGTTTGGCAGAGGGTCAGTGAAAACAAGGAAAATCCTCAACGAGATAGATCGACACAATAGCCTCAACAATGGGTTCAGACCTGTCAAAGACCATGCAGATGGCATTGGACCAGGCAACTGTCTGTTATGTTATACGTAAGACGGTCATTACCTGGAGGTGACGCCACGGTAACTAACGACAACAACAACAGGAAGACCGAGGTTTATCAGTGGTTATGAGGGAGGGAGGGAGGGAGGAGGAAGGGGGGTGTCTTAGTTATCTAGCGCTGTTATAACAGAAATACCACAAGTGGATGACTTTGAAAAAGAAATTTATTCTCTCACAATCTAGGAGGAAGGTCCTTGTCATCAATCTTCCCTGGTCAAGGAGCTTCTCAGTACAGGGACCCCGAGTCCAAAAAAGATGTGTTGTTCTCTTGGCTGTTGTTTCTGGGTGCTATGAGGTCCCCAAGAGCTGACAGAGAAAGAAAGCCTTCCCATGGAGCTGGCACCCTGAATTTGGAACTCTAGCCTCCTAGACTATGAAAGAATAAATTTCTTTGTTAAAGTCACCCATTCGTGGTATTTCCATTATAGCAGCACTAGATAACTAAGATAGAATTTGGTTCTAGGAGTGGGGTGCCTCCAGGCACCTATCGGTGGAGCTAAAGAGCTTTGGAACACTTGATCCAGCAAGGCAGACTCGGGCAGTGAGGCCTTAGAGGCTGAGAGGCCAAGGAACCAGGAAGCAGAAGCTGAAGAGACAAGGAACACGGGAAGTAGAGCTGCTTCAGTTTCAAATGGTAGGAACACAACCTCTGGGGTCTCAAAGGGTGGAGTTGCCACTCAGATGGACTAGGAGAATGGGGAACCTCATACGACCAAGAAAGCAGTGCCAGAAGTAGAGCACACCCTTTGGACCTAGGGTTCCTGCCAGGAGAAGCTCCTAGACCAGGGGGAGATTGATGAAGGTCTCTGGACCTCCCCCCAGAGCCTACAGAGAAAGAAAGCCTTCCCCTGGGGCTGGCACCCTGAATTTGGGCTTCTAGCCTCCTGGGCTGTGAGAGAATAAATTTCTCTTTGTTAAAGTCATCCACTTGAGGTATTTCTGTTATAGCAGCACTAGATGACTAAGACGGGGAGTCTTTGCTTAAGGGACACTGAGTTCCAGTTAAGGGTGAAGGAAAATTTGGATAAATAGTGGTGAGGCTTGCACAATATGATGAAGGTAATTAATGTCACTGGATTGCATATGTAAACAAAAAAAAAGTTAAGAGGGCAAATGTTTTGGTGTCTGTATACTTACCACAATAAAATAAAATAAGAAGGCTGATGAAAAATTAATATTGAAGGGGGTTCTCCTTGATGATACCAATTTTCTCAAGGATACTGATGATGTTCTCCAAATTCTCCCAGATCAAAAACATCGTGCCAAATAGCAATTCACAGTGAGTGGCTGGCAGACGCAGATTCTTGACAAAGCTCGGTGGAGCAGAGCTAGAGTGGAAGGGGCACTGTGAAATCAAAGGCATAAGAAGAGGGTGTCACTCACATCTCCAGGGGGGGTGTCTGTCAAGCGAGTGAATCGGGCTGCCTGACTTTGTGGATGGGCTTCCCTGGAGGCTGGGGCTGTGCTGAGATGCATTTGTCTTTTGAAGGGCAGCTTCTTGCTTCCTCTTGACTTCGGTGCTTCTAGGCCTACATTGAGTTCTCTTCTCCCTTGACCCACCCCATCTGTGCCCTGATTCTGCACTGGGGTTCTCGCCCTGAGCCTCACCCTCATCTCCATTCTCCTCTTTGCTTGTCCTGACCTCCCCAAGTGCCTCCCTGGCCAGGACTGTGAGCCAGACTTGGGGTTTCTCCCCTCCTTGGATCCACCGCCAAATCTTTGGGGTCTCTGTTGGGCCCCGGCAGGACAGACATGACAGACTGCATTCCTGGTCCCTGTAATTCTCCTCACCCCAGCCCTGAGTTCTGGCTTCCTATTGAGATCCTGACTGATACAATGACCATAGTGGAATTCTACCCCCCTTTCCAAAAATGGTCCTCTTTTAGGGTCTCTGTCTCAATGAATGGAGCACCATGGGAATTAGTCTTACATCTTACATCCTTTTACTCTCACCCTGTCTAGCACACTAAAGGGGTTTATAAACGTTCCTTTCAATGGAAGTTATTTTTCCCCTTAGGGTAGGTCTTTTCCCAACACACCATCCATCTATCCATCCATTCATCCTCCTAGGCACCATGTAGGTATTGGGAATATAAAGCCAAATAAGATATAGCTTTTGTTTGCATGAGTTTCCTGAGTTAGGAGGTGGGAAGTCAACTCTCTGAGCTTCAGTAACGCCATCTAGTTAATGAGGATCGTAATAATACCTACCCGTTGGGGTTGTTGTGAGGATTAAATGTGGCAATGCTTATAGGGTTCTTGGCAGAGTGCCTGATATAGAGAGTGTTCAACAAATTTCAGTGTTATTTCTTATTATCACAGTAGATAAATTATAACATAGCTTAGGAAGGACTCAAGAAGAGGCAAGAACAGAGCATTGTGGGACCACCCTGTGCCAGCAACCTGGAAGAGCTTCTCCAGAGTTAAAGGATCATTGAAGTGCTTTGTAAATTGCTGGGCCTCACATAAGCGTAAGGTGCTTATTTGACCGGTCCAGCTATTATTCTTGCCCTTGTGTGACATCTCTTCCTTCTTTTTCCTCTTCAAAGCTACTCTTTTAAGTTCCATTCTGACCTGGTTTTATTCCTGCTAAAATGTAAGTCAGCACAAAAGAGTAACCCAGTGATTCACTCAGGATCTGCCCATTTATTTTTTCCATCTGAAATGAATATAATTTTGCCTTTATTGGTTTAAAAAAACTATGTTTATTGTTTTTTTTAAAAAATCACATGATACAAAGAAGTACAAAGAACAAAACGCACGTCAGTTTAAATCACTCAGAGACATCACTTTTAATGTTTTGGGTGAACCTCCTCCCAGATGTATCGTTATACGTTTCTATGAACTCTATCTAGCTCTACAGTTTTACATAAATGAGGTCATTCTATACAGCCAACCCCCTTTCTAGACCAAAACCATCAACAGAAAGAAAAAAAAATTATTTTATTTTATTTTTTTAACAGAAGCCCTGGGAAAATTAAGTCGGGCGATGCTCTCCGGTCTTTCTGGTATGACCACCAGATGGCGCTAGTTCTGAATTTATCAGATTTCTCGTCCCGAGTGCCGGTTGCAGAAATAAATGGTCAAGGTCCCAGGTCCTGGGCTCGGTCCTTCCCATCATTCTGGCCTAGAGCTGAAGACGGATTGCTTTTGTCTTCAGTGAGGACAAAAGTCATGGATGTGTTCTGACGTAGAGAGAATCTCTCCTATGCATCCACGCCGCATTCCACAACCCTCTTGGGTGGAGTAAGTTCTGACCTGTGTGTTAGTTATGTTTGTCCCTGTCATCTGCCCTATCCCTCAGCCTCCCTGCCATCAGATTAGACTGTGAGATCCCTCCAGGAAGAGATCAAGTGTCATAGCCCAGAACTTTGATCATATAAGATACTCAAGACCTGTTGAGTTTAAGTTTCAACAAGGTGGTTTGGAAAATAGTGGGTAGAAAACAACAACAGCAACCACCACCACCACCAACAATGTACGGTTTTTTTAAGCAAAAAAAAAGTATAGAAAGAATATCAGGGTTCAGAGTCAGAAAATCCAACTTTTGGTCTTGGATTTTTTATTAACTGGCTGGTTGACCTTGGACAAGTCAGTTGAACTCTCTGGGGTCAAGTTGACTCATACATATGAGGAGGGTTGAACAGAATGATTGCTAAGGTCCCCTTCAGCCCTGACATACTTGGATACGAAAGTCCTTCTTGGGTTTTTTTGGGGGAGGTCAAACTGCATCAGAAAACAGCTGATTTGGGGTGTGGCTGGGAGCCCTGGAGACTAGGTTCAACCAGCCCGAGCAGGGCATGACCTGAGTTCTGTTTAACAATCCACCCTCCTTGCAGAGCTGTCCGCGCTGGGCACCAGCACAGCCCCGTACAGCATAGCCCCATACATCATTATTAGATTGCCTTCATCATGCTAATTGACACAGGATGAAAAATATCCAGCGAAGGAAACGGCCAATGCTTTCACATTCAGCCCGAGTGGCCAGCAAATGGGAGGAACGGCTGTAAACGTTAACTGAGATTGAAAACAGGCCTGTTGCTATCTTGTAGGGTGGATGTTTCCTGTTACAGAGGAATGGATCCGAATGGCAGTGTGGGCACAGGGCGAGAGATGGACTCGGTGGTACCATGTCTGAGGTGTAGGGGTGTGGGGAAGACCAATGGAGAAGCAAGACAGAATCAGGACAGATTGAGAGGAAGGAGAAGGGGGCTGCTTTTGTCCCCTGCAAGCTGCAGTGATGATCATACCCTGTCTCTTGTGAAGTCTCTTGAGAATTATTTTCTGATAATGAGCACTGTAAGGGGGGCAGGGGCAGGGAGGGAAGTATATATAGAAATCCCTGTCCAGTCTTTTCGTCTAAACCCGTGGGTTCTAACTGGGGGATATTTTGCCCCCAGGGGACATTTGTCAATGTGAAGACATTTTTGGTTGTCACAGCGGGAGTGGGGGGATGGATGGATGATATTGGCATCTAGTGGGTGGAGGCCAGGGGTACTGCTAAACTTCCTACAATCCACAGGACAGCCTCCAACAATACAGAATGATCTAGTCTAAAATGTCAATAGTGGTTGAGAATTTGTGACTCTGGACAAGTAATTGAACCACTATTGGGTTTTTGTTGTTGTTGTTATGCTATATTACTAATGGCATGGTTAGATGGCTAGCAAAAAAAAAAAAAATAGTCCCAATTCTCTAGCCCTCTCTGCCCACTGCAATATGATGTTGCAGTCTCACCTGTTAAGACTGGAGTCCATTTCCCTACCCCTTAACCAGGGCAGACCTGTGACTTGCTTTGTCCAATAGAATGCTTCAGAAGTGACAGCTCGGGCCTAGGCCTCAGGGGCTTGGCACATTCTGCCATTTCTCTGAGCCTTGCTTCTGCCATGGAAACGAGCTGGGCTAGGCTACAGGAGGACGAAGACCATGGGGAACAGCAAAGGTGTCCTATGCGATGGCCAGCCAATTTCCAAAAACGTGAGTGCATCCAGCCTAGAGCAGAGCCATCTACCCAACCCACAACTGACCACAGACCATGAGTGGCCCCAGCTAAGAAGAAGCACCCAGTTGACCCATAGCCTTCTGGGCAATAATGAATTCTATTTTAAGCTACTGATTTTCAGGGTGGTTTGTTATGCAGCAGTAAATAACTGATACACATGGACTTGAAATTGAAATTCATTGTATGGTGAACTCTGAGGGGCACAGGAAACTTCTCAAGCTTTGCTTTCTTTCCTGATAGCTGACATTTTCATAAGTCCAGTAACCAGTTGCCATCAAGTCGATTCTGACTCATGGCGACTCCATGTGTGTCAGAGTAGAACTGTGCTCCATAGGATTTTCAGTGACTGATTTTTTGGAAGGAGATCACCAGGCCATTCTTCCGAAATACCTCTGGGTGGACCTGAACCTCCAACCTTTCGGTTAGCAGCTGAGCATGTTAACCGTTTGCAGCACCCAGCCTCTCCTTTAAATGGCTCAAGATGTTCTTAGCTGCATCCTTGGATACTGCAGTTAACGGGGTTGGGTAAACTCTGTCAGGAGACAGGTTGGCTTGTGAAATTTGCTTAGCCACTTGGGTCGTGGCAAGCAGAGGAAACCAGCTCTGACCTAAACAATAGCTAAAGGGCTTTTATGAGAGGGCACTGAGGAGCTGATGAATAAACAGTCCTCAGGAACATCAGACCCCCTCCAGGGATCTTAGCAGCAGGAATTTACGATTATCCTTCTGGAGCACTGCCCAGGGTGACTGTGTTTCGAACCACCTTTCATCCCCATGTGTTGGTGCTCAAGATTTAAACAGCAAGATGGGAGAGTCTCACTGGCTTTCCTCCTGTCATGTTCTCTGTCAACAGAGGTGGTATTGTTTGACTGGCAGCTCTACCAAAACCATATGGAGTGGGAACGGGAGTCTGACAGAAACAAAAGATGCTCTGTGCCTCTTTCCTGCTCTATCCTCCCTCTGCCTCAGTCTAGAACGTGACAAATTGGGAAAGGGGAAGGAAGTACGTTTAGGATCTTTGATGTATGCTCTGGAGAGCCAAGGCATCTCATCATGGCCTCGTTGGAAAATACAAAAGCTTAGACAACTCAAATTCACATTTAACAGTGCTCTTGGCTCCCGTGGACCCTTCCCCAGTCGCTCCTTACCTTGGCCATCTGGACGACAGAATTTGTGGCCATTTATTGGGAGGGGAAAGGAGGAGTAAGAGGAGAGGTGATCCCACTTGGAAGCTTTCTGTAAAGTCCTTATTCTTTGAGTTCGATTTGAACCAGGACATTTCCTGCCACTTAGGCCATAGTGGATATTAAGTATCAAAAAGACCTCAGAAGATTATTTGAGCCAAAGATTAAGCTTCCACTCTCCTTAAGTTGCCAGAGATCCCAAAATATCACAACTATGGAGACAAACAAGTTACTGTTTCCCTCTTGTAAATTAGGAAGGTTGAACAAAATTAGTGATGTTTCAACTTCTTAAAAAAATCTTCTGAATCCCTCTAATAACATCTTATATTGAACTCAGCTTCATACAACAATCCATGTGGTGTTGTCCTTGTGGAAGCAGTTGTGTGTGTGTTGGGGGTAAGGGTTGGCAGGAGAAGGAGGGGAGCAGGTTGGAGCCTTGGCCATACTCGGAAGGTTCTGGAAACATGTCCCTGGACCTCCTGGGTCTGTGGACCACAGTGTGAAGACTGTGGGACCACAGCCTCCAGCGCTTCTCTAATTCTCTGCCAAGGGGTAGAGATATATGTGATGTGGAGGCCATGGAGATGGCAAACTCTAGACCAAGTTCCTGGAACAGTGGAACCAGAGGAAATTTGGCTCCTTCACCAAAGATGTGCCCTAGGGAGGCAGCACAGCACAGAGCTTAAGAGCCTGCGATGCAAAAGAGGAACAGTTTTGGGTTGAGGCCCCTCAGCTGGCCAAGTCTATTAAATGCGTTGAACTTTACTATCTTCATCTGTAAAATGGAGAAGCGATAGTATCTACTTCCTAGAGGTGTTGAGAGAATTTTGATGTAATAATTAATGTCTGGTGCTTGGCATTAAAAAAGAGAAAAACCAAACACATTGCCGTCGAGTCGGTTCCAACTCATAGCGACTCTATAGGACAGACTAGAACTGCCCCATACGGTTGTGCTTGGCAGAGCGCCTGTTATATTAGTGTTATCTATTAGTACTATTGAGGCATTGGTGGTACAGCTGTAGAATTCTCATCTTCCACGTGGGACCCCAGTTCAATTCCCAGCCAATGGAACTCATGCGCAGCCACCACCCATTTATCCTTGGATGCTTGCATGTTGCTGTGTTGCTGAATGGATTTCAGCGGAACTTCCAGACTAAGACAGACTAGGAAAAAAGAACTGGAGATCTACTTCTGAAAATCAGCGAGTGAAAACCCTATGGATCGCAATGGTCCAATCTACAGCTGATCATGGGAGTGGCACCGTTGTGTGTGTGTGGTCACTATGAGTTGAGGGCCACTAACAACAACAATTAGTACTAGTATTACTGTTGTCAGCCAGGAAGTTGGGGGCTGGGATCAGAAGGGTGAAGCCGTTGCTCTTTTCCCTCATTACACCACCTCGTGCAGAAAAGGAGATAAAAAGGGCTGTGCCTCCCCACACACTCGGAATTCACTCCCAACATTCTCCTCTACAAGGCCAGAAAACCCAGTCCCCTTTCTCTCTCTTTGTCTCAGAGGACTATTTACTTTTCCTTTCATCCTCTGGCAAGAACACCAGGAGAGAAATTAAAGTAAAAAGGGCTAAACTGTCTGCGATAGGAGAACAGCGCATGTGATAATGATATATAAAGCTAAAAGCACTAAGTGGGCAAAACTCATGCTATAGAAGTGAGTAAAACCAAGATAAATCCGTCCCTCGAGAGCTATAATACATAACTCAAATAACGGGAGCAGCAGGGGTCTGCAATCCCTTGGAAGAGCAGTTTGCTCTCCAGCAGTGTGGAGCCTCTGCCCTGCATCCCTAATTCTCCAAGTGCTCCTGGACAGACGGTCCCCACCACCAGCCCCTGGGGTTACTGCTGGCTGGAGTGGGTTACTCCTGAACAAACCTGGGCAGAGGCAGCCCATGCTAAGGGCAGCAGAGATCTGAGGTTTAACCCAGCTGCACAATGAAATAGAGACCTGCATGGACACCCATAAGACCCAAGGTTTTAGTTCTCCCAGCATCACTTTTTTTTAATTGTAGTAGAAGTATACACAAAAAAGCACATGCCAGTTCAACAGTTTTTACATGTACAATTCAGTGACACTGATTACATTCTTCAAGTCATGCAACCATTCCTGGTGTTCTTTTCCAAATCATTCTACCACCATGAACATAAACTCAATGCCACCTAAGCAAAAACTCCCCCTTTCTCCCTCCATCCCACCCCAGGTAACCACTAATAAGCTTTGGTTTCTATATATTTGCGTATTTCATACAAGTGAGATCATATAGTATTTGTCCTCTGGTGTGTGACTTATTTTGCTCAGTGTGACGTTTTCAAGGATCTTCCCATGTCATGGCCTGCACCAGGACTTCACTTCTCTTTGTGGCTGAGTGGTATTCCCTTGTGTGTATATACCACGTTTTGTTTATCCACTCGTCTGTTGATGGATATTTCCATTGTTTTCACATGCCTCTACTACTTTTGAGTTGTGTGATCTTGAGCAAGTTTCTTCACCTCTCTGAACCCCAATTTTCTCAGGTGGAAATTGAAGAGAGAAACGTTTGCTACCGTGGGGAGTGCAGAAGCCTGTTCAGCAGGGTGTTTTTGTTTTTTGTTTTCTTTAACACTATTTAAAGTAGTGGATCACTGGGGAATTTGTGAGAAATGCAAATTCTTGAGCCACACCCCAGATCTATAAGTTGGACACTCTGGGGGTGGGGCCAAGTCGACTCTGTGGCAGACAGTTTTGGATTCCCTTTTTTTAGGGATAGGTGTATTTTGTTGTTGTTGTTTTGTTTTGTTTTTTATGTTCACATGTGATTTTTGTTGTTGTTGTGTAAATGTACACCTACTCCTCACTTATCAACTATCTCGTTATACAACATTTTGCATTTAAGATGACAGTAAAAAATCTACTGACTATTTTGTGCATTAATGACGTACATCTGGCAGTAATGAACACTGAGGTGTGAGGCGAGAATAACGCTGGCTGTAATGGTTAAGGTTTTATGTCAGCTTGGCCGGGTTGCGATTCTCAGTGGTTTGGCAGTTATGTAATGATGCAATTTGGCAGTTATGTAATGATGTAGTCATCCTCCGTTTTGTGATCTGATGTAGTCACCCTCCAGTTTCACATAATGCCAATTTTTGTGTAATGACCTGGTCTTTGGAACCTAACCGTGTCAATAAGTGAGGAGTGGGTTGTAACAAAGCACTTGCTGTTTCAGCATTTTTTATACAATTCAGTTACTTTAATTACATTCATCATGTTGTGGAACCATCGCCTTAAGAGAATCTCAGTGCCCCCTGATCAATGATCCTGTTTTCTCCCTCCCTGCCACCCCTGGTAACCACTAATACACTTTGGTCTCTATACCGTTGCTTATTCTAGATATTTCATCTAAGTGGGATCTTACAATATTTGTTCTTTTGTGACTAACTTATTTCAATCAGCATAATGTTTTCAAGGTTCGTCCATGTTGTAGCATGCATCAGGTCTTCATTTCTCTTTATGGCTGAGTAATATTCCATTGTATGTGTGGTTTTGAAGTTCAAAAGCCCAAGTTCTAAAACTGACAATATGAGACTTTGGACATTTAAAGCCTTTTCTCTGCTTTTATGCTAGCCCTTCCTTAGACAAATAAATGCCATAAAATCTTGTTGGAGCTAGAGTAGGGGAAAAGGAGACTTAGGAGTAACAGGAACTACTTGGAGGAGAGATCACAAGGCAATGATTTCAAAGACTATATTTTGCCACATGTACTTTTAAGATAAAGAGGGGCAGGCCATTTCACCCAGCATCCCTGGGCAAGCTTACCCTTTGTTCAGGAAGCTGTACATACATATCTTGTTGAGAGGACTGAAACTCAAGTTAAGAATGAAGCTGAGCCACAGTTTCCTCTCCCACCTCACATTTCCATGCACCATGTAATAACTCTTTACCCTGTGACTATCCCAGGAATCTCTTTTTGCTTTTGACCCCATAGAACTTAACTAGCTAGTGCAATCCATTTCCATCATTCATGATAGCCATCTGGGTATTACTTTGATGAGAGCTGGCTGAAGAAGCTGCTTTATGTCTATTTTAAATCCGTATTATGCTGTTTTCAATGTGTTTTTTTAATAGTTACATTCTGAGGATCTTGGATTTTGCAGTTGCACACTTCTAAGTGCAATCTCACTGTCGTGTATCTTGGTGAGAGGGGATTTAAAAAGGATCCGAAATTAGCCCAGCTTTCTGTCTGATTAGAAGTGGCAAAAAAGACCTCCCAAGGCCATTCCTGGAAGTATGAAATTCCGTATTTGGCAGGACAGAGAGAAGGGTCAGGTGAATATTTAAATTTTACATTTGTATAATGCATTAAAATTTATAACATGCATTCATATACATTACACACGAAGATGCCATTAGAATAGGTAATATTAAACCAGTTACTACTGGTAAGACGACTCAGACTCATGGCGATCCCATGTGTGCCCCACGTGTGCCCCATAGGGTTTTCAATGGCAGTGATACCCCACGTGTGCCCCATAGGGTTTTCAATGGCAGTGATTTTTGGAAATAGATCAGGACTTGCTTTCAAGGAACCTCTGGGTGGACTTGAACCTCCAAGCTTTTGGTTAGCAGCCACCCTTTTAGTTAGCAGCCGTAGGTCTTAACCGCTACGCCCCCAGTTCTCCTGATATTAAAAACCCACTGCTGTCGAGTCGATTCCGACTCATAGCGACCGTATAGGATAGAGTAGAACTGCCCCATAGAGTTTCCAAGGAGCGCCTGGCAGATTTGAACTGCCAACCTCTTGGTTAGCAGCTGTAGCACTTAACCACTACGCCACCAGGATCTCCTGATATTAGGTGGGCTAGAATAAGTAGGGATTGATAATATTGAACAAATACTCAAAATGTTACCAAATATGTTCTTTAGTTAAGAATGCTCGCTGAGGGTTATATTTAACTTTTTAATAAAGTGATCTGTTTTACTTTATACAGTAAAAGCATCTCAGAGCAGAATATCCTTAAGTATTAGTAAGCAGATCAGACCCTAAAGCCCCAACCAACACCACATTCTAACTACTCTACAGAAAAAGCTTTCTAGAAGGTTTCTGTGTAAAGATGCTCTGTAAAGATACAGCGGTGCCTCGAGGCTAAATCTCTCTAGGCTGGTTCTTAAGATGACCTCAGCTTCCTGGAGGCCAATCTTCCCACCGCTGTCCTGGTCAATGAGCAGACTGTACAGTCTAGTTCAGTCCCTCTTTCCCCCAGGGGACCCTCACGGCACTGATCTGCTCCTCTCTTCTGGGGAGAAAAATGGTGGTTACCCCTTTACTTGGGAGGTTGTGTGGAAAGAGGATAAAGAGGCGAAGGAAATGGGGTCTGGAGCCTATGTGTGGAAGTACCAAGTCAGTCCCCAAACTGGCTTCAGTTCTCCAGCCCCACATTCCATTGTTGTTGTCGTTGTTGTTGTTACCTGCTGTCTAGCTGGCCCTGACTCATCGCGACCCCAAGCAAAACAGAATGGAACACTGACCAGTTCTGTGCCATCCCTATAATCCGATGTGGATAGGAGCGTTTTGATCCATAGAGTTTTCACTGGCTGATTTTTGGAACTTGATTGCAAGGCCCTTCTTCCTAGTCTATCTTAGTCCAGAGGCTCCGCTGAAACCTGTTTAGTATCCTAGCAAGACACAAGCCTCCACTGACAGACTACTGGCGCTGTGCACGAGGCGGACTGGCTGGGAATCAAACCCAGAGTCTCCCTCATGGAAGGCGAGAGTTCTACCACTGACCTACCACTGCCCCTACCAAGTTCCATTAGAACGTGGACACATCCAGCTGACCTGCTTCATGGAAAGGAGATTAGACTTTGGCTTTGGCTGTCATTTTAGAGAGTAATGAAAGGTTTGCCCCTCACCTTCCGTGCTCTGCTATAACACACAAACCTACATTACCACTTTGCAGCTGAGCTTTGACATCAATAGTTAGTTGCATCTCACTTGTCAGATAACAGACAGCTCAAGCGCCACAGGGGAGGGGGTAGTCAGAATTCAGCTACCTTGGGAACTACCTTAATTGCTGAACAGGATGACAGTGAGGAGGGCCACGTAGCGGGGTGCACCCCTGTATTTGTCCTTTCTTGGCTTGGCAGGGGTGTGGGGCATGCTGGGTTCTGTAATTCCCTTCTTCCAGGTCTTGCCATGGAGTCCAGATCAATAGGGATTGAAGAAGCTAAAAAGGAAAAATGAAAAACCATTGCCATCGAGTCAACGCCGACTCATAGCCATCCTACAGGACAGAGGAGAACTACCCCATAGGGTTTCCAAGGCTATGATCTTTACGGAAGCAGGCTGCCACATCTTTCTCCCACAGAGCAGCTTGTGGGTTTGAACTACCAACCTTTTGATTAGAAGCCAAGCGCTTAACCACTGTGCCACCACCAAACCAGAAACCAAACCCATTGCTGTCAAGTAGATTCAAACTTACTGAGTCATAGCCACTCGCTAGGACAGAGTAGAACTGCCCCATAGGGCTTCTAAGGTAATCTTTATGGAAGCAGACTGCCACGTCTTTCGTCTGTGGAGAGGCTGGTGGGTTCGAACCGCCGATCTTTTCGGTTAGCAGCCGAGTGCTTAACCACTGCACCACCAGGCTGCCTTAAAATGGTAATAACACCACCAATTTCATTGAAAACATAGGCTAACATGCCCTGGTAACTGGTAGTCATTACTAAAGAGAAGCACAGCGGAGAGGATCCCATAGGGAAGTGAACGAATTCAGCACGATGACACTCTAGTGTCTGCCCCATCTTCCTCTTCTTCCCGCATCTTCTCCCCCAGGTTGGTTAGAGGTCTCATCATTACTAGTTTGCATTTCTATTTTAATCATGTTATAGGTTTACAGTATCTTTCTTCCTGCATCTTTATATGCTATAATTTTGGGTACTATTTTTACACAACGAGGCCATTTTTAACCGAGAACAGATTCAATTGTCTTTCAGCATATATCATTGTTTATCTTAATTAATGCTAAAATATTCTTGAGGGAAAAACACATCCCACAGAGTATTATGCAAGGAAACTTTAGCATTCATTTTTGCCTCCCTCTTGTCTGGCATATCAATTTATAAAGGTTTGAGCATCCTGTTATTTTGATGATAATAACGCTCTTAAATCCAGGCACCCATCTGTGGGAATTAAGTCACAGGGTGTCAACAGCAAGTTGAGGGATTAGCACCAGCAAGGTGGGTACTGGGGGTGGGGCATCGACAGCTAAAAGAGGAAGGGAACTCTGTCTTTGAGAAGTCATAGGCTTCTTCTCAGAGTTCCTGGATGGTGCAAACAGTTAAGCACTCAACTACCAGCTGAAAGGTTGGAGGTTTGAACCCACCCAGAAGCGCTACGGAAGAAAAGCCTGGCAATCTACTTCTGAAAGGTCACAGCCTTGAAAACCCTATGGGTGGCCATGAGTCAGAATCAACTCAACAGCAACTGACAACGACAACAAGGCTTCTTCCCTGAATTATCCGTGGAAGCTTTCCTGGATTAGAGCTCAGTCAGTCAGGGAGTCTGGGCTGTGAGCTCTTCTGTCTTAGTAAAGCCATTAAAACTCTCAGCCTGTGATGGGGCCTCTTTGTTTTTGCTCAGCATCTTCAGCAACCGTTCTCCTTTCTTCTAATCAGATGCCTCTCTTGTCCCTCTGGAAATCACTCTTTCCATGCTCAGCCCAGCTGTTTTGAGGGAAGCTGACTCTCCCCTCAGTGCCAGGAGGTGGAGGCATGAGGCGGATCTAGCTTATCAACATGTTATCGCCCTGGTCATAGTGATTGAGTCAGCAGTGACGATGTGACCCAGTCATAGCTAAGGAGACTCAATGTTGGAACTTTAACTGGAACCATTGGGAAAAAGGGGTTCTCTTTCTACTGGGATGCTAAACTGGAGGAATATTATTAGCCTGGCACTGCTAGTGGTCATCTTCACTACAGAAATGAGGAGAATTTGCCTAAGAATGAAGGTAACATGAAAGAAACAGAGCTGAGAGATGGAGGCGGAATCTCGATGATATCTACTGGACCCTAGATTAGTTCTTACTTGAAGCCGGTCTACCCTCTGGACCTTTAATGCAAGCCAATCAATTCCCCGTTTGCTTGTTAGCTTGAGTTAGGTTTCTGTCACTTGCAACCACAGGGTTCTGAGGAGTGAAGGGTTCCATCTGGGAACTGTGAGCAGCCACGTCACTGTTAACTGGGGGGCATGATGTGATATCGATGACATCTGGGGGACTGTGCATGTGCAGACATCTCCCACCCCAGAGCTGCTTGTCTTGATATCGGTATCAAGCAATGATCAGGTTCCAAGCACCCTTTAAATCACACAGTCAGCCTAGAGGAAGCCCTGAGAGGCTGGGTGACATCATGGTGTAATATGTGGAGCTTCACTAGGTAATTCTAGAATCTCTGAGGTGGGTTGATGGGAAGGAAGTACTTTGGGAGAAGAAAGGGCTGGGACTGGGAGAATTAACCTTGTTCTAAAAGGATGTGGTGGACTCGGGCTCTACCCTGCTAGAGGTGTTGCTCAAGGGCCCTGATCTGAGTGGGCACGTGGGACTTGTGAGTCATGGACAAGTGTCCCAGGAACTTATAATATTTTGTTGAAATTTTATCGCAAGTCAGATATTGCCCTAAATCCTATAGAATCCTGTCGACAAACCTATGAGTTGTGGGTCTCATTATCTTTATTTTACTGGTAAGGAACTGAGGCTTAGAGAGGTGAAGTGATTTAGGCATAGCCAGGATTTGAACTTATGTCTATCCAGCTCCAAAGTGGGTGGTGACATTGGTTTCTGGACTCGATACAGGACTTTGGCCAATGGTTGGGGGATGTGGAAGAGGGGAGAGTGTCCAACCTCCCAAGGTTTGAGGGCTGCCAAGACTAAGCATTTGATCAGAGCCTCAACCCTACAGGGGCAGACTGTTATCCCAATGGAGGAGTGGAGTTGACAGAGAAACTGAGGCAGGAGCCTGGGACTGGAGTCAACAGAGCACAGGGGCTAGTTGGGAGGAATTCAATAGTGGGTTCACCAGGTATTTGGGGCTCTTGACAAAGACCAGGCACAGGGCTCCAAAACTAATTCCAGGTCCTCTTCCAGGGCTTTTTAAGACTTTGTTCAGGGCTAGGAGAGGCTGAGGGAGGCTGAGACTGACAGAGAAAGGGAAGGAGAATCTTTGAGTTCTGAGATCAAAGAAAAGGGGTACCTTTTATTCATCAAACAGCTATTATGTATTACCTAACATGTGGTAGTCACTATACTAGGCTCTTCTTCCCACGCTGTGAACTGAGGCTCAGAAAGGTGCAGCGATCTGTCTAGGGTCACACAGGAGCTGAGCTGGGGTTAGAAGCCAGATCGACTTAAACTCAAAAGTCTTTGCATGGCACCAGGATGAGTCTACATCTCCGAGAGTGTTAGAGCCACCAATTGATCATCAGCTGTGGGATATTAATATTAAGGACAGCTCACTTCCACCAAAAGTTACTCTGTGCTTGGCGGTGAGCTAAGCACTTTGCTGGGATTATCTCCTCTCATCCTCAGAACGACCCTATGTTTGTTATTATTGTTGTTTGCTGTTGAGTGGATCCCAACTACTAGTCACTCTATATGACAGAGTAAAACTATGTCATAGGGTTTCCTAGGCTGTAATCTTTATGGGAAGGAGCCCTGGTGGCACAGTGATTAAGTGCTTGGCTGTGAACTAAAAGGTCAGTGGCTTGAACCCACTAGCCACTCCATGGGAGAAAGATGTGGCAGTCTGCTTCTGTAAAGATTACAACCTTAGAAACCCTATTGAGCAGTTCAACTCTGTCCTGTAGGGTCGATATGCGTTGAAATCCACTTGATGGCAACAGGTTTGGTTTCAGTTTTTTTTTTTTTAATTTATATGGGAGCCAATCACCAGGTGTCTTTTCCCATGGAGCCACTGGTAGGTTTAAAACACCGACCTTTCAGTTCCCAGCTAAGCACTTAACCATTGCGTCACCAGGGCGCGTCCCTGTGATGTTTAGTTAGGTATTTTATAATTGTTATTATTATGGGTGTTGCTGTTATTGAGCCCTGGTGGCACAGTGATTAAGTGCTCGACTGCTTACCAAAAGGTCTTGGTTCGGACCCTCCAGCTACTCCACAGGAGAAAGGTGGCAGTCTACTTCTATGAAGATTACAGCCTTGGAAACCCTGTGGGGCAGTTCTACTCTGTCCTATAAGTTCGCTCTGACTCGGAATGGACTTGATGGCAAGGTTTGGGTTTGGGCTGCTGTTTTTTTTTTTTTTTTTACTGTTATTATTCTTATTATACTGATGAGGAAACTGAGGCTGAGAAAGGCAACTTGACCTCTATTTGGTCAAGATCACAAAACTAATGACTGTGGAGTCAGAATCTGAACCTAAGCAGCCTACACTTTTCGACATGCCCAGGCTTTTAAGCATGACACCTACAACTGTGCCTCAGTTTCTTCACCTGTAAAAGGAGGAAAATGGTTAAGCACTCAACTGCTAGTCAAAAGGTCGGCAGTTCAAACCCACCCAGGGGTGCCTCGGAAGACAGGCCTGGCAATCTGCTTCCGAAAGTTCACAGCTATGAAAACCCTATGGAGTGCATTTCTACTCGGTACACGTGGGGTCGCTATGAGTCACAATGAGCTCAACGGCAACTAACAACAACAAAACAATGCCCACTTCCTCAGGTTATGGTGAGAACAAATCGAACTCGTACACGAAGGGCATAGAAAGGAAACTGTTGGGCACCCAGGAAGGGCCCGGTCAGGCTGGCTCTCACCACGGTCATTTCCATTTTCGCAACACCCTTTCTGAAATGCAATTTCTCCTTTTTCCCACGGCTAATCCGCAATGCTCCCTTTTACTCAGATTTTACTAGGGAAAAAAGCGAGGCAGGCTGGCACGGGCTGGGGCCTCTTAGGGTAATCCTGAGGCAAGAGATAAAAGAAGCTCACTTGGCACAACTTCATAAACCCATTTTAATCCAAACATTGATTTTCCTTTGGAGTAATCCGCTTCCCGTTCACAGGCGCAGTCCCTTCACGCAGCTAATACAGACGTCTGAGTCTCGATCACGTTATTGAGATAAAACAGTCACCTTCTTTCATTCTTGTATTCACCAGTCACCCTGGGCCTCGCTTTCTCTTTGTTCATCCCCTCCCTCCCAGCATCACTTACTGGAGTCCCTTCCTATTCCCTCACCAGCCATGACTCAAGGTGAAGCTTCCAAATACCGACAAGTAGTAAAATATGAGAGATTGAAGCAAATTCCAGTGAAAATAATGTGAAAACATATTATTTGCCCCAGACACATACCTCTCTTTTGATCTGACTTGTCCAGGACATTTTTTTTTTTTTTTTTAATGCTCCTTTGATAGCGCAAAGCAAGCGCAAACGCTAAAAGGAAACCTTATGTCTTTGTTGGGAAATAGTCTGATGGAGGTGCTTGCTTTCTGATGGACAAAGGACCCTTTAAAGAACATCATTTGTGTTTTTTTTTTTGAGGCAGCACGGCTTTCTTCGGTTTGGGCTTTGAGATGGGAGTTTGGGGAATGGAAAATTTCCCTGAATAAGAAATCAGAAGCTTGACTGACACAGCTACCTCTCTGTTAACACGACAACAGTCAGCAATTACTTTTTGATCCAAAGTGTGAGGATGAATATAAGGTAGAGCAAATCATTCCTTTTCTTCTAGAACTTCAGCTCTGCACCTGAGCGGAATTCTTTTTTTTCTTTCTTTCCTTCTTTCTCAGTCTCAAAGATTCAATATAATCTATAGCTAGAGATACCTATATTAGCTGCAGCTGGGGGAAAAAGCAGTTGGCAAATTCATGAATCAGGGCTTCTTTTCTTCTTCTTTTGTGTAGGGTAACTGTCCTGATAGCTTACAGATGATTTGTAACCAACTGTGAGTTGGTTCCCGGTGTCAGCACATTGCGCAGTTGTTTAAACCCGACTGTTCATCACGAAGGGAAGGACGTGTGGTCGTCCACACATGGTTTTGGAGTCTCGGGGGCACCGGTGGCTCTAATGAAGACAGGAGACCTTTGTGTTTGGTCCAGAATCATGATGCGTAGTTGAGAGTGCGGCTCCAAAATCAGTCAGCCTTGGGTTCAGACTCTCCCTCCTCTGTGATTTGGAGCAGATTGCTTAATTTCTCCAATACTCAGTGCCCTTACCTATAAAATGGGAATAATAAGAGTAACTATTTTGTAGGGCAGGGTTTCTCAACCTTTGCACTATTGACATTTTGGGCCAGATGGTCAGGCTGGGGTTGGAGGCTCTTGTCGGGGCTTCCCTGTACATTGTAGGATGTTTAGAAGCATCCCAGTTAGATGCCATCAGCAAGCCCACCCCAGTTGTGACGACCAAAAATGTCTCCAGACATTGTCAAATGTCAATAGCTCCTCCTACTCCCATTGAGAGCCCTGCCATGGAATTATCACGTGGCTTGAATGAAATGACGCAGGTAAAGCTCTCAGACATTGCGCAGTAGACAACACACAGTAGGAGCTCAACAATGTTAGTTGCTGCCGAATTCATAAAACTTTAAATAGAAAGCTAACACAACCTCTTTTTCTTGGGGGTTCTCCTGGAATCCCTGGATCTCCAGGCTTCCCAGGTTCCCTCGTGTTAAGTGGGAGTCCCTCATTGCCCCCAAACTTTACTGGCAAAATATTTTAATTTCTGGCAAATGAGTGAATGAGTGCAGTCATCTCACCTTGGTCAAAAGGCAGTAGGAAAGAAGCTCCAGAAAAGGTCACGGATGGAGAAAACACCAACACTGAAGATCTGAGTTATTACAAGTCAACCAAAGCATCCTTGGTGAGACAGTGTGTGCAGAAGGACTGACCACAGCTGCTCCTGGGGGGTCAGGCTGGGGTTGGAGGCTGTTGTGTACATGGAGGAGGAGAAGCGGGGCCAGTGGTCTGAACTGTAGAGGGTGGGAACACACACAGACAATGCTTCCTGTATTTTAGCTCTAGCTACTTCTGCCGGTTGATGGTCTGCTCACAATGGTTAACAAAGTTTGGACACTTACCGTGTGCCTAGCACATTTGTTCATTCATTCTTAAAACAACCCTTTGAGGAAGGTACTATCACTTAACCTCTCATTTTATAAAAGAGGAAATAAGCTCAGAGAGGTTAACATGTCTATTGTTACACAGCTAGGCAATGGGCCTCTGGGATTTGAACCCAGGGCTGCCACCTCCAGAGCCCAGGTCCTAATCCACTAAGCCATCTGAATGTTGGCTGTATTAACCCACACATCACCATTTATAGAATGCTTACATCATGTCAGAGTCTGTGCAAAGGGCTTGATATGTCTCCGCTCTTTTAATGCCCACCAAATCCTACAAGGAGGCCACTATTATTGTCCCCATTTATACAGATGAGGAAACTGAGGCATAGATAAATTAAGCTGAAGGTCCACAGCTGTAACTGCCTGGCTCCAGAGCTTGGTTCACCACCGTTGTAGAAATAAACACAGGGAACTCTAACTAGCTCAAGCTCCTGCTTTGGCATTTCTGCGCAAGGCAACTGCTGCTGGGAGAAATTAACCAATTTTTGGTCCTTAGTTGTCACAGAAACAATAACAGTTTTTACTGTCTCTTTCATTTTAATTCTGTCAGGGATTTTGGGGGTGAGTGGGAGGGAGAAGGCTGGGGGGTGAAGGACTAGGGAAGAGTTGAGCCATGATGAGTTCACCCCAGGTCAGGAGTCAGCAAAGGCTGATGCCTAGCTTCTCAGCATCTGCATTTATGCAAATTAAAGTGAGAGGTCTCAACAGAAGAGGGGGAGGAAATTTTGAGCACCCCACGCCCAATCTAGCTTCAGGATATGCCTTTCTCTAGCTGGGAGCATAGCAGCAAACGCATCTCCTTCCTTCATTTCCCTCCAAGGACCAGGAATAATAATTCAAAGCACAGCAAAGAGCCTACATTTGCATGGTGCAAATTTTCATAGTGTTTTGAGGTTGCCTGATTTTACCTGCCAATCACCACAGGAGGGAGATGTTTCCTGACAGAGGAAGAAGTTGAGACACAGAAGTACAGATACTTGACCTCAAGCCCCCTGCATTTTCCCCAGGTGCTACGATTTGGCTGGTGGTAGTGGTGTGGCTACCAGCATCTCACGGTGCGTAAGGACAGGGGCTTTGAAGACAGGTAGACCTAGTTTGAATCCTGCCCCTGACCCTAACCATCTGTGTGACTTTGGGCATTCTACTAGACCTCTCTGAGCTGAGGTTTCTTATCAGCAAAATGAAGATGGAGATAATAATGGTCTCCCAGGGTCAGCATTGTGATAATTTGAGGTTGTCCATGGAAAGCCTGGTACATGGCACATGGTGGTGTTCAGTAGTTGTTTTCACTGATCTCAATGGATGAAATGGAGACAGGGATGCCATCTTTTCTGTTTCTAGAACTTGTAAGGTCAGAGCCCAAGTGCTATCATGACCTTTAGGCATTTCCAGGTTGTGGGGTCATCTGAGGGACTCTTGCTGACCTTGGGGATCATTCTTATTTTGACCGGGGTGTCCCTTGAGTAGGGAACATGACACGGTTCAGAACCAGAACTGGATGAGTGGTCATCCAGCCTTTGGCCAACAACTCTGAAGACTAAGAGTCAAGATAGCATATTGTTTATGAACCTGGCTCAAGCTGAAGTCAGATAGGCTCAAGTTTCAGCTCTAATGCCTACTAGCTGTGTGACCATGGGCAAGTTGCCTGACTTCTCTGAGGCTCAATTTCTTCCTCAGGAAGATGGGAATGATGCCCCACTAGGTTGTTGTGAGAATTTAATGGGATAAGGCAAGAGGTATGCTTAGCATGCCTGGCACACAGTAAGCCAATGAAGCTGACTCAGTCTTCCCACAAATTCATTATTTCTCTGTTTCTTCCCCAGTGGAGGTGGACTTAAGTAGCCCTGCAAGTTGGTAAAATTTCCTTTCTCTTTCCTCCTTCTCTTCTCTACTGGGTAATGACTAAGAAAAAAAGTCAGTTGATTTTCCTGAAATGACCCACAATGGCCCCTGTGCTCACCCTGGTTGTGTCAATATTTATCTTTTCTTTTTGGAAAGGAATTTTCCACCAAGAAGTAAGGATCCCTCCTCTATAGCCACAGAGCGAATGGATAAAAACAAATTTAGGATTTTGGACTTTTGAATCATTTCATGACCACTAAAGCACTGAGACCTCCCCCAAGGCATAGTTACACTCAAAATACAAGCATAGGATCTGGTTCAAGAAACGTTGGGTTCTTGTCCCACGTTTGCCTCTACTATGAACATAACTTGGAGGAGGGTGTCCCTCCCCACACTGAACCTCAACTTCTATCATTCTGATGGGGCTAAAAGACAAGGTGATCTCTAAAGTTCATTTTGATTTGGATAGTCTGTTTCTGTCATTCCCTGGATAACTGGGGATCAAGTTGATTGATTCCAAGACCTAGGGTGGTGATGCAGTCATGCCACATCTTATGTTTTATCCTCTTCCCTGTCTGCTTAACCTAAGTCTGTTTTTGATTAGAAAGATTTATGACGAATGATGTTATATTCTTCCCAAAGCTCACTTTACCCACGTCCAACCACATCCCTCACGCTGTCTTGGCACATAGTGATTAAGTGGGTTATGGTGGTTAAGAGTACGGGGGCTGGAATTCAAACCCTCTTCCCACCACTTAATAGCTGTGAAACTGAGACCTGTTACTTCTTTAATACTCATTCCTTCATTTATTCTACAAACATTTACTGAGAGCTGCTCTTGGTGCTTCGTGTACAGTAATGAGCAGGGCAGACACCATCCCCACCTTCAAAGAGGGTACGATCTAGTGGGGAAGGCTGCACCAACCAAGTGTGACCAACTCTCGGGTACGGGAAAACTGGATGTTCTGAGGGCACATAGCAGCAGCACCTCATGTAGTCTGGGCAGGGCAGGAGGTTAAGCCAGGCTTCCCCACGGAAGCGACATGTAAACTTGAACTGAAGAATGAATAGGAGATAGAGGAGGAGGACATATGCCAGGCAGAGACCTGCATATGTAGAAGTCTGGGGGCTAGAGAGGATGGAGTGCATTAGATTCTAGAACAGAGAAAGAAAAGCTCATATGACAGGAAAATAGAATATGGAGTGTGTAGTAGAGAGGGGAGAGTCCCTGGGTGGTGCAGACGGTTCAGTGCTGGGCTACTAACCAAAAGGTTGGCGGTTCAAGAGACACTTTGAAGGAAAGGCCTGGTGATATACTTCTGAACAATCGTAACTGTTGAAAACGCTACAGAGCACAGTTCAATTCCGAAACACGTGGGGTCACCAGGAGTTGGAATTGGATCTACGAAAACTGGAACGAGAAAAAAAACGATGCTGAGATTTCTCAGATGAAATAACATTCCTCACTTTAGTTAATTCAACTGGTAAATATGACGTTGGAAAGAAATCCAGTACTATGGGAGTGTGGGGAGGGGCATTTTATATTTTATTAAGGTGTGAATGCCAACATTGTTGCTTAAAAATCAGACAAGAATATAGCTACTATTTATTTAACATCTGCTATATGCAGGTGGTGCAATGGTTAATGTGCTCAGCTGCTAACTGAAAGGTTGGCAGTTCGAATCCACCCCAAGGTGCTTCGGGAATAAGTCATGGCTCTCTACTTCTGAAATATCATCCATTGAAAAACCTATGGAGCACATGGGTTCACTGTGAGTCAGAATCAACTTGATGGCAACTGGTTTGTTTGTTTATTTTCTTTAGTGGAGAGGGGAATAGTGAGAGATGCTGCTGGAGAGACAGGGAAGGCTGAATCATGAAAGGGATTTGTAAACCAAATTAAGGAGAACAACCTTAATCCTCAAATCAATAGGAACCCTTAGGATAATGTTAAGAAGAGGCATAGCATGATCAAATTTTCATTTTGGAAAATTCAGCTGCAGTATGGAGACCAGCTTGAGCAGGAAGAACATGCTGGAGGATGTAGCTGTCATCTAGGTAGAAGATTCTAGAATGGAAGCTCCTTGAGGGCTTCCTCCCTTTTGTTTACTGATGTCTCCCAAGTGTTTAGAACAGGGCATACCAGGCAATCAATAGTTGTTTCGTAAATGATTGTAAAAATGGTGTGGAGGTGATGTCTAACCTCCTCTAACTTCATAAGGGGGAAAGAGAATCAAGATCAACAGCCCAAGGCTAATTCCCATGAGGCAGAGGTTAGCCATGCCACTTCTCTGCTATCTTTACCAATTCTGACACCAACCATCCCTCCCATGGCATTCTACTACTGTGCTGTTGTTGTTGTTAGGTGCCGTCGAGTGGGTTCTGACTCACAGTGACCCCACGTACAACAGAACGAAACACTGCCCAGTCCTGCACCATCCTCACAATCGTTGTTATGCTTAAGCCCATTGTTGCAGCCACTGTGCCAATCCATCTAATTGAGGGTCTTCCTCTTTTTTGATGACCCTCTACTTTACCAAGCGTGATGTCCTTCCCTGGGGACTGATCCCTCCTGATAGCCTGTCCAAAGTATGTGAGATGTAGTCCAGCTGTCCTTGCTTTTAAGGAGCATTCTGGCCGTACTTCTTCCAAGACAGGCTTGTTCGGTCTTTCTGCAGTCCATGGCATATTCAATATTCTTTGCCAACACCACAGTTCAAAGGCATCAGTTCTTCTTCAGACTTCCTTATTCATTGTCCAGCTTTCACATGCATATGAGGCGATTGAAAACACCGTGGCTTGGGTCAGGTGCCCCTTAGTCTTCAAGGTGACATCTTTACTTTTTAACACTTAAAAGACATCTTTTGCAGCAGATTTGCCCAATGCAATGCGTCATTTGATTTCTTGACTGCTGCTTCCATTGGCGTTGATTGTGGATCCAAGTAAAGTGAAATCCTTGACAACTTTGATCTTTTCTCCATTTAGCATGATGTTGCTTATTGGTCTAGTTGTGATTTTTGTTTTCTTTACGTTGAGGTATAATCCACACTGAAGGCTGTGGTCTTTGATCTTCGTCAGTAAGTGCTTCAAGTTCTCTTCACTTGAACTTGAAGGCAAGGTTGTATCATCTGCATAACGCAGGTTGTTAATGAGTCTTCCTCCAATCCTGATGCCCCATTCTTCATGTAGTCCATCTTCTTGGATTATTTGCTCAGCATACAGATTGAATAAGTATGGTGAAAGGTACAACTCTGATGCACATCTTTCCTGACTTTAAAGCACGCAGTATCCCCTTGTTCTGTTCAAACAACTGTCTCTTGATCTATATGCAGGTTCCACATGAGCACAATTAAGCGTTCTGGAATTCCCATTCTTCAAAATGTTACCCATAATTTGTTATGGTTCACACAGTCGAATGCCTTTGCATAATCAATAAAACACAGGTAAATATCTTTCTGGTATTCTCTGCTTTCAGCCAAGATTCATCTGATATCTGCAATGATATCCCTGGTTCCAAGTCCTCTTCTGAATCCAGCTTGAATTTCTGGTAGTTCCCTGTCGATGTACTGCTGCAACTGCTTTTGAATGATCTTCAGCAAAATTTTACTTGTGTGTGATATTAATGATATTGCTTAATAATTTCCACATTTGGTTGGATCACCTTTCTTTGGAATAGGCATAACTATGGATTTCTTCCAGTCAGTTGGCCAGGTAGCTGTGTTCCAAATTTCCTGACATAGATGAGTTAGTACTTCCAGTGCTGCACCCATTTGTTGAAACATCTCAATTGGTATTCCATCAATTCCTAGAGCCTTGTTTTTCATCAGTGCCTTCAGTGCTGGGTTTGATAATTCATGGCAATGGCCACACAGAACTCACAGACAATACTTACAATTATGGGGTTTATTAGGGAAGTAACAGATTACAATTCAGGTTGAGGAATGCTCAGAATACAGTTCTTCTGTCAGGACAGCCTTTCCCAGCTGTGCTCGCAGGCAGGCCTCTCCCTGGCCCTGGGCCTCTGTCCTGCCCAGGCAAGTATTATAAAGCTCTTATAGCTCTGCCGATAAGCGCCCCAGAACACCCCACTCCTCCAGCAAGCCTCCTGCCCAAAGGCACTCAGCTTTCTCTCTTCATGGGCCAGGAAGCCCATCATGCCATCTCCTGCTGGCATCTTCTGCTGCCATTTCTCTGCCACTGCTTCTCGCTGTCTTCAGTGTTACAGCTCTCTCTTTCTCTCTCTCTCTCTCATTCTCCTGGTTCCAGGCGCTTCTCAGTGCAGGTATCCCGGGTCCAAAAAAATTACTCTGCTCTTGGCTGTTCTTCCCTGGTGGTGGTGGGATCCTCTGTTTCCCATCTCTGGAATGGCTTATGTGAAGCCCAGCAGGATGGCAAAACTGACCAGTCCCCTCAGTGGGCCACAATTACCCTATTTGCACAGTTCCACCCGGTCACTTGGGTGGGATTTACAAGACCATGGTGAGAAAGGTCCAAAAGCAATCCATCGCACCACAGTGATAAGAGCCAGATTAGGGCAATAATAGGGGGGATAGAGAGAAGCATGTAGATTTCAGACCTAATTTGTGGATCAAAGGAAAAGAATTAGTAATTGATTAACTAGGGTTAAGCATGATCCCCAATCTTCTGGCTTGGGCAACTGGATGGAAGAGAGTGACACTCTCTGAGATTGAAAATCCTTAACCTCTCCAAACCTCAGTTTTCTCATCTGTAAAATGGGACCAATATCCCACATTTCACAAGTATGTAAAGGGCAGTGCCTAGTGCCAGATACGTGGGAAGTACGGTAATCAGCGTGTCGATCTTGTGTCCTCCCTGCTCACATCTCACCTCTACAGAGCTTAGAGTCCCCTCTGTACGTTATGAGCATAGAACCCATGTGCACATTTCTTCAGGGTGTCCAGGTGTGACATCCCCAGATGTGGCGGTGGTTGTAGTGCAGCATCACTAGCAAAAAACTGCGCAGCCAAGAAAAGAAACAAGCAACTGCGATTGCTAAATGGAGTTTATTTTCTAAAAACGAACTGTGATTTTCAGTATGGCTCAGTCACCTGCAAACCTGGTCCTTGATGAGCTATTCTGCTCATTGTCAGCATGAGGAATTTCATTGGACAGAGAAGGCTCACGGTGAGGCTCTCTGTAGCTAAGGAGTAGGATGGGAGGTGTAGCAGAAATGAAGTGGGTTCATGTTTTAAACTCAGACTCCTCCTGGGATACTACGGCTTAGCATCATTTCACCAGTCCCATTTTGGGGGCAAGAGAAATCTCATGCAGGCATGAGCAGGGTGGTGCTGTTGAGCTGCAGTTTCCAGTGGAAGAGACCACCCCTGGTGTCAGAGAGCTCAGAGACTTCTGCAGAGCCAACACCACCCCTTTGCCTCAGGGACTAAGCAACAATTCTATGCCACGTACCACACTGTCCTAAGTACTGGGTTCCTGAGATGAAGATACAACCCCTGCCTTGTGCAGGGGAAACAGACCAGTAAGCAGGCAATTACAATCCCATTAAAAAAAAAAAAAAGAAACTTTGCCGTTGAATCGATTCCAACTCATAGTGACCCTATAGGACAGGGTAGAACTGCCCCATAGAGTTTCCAAGGAGCACCTGGTGGATTCAAACTGCTAACCTTTTGGTTAGCAGACGTAGCTCTTAACCACTGTACCGCCAGGGTTTCCACAATCCCATAGAATGGATGTAAAGGCACCTGGGTGGTGCAAGCAGTTTGCGCTCGCCTGCTAACCTAAAGGTTGGTGGTTCAAACCAACTGTAAAAATGGTACGGAGGTGGCATCTAACCTCTTTCACAAGGGGGAAGGAGAATCAAGATCAACAGCCCAAGGCTGATTCCTATGGGAAGGAGGTCAGACGCACCTCCTCTCACCAACCCTTTTGCCAATTCTGACACCATCTGCCCCTCCCACGGCACACTCTTCTCTGCTGACTTCAATAATTCATTGTAATTGGCCACACAGAACTCACAGACAGTACTCACAATTATGGAGTTTCTTAGGGAAATAACAGGTTATATAAATCCAGTTCAAGAATGTTCAGGATATAGTTCTTCTATAACAGCAGCATCTTCTCAGCCATGCCTACAGGCAGGCCTCTCCTTGGCCCTCAGCCCCTCGGCCTCTGCCCCACTTGAGGAAGTGTTACAAAGGTCTTTTAGCTGTGCTGAAAAGTGCCCAGAGGCACCCTACTCAACCAGTAAGCCTTGGCCTGAAGGCACACAACCCTAGCTCTGTGGGTCAGCAAACCTAGCTCCACCAAGTGCCTGGAGGCAGCCTACTCCACCAGCAAGCCTCCTGTCCAAAGGCACTCAGCTTTCTCACTCTGTGGGCCCGGAAGTTCACTGCACTGCCTCCTGCTGGTCTCCAGGTTCTGCTGCAACTGTTTCTCTGTTGCTGCCCCTCATCATTTCTGGTGTTCCAGCTCTCCCTCTCTGTCTTCCGTGTTACAACTCCTACGCTCTCTCTGTCGATGTCTACTTTTAAGCCTAGCAGGATGGCAAAACTGACTGACACCCTCATTAGGGTTTCATATATACCTCATTTGCATAGTCCCATGCAGTCATTTGTTGGGAATTACAAAGACTATGGCTGGAAGGCCATATTAAGTAATTCACTACACTGCCCTCACCCAGCAGTGCTGCGGCAGAAAAAGCCCGGTGGTCTGCTTCTATAAAGATTACAGCCAAGAAAACTCTATGGAGCAATTCTACTCTGTAACACATGGGGCTGCCATGAGTTGGGGGCAAACTTGATAGCAGCTAATGCTGAAAACTCTGGTGGCATAGTGATTAAGAGCTACGGCTGCTTACCAAAAGGTTGGCAGTTTGAATCCACCAGGCGCTCCTCGGAAACTCTGTGGGGCGGCTCTACTCTGTCCTGTAATCTGTAATCAACTCCATGGCAGTGGGTTTGGTTTTGGTTTTGAATGACAAAGTGATGGGTGTAAGTCCCCATGCTTGATATTCTGTTTAATCACCTTTCACGTTGTTGCAATGTTATGGGAGGAAGCACCGATGAGATCCACCATTCTTCCTTCCCTTCCTTCCTTCCTCCTGTCCTTCCTTCCCTTCTTTTCTCCTTCTCTCTTCCTTTTCAGTGGTCCTGCCAGCACATATTTGTTGGTTATCTTCTGTGTGTTAGGCAGTGTGCCAGGCATTGAGGTTGGGGTGGAGTGCCAAAATAGACCTGGTTCCTGCCCTTTGAAGCTAACAGTGTAGTGGGGAAAAGACAGTCACTAAACCTTCACACAAGTAAATGTAAAATGACAACTAGAATGACTGGATGGAAGCCCTTCTGAAAATTCAGGGTAACGGCTCAAACTGAACCCCATGGAGACATGTCTAGGGTCATAGCCAGACCTCAGTTTGCTTTGCCCCAAGGAGCTCTGGTGGTGCAGTGGTTAAGTGCTCAGCTGCTAACCAAAAGGCTGACTCTGAACCACCAGCCACTCTGGGGGAGAAAGGTGTGGCAATCTGCTTCCATAAAGATTTACAGCCTTGAGAACCCTATGGAGCAATTCTATTCTGTCCTATAGGGTCAGTATGAGTCAGAACCGACTCGATGGCAATGGGTATCCTATTTGCCCCATCGGCTTCAATAAACCACTATTGATAAGACACAGGAAAAGGGGAGATAGACAATCACCGCTTTCTTAACAAATGAGTAAATGCTTGACTATGTTCAACTCATCCAGAGGTGTCTCGAATGGCAGGCCTGGTGATCTGCTTCTGAAAAGGTCACAGCATTGAAAACACTATAGAGCACAGTTCTACTCTGCGTACCTTGGGACACCATGAGTTGGAATCAATTCCAAGGCAACTAACACCATCAACAACAATCTTCATGGAATGCTAAGCCGGGGATAGGTGTGGAAAAGGGTATTCCATTTAGCAGGCTAAACTTGGCATAGCTTCAATGCATCTTCCCATTCTGAACTCAAGCATCTCCTTCCCTGGGCCTTCTCCTCATGTTTGACCCTCACCTTGACCGTAGCTCCTTTCGTTTGTGTTATGATGGTGATGGGCTCCCCTTCAGGCTGGTGACTCCCCCAGGAAGGGGTTCAATCTTACTCATATTTGTACCCTAAGCGCCTAGCAAGTGTTTGGCAAGTACAAGGTGCTTGGTTAACATGTGTTGAAGGAACGAATGAACAAATGAATGAAAGAAAGATGCTCTCTGAAACCAGCATCTATAGGGTGGAAGCCATTTCTCCCTTCAGGTTTTAACACATAGCAGTTTCAGCTCCTCCTGTTTAAAATGACTCTTTTGAAAGAGGGTGAGAATGACAATTTAAAGAATATTAAACCCCATAAGCATGAAAAACCGTCTGCTAACAGTGGTTGTCTCTGGCGGGGGGGATAGGAAGGGCTGGGGGCGGCTTTCACTTATGCTTGCATTATAGACTTCAAAAGAAGAAAGTGGTGTGATAATGGGTGGTTTTGACTTTTATGGTGTTTGAAGGGTTTTTCACATAAAAAAATTTTACATAAAAATTCTAAAATTTGTTCTAAAAAGGAACAAATGAATAAATAAGAAGCATTGTCCTAGAGTTAAGTCTGAGCTCCAGGCTAGCTCTGGGTGAGTTAGGGCAAATCATTTATCCCTCTGAACTCGGTCACCTCACCCATGGAAGGGGAATGAGAAAACTTGCCTCATGGGACTATTAAGAAGATTACTAAACACAGTGCCTGGAACAGAGGAACCATTTGATAAGTGACACCTATTGTCATTGTTTTCCAGACTAAGACAAGCTAGGAAGAAAGGCCTGGTGTTCTGCTTCCAACAGTTAGCCAGTGAAAACCCTATGGATCACAATGGTCTGATCTGCAATGCATTATGGGGATGATGCAGGACAATGCAGTGTTTTATTCTATTATGCCATGGGGTCACTGTGATTCGGGGGCTGACTCAACAGCAGCTTATAAAAACATTGTTATTGTTATTAGCAATAACAGCAATGAACAGAAAAATGACAAATCAAGGTGTTCCGAGGTCTCTTCGATCTGGGACAGTCCTTGAATCTAATTTTATTTACAACCTGTCTGCTTATGCTGGGCAGCTTAGCATACTGATTCTTTGAACATCATGTGGCTTAGCCCTGGAATGGAGGCTCTTTCAATAAACTCCACTTACTGGGTGATTATGCAAGGCAACTCTGATGGCCTCGGTGACCAAGAAGAGCATAGTGAAAACAGTAAAAAAAAAAAGACAGAACTCGTGCTGTCTCCGATTCATAGCAACTGTATAGGACAGAGTAGAACTGCCCCATAGGTTTTCCAAGGCTGTAAATCTTTAAGGAAGCAGACTGCCACATCTTTCTCTCACGGAGCAGCTGGTGGGTTTGATTTCCTGACCTTTCAGCTAGCAGTCAAGTGCTTAACCACTGTGCCGATACAGCTCCTTCGTGAAAACAGTAGCTACCATTTATTGAGCCCTTTTATGAGCCATTTAGTCCTGAACACAACCCAATGTGATCTTATAATCCCCATCTTACAGATGAGAAAATGAGGCATAGACAGGTTAATGCTTTAAGGCCACACAGTTAGTAAGTGGCTTATCCAGGATTCAAACCCAGGTCTTATGGCTCCAAAGCTAATGATTTTTCCATTCTACCTGATGCCTCTCACGGTGCAAATAACGTAAATAATATAAGAGAAGGGGAAGAGGAGAGATGATGCAAAGGGGCAGGGGCTTTGGAGAAAGGTTCAGTGTTTTCCAGTTTTCCCATCTGATGGCCCGTTTCATGCCCTAGTGGGTCCTAGAGTCTTGGAATGAGTTATGGTCACTTTTGCTGCTGTCACTCACGCTAAAGAGTTCTGTAAAATCTGATGTCAAGGGTAGGAAGGATCAGTAGAAGGGGTTGCCACGGATACCCGAGGATGCTGCGGCCGGGACTACCAGATGTTTCTCAATATCCAATCTTACCTTCTTCCAGAGCAAAATGATTTTTAGTTAAGCATATTGTTACCCAGAATAAAGACTACATTTCCCATCCTCCCTTGCAACAATGAGTGGCCATTTGACTAAGGTTTGGCTTGTGGTATATAAATGGAAGTGGTATGTGCAACTTCTGGGGAGTTTCCTTAAAAGGGATGGGCATGCTCTTGGACTTTGTGTGTCTCCTTTCCTCCCGGATGGACTGCAGATGTGATGGCTGGAGCAGCCATCTTGGCAATGAGGTGAGCAAAGAATGGAGATGTGTACAGTAGAAAAAACAGATAGAAGGAGCTGGAGTCCATGACACTGTAGTAAACTAGACCGGCCTTGGATTATCTCCCAAGTATCATGGAAAGAGAATGAAAAAAACCTTGTTTAAGCCACTGCTAGTTTAGGTTGCTGTCCCTCACAGCTGAACCTAATACTAACTAACACAGATGATATCCCAGCATTCACTGAGGCCATCCTCCTTTCTAGTAGGTGGAGCATGTAACCTAGGATAAACCAATCATAGCATTCCATTTGCCTTGCCACATGAATGGTTCAAGAGTGGACATGTGACTTAAGCCAGCCCAATCAGAGGAAGTCTCAAGATTCTTGCAGATATACTGAATCAAAGTCATGATCTTTTGCCCTGGGGAGTATAGTATGTGATTGTGAAGTCTGCAGCCATGACTACCATTTTGCTACCATGAAAAACACCAGGCTGAGGATGGAGCTGACATAAGGAAGAGAAAAAAGCTAAAACCATAGAGAAACAGAGTGAGAATCTTGATCAGACTATGTCTGTTACTTCTGTACTTCTCAGATATGTGAGTCAATATGTTCCCAATATTGTTTGTCCAGTAGAGAAGAGGGTCTTTAGCCTAACAAGTCAATGGAATCATGTCATGAGAGCTGATCAATATCAGGGACAGGTTTATTTATCCTGTGAATGGTTCGTCCTGAAGAAGTTGAGAGGATTGCCATGAAGAAAAAGTTTCTACCATTTCCCTTTCAGGATGAAGCCAGGAATAATCAAACAATAGTTTTGACCATATGGCAAGCTGGAAGGATGGAGCTGGGACCCTCAGGAGATAGCAGAGGGGCAGTAAAGGAATGAGAGAAGGTGTCTTAGGCTGGGTTCTCCAGAGAAGCAAAACCAAGAGTTCAAATGATAACAAGACAGTTGCAGGATCCAGAGCAGAGCAAAAGCCAGCAAGCTTTGGATGCAGGCCATACTCCCAAGGAAAATCCCTTTCAACGGATTGGCTGCTCCTAGCAGATCTCATCATGAAGGAGATCACATTATATTAGATCTCATCGTGGAAGTGATTACATCACATCAGATCTCATCATGGAGGTGATTACATCATTAGACAACTGCCAAACTGCTGAAAATCACGGTCCAGCCAAGTCGACACACAACCTTAACCATCGCAGAGGGAGACCAGCAGCAGACCCATTCCCAGGCACCCATTCAAGGGAACCCAGTGAGGAAAGTAAAAAAATCTGCCGTGGTGATCAGATTGTGTTTTCAGGAAGGAACAGGTAAGCACTTCCAAATGCAGAATCAAATGGCAGGTTTGCACCTGACCGCTGTCCATTTCCCCTAAAGCTCATTTCCACGAGGACATAGATCATCATGGCCTGGCCACCCACCATCATCTCCCCTGGTTCCAGCACAGTGCCTGGGACTTGGGAGACATTCAGATATTTCTGGGATGGATTGGCCACTAACACTCAGTTTTTGCCTTTCGGCAGAGCATTATAATTTGCAAAACAATTTTCCAGGAGTAATTCAGTTTAAGTTGAGCTTCTTTCATCCAAAGAATTGTCCTTTCTGACCTTCACTGAATTTTACTGACAGACCACGAAAACCCAGAGCAGAAAAAGGGTGATGTCAAGGCAAATCCTATCTAGATGTCGGGAATTACTCCACTGGGTAGAGAGTTCTAATTCCTCTGCCTGATGGTGTGACTTAAAGGTCCCAGTGTTGTTGTTTAACTTTTTTTTTTTTTTCCTGGGCCTTACTCATGAAAATGCCCACCGCAAGAGGAGGATATTGCCTTGTTCTTCTGCCCCACATGTCCACTGATCTGACTTCTATTCAATTTTCATTTGACCAGTATTCAATGAGCATCTACTTTGTGCCAGGCACTATCCTCAGCCCCAGGGCTATAATGGAGAACAGGCATAGACTCTATTCTTACCAAGCTTATACTCTAGTGGAGAGAGCTACAAGCCCACAATTGTAACACAGTGTGAGTAGTAGAGGAGCAGAGGATGGGGGGCAGGGGTGCACAGAGGGACACTGAACTCAGCTTAGGGGACTGCAGAAGGCTTCCTGGAAGAAGTTTTATCTACGTTGGAACTGATATAGGGGAAGGAGTTGGCCAGGTGAAGTGTGGAGACGGGAAGAATGTTCCAGGAGGAAAGATGAGGGAATAGACAGAAGCTGAGCACTGCGGGAGGGAAAAGTGGGAGTGGTGAGTGGAGGGAGATGGGCCCGAATGGAGGACCCCCACCCCACTGCCTTCCAGTCAATTCAGACTCATAGTGACCCTATAGGACAGAGTAGAACTGCCCCATAGGGTTTCCAAGCTATAAATCTTTATGGAAGCAGACTGCCACATCTTTCTCTCGTGGGAATGGAGGGCAGGGGTCAGCTATTTCAGGGCCATCTAAGTCATGCTCAGGATTTTCCTTTCTCTGAAGAGCAATGGAAGCCACTGGAAGATGGTAATATGGGAGTGATACGATCAGACATGCTCTGTAGAAACCTCCTCTGGGTGCAGTGTGGAAGAGATATTGGAGGGGGCCAAGATGAAAAATGGGGACACCAGTTAGATGGCTATTTTAATATACACATGCATGTACACACACACACACACCTTTACACCAAAGATTTATGCCAGGACTGGACATGCCCACCATTGGAGTCCTTGGACAGCATAAACATTAAAGCACTCTGCTACTAACCAAAAGGACGGCAGTTCGAAATCACCCAGAGGCACCTTAGAAGAGAGACTTGGCAATCAGCTTCTGGAAACCCTCTGGAGTGCAGCTCTACTCTGCACACATGAGGTCACCATGAGTCAGAATTAATTTGGTGGCGTTTGGTAACTGGTGGGAGCTTTGGTGGTGTAGCGCTAACCAAAATGTCAGAAGTTCAAATCTACCAGCTGCTCCTTGGAGACCGTATGGGGCAGTACTACTCTGTCCTATAGGGCCACTATGAGTCAGAATCAACTGAACGGCCACGGATTTGGTTTGGTTTGGTTTGGTAACTGGTGGGGCAGGAAAATGATATCTTAGGCTATTCCATTACTCTGTGCCTTAGCTTTCTCATCTGCGGAATGGGAACGACCTCAACTGTCCCTCAATGCCTTCTAGGATTTTTGAGAGAATGGAAATGATCGTATGGTGCAGCCTTTAAAGCTCAGTGTGGGTAAGTACAAAGGGCTGCTGCTTCCAGTCCCTTTTCATTTTATCTAGTCCTCCAAGTCTGTCCATTTATGGGGGTTGCACGTGAAAAAGGCATTCAGGACGGCATGCAGATCTTAGGAAAAAGACATGTCTCAGTTAGATTTCCATTCATTTTCTACATTGCAGCTATGGTGAAGAGGAGCCCTGGTGGCACACTGGTTAAAGCGCTTGGCTGCTAACCAAAAGTTCAGTGATTTGAATCCACCAGCTGCTCCTTGGAAACTCTATCGGACTCTCTGTCCTATAAGGTTGCCATGAGTTGAAACCCATTCGATGGCAATGGGATAACTAAGGTAGGTAAGTTGAGGCTTTACCCTTAGACACTAATATACAGAAATTACAAAATTGACTGGAAACTTCCATCAAGGGTAGGAACCCCCTCTGGCCTGGGACTCTGTTGAATCTACAATTCCACTGATTTTGAGGGTGGTGGATTATTGCTCTTCCCCCTAGGGTGCCAAAATGGCCTTTTCGGATAGTGAATCGAAACAAACTAATTAGCAGGACACCCAAAGACTGTGGAAACCGTGCCTTAGCTTATCCCCAGATAAGAGTCCCCACCTGAAAGAGATATGCCACAGCCACAGTTGTGGCAATATCCACATTTTCCTGTTCTTTATTTGCGCTCTGACGTTCTGCTGGAGAAGAGAGCTGATCTTCACCGGTTCTCTCTTTCTTTACCACTTGCTGAACAAGCTTTGCTATGGCAACCGCTGGCTGGGAAGAAATAACCCAGGGAGTGACAGGGCCAGCCATGGTCTTTGGCTCTGCTCACTTCTTAGACACCACTGCTGAGCTTTGGCTGCTGCATGAATTCCCTGGAGTAAAGTTCATTGCTAATAGTTCTGAGTATGTGTGTGTGCACACGTGTGTGTGTGTGTGTGTGTGTGTGTGGCTGGGCAAAGTGTCACCATCCAGAAAGCAGTCAAATGGAAAACAGGCTCATCTGCAAAGAGAAGCCACTCATTCACCTACCAAGGATCACATTTGGATCTTCTGTCTCAGGCCAACCCGCACACCGGCTATCGGCAGCCATCGGCTTTGGTGACACTTCTGGGAGGTCTCAACAGGACTCCTTGCGCTGCCGTCCCTGCAGTGGGAAGTTATCTACAGACTTCTTGTCTTCCTTCCCCTCCTCTCATCCTTTCAAAGTGGGTTTCAGCCACTGTTCCCCTGCGGGCTTGGAGTCGGGGCCATTCAAAGCCACGCCTCTGGGGACACCTCTGATGTGTCAGGAGCGGCAGCTTGGTACTGGGCCGGGAGGTGGCAATGAGAATGAATCGCCATTTCAAGGGGCGCATGACTCACCTAGAATAATCTTCAGTGTCCCCTGGGCCCTGGAGGCTTTGTGAGGCTGTGTGTGTGTGTGTGTGTGTGTATATGTGTGTGTGAAGGAGGGAAGTAGAACAGGTGGGTGGAGTTGTTATGTCTCCTAGCACAAACCAGATCCTCCACCTTGGGAGTTTGTGCTGGTGGTCCCAGTTGTCCTGAAGCTTCTGGAACCTACCCTGGGTGCTAGATCTCCTCCGAGTGACATGCAAATGGCCACCTCTGTGCAGTTTGCCTTCTCAGCACAGTCCTTCTGCCACAATTTAGGAAACTCGTTAGCTGACGGGCATAGCCTTAAGCAGCCCCTGCAGCGCCTCCCAAGGCATCTTATCAAAAGCAAACCGTGCTTGTAAGCCAGCGCAGGTCTGGCTCCCTCAGTCTCGGGAAGCCAGCCCTGGTAGCCCCCACAAGGATAGTTCAGGTCCCCGTGCTGTCTCACCTTCCCTTCTGGCCTCGTTTGGATAGTTCCAGCCTGTCTCTCCTTTATTTATTTTTTTGTTCATTCATTTCGAAAGTATTTATTGAGACCAATTATGTGCGACATGCTGTCGTTGGTTAGTTACAGTGAAGTTGGCTCCGACTCATGGCAACCTTAGGTCTAGCAGAATGAAACGTTGCCCAGTATGTTTGAATCCATTGTTACAGCTATTGCGTCACTCCAGCTCATTCAGGGTTTCCCTCATTTTTGAGGATCCTCTGCTTTGCCAAAAGGAGCCCAGGTGGTGCAGAGGTTAAAGCACTCGGCTGCTAACCAAAAGGTTGGCAGTTCAAACCCATCAGCCACTCCTCAAGAGAAAGATGTGGCCGTCTGCCTCTGTAAAGATTACAGCCTTGGAAACCCCCTGGAGCAGTTTTACTCTGGCCTATAATAAGGTCACTGGCATTTGGACTCCACTGCAATGGGTTCTGCTGTACCAACCATGACCTCCTTTTCCAGCAACTGGTCTTGCCTGATGATGGCTCTAGCTACTGCTTAGACTTATATCGGGAATACGGAAAACCCAAAACCAAACTGTTGCCAACAAGTCCATTCTGACTCATAGCAACCCTACAGGACAGAGTAGAACCGCCCCATAGGGTTTCCAACCTGTAATCTTTAGGGGAGCAGATAGTCACATCTTTCTCTCTTGGAGCGGCTGGTGGGC
Organism: Loxodonta africana; assembly: GCF_030014295.1. Classification (NCBI taxonomy): domain Eukaryota; kingdom Metazoa; phylum Chordata; class Mammalia; order Proboscidea; family Elephantidae; genus Loxodonta; species Loxodonta africana. The sequence goes on along the minus strand of NC_087353.1, from coordinate 74,445,083 downwards.
GCGAACCGCCAACCTGTTGGTTAGGTACCAAGTGCTTTAACTACCGCACCACCAGGGTTCTATGGGAATCCAGAAGTGAGATAAAATGAAGCCCCCTGCCCTCGGGTCCTTACACTTTAGTGTGCGCTTGGTTTGTTATGTATCGTGACAAATTGGGAAAGAGCTTTTTAGTCCACAGACCACTTTCTAACGGGAAGAGCGGACCCGATGCATACCCCCACTGCCACTCCAGTGGCTTTGTCCTGGCTGGGGGAGGGGATGTGGAGATGTGAGGATGTCTCTTGAGATGTGAGGATGTCTGTGTGTACCGCTTTCCTTCTCCTGAGAGCAGGGACTCTTAACCTTTTCTGTCTGCAGACCCCTTTAGCAGCCCTTTGCATCCCTTCTCAGAATGATACTTTTAAACGCTTAACATAAAACGCACAGGGTTGTGAAGCACACCAATTATTTTGAAATACAGTTCTCAAAAATATTTTAAAAATTGCCATCTAACAGCCTGGGTGCTTCCTTATTAACACGTCAAATAACGTGATTTAGCAGTGGGTTTCAAAACTGATTTCACTGACGAGCGTGGATGATATTTCGAAATACCTGTAACACCTGTAATGTGATATGAAAATATCTGTGATTTCTGTTGGTGACCAAGTCGCAGATACTGCAAATACACTATGGTTTGTGCTTACATTTATAATGGAAGAAAATGCTTAATTTCAGTGAGACATTAGTGAAAATAAAAATGCAGGTTTTTTTCTATCCATGTCTACAGGCTCTTAGAGTTCCCTTAGGGAACCCTCCCAATGAAAAGCCCCCGGAATAGAGAGATAAAGGGCAAGGGAAATGCCGTCTAAAATTTGATGGAGTCCTGGTGGCACAGAGGTTAAGAGATAGGGCTACTAACCAAAAGGTTAGCAGTTTGAATCCACCAGCTGATCCTTGGAGGGGGAATCAACCAGATGGCAACGGTTTGGTCTGGTTTCGGAAGGTAAAGAAAAGGAGCCCTGGTGGCACAACAGTAAAGTGCTCAGCTGCTAACCTAAAGCCTGGTGGTTCAAACCGACCCGGAGGCTCCACAGGAGAAAGACCTGGTGACAGTGGTGTCACTAGGGGGGCACAGGGAGTACAGACCGTACCAGGTGACAGTGTCAGAGGGGGTGACACCAAAACAACTGCCTATAAAATCGTCGTGCAGTGTTTCAGTAGAAATTTATTATTTTTTTAATAAAAACATCCCTGTAGTTATAACAGCACAAACATTTTTCGTAAGGCCAACTGAAATGTATCAATACATCTGTTGTTAGGTGCCGTGGGATTGGCTCTGACCCACAGCGACCCTGTGCACAACAGAACGAAACACTGCCCGGTCCTGCACCATCCGTACAATCGTTGTTATGCTGGAGCCCATTGTTGCAGCCACTGTGTCAGTCCACCTCGTTGGGGGTCTTCCTCTTTTCCGCTGACCCTGTACTCTGCCAAGCATGATGTCCTTCTCCAGGGACTGATCCCTCCTGACAACATGTCCAGAGTATGTAAGACGCAGTCTCGCCATCCTTGCTTCTGAGGAGCATTCTGGTTGTACTTCTTCCAAGACAGATTTGTTCGTTCTTTTGGCAGTCCATGGTATAATCAATATTCTTTGCCAACACCACAGTTCAGAGGCCTCAATTCTTCTTCAGTCTTCCTTATTCATTGTCCAGCTTTCACATGCATATGACGTGATTGAAAATACCATGGCTTGGGTCAGGCGCACCTTAGTCTTCAAGGTGACATCTTTGCTCTTCAACACTTTAAAGAGGTCCTTTGCAGCAGATTTGCCCAATACAGTGCATCGCATCAATATATATACAAGGCTAAAACTGTATGCTAATTTACTTTTTGAACCTCCTGCTGCGCTGTGGTCAGAACTGTCATTATTACTCAACTACAATGATGCTTTGAATCATGTGGTTTCATCTGCACGTGCTACAAGCACTTGCTGTTGTCGTTGCTGCCGGTGTTCTCATAGTTGCTGATTTTGTCACATTTTCTGGTGTTTTAGATACGATATTGTGGTAATTAGTATTTGTGAACCTATATCAAGAACTTTTGAGAATGAGGTAGTAACTAAAGGAAAAGGAGGAGTCATATACAGGAATTACAATTTACTAGTAACAGTACCAAAAACATTGCTAAGGATTCTGTATGGTCTGGTATGGGAGGAGGTCCATGGCGGGGGAGACACCATGAGTTACCGCACTGGGTGACACCAACCCTGGTGACGCCACTGCCTGGCGATCTGTTTCCATAAAGATGACAGCCAAAAAAACCCTATATGGCATTACTACTCTGTCACATGGGGTTGCTATGAGTCAGAATCGACGCAATGGCATGCAACAATAACAACGACAAGAAGGTGAAGAGGGAAATCCCTGGGTGGCACAAATGATTAATACCCTCAGCTGCTAACCGAAAGGTTGGAGGTTCGAGCCCACCCAGAGGCACACAGGAAGAAAGGCCTGGCGATCTACTTCTGAAAAATCAGTCGTTGAAAACCCTATGGCACACAGTTCTCTGCACACATGGGGTTGCCACAGGTCAGAGGTGACTCGATGGCAATTGGTCTAAAGTAAAGTTATCCATTCCAAAGCTTCAGCCTAATACCTGGGTAGCCAGGGAGAAGGCTGTGCCCTTTAATGGTTTCACCTCTCCTATATAGTTAAATCCTGGGCACAGTCCAGAAAGACAGACGATGAAAGAAGGGAAACGAACCTGCTCTGCAAAATAATACAAAACATTATCTCCATCATGAGACATAGTGACAGATTAGGTGGCCTTTAGGAAAAGATTTCATTTCCTTAACGTGTATTGAGGCTGTTCCATCTCTGAGAATTATCTTGTGTCCTTGGTGTGTGTGTGTTCTGCACAGGAGTTATCTATAAAGAGCCAGAAAATGATAGGAAAAAATAAGGGGTGGAGGGGTGTCTTGCTTCACTTGGGCTGTCGGAGTTTCAAAAAGAATGAAGCACAGAGTGCAAAAGTCCACCAAGAGATTACTGTAGACCGAGTGTCTCCACCAATGGGACACCCACCCCGATGGATTGTTCTTTCCCAGGGATGCCCTATTGGGGGCAGGGGGCAGGGCCTGGAGCTGCAGTTCTCAGCCAGAGCCCAGGGCCAGTGTCTGGGGTTGTCAGAGTCCCTGGGATTTGTCATAACAAGGGGAAATGCTACTGACATCTAGGAGGTGGAAGCCAGGGATGCTGCTAAACACCCCACAATGCATAGGACAACCCTTCACAACAAAGAACTATCCAGCCCAAAATGCCAATGTTGCCAAGACTGAGAAACCTGGATCTATAGTGAGACCAGCCTTGTAAGTAAACCAGCTGCCGTTGAGTCAATTCCAGCTCCCGGCAGCCCCATGTATGTCAGAGTTGAATTGTGTTCCACAGGCAGGTCACCAGGCTTTTCTTCCGGGGTGCTCTGAGTGGGCTCAAGCCTCCAACCTTTCAGTTGCTACTGAGTCAATGCCAACTCATAGTGATACTGTAGGATGGAGTAGAACTGCCCCACAGAGTTTCCAAGGCTGTAATCTTTACAGAAGCAGACTGCCACATCTTTCCCCGAGTAGGTGTCTGGTGGGCTTGAACCACTGACCTTTCAGTTAGCAGCCAAGTGCTTAACCACTGGGCGACCAGGGCTCCTTTGCTCACAACAGGAGGGTACAAATGTGATGTGATGGGACTTAGTGGGGAATATGGGCTTGAAGTCTTTTGTCTCATGTAAGTTCATGCCCATCTCATCCTCTGGAATGAATCCTAAAGCAGCACACCCCTCCTAAATCCAAAAAGATGGCGCTACATTGACTGGTTATAGAATAACCCCTGATACCCTCCTACCCGGCCACAGGGTGGTTTGGTAGTATGTATCAAAAGACCTAAAAATGCACGTCCCTCTTGCCCTCAGCAATTCTATTTGAAGTGATACATACTAGAGCAAAACTCAGCTAACTGCATAAACGTGCACAGAGGAAGATGTCGCTGCCATGATGGTTATAAATGCAAAACTGGAAATTGCCTACATGCTATTAAAAGGGAATTGAGTACGGGTCGAGACATTCATATAACGAGACGTCGTTGCTGTTGTTAGCTGCCCTGGAGTTGACTCCGACTCATGGCAACCTTGTGTGCAACAAAACAAAACATCATTCGGTCTTGTGTCTTCCTCACAATTGCTGGCATTTTTGATTCTATCACTGGGGTCACTGTGCCAATCCATCTCAACAACAATCTCTCTCGTCCTTCCTTGTCCTATATTTCATTAAACATGATGTCCTCCTCTAGAGATTGATTCCTTCTGATGGTATGTCCTTAGCAAGTGAGTCAGTGTTGAGCTGTGATCCATAACGTTTTCCTCTGCTCATTTTCGGAAGTAGATAGCCTAGAAGCTCTGCTGAAACCTGTCCACCATAGCCAACTCTTCTGGCATCTGAATTACTACTGGTGGCTTAATAGCATCGTAGCAACATACGAACCATCATAATACAACCAACTGACAGATGGGTAGGCGGTAGAGTGATATGTTAGGCAGCCATTAAAAAGGATCCTGAATTCCCAGAGGTCACCTTTCAGCCAAATAATGAATTGGCCTAAAAAATAAACGATAAAACCTGTGAGAAATATGCTCCTTTAAATAGTCAACTATATGAGACCAAACAGCCAACATTTACCCAAAAGCAAAGATGAGAAGACAAGGAGGGGCAGGGAAACTGGGTGGATGGAAACGGGCCGGCGGGGGGGCGGTGGAATGGTGAGAGTGCTGACACATTGTGGAGGTAGTAACCAACGTGAAGGAACAATCTGTGTCTGAATTGTTGAATGGGAATCCAATTTGCTGTGTAAACTTTCACCTAAAACACACAAAACATTTTTAAATGATAATAAAACCCGTTGCTGTTGAGTCAATTCCGACTCATAGCGACCCTATAGGACAGAGTAGAATTGCCTCATAGGGTTTCCAAGGAGTACCTGGTGGATTCAAACTACCTGCCTTTTGGTTAGCAGCCATAGCTCTTAACCACTAGACCACCAGCATTTCCTAAAAATAATAATAATAAATAAACTGCACTGTTTTTTTTTTTTTTTTTTAAAGGATCATGAAGTTGTTCTTTGGATATTCACCCATTGCTGGGTCACATGGTAATTCTGTTTAACTTTTTGAGGAACCACCAAACTGTTTCCCAGAGCGGCTGCACCATTTCCCCACTAGCAATGTTTAAATTCTCCGCTAGCAATGTTCTAATTGTCCACATCCTCGCCAACACTTGTTATTTCCACTTTTCTGTTAATAGCCATTCTACCCACCCCATTACCCATTGCCATTGAGTTGATTCCAACTCATAGCGACCCTATAGGACAGAGTAGAACTGCCCCATAGTGTTTCCAAGGAGTGGCTGGTGGATTCGAACTGCTGACCTTTTGGTTGACAGCTGAGCTTTTACCCACCATGCCACCAAGGCTCCACTAGGAGCCATCCTAATGGGTATGAATTAGTTTTGTTGTATTTCCTGAATGACTAATAGGGTCGCTATGAGTTGGAATCGACTCAAGGGCAGTGGGTTTGGTTTTCTTGGTTTAATGACTAATAATGTTGAACATCTTTTCATGTGCTTATGGCTTGTCATTTTGTTTGTTTATTTTTATTGTGGTGAAAATATACATACCAAAACACTCACTTATTTTTTAATCCCACGGTCTCCACCTCACTTGGGTTACTCTTTCCTTCCCCCTTCCCCGTCGCCTTTGGGATTATTTCTCCACTAATCACCCTTCGTACACTGCTCAGGAGAGCCCAGGATGGCACCAATTCCTGGGCCAGTGGGCTCGACAGCAGCGAGTTTTTTGTTTTTTTTTTTTTACTATGTGCCAGGCCGTATGCTAAGCACGTTACGTGTACCATCTCATTCTTAAAAATGTTTATTGTACAAAATTTCAAACATGCAAAACAGTAGCAAGAATAGTTCAGGCCCACACTTTCTTATCTATAATTCTAAAATTCAAAAAGCTCTGACATCCAGAAGTTTTTCATACATTTGGTACTAAAGCTCATTTAGTAGCAAAACCTGACCTGAATTAATATGAAATTATTTACGTTTTTTTATTTAACTACTTAGTGTGAATATTTAAACATATCATTGCAGACATAATAATATGTTTGATGATGCCCCAGACCCCACTAACGGTGCTGTGTGATATACAGCATATACACCTGAATGGTCACTATGAGTCGGAATCGACTTGATGGCAACGGGTTTGGTTTTTTCAGTTTAGATAAGTCAGCCAGTGGCCTTATTTGGAAAAGGGGCCTTGCAAACATAATTAAGTTAACCTTTCAAGATCCTATTATTTTCTGCTCTGAATTTTTTATTGATACCATATATTTTCAGTAGTGGCATGCATGCTGATTGAGTGTGTTTGAAGTTTTGGTTGGTAATATAGAGTCTGAGAAATATTATGTGAAAAAACATGATTTTGGGGAACCTATCTGGCCCACCGGTCTTGAATAGCAGGCTTTATTGTGGGGTGCCTTCCATTTGGGTACATGGGGCACTCTGGTTTTGCCTAATACCACAGTTGTTTTGCTTCAATGAACATTTCTTTCACCATTACACAAGTCCCCACTGGAGGGAAGCAAATACTTTCAGTGGGAAACCGTGCTCCCAAAGAACCCCAGAGGCGTAAAAAGTGGGTGGGATACTGTACAAAAGGGCTGAGGATCTTGAGATGAAAAGGTCATCCTAGATCATGTGGCTGGGCCTTAAATCTAATGACTTGTGTCCTGCAAAGGACCTCTTTAAAGTGTTGAAAAGTAAAGATGTCACCTTGAGGACTTAGGCGCACCTTACCCAAGCCATGGTATTTTCAATTGCATCATATTCATGTGAAAGCTGGACAATGAATAAGGATGACCGAAGAATTGACACATTTGAATTGTGGTGTTGGCAAAGAATATTGAGTATACCATGGACTGCCAAAAGAACAAACAAATCTGACTTGGAAGAAGTACAACCAGAATGCTCCTTAGAAGCGAGGATGATGAGACTGCATCTTACACACTTTGGACATGTTGTCAGGAGGGATCAGTCCCTGGAGAGGAACATCATGCTTGGTAAAGTACAAGGTCAGCGGAAAAGAGGAAAACCCTCAACGAGGTGGATTGACATGGTGGCCGCAACAATGGGCTCAGGCATAACAACGATTGTAAGGATGGTGAAGGACCAGGCAGTGTTTCATTCTGTTGTGCATAGGGTCGCTATGAGTCGGAGCCAACTCGACGGCACCTAACAACAACAACAAAAGAGATACAGAGGGAAGACACAAAGACAGAAGAGGAGGAGGCCGCATGAAGACTGAGGAGAGAGCAGAGTGATGCTGCCACAATCCAAGGAATGCTGACTCTTGGCCTTTGGATGTCTGGCCTCTAGAACTAGAAGATAATGCATTTCTATTCCTTTAGGCCCCCAGATCGTGATAATTTGTTGTGGCAGCTACAGGAAACTAATTCAGACTGAGAGAGAATGACAGAGAGAGAGGTAGAAATATATAGAGAGAGAAAGAGACATAAGCTGAACCCCTTCAAAGTACTAACAGGCCTCATGAAGCTTCACGCCTAAGCCCTGCAGTGTCTGCTTCTCATTTAACTTTCCCAGAACCCTGGGAGATACCTTACTGTGCCCATTTCTGAGGCCAGGAAACGGAGCACATGGACAGAATTCCCAGCTTCATTTCTTTCCTCTCCTGGCGTCAGACTCAAAGCAAAGGGAGGGTGCCTGTATAAGGCAGCATTCTAGAAAGAGAATATAGGGAACGAAGGGATGTCAGAAGCTTCTGTGGGAGCCCCACACTTAGGATTCGCGGCAGGGAAGCATTCAGTGCTAACAAGGACACTCGGCTTTCCAGCCATGTTCCCTGACTGTGGGAACAGAGCCCAGTCCATGCCCCGGTGCCTTATCCTTCCTGCCCCATGTCGCCCCTGCCAGCCAGGGCCAGTCAATGAGATGACAGAGCTGGCATGGCTGCCTCCTCTGCAGGGATGCCCGTGTTTGTCTGAGCAAGATGACACAGGCAAACTCTGCTAATGGGTCAGCGCAGGGAGCGGGAGCTGGCTGGGGAGCTAAAGAGATCGTAAATTGGAGAGGAATTAGACAATCAGATGGTGGAAGCAGGACACAAGCCAGCCACCGACTGGAGTTTTTGCCATAACTCGGGGAAAGCAGAGCCTTTTCCCCAGGAAGAGGTCATCTGAAGAACAAACCAAAAAAGGATGCTCGTTTAGAGGGGAGAATTTATGGCTCTATCAGCAAGTGCCCCACAGGCAGAGAATGGGCTGGCGGTATCGTCTGCCTTTCAGCCCAGAAGAGAGGCTCCCTTGGCCAAGAGAGCCTTCTGGCACTTTCAAGGAGAGACCCAGGAAAAGCTTGCTAAGAGGTAGTGTGCAAGGTGCCTGGGGATCAAGTTGGAACAAGCCGGGAGGAGGCCAGCAAGCAGGTTCTTCCTTCACACCTCCCAACCTCACCAGAGAAACATGTTGGTTTATGTAAGGAAGTTCAAACAATTTCACCTAATAAAAGGATACTGCTGTTAACAAAAACAAAAAAAATGGTTTGGAAACATCTGCTGTATTGTCCTTCCGCGAAGACACTGCATTCCACAACAAGATTCATCCGGTAATGATAAATTACCACTCCGGAGCAAGCCCTGGTGGCACAGTGGTGAAGAGCTCGGCTGCTGACTAAAAGATCGGCAGTTCAAATCCACCAGCTGCTCCTTGGAAACCCTATGGGCAGTTCTACCATGTCCAATAGGGTTGCTATGAGTCAGAATTGACTCGATAGCAGTGGATTATGGAGCAAGCATATGGGAGCCTTGATGGCACAATGGGTAAGTGCTTGGCTGCTAACCAAAAGGTAGGTGGTTCAAACACACCCAGCAGTGTGATAGAAGAAAGGCCTGCCAATCTGCTTCCATAAAGATTACAGCCTAGAAAACCCTATGGGACAGTTCTACTTTGTCATATGGGGATGCTATGAGTAGAAATCAACTTGAAGTTACCCAACAACAACAATGGAACAGGCACGGTGCCAGATGCTGATGGTAGGTATGAGCAAAACAAGCATGACCCTAAACCTCTTGGAGTTTACAGTCTCCCAGGGGGTGCCATGAGTTGGAGCTGACTCAACGGCAGCTATCATCAACAACAACAAAGATAGAATCACATCATGCATATCATTTTAGAGCTTCCTTTTTTCACTCAACATTATATTTCAAGATCTGTCCGCGCTGACACAAATCTAGCTCATTTTTGTTAACTGCTGTATAGTATTGCATTGTGTGAATATACAATAATTTATCTAGCCCCTCTATGATGGTTAGTGTTGGGTGTCAATGTGGCAAGGCTATGATTCTCAGTAGTTTGGCAGACACTATGTAATCACCTTCCATTTTGTGATCTGATGTGAGCAGTCAATCAGCTGAAAGGGGAGTTTCCTTGGGGATGTGACCTGCTTCTAGTATATAAATGGATGTTCTAGCAAAGCTCTCTTGCTTTCTCTCGATCCTGCACTCTTCTCATTGCCTGACCTCCAGTCTTTGGAATGTGAGCCTGCGGAAGTCTTCAGCCTGCCACCAGACCTGCAGATTTTGGATTCGCCACCCCCTCAACCCCATGAGCCAGCAGAGGCCTCCAGCCTGCTGCCTGACCTGCAGATTTTGGGTTTGTCCCTGCAACCATGTGAGCCAGCAGAAGTCTTCAGCCTGCCATCTGAACCACGAATTTGGGACTTGCCAGCCCCCACAATTGTGTGAGCCATTTCCTTGAAATAAATCTTTTTCTAGGTATTTATATATACATTTCTCTAGGTATTTATATATACGTTTTGCTCCTCTAGAGAACCCAGACTAAGACACCCTCCTGGCAGACGTTTAGATTGTTCCTAGTCCTTCAGTATTATGAACACTGCTACGATGGCTGCCTTTGAGCATGTTCTTCATGAACGTGTATGTGAGTTTCTAAGCTAACACTGGCTGTGTATCTAGAAGTGCCGTCGACTGCATCTTCACTTGACCACATCTTGCCAAATTGCTCTCCACAGTAGTTGCACCCATTTCCACTCCTATCAGCAATGTGATTTAAAGGGTTAAACTTGGATCCTTTCTGCCTGGAATAACTGTGTCCCAAGGCTCTATCCTCATCACTTCTTTGTGAGAGAGAGCTGGGGTTCGCAGTTAGAGAGACCTGAAGCTCAGGGAGCTTAGAAACTGGCTCTGGTTGCCAGGCTCTTTGGGTTAGAATCAGAGCGTCCTGTGTTCCTATCCGATATGCTGACCTTTATTCTAGTGGCTTCTCAGCTGTGCTCCTTGGAATAACACAGTTGTGACATTGTCAGGGTTAGGGGAGGGGGTTGTAAGAAAGAAGGAGGAAACAGAAGGTGACCAGGCAGAACTTGAGGCTTTTTCTCCTTGTATTGGCCCCAGCAGGTCTGTCCTAGCCTGTCCATGTGCCAAGAAAGATTTCATTTGGGGATGGATCCACTGTTTCTAAAAAACGGGGATGGGGTCAAAAAACTATTGTTTTAAAACATATGGGTTACAAAAAAATTATATATATATGTATATATAAAACTTCTACAATGTAACAACATAGAGACAAACAAACCAATCAAAAATGTGCAAAGGCATAAAACAAAATGAGGCTAAAGGGGCACACCAGCCCAGGGGCAAGGATGAGAAGGCAGGAGAGGACAGGAAAGCTGGTAGTAGGGAACCCAGGGTTGAGAAGGGAGAATGTCGACGTGTTGTGGAGTTGGTAACCAATGTCATGAAACAATATGTGTGGTAATTGTTTAATGAAAAGCTAGTTTGTTCTGTAAGCCTTCATCTAAAGTACAATAATAAAAAAAGGAAAAAAAAAATTCATTGTTGGCCTTTGGGGGTGGGGAGTGGGCAAAGGACATGAACAGACATTTCACCAAAGAGGACATTCGAATGGCCAAATAGCACATGAAAAGATGCTCAGTGTCATTAGCCATCAAAAAAAAAAAAACAGATGCAAATCAAAACCACAACGAGATACCACATTATTCCCACTAAGATGGCTAAGATAAAAAACAAACAAACAGAAAATAACAAATGTTAGCTCACATTTGTGGAGAAATCGGAACCTTTATCTATTGTTGGTAGGAATGCAAAACGGTATAGCCACTGTGGAAAATGGTTTCGTGCTTCCTCAGAAAGTTAAACATGGAACCACCATATGACCCAGCAATTCCGCTCTTAGGTATATACCTCAGATACTTGAAAACAATGACACAAAAAGACACATGTATTGCAATGTTCATTGCAGTACTATTCACAATAGCCAAAAGGTGGAAACAACCTAAGGGTCTATCAACAAGTGAACAGATAAACAACATACGTACAATGGAATACTACTCAGCCATAAAGAGAAATAAAGTCCTGAAGCATGCTACGGCATGGATAGACCTTGAAAACATTATGCTGAGTGAAATAAGTCAATCACAAAAGGACAACTATTGTATGATCTCACTTCTATGAAATAACACAGATAACAATAATAGGATGGGAGAAGAAGGGGAAGACATTGTTTAGGAAGCAGTGAATTTTTGTTTCTATTGATGGGAAATTTGGCAACAGTTATGCGTGATGGTTGTACAACATGCTTATGTCATTGATATCACTAAATTGTATACCCGAAAGATGGTAATTGGCAAATGTTGTGTTATATATACTTTTACAACAATAAAAAGGAAAAATATATAATTAAAAAAAAAGTGTAGGATAGAAAATTTTGCACGGATATTGGTGATAGTGGCACAATGTGACTGAGGTAAGTTCGTGTTATTGAGTTGTAAGAAAAATCAACACATAAACAAAGTAACCTGTGATACAAGTGCTACTGGTGAGACAATTACAGGGGAGTATGCGGAGAACAGGTTTTCATTATTTTATATTTACCTACTAGTTATATATTGGAGCTCTGGTGGCACAGCAGTTAAGAGTTTAGCTGCTACACAAAAGGTCAACAGCTGGAATCCACCAGCCACTCCTTGGGAACCTTGTGGGGCAGTTCTACTCTGTCCAGTAGGATTGCTATGAGTTGAAATCAACACGATGACAACGGATTACTTGTCCATTTATTCATATATAGAAAACATATAACTAGAAATCAACATTATGATTCCTTGGATATTCTTTTTAGGATGAAGCTATGTTTACAAAAATGGATCAATTTAAAGAAAAAAAATTATGAAAATACAGGCAATCCCTGTAAGAAAGTAAGTACAGAGAGTAGATGAATATAGCAGAAATCTTGAAACCAAACTCAAAACCTTTTGCCATGGGATCGATTCTGCCTCATGGTGACCCTATGTGTTACAGAGTAGAACTGAGCTCCGTAGGGTTTTCTTGGCTGTAATCTGCATAGAAGCAGATCACCAGGCCCTTCTTTCTCAGTGCCACTGGGTAGGTTCAAGCTGCCAACCTTTAGGTTAGTAGCTGAGAGCAAAATCTTGAAACAAATAAATAAAATTCAGGAACACTTCTTTAGGCTAGAGGTGTTTCTCTCACACACACATACACACACACCCCTTATACATACAGAATGAGTCCAATCCTACCTCACAGGGGTGTTCTTGTCCCAGCAGGTAACCCCTTCAGGCACCTGTTTACACAGCACAGGTAGATTGTCATTCCAGCAGCTTGCATATCTGGGGAGTCCATTATTCTAAATCTGTGCAAAACCATTTTTACCAAGGAGTGCGTACGTCAGTACTTACGCTTTAAACCCAGCTGCAGGCTGAAAGAGGGGAAACATAATTTCATTCAAAAACACAGTGCTTTCCTCTAACTTAAGCCTCACTCATGCACACAGTGTGTTTCGTAGGTCTCTAAACTCCTGAGTTTTCACACCATTCTCTCCCTTGTGAATTCACAGAGCCAAAAAAAAAAAAACTGAAGCTTTTGAATCACAGCAGAATGAACTGCACGTGCGAAAGCGACAGGCAGAAAAGAGATGGGTATGTTCAGTGACCTAAGAGATGATGGTTGGAGTGTCATAGGGCTTCGTGGCAAATGAGATAAGGCTGGGGAGGTCAGCAGTGGCCAGCTGTATGGGGCATTGAATGCCACCTTCAGGATTTTGAAAGCAATGAGAAGGTCATTAAAGGGAAAATGGGTGGTGCCAGGGGATAGGATGATGAGATTTGACTTTTAGGTTAAAAACAGAAGTCCTTCCACCGTCACCATGTCTTCCTGAAGATGGGAATTTTGGTGTTAGGGGACTGGGTCACTTGAGTGGATGCAGTCGCTGGTTGGAGAACTGGGAGTGAAGGAGGTGCTCAGTGGGATGGTGGTCCAGATTGAATTGTGTTCCCCCAAAATATGCTTTGGAATCCTAACCCCTATACCTGTGGAAGGAGCCCTGGTGGCGCAGTGTTTAAGTGCTTGGCTGCTAACCAAAAGGTTGGCAGTTTGAACCTACCAGCTGCTCTTCAGGAGAAAGACGTGGCAGTCTGCTGCCCTAAAGGTTGTTGTTGTTGTTAGGTGCCATTGAGTAGGTTCCAACTCATAGCAATCCCACATATAACAGAACGAAACACTGCCCGGTCCTGCACCATCCTCACAATCATTGCTACGTCTGAGCCTATTGTTGGAACCACTGTGTCAGTTCATCTCCTTGAGAGCTCTTTTTCACTGACCCTCTATTTTACCAAGCATAATGTGCTTCTCCAGGGACTGGTCCCTCCTGATAACATGTCCAAAGTACGTGAGATGAAGTCTGTCCATTCTCACTGCTAAGGAGCATTCTGGCTGTACTTCTTCCGAGGCAGATTTGTTTGTTCTTCTGACAGTCCATGGAATATTCAATATTCTTCACTATACCATAAGTCAGAAGCATCAATTCTTCTTTGGTTTTCCTTGTTCATTGTCCACCTTTCACATGCCTATGAGGGGATAGAAAATACCATGACTTGGGTGAGGCACGCCTTAGTCTTCAGGGTGACATCTTTGCTTTTTAACGCTTCAAAGAGGTCTTTTGCAGCAGATTTGCCCGATGCAATACATCGTTGGATTTCTTGACTGCTGCTTCCGTGGGTGTTGATTGTGGATCCAAGTAAAATGAAATCCTTGATAATTTCAATCTTTTCTCTGTTTACCATAATGTTGCTTATTGGTCCAGTCGTGAAGATTTTTGTTTTCTTTATGTTGAGGTGCAATCCATACTGAAGGCTGTAGCCTTTGATGTTCATCAGTAAGTGCTTCAAGTCCTTTTCGCTTTCAGCAGGCAAGGTTGTGCCATCTGTATATCGAAGGTTGTTGATAAGTCTTCCTCCAATGCTGATGCCATGTTCTTCTTCATATAGTCTAGCTTCTTGGATTATTTGTTCGGCATACAGACTGAATAAGTATGGGGAAAGAACACAATCCTGATGCACAACTTTCCTGATTTTAAACCACGCAGTATCCCCTTGTTCTGTTCGAACCACTGCCTTTTGGTCTATGTACAGGTTCCTCATGAGCACAATTAAGTGTTCTGGAATTCCTGTTCTTAGCAATGTTATGCGTAATTTGTTATGATCCACACAGTCAAGTGCCTTTGCATAGTCAATAAAACACAGGTAAACATCTTTCTGGTATTCTCTGCTTTCAGCCAAGATCCATCTGACATCAGCAATGATATTCCTTATTCTAAGTCCTCGTCTGAATCTGGCTTGAATTTCTGGCAATTATCTGTTGATGTACAGCCTTGGAAACCCCATGGGGCAGTTGTACTCTGTCCTATGGTGTCACTATGAATCGGAATTGACTCCACAGCAACTTTTTTTTCTTTTTCTTTTTTGGTATTCCTGTGGATGTGATCCTGTTTGGAAATAGTGTTTATTTGTTATGTTAATTAGAGTTATAAAAAGCTTAAAATAGACACAGAGATGTGCTCACACAGAGGAAGACAGATGCCATGTGTGGACTGTCTACAGACCAAGGAACTAAGGAACCTCTGGGCCACCTATAAGAAAGGAATAGACATGGCAGAGAACCTGGTTCAGATTTATACGCTCCAGAACTGTGAGAAAATAGATGTCTGTTCTTTAAAGCTGCACACTTGTGGTATTTCTGTTACAGCAGCACTAGGAAACTAAGGCGGATGATGGGGAAAAAATAAGACCTGAGATACAGAGTCTGGCCTAGTTGAAGACTCAATTTCTTCCTTGTTCTTTTTTCCTTACAGACACAATACTCACCTCTCTTTCCTGTGTGTGGGTGTATGTGTAGATTATTGTACCTTCTTGGCTACTTTCTAGTTGGCTAACCTTGAGAAACTCATGTGATCTAGACTCGGTTTCCTCATCTGTAAAATGGGAGCAGTCATCTCTGCCTCAGAAGATTGCTGTGTGAGAATTAAATTGGGTGAAACATGTAACCAACAGCCATCACACCAACACACACACACACACACACCGCTATACACTTCAAGGTCCCCTGCCTCTACATGCTGGCTGCTAAGTGTTTGTGGTACCCAGCCTAGCAGCATCAGCATCACCTGGAGGCACATTAAAAATCCAGGCCCCACCCCAGACCATTGAATCAGGATCTGGAGTGGCCAGGGGTGTCTGGGGATGTCAAAAACCTAAATTTGGGAATAGATATGATTCTAATTGGGCACTGTCAACCTGTAGGTATCAGGAAGGCACTTTGAAGAGGGGATAATGAAAGCAGGTTATATAGGCGTGTTCAGGCAGGGTAGTCTCCCGTGGGTCATTATAATTCTCCAGAAAGAGCCCAATGCCTAAGGCAAAACCATCTCCGCTAAACTGCTTACTAGGCTATTGTTTGGTTTGTGGGTGACTTCAAGAAAACAGTTCCTAAAAGGCTGAAAGTTCAAAAGAAAGCCTAAGGACAAATGGCCTGGGTGGGGCACCCCAACTCCATGGACCCAGAAATCTGGATTCCAGGAGAATTAAAGTGGTTTCTCAGGGGTAAGAGGTGGCCTCATTCTGTTCCTGAGTGGGTCCACACCGTGGCTGTTTCTCTAATGTCACCTGGCTTGTACCCACTGCTCTTATCCCAGCAGTCAGAATATGCTTCTTTTATCCCAGGTCACCCCATCCCGCACACACAGAGGGACATGGGAATCTCAGTGTGCTGATGGCCCTGCAGCTCTCGCAGAGAGTGGACACGGACGCACACTTTATAGTTGCCCCACCTGTACCACTGGTATGAGGCAGGTGTCTTTGCAGAAAACCAGAATGAATTACAGCTTGGGTGGGGCTAGACTGTTAAATATAAAAAGGGAAACCAGTTATGCGCTTTACTAGGGCTGGGAGTGGGGAGGGAGGAAGCAAGAGCCCATTAACCAGTAAGCAAGGTATGCACAGGCTTCATTGTGTTTACTTACTAATCTGCAGTGCACAATTTCACATGGGATTGTAAGTAAACACAATGAAGCCAGTGCCTACCTTGCTTGTTTGGTAATCCATCCCTAGGTGGGGGACTTAAGGTCACATGCAATGTTTTGTGGTCTTGAAGTCTGCCCTTCTACCCTCTTCAGAGATACAGCTTTCTCTTCAGTCTTCAATGTGCACCTATACCGGCCCCCACACATCTTTGGGAAACCCACCCACAAGGTTGTCCCCAGGTGGTGCCAGTGATTAACACTTGCTGCTAAATGAAAGGTTGGAGGTTTGAGTCTACTCAGAGGCACCTCGGAAGAAAGGCCTGGTGATCTGAAAAAACAGCCACTGAAACCCCTAAGGCCACAGTTCTACTCTGACATACATGGGCTCACTATGAGTTGGAATCGACTCAACTGCAACTGGTTTGGTTTTTGGTTTAACCCAGCACAGGACATCAAGAGCCCGGGGGGCGGGGGGGCCTGAGGTTGCATTGTGGCTCATCCACGTGCCCCCCGTGGGACTTTGGTCCAGTCATTTCACTTCTACTTCTTTAAGTAAAATGGGGATGGATATGGATGATAACGTCGGTGTCTTAGGGTCGTTGTGAGGAGGGAATGAGGACAGATCTTCCAACTCTTTGCCAGTGGTTCTCAGCCCACACTGCTCAGTAAAGTCACCTGAGCAGAGTTCCAAAGGCTACTGATGCCCAGATTCTCACAGACCAGTTAAATCAGTCTCTGGGATGCAGCCCAGGTTTAGCTTTTTTTTTTTTAATCTATAGGAAAAAATTCAAATGTACACAAAAGTAATATAGCTCCCATATACCCATCACTCCACCCAGAAAACCAAACCAGTTGATTCTGACTCATGGTAACCCCACGGTTACAGGTAGAACTGAGCCCCATTGGATTTTTTGGCTGAATCTTTACAGAAGCAGATTGCCAGGCCTTTCTCCTGCAGAGACACCGGGTGGGTTCAAACCACCTCCATTTAAGTTAGCAGTTGAGCGCAAATTGCTTATCCTACACCTGTCGCCTAGATTCAACATTTATCAAGATTGTTATCACTGGAATATATTTTTTGAAGGCCAAAAGATCACAGCCTTGAAAACTCTGTGGAACAGTTTTGCTCTGCACACAGGGGGTTGCCATGAGTTGGAATCGACCTGGCAGCAACTAACAACAACAAAGAATTATTGGGATAGCACACTGGCACACGGTACTTGTTCAATAAATGTTGTTGTTGTTAGGTGCCGTCCAGTCATTTCCGACTTATAGTGACCCTATGTACCACAAAACGAAACACTGCCTGGTCCTGTGCCACGCCCACAATCATTGTTGTGCTTGAGCCCACTGCTGCAGCCACTGTGTCAGTCCATCTCGTTGAAGGTCTCCTCTTTTTCACTGACCCTCTACCAAGCGTGATGTCCTTCTCCAGGGACTGATCCCTTCTGAAAATATGTCCAAAGTATGTAAGACACAGTCTCACCATCCTTGCTTAGAAGGAGCATTCTGGTTGTGCTTCTTCTAAGATAGATTTGTTTGTTCTTTTGGCAGTCCATGGTGTATTCAATATTCTTCACCAACACCACAATTCAAAGGCGTCAATTCTTCTCCGGTCTTCCTTTTTCATTGTCTAGCTTTCGCATGCATATGATGCCATTGAAAATACCATGGCTTGGGTCAGCCATACCTTAGTCTTGAAGGTGACATCTTTACTTTTCAACACCTTAAAGAGGTCCTTTGCAGCAGCTTTGCCCAATCAGTGCATCTTTTGATTTCTTGACTGCTGTTTACATGGCTGTTGATTGTGGATCCAAGTAAAATGAAATCCTTGACAACTTCAATCTTTCTCCATTTATCGTGATGTTGCTTAATGGTCCACTTGTGAGGATTTTTGTTTTCTTTATGTTGAAGTGTAATCCATACTGAAGGCTATTGCCTTTGATCTTCATCAGTGCTTCAAGTTCTCTTCTCTTTCTGCAAGCAAGGTTGTGTCCTTCATATCAAAAGTTGTTAATGAGTCTTCCTTCAATCCTGATGCCCCATTCTTCATACAGTCCAGCTTCTCAGATTATTTCCTCAGCATACAGATTGAATAGGTATGGTGAAAGGCTACAACCCTGATGCATACCTTTCCTGACTTTAAACCACGCAGTATCTCCTCATTCTGTCCAAACAACTACCTCTTGTTCTACGTACAGGTTCCTCATGAGCACAATAAAGTGTTCTGGAATTCCCATTTTTTGCAATGTTATCTAACACGCAATTCCCCACAGTACGAAAAACTGAAAGACATGTGGGGGCAATAAATGTTAGCTTTTATTATTACTTTTATTCTCCTTCTAATTATGAATCAGTTGCCTACATGCCTTGATTTTGTGAGGGATGCTCTGAATGGTGCTTAGAAGTGCAAAATCAAGGTGTCTGCCCAGCCATACTCTCTCTGAAGTCTCTAGAGAAGGATCTGCCCTTTCTCTCCTAGTTTCCAGTAGCCCCAGGCATTCCTTGGCTTGTGGCAGCATCACTCCAGTCTCTGCCTCTGTCTTCATGTGACCATTTTCTCTGTGTGTCTCCTCTACTATTCTTATAAGGATACTAGTCATAAGAGATTAGGGCCCCCCAATGACCTCATGTATTACAGCTCAACAAAACAAAAACAAAAATCCTCACAAATGGACCAATAAGCAACATCATGATAAACAGAGAAATGACTGAAGTTAAGGATTTCACTTTACTTGAATCCACAATCAACACCCATGGAAGCAGCAGTCAAGAAATCAAACAATGTATTGTATTGGGCAAATCTGCTGCAAAAGACCTCTTTCAAATGTTAAAAAGCAAAGATGTCACTTTAATGACTAAGGTAGGCCTGACCCAAGCCATGGTGTTTTCAATCATCTCATATGCATGCACAAACTAGACAATGAATAAGGAAGATCAAAGAAGAATTGATGCCTCTGAATTATTATGTTGGTGAAGAATATTGAATATGCCATGGACTGCCAGAAGAATGAACAAATCTGCTTCGAAGTACAGCCAGAATGTTCCTTAGACGTGAGTATGGTGAGAGAACTTCCGGCCAACAGGGCACCATAGACAGAAGCACCATGCCCTCCCTCCACAGCAAAGACCCGGAAAAACTAAGTAAAACAGAAACAAACATCATTCCTGGAACCTGAAGTGCAAATGAAGAGATATAGAACTCAGCCAAGCACTGAATGGGATAAGAAACTGCCAGAGGACAGAGAGCGAGCAGAGATACCTGCGGAGGACCCCATCAGCTAATGCAGCACAGATCCGCCATCTTGGCCTTCGACGGGGCTAGGCAGACAGGGAGCACCGGAAAGTAGCTTTACGGAACTCCCGGCAGGAGACAGAACACCCGGTAACCAGCCATACATGCTTTCCCACCGCCCCCAACACCCCCCCCAACACCCGTTTTCTCCCTGCTGCTCCACCTTTGAGCATCCTGGCTGCCTATGGTGGCTCTGCCAGCTGGGAAGTGCAGCATCTGTGCTGCTTGGATTTGCCCCACCCACGTCGGAGATCTGCACACAGGGAGTACAGGAAAGCCGATTCACGAAGTTCCCAGCAGGAGACAGAGCACCTGGTAAGGAGCGATAGACACTTTCCTAATTCCCCTTCTTCCTCCCCTCTTTGGCCTCCTCTGCTTCCTGCCAGCCACAGTGTCTTGGCTGAGAGGCAACTACTTTGGCCTCAGGCTGCTTGGATTCGCCCTGCCCACACTGGCCAGGCCCCTAAGCTGGTGTTGGTTCTTTCCAATTCTTTTGGTTTCTCCTTTCTCTGGAACACTTTGCTCCGGGTGGCATCTTTCCTTCTTCTTGAAAGGCTGTGAAGCCATGCTCGACTGGGGAAGCACTCCCCCGGCTGTGACACCACGCTGGTGGGATCCCTGGGGCTTTTTTTCCCTTGTTTTGCTTTGTTCTGTTTTGTTTGTTTGTTTTCTTTTCGCAGCTTCGGAGCCCTTCTAGCTGGGCTGCACTGCAAGCCTTAGGAGCCACTCCCCAATCTGTGCAGCTGTATAGGTGGGATCCCTGGGGGCATTTCTTTTTTTCTTTTAAATTTTCACTCTTTTTCCCTTTCTGTCTGTCTTCATTTCTCAGTTCCAGCCTCTCTACACTTATTTTCTTTTCCTGTCTCCTGAATACCTCGTGCTATGTGACATCTGTACGCCCTCTAGCCCAGCTATCCTCCACAGACTGGAAGCCACTTCCCTGGTGTTAGCAGCCCACTGGTGGGGCTCCAGGACTCCTGGGGGCTTTTCTTTTCCAAATTTTTATCTAATAATTTTTTTCTTTCTTTTTTCTGTTTTCTTTTCTCTATTTCTTGGTTTCTCATCTCTCCAATGGCAAGCTCCCTTAGCACTCCTTTTTTTTTTTTCTCTCTTTCTTTTTTTGCTTGTTTGTTTTTTGGCTCCTGTTTCTCCTCTCTCTCCTCTTTCCCATACCCCTATTAGTGCCACACATCACAACTTCCCCCTCTTTCCTGCCTACTGGCACCATGCACCAAACATCACACCCCTGAGCAGCACAGGCATGGCCTACCACAACCTGCCCAAAACTGATTCCTGGCCCCCCACTGTTGGCCCTAGTCATGCCACAAACAACCCATCCCAGGCCCTCTCCTTCAGCTGGACCTGCCCTGATGCACCATAGCTAATTGACTGGCCCTGCGCATTAGACAAGGAGGTGAAAAGTATTGTGACTACAGATAAACAAACAACAAAGAACACACAGCCCGCCTGCTCAGACATACCCAAATAAAACAAAAAATCAGGAAAAAACAAACACATCAACAATAAAGAAAATAACTACTGAATGTCCTGAAGACAGCAGACAATATCAAAACATATTAAAAAAACAGGACAGGATGGATCCAGTAGGCATCCAAAATAAAACACCAGATGACTTTCCAGTAGAAGAAAAGGCACTAGAACTACCTGACAGGGAATTCAAATCTCTACTCTTCAGAGCAATCCAAGAGTTGAAGCAAAAAGCAAACAAAAATAAGGAAAAAATGGACAAATTTTTGGAAACTGCATGGAAAATACAGACAAAAAAAAAAAAATGGAACAATTCAAGAAAGTAATACAGGAACAAAATGCCAAAATAATTTCACAAGTAGAAATCATACAAAAACAACAATTAGAAATCCAAAAGATATACAACAAGATTTCAGAAATGGACAGTGTCATAGAAGGGCTGAGGAGCAGGTTTGAAACGATGGAAGACAGAATCAGCAAAATTGAAGACAAACACTTGGATACAACTCTTTTTGAGGAAAAATCAGAAAAAAGGACAAAGAAAAAGGAAGAAACCCTGAGAATTATGTGGGATATAATCAAAAGCAAAGATTTTTGAGAGATTGTTTTTCCAGAACAGGGAGAGAAAATGGAAAACACGGAGAGGATCACTGAAAAATCGCTGACAGAAAACTTCCCTAATATCATGAATGATGAAAAGCTGACCATCCAAGAAGCTCAACGAACCCCATACAGGATAGACCCCAAAAGAAAAACACCAAGGCATATCATAATCACACTCGCTAAAACCAAAGACAAAGAAAAAATCCTGCGAGCAGCTCAAGAAAAAAAGTCACATACAGAGGAGAAACAATAAGACTAAGCTCTGATTATTTGGCAGAAACTATGTGGGCAAGAAGACAATGGGATGACATATATAAAACCTTGAAAGAAAAAAATTGGCAACCAAGAATAATATATCCTGCAAAACCTTCATTCAAATATGATGGTGAAATTAGGACATTTCCAGATAAACAGAAATTAAGGGAATATGTAAAAACCAAA
Source organism: Loxodonta africana (assembly GCF_030014295.1). Lineage (NCBI taxonomy): Eukaryota > Metazoa > Chordata > Mammalia > Proboscidea > Elephantidae > Loxodonta > Loxodonta africana. Next base: position 74,422,810 of record NC_087353.1, on the reverse strand, counting down.
CCAAACTTAAAAGAATTATTAAAGGGAGTCCTTTGGTCAGACCACAGCCTGAATCTAGGACACAAGATTGTACCAGCCAGATACCAACCTAGGAAATGAACTCTCAAGAACTATCCAAAACCAAAAGAATTGCAGCAGGGAACCAGAGAGGTTAATCTGTAATGACAACGACGTCAGAACAATAAAAGTGGGAATAAACGGTATAGGTTTAGAACTCTCTAATGGAGAGGAGGGCAAAGGGATACCAAGTAATAATAGAACCTAGGAAGATAAAGGTAATTTCAAGGTAACCACAAAGAAAGTTAACAAACCTACTCATCAAAATAAAGAAGAAAAACATAAAGTCTCAATAAAAACAAAACCTGCAAGACAAAAGAAATCCACAAACAAAAGGAGCTCAGCACAGGACATTATTCTGAGTGCAATAAGTCAATCACAAAAGGACAAATATTGTATGAGACCACTACTGTAAAAACTCATGAAAAGGTTTATATACAAAAAGAAACAATATTTGATGGTTATGAGAGAGGGGAGGGGTGGGGATGGAAAAACACTTAATAGGCAAAGATAAACGGTAACTTTGGTGAAGAGTAAGATAGTACACAATACTGGGGAAGCCAGCAAAACCTGTACAAGGCAAGGCCATGGTAGCTCCATAGACATATCCAGACTCCCTGAGGGACCGATCGTCTGGGCTGAGGGCTGTGGGGACCATGGTCTCAGGGAACATCTAGCTCAATTGGCATAATAGAGTTCATAGAGAAAACGTTCTACATTCTACTCTGGCGAGCAGCATCTGGTGTCTTAAAAGCCTGAGTGGCCATCTGAAATAATACAGGGGTCTCACCCCTTGGGGAGCAAGTAAGAACGAAGAAAACTAAAGACACAAGGGACAGATTAGTCCAAAGGACTAATGGACCACATCTACCATGGCCTACACCAGACTGAGTCCAGTACAGTGAGATGGTGCCTGGGCTACCACCACTGACTGCTCTGACAGGGATCACAATAGAAGGTCCCACACAGAGCTGGAGAAAAATGTAGAACAAAATTCTAACTCAAAAAGAAAGACCAGACTTGCTGGCCTGACAGAGACTAGAGAAACCCTGAGAGTATGGCCCCCAGACACCCTTTCAGCTCAGTAATGAGGCCACTCCTGAGGTTCACTCTTCAGCCAGAGATTGAACAGGCCCATGGAACAAAGCAAGACTAAAGGAACGCACCAGCCCTGGGGCAGGGATGGGAAGGCAGGAGGGGACAGGAAAGCTGATAATAGGGAACCCAGGGTTAAGAAGGGAGAGTGTTGACATGTCGTGGGGTTGTTAACCAGTGTCATACGACAATGTATGTACTAACTGTTTAATGAGAAACTAGTTCTGTAAACCTTTATCTAAAATACAATTAAAAAAAAAGAAGTGAGGATGGCGAGACTTTGTCTCACATACTTTGGACATGTTATCAGAAGGGATCAGTCCCTGGAGAAGGACATCATATTTAGTAAGGTAGAGGGTCAGTGAAGAAGAGGAAGACCCTCAAGGAGATGGATTGGCACAGTGGCTGCAACAATGGGCTCGGGCAGAGCAGCAATTGCGAGGATGGCGCAGGACCGGGCAGTGTTTCATTCTGTTGTACCTGGGGTCACCATGATTTGGAATCTACTCAAGGTCACCTTGCAGTGACAACCATGACCTCATCCTAATTTAACTCGTTATATCTGCAGTGACTCTATTTCCGAATAAAGTCACATTCAGAGGCTCAAGGGGTTAGAGTTGGAACAAGTCTCTTGGGAGACACAATTCAACCCATAAAACTTCCCTCTTTTGTGAGCCATCCTCAGAGCGTTCTGAATCTTAAGTGAGAATAAATCAACTTCAGCAAATAACAACTTTATTTTTGAACACCCATTCTGCAGTGAAATGAGACAGGAAGTAAGAAGGAGAGAAACAAATAGCATGGGGAATATAGAGAGGAGGTAGAATTTTCCAGACCTCTGGAAAAAGTGCTTTTAATCTAGGGATGTTCAGTTTTGGTACTCCCCACCCACACACCCAGAACAGACATTACTAATCGATCTGCATGCTCATTTCCACTGAACCCTAAAGCTGTATCGGAATCCTTCTTAAGGTAATGTTCCAGGCACACACCAACGATCGATGAGAGGTGGCGTAAAAGATGAGACTCATGTTTTATTTTATTTTGTAGCAATTTTTGTGCCTTAGGTAAGCAATACTACACACCCAGAAAGAAGATAAACTTTATGAGGAGAGAACCAAATGACCACTGTCTTTGACTTCCTCAAAGCCCAATACAAAGTATAGTCATTTCCCATGGACTACTGCAGTGCCGTGAGCCACAGGTCATTGTAAGACGTGGAGTCTTAGAGTCTTCTTTCAGCATAAAAACATGGCTGCTTAGAGTTTTAAGCATCTTTCTTACTCCCATTGTTGAGGGCAGGGACTTGAGTTTATTCGTCTTTGCATCTCTCATTTGCATTCTAAGACCCAGAATCATTGAATCCATCCAGAAACAGAGGGGAAAGAAAACTGCAAAATCCCAGGTCTGGGCTGGACTGGTGCTAAGTATTGGCAATTGGTTTGAAATAAAAGCCTTCCAAGGTTCTTCTAGTTATAAAAAAAAAAAAATTAGCTTTGCCTCATGCTGCTAAGTAGCTCTGAGTCTCAAATGTGTATTTTTCCATCTTTAAGTTGAAGCAGTTAAAAAAAAAAGAAAGCTCATAGAAAGGATTAGGAAAAAAACAAGGTATGTGGAACTAGTCCAACTAAGGGCTGAAATGGCAATAATATTAACAATGAAAATTGACTGCATATTTTCCATTTGAAAGAAGCTTGTGCTAAGATGACCTTCGTGGATCTTCTCATTTCCTCTGCACAAACAACCCCCCTGAGGTGGGTCCTAGTATTACCTGCCATTTACAGATGAGAAGCCTTGAAGCCCAGGAAGTTAGGTAACTTGCGTCAGATCACACAGTTGATCAGTCATGAAGCTATGGGATTTGAACCCATGTATGTGGTGCAAAGAGCCCTGGTGTCACAGTGGTAAAAAGCTCAGCTGCTAACCAAAAGGTCTACAGTTCAAATCCACCAGCCGCTCCTTGGAAACCCTATGGGGCAATTCTACTCTGCTCTATAGAGTTGCTATGAGTCGGAATTGACTCCACGGCAATGGGTTTTAGGGCTTATGTGGTGCAAATGGTTAATGCTCTTAGATGCTAACTGAAAGGTTGGAGGTTCGAGTCCACCCAGAGACAGCTCAGCAGAAAGGCTGGTGATCTACTTCCAAAAAATCAGCCATCGAAAACTGACACACGTGGAATCACCATGAGTCAGAATCGACTTGACGGCAACTGGTTTACTATGTGCTGGGAGTATAGAGGCAGTGAGGCTGTGAACAAGGTGGACCCATCCCTGGCATGAGGCTTGCAGACCAGAGGGGGAGGCAGACTTAAACAAGCTAGAACAGTAACATGAAAGAATTAAGAACACATGCTACAAAAGTGACTGGGAAGAGCTTCTGGGGAGACACACTGGTGAAAGTAGCGTATATAACTAACACATATAGTGCTATAACGAAGACCGAAAAAGAATTGATGCCTTTGAATTGTGGTGTTGGTGAAGAATATTGAACCTACCATGAACTGCCAAAAGAATGAACAAATCTGACTTGAAAGAAGTACAGCCAGAATGCTCCTTAGAGGCAAGGATGGCGAGACTTCGCCTCACATATTTTGGACATGTTATCAGGAGAGGGACCAGTCCCTGGAGAAGGATATCATGCTTGGTAAAGTAGAGGGCCATGGAAAGAGAGGAAGACCTTCAGTGAGATGGACTGACACAGTGGCTACAACAGTGGTCTCAAGCAACAATGATTGTGAGGGTGGCTCAGGACTGGGCAGTGTTTCATCCTGTTGTACACAGGGCCACTATGAGTCGGAACTAACTGGATGGCACCTAACAACAACAACAACAATATAGTGCCGGCCACGTGCCAGGCACTGTCATTTAATTACTGCACTGATTGTCAATTCATGAAGTGGACCTTTCGTCGCCAATTTGTTGATGAGGAAACTGAAGCCCAGGGAGGTTAGGTGACTTGCTGATGGCCACAACAATGGGTGGCCGAGCTGGATCAAAACCAGGCTGTAACTGTAATTCAGCCCCTCTCCTCATCTACTGCTCACGTTTCTTCCCCCTGAGATCTGAAGAGTTGGTATAAGCATGAAAAAATAGGGAGACTGCTCAGGTAAGCACAGTGGTTAAGAGCTTGGCTGCTAACTGAAAGGTTGGCAGTTAGAATCCACCAGTCACTCACTGGAAACCCTAGGGGGCAGTTCTAATCTGTCCTGTAGGGTCACTATGAGGCAGAATCAACTTGACAGCAGTGGGTTTGGGTTTTTTTGGTTCAGGTAAGAGGGTGTAGCAGCTGTGAAGACTCAGATTGGACTCTGGGTCAGGTTGTAGGAGTTGGGAGGTGTACAGACCCAGGGAGAAGGGGAAGGGACATGTGAGTGGGCGAGTTAGGAGGAGTCAGATCTGAAGGGCTTTTATCCTCTGGGCACTGGAGAGCCTCCAGAGGCTTTTATCAGGGCAGTGGCATGATCAGATTTGCCCTCTGAAAAGCTCACTCTGGCTATTGAATGAGGAGGGTGATAGGGATGGGGTAGGCAACTGTTTGGCAGGACTGAGACTAGGGTGAGGCACGTAAGGAGCCTAGAGGACTTGCACAGCCTGAGAGTGAATGAATGCCTCCTGAAATTTGTGTCCTCGGTCCCTCATTTGCCTCACCCTAGTCCAAGTCCTAAGGAGCCCTGGTGGTGCAACGGGTAAGTGCTTGGCTGCTAACCAGAAGATTGGCAGTTCAAACCCACCTAGCAGCATCTCAGGAGGAAGAGCTGGTGATCTGCTGCCATAAAGATTACAGCCTAGAAAACCCTATGGGGGCAGTTTTACTCTGTCATATAAGGTCTCTATGAGTTGAAATCGACTCAACGTCACCTAACAATAACAGTCCAGGTCCTGGAGTCCCTGAGTGGTGCAAATGGTTAAGCATTCAGCTACTAACTAGAAGGTTGGCAGTTTAAGCCTACCCAGAGGTGCCTTGGAAGAAAGGCCTGGCTATCTGCTGAAAGGTCACAGCCATAAAAACCCTATGGAGTTCAGTTCTACTCTAACATACATGGGGGCGCCGTGAGTTGGTTAGTCCAGGTCCCGCTATTTGGGAGGTTGCTGTAAGAATCTAGGCTAAGGTAGTATAAGCCAGGCCCACAGAGGACATCAGGAATGCTAGAAATTCATAAAAATGGAAAATCCTTTTCATCTCATGGGTATTTATGCTCATGTGTCCATGTTTGACTGTTAACACTCATCATTCCCAATTCATTTTAGCTTTGGCATCAAAAATGGTGGCAAGTTTTATGTGATGGAAATCTCTTTGAGGTTCAATAGTTCTTTTTATTTTTTTTAATTGGAGGCGAAGTGGGGTGAGTTAGGACGGGGAGAGGAGAGGTCTGTGGATGTATTCGCATTTGCGTTAGACACAAAATTTCTTTACAAGAGTGGAGCCAAAGAATAAATAATAAAAGCAAATTCCAGGAGAGAGGAAAGAAAGCAAAACACTACCTTGAGATGAAAAGTGCATTCTGAACATGTGAGCTGGGTTTCCTCAGCCTCACTCTGATGTTTCCAGGTCCTTTTGTGAGAAATGCTGTTCACAAATCGCACTTTAATCTTTAGCCACATTTCATCCAAAGGCCTTAGGAGCCTGTGGGGTTTGCTGATACTCAACCAACTTGGACGCACTTTCAACAGACAGTGAGCTTGACATCACTTGCTGTAAGCCCTGGGAAGTTCCTAAAAATCACAAAGATTAAAGTGATTTTGAAGCTGATTTTAAATACGCACAACATGAGAATAGGAAGCCAAAAGTAAAACAGAATTTGAGTAAACTGCTCTTTAAGAGGCTGACGGTGAACGGTGTGGGCCCGAAATTTGGGATTCAGAACTGGAGAAGCTTCTAGACTGTGAATTTCTTAGAAGCACCAACCAAAAAAATTAAACAGTCAAGTGTATTCCAACTCATAGCGACTCTATATGACAGAGTAGAACTGTCCCATAGAGCTCCCAAGGAGCACCTAGTGGGTTTGTACTGCCTACCTCTTGGTTAGCAGCTGTAGCTCTTCACCACTATACCACCAGGGTTTCCCTTAGAAGCACAGGGTCTAATTTTACCTCTTCTCATTTGATTTATTCACGTGAGGGCTGGGTTCTGTAGTGACCACTGACCACACCCCGGACTTTGTTAAACCTCAGCCTGCTCGCGCCTTTGGTGGCTGCCCAACACACACTTCTGTGTTTTCACAATTAATTCTTTGCCACCTCTAAAGTCACACCGACCTTGGTTAGACTCCTTGCTCCATCACATATCATCTCTGTGAACTTGAGCAAGTTCCTCGACTTCTGTAAGTCTGAAATGGGGGATAATTGCTGTACTGGGTGAATAGATTCAGTCAATTCTGACTCATGGCGCCCCCGTGTGTGTCAGAGTAGAACTGTGCTCCATAGGATTTTTAAGGCTGTGACCTTTTAGAGGCAAATCACCAGGCCTTTCTTCCAAGGCACCTCTGGGTAGGCTCAAGCCTTCAACCTTTTGGTTACTAGTTGAGTGCTTAATGGTTTTTGACACCCAGGGACTCTATTTGTGCCCTTAACAAAGACAAAACAAAAAAGCCCCGGTTGCCCAGGGGTGTATTATCCAATAGGCAAGGTAAGCACGGTGCTTACCAAATCGTCCGTAGTGAACAATTTCACATTTTTTCACCACATCAAAGATTCTCCTTCTAGGTGTGCCTGGCATCTGTCTCTCTCCCAACCCCACAGCACCTTCCTACAGAATCAAAGCCTCTTTTCAAATTTACAATCCCTGACAGGGACGGATTACCCAGTAAGCAAGGTAAATGTGGGCTTAGTTGTGGTAAGTAAGCACAAGTAAGCCTGTGCTTACCTTGCTTATTGGGTAATCTGTCCCTGCCGTTGCCCTCAGGGTGATTTGACACAGCAACAAGTCAGGTGCTTAGACCATTTTCAGGCACTTGCTAGGGTTCATTAAATGTTAGCTTTTAGTGTGTTACCTATTGGCTTTAACAAAACTTTAAAAAAAAAAAAAAAGGCCTGAGGCTTCACTTTTGTAAATTAAATTATTAGATATTATTAGGCACAAGACATTAATTTTAATTAGTGCATAATAAATGGCAAGATGTTATTAATATATTAATATTTATTAGTAAAAAAAAAGGCAGTGGTTTTTTATATTAAGCAATTAGATTAATACATTGTAAATGTATATCTAATGACTGAAAAGCATATACTAAGTGCTTAAATGAGTTAAAATTAAATTAGATGAGTTAAGATACATAAATAAGAACAGTGTCCAACGCATGGTAAGCACTCCATGTAACCAAAAAAAAAAAAACCAAACCCATTGCGATCAAGTCGAGTCCGACTCATAGCAACCCTATAGGACAGGGTAGAACTGCCCCATAGAGTTTCCAAGGAGCGCCTGGTGGATTTGAACTGCCAGCCTTTAGGTTAGCAGCTGTAGCACTTAACCACTATGCCACCAGGGTTTCCAGAACTCCTTAAAATAGTTACTATTTTTTAGGCATGATAACCCTTGACTTAAGTGGGGCTGACTCCTTTAAAGTCATGCTTTGGCGGGGTGGGAGATAGCAGGCCGAAGAACAAAATTCACATTTTATTTTAGCAATTTCACTTCAACCCTCATTTCCTCTATATCTTCCATCCAGTTTTTGTTTTTCTCGTCTCTTCCTTGGCTGTTGGGAGTACAAAGGTAGGAAAAAGAGCAGAGGTAACCTAAGGTTTCCCCCAACAGTAAAGGTGGCTCTTGTCTCTCATTTTTTGGGTAACTTTTTATTTTGATATAATTTTAAACTTACAGACAAGTTACCAGAAAAACGTTAAGAGCTTCCACGGTAGCCTTTGTTCGGAGTCACCCATTGTTTCCATTTTGTTCCATTTCCTTTACTCTACCCCCATATGTTTTTATGAAGCATTTGAGAGTGATTTTTTTTTTTTTTTTTTACCCACAAATACTTCAGTGTCTGTTTCCTAACGTTACCGGAATAAGCTTCTTGCCTCTCACTGGTCAAGAATGAGCAGGTAAGGCACGTAGTTTTCCACACGAGCAAAGCTTCATTGAAGAGGCTTGCAAGTGGAGATGAGGAGGGCCTAGAGCAACGCATACCCACATCTCACACAACAACATAGGCCCAAGTTTTTAAAAGTTCTTGGGTGGGAAAAGATTCATGTTTATTCATAGGCACAGGCGGGGAATGTGTTAACTCAAGTGTGCGTGCAGCAGCTTTACAAGATGGCTCCTGTCCTGGAGGCCTCTGGGATTCATAGCAGGACTTATTATAGGGTGTCACACCTGTACACTCTCGCTCCCCGGGTTCAATTCCCGGGCTGGAGCTGTAGCCCCTCACTGCCCCTGGTGGAAGGTCACACACCGGTCACAGGTGGATGTTCTGTGCATGTCCCTGGGCCTGGTTTTCTCCAGCTCTTCTCAAATGCAACTTTAAAGAAGTTTGCGGGCTATTTTTAGATATCCTGCCCCACTGTTCTAGGGAATGGCTTTGTTTCTGTGCCCTGGCCTATTTCTTGGTACTTTCCCTGATAGTATAGTCTATTTCTCTTTTACTTGTTTCTCCTCTAATCACACGAGTCTCTTCGCTATTTTTCAAACAGGCACCCTGATCTCAGGGCCTTTGCTCCCCGTCTTAGTAAGAACAAGGTCATTCTTTTACATAGTCAAAATTCACTTATCAAAATGAGGGAATTTAACACTAATACACTATTATCTGTTCCATAGTCTATATTTTGTTTTTTTTTATATTTCATTGTCATTAAATGTCAAGTTCTCCCCACCCCCCTCCAGGATCCAGTTTAGGATCACAAATCCTATTTATATATCTTGTTTCTGAAATCTCTATTAATCTGGTAGAGCTCTCAGTCTTTCGCGTTTCTCGACCTTGACATTTTTGAAGAGCACGAGCCGGTTATTTTGTGGACTTGATTATTAGTTTGGGTTTGTCTGATGTTCCCTTATGATTAGCTATAAGTTATGCATTTTTGGCAGGAATACCACTGAAGCACTGTTCCTGACTTTTACAAAACATCTTGGAACTTGTATCAGTAAAGGTGCGTTTAGCTGCAAAGTAACAAAACACTCAACTAACAGTGGCTAAAGAACAAGAAGTCTGGAGGTTACGTAGGTCTCAGGTTGGATCTAGGCTCGTTCTGTTTTTCTCCTCTGCACATTGAATGCAAATGGCAACATATTAATTGAAAATGATAAGTGGCTTAAGGGAGAATGGAGGGAAAGATTAAAGTCATTTTCTGCATTAACCTTAACAAAGCCAACTTGTTCTGGTAGAGTGAGAACAACACTGTAATTAATACCTTAATATTGTGCTGCCACACTTGATGGATAGCTGATGGTTTTGAGACTGCTTTCCCAAAAGCAGACCCTGAGACAAGGATTTGAGCGCAAGAAGTTTATTTGGGAAGCGTCACTAAGGAAGTGGGGAGGTAAAGCAAGGAAGCTACAGGGTATGTTTCTGGGCCAATAACCCCTGTGGGAAACTAGGGCTTGGTCCCACTGAGAACTTCTGGGAGCCTCTAAGAGAAATTCTTCTCAGAGTCATACTACTAGGAGGCTGAGGAAGATGGAATATACTCGGTCTAACTCCCGCCCATTGTCCACTGAAGGCTGCTCTGGTGCATCAACATCTTGTACATGCGCAGAATGAGCATAGCCAGAGGGCCCTCAGGTGGCTGTCTCCGATGCTGAATGCAGGTGTGGGGACCAGAAGTGATGAGGGCAAAGGGAGGACCCCTGACAGTGCCTGCTCCTCCTCCGGCTGAAGTGTGTTCCCTGGAGTTATCATTGAGCTTCCTCACTTATTCCCTGGGTTGTGCCCATCCCTTCTTAGGGTGGTCATTTTCATAGTACACATAGAACCCTAGTCTTTTTTTTTTTTTTTAATCTCTTCCTGCCTTCATTTAGATTCCATTTAGACAACTAAGGCTTAAGGGCATAATTTTTCATTAAAAGTTTTTGTTCTGTCACATACGCTGCCCTTTCTGTTGTTTTTTTCCATGGGGGCAGTCCACCCCTTAGCACTGTGCCCAACACACGGTAAGTACTCAGTGGTAGATAACAGGTGCATTTTTCAGAGTTGAGTCAGAGAGACAGGATAGTACAGTGATGGGAGCATAGACTCTGGGAAGGAAGCTACTATGTATAAGGTGCTTAGAAGAGGGCTGTTAATGTCCTAATAGCTATAGAAGGATTTGCTATATATTATGAGTATCCTAGAGGTAGAATTACTGGACCAAAAGTTATGTGCATTTTAGGTCTTCGTACCTATTGCCAAGTCACAAACGCCCCATTTCACCTCATCCCTAACCAGTGACCAGTTACCATCGAGTAGACTCCAACTCATGGTGACCCCATGTGTGTCAGAGTAGAACTGTGCTCCGTAGGGTTTTCAATGGCTGATATTTCAGTAGATCACCAGGCCTTTCTTCCAAGGCATCTCTGGGTGGACTCTTACCTCTAACGCAGCCAGACTTGTTAACCATTTGTACCACCCAGGGACTCCACCCATCCCTAAGCCCCCAGAAAAAAGGTTCTACCAATTTCCCTTCCTGCCAATAGCCATTGAGTTTGCCTGTTTCCCCACACCCTTGCCAGTACTGGTACTATCATTCAGTTTAATTTTTGCCAATCTGATAGGTTCATTTTCCTTCACAGCCAAAGTTTTTATAACTGGGTCTTGTCTTGAGAGGGCTGTGGGTATTTGCAAGCAAAAGCAAACCATTGTTCCAGCTCCCTAATTTGCCACACACTCATTTAGACTCTTTGGAAGATTAACAAATGGTTATCAGGGTAATTCTGAAAAGAAGCAGGGGGCAGAGATCCTCCAACAGAACCTAATGGTTTCCAGGGACAGAGGGCTTTGGTTTGATTGGCTACAAGACCCCTTTTGCCAGATGTCAGCAAATCATAGACATTCATTGAGCTGAAACCCATCCATTCAGTCTTTCTGGGCAACACATTCAGACAGCACACTTGACTCAGGGTGGTGAGATAAATAGGACCTAATTTATATTTTAATTTATATTTTAAAGTCTTTTGTCGCTCTTTAAGCCCCGTGCTTCACTGAAATAAAATTTGATCGAGATGGAGCGAGGGGAGAATGCAGCTTTAATGAGGTATGATCTGTAATCGTGGCCCTTTCTTTCTTTGCCTTAACATTTGGAGGCTTTCCATTTCTGCTTCCCCTACCTGATTCTTGAACGGCAGTCTTTTTCCTCTTCTAAACCATAAAAAAAAAAAAAAAAAAAAAACCAATAGGGCCTCAGTATTCAGTTGGTTTCGGATGTCACCAGTAGGTTTGATATCCACTCTGACCAATGAGAGATTTTGGGGGCAATCCCGGCCCTCACCCTTCTCTCTGCAAGCCACTAGCTGCCAGTCAGCCACCATATTGATAAGATTAGCTGGTAATTAACAACCCAGCCCAGCCAAGCAGAGGAGATGACTCAATTAGCAGAATGTCACTGCATCTAATTTACTTTGCTTATCAGAGATTTAGTCTCTAATGACTACAGGAAGAAGAGCAGGGCACTTTCAGTGGGCGGATCCGAAAGCTTAAATGTTCTCTAACCACTCTGTCTTTGCCTTGCTTGGCAGCGAGGAGGTTGATAATGCCAGTTTGGGGAATCTGCTGGACTGATGTACCTGTCTCAAGCTTGGAAGCAAAGACATTGAATAACTGTCAGTGTGAAAGTACTTAGATGACAGTCTCTGTTCCTAGCTCATTACCTAAGTTTCTCAATTGTATTTATCCATTTTTTGAGCTAAGCCTGCTTGTCATATTTATTTGATGAGAAAACTCTTCCCATGGCTTGTAAGCTTCAGTCATAGTAGTAGCAATAACATCTACGATAATGATAAAAAAATATGTATTAAGTGCTTCTTATATACCATGTGTTGGATTTATTACATTTAATCCTCTAAATCAAGGATTGGCAAACTTTTTCTTAAAGGGCCAGACAGTAAATATTTTCAGTTTTGCAGGCCACATAGTTTCTGTCCCAACTACTCAGCTTGGCTCTTGTATCACGAAAGCAGTCATAGGCAATATGTAAATGAATGGGCATAGCTGTGTTCCAATAAAACTTTATTTACAAAACCAGGCATTGAGCCAGATTAGGGCCATGGGCCATAGTTTGCCAACACCTGCTGTAAACCAGTGTTTTTTTCAAATTTCATGTTGTGTCCTATTAGTTGTGGAATCAATTAAAACAAAACAAAAAAACCCTTGCCATCGAGTCGATTCCAACTCATAGTGACCCTATAGGACAGAATAAAACCTCCCCATATGGTTTCCAAGGAGCAGCTGGTGGATTCAAACTGCCAGCCTTTTGGTTAGCAGGTGTAGCTCTTAACCACTATGCCACCAGGGTTTCCAGAACCAATTTAGTGAGTTGCAAAAGTCATTAAAAAAAAAAAGCCAAAATAGAATAAAAACTACCTGAATGTGCTGCATCTAATATTGTAAGTCCTATTTTAATTCCAGATATTTACATACATATGCATATATCTGTTAACCAAAAGGTCAGCTGTTTGAATCCACCAGCTGTTCCTTGGAAATTACAGGGCAGTTCTACTCCGTCCTATAGGGTTGCTATGAGTCAGAATCGACTCAGCAGCAACGGGTTTGGTTTGGTTTTATATGCACTTACGTATGCATGTGGGAGAAGGAGGTGGCAGTCTGCTTCAGTACAGATTTATAGCCTTGGAAACCCTCTGGGGTCTCTATGAGTCTCGATGGCAGTGGTTTTTGTTTTTTTTTTTAATATATGTATATGCATGTGTGTGTATTTGTGTACATGTGTCTACTGGGTTTTGATGTATTTCTTATTGTGGATTAAAACCCTAAAAGTTTAAAAAAATACCGCCCTTTACACCACCCTGAAATAAATCTCATTAGTATCTGCATTTTTACAGCTGAAGAAACAGACAGAGAGAGAAGTGACTTGCCCAAAGTCACACAGAATGAGCTAGGATTCAGATGATACCAAAATACATTCTCACTCATAAAATACCAGGCTCCTGTGGTGAAGGACAGAGCCTGTGGGAAGACCAAACACATGGCAACTGGCTGGACTCCTGAGCTAGACAGGGGTATTATACTGATAAGATAGAAAGTATTTGAGGTATAGCTTTTTTCCTTGCCCACTTTGGAAATGTTAATAAGCAGTGATATGGATAAAATATGTATGTATGTGTACATACACACACTTCTGTCCTGCCCACATTAAAAACCAAACCCACTCCCATCGAGTCAATTCTGACTCATAGTGACCCTATAGGACAGAGTAGAACTGCCCTATAGAGTTTCCAAGGAGCACCTGGCGGATTCGAACTGCCAACCTCATGGTTAGCAGCTGTAGCACTTAACGACTACACCACCAGGGTTTCCAACTGTCCACATTAAAAACCAAAAAACTGTCCCATTAGAAGTCCTAAAAAACCAAACCCACTGCCGTGGAGTCGATTTCAACACATAGCAACCCTATAGGACAGACTAGAGCTGCCCCATAGGGTTTCCAAGGCTGTAAATCTTTATGGAAGCAGAGGGCCACATCCTTCTCACCTCGAGCGGCTGGTGGGTTCGAACTGCCAACCTTCTAGTTAGCAGACCAGTGCCCTAACCACTGTACCACCAGCACTCATTTTCATTAGAAGTCCATGGAAGGAAAACAAGAGACAAGCATATTCCATAAGCTGAATGGCTTCCTGCTAAAGCAAGCTGAACTTTTTTCTTCCCTTCTTGGTATTTTCATTGCAATTGCTATTTATCACAATGTATTTTTCCCCCCAAAACATTTTAGAAAGTCAGTTGGAATTGATTTGAGGCTCTAAACAGGTTCGTGAATGAAAAAGCAAATTTTAACCTATTCAAACAGCTCCTCTTCCTTAATCTAGTAACATGTGAGATGCAATTTAAATGATAATGTTAACCAAAACGCGAGAAACGCAATACTCCAATGTAAGAGTGGGTTTTTTTTTTTTAAACCCCCACTGAAAGACAAATGGCTGAGACATTTATATCTGCAGCACTTATTAGGGAGAGAATGCTCAACCCATTAATTTTATGGCTGTGGTGCAGAATATGAAGTGAGAATGAAGTTTCTGAATCCTGATACAAGACTCCAGCAGTTCCTACAAGATGGCAGCCAGGAGAGAGGGACTCTAGAGCGACATTTGAGAGTTGTTAAAGGTCTCTCCCCCTTGACTTTCACCCTGATATCGCAGAACAAGTGTTTCTCCAAGTGAGACTCCTTGGTACATTTTCTCTTAAATTGAGGCTTTAGAGTCACTTGTAAGTTTGAATTTTTAAGGCCAGTCCTCAAGTAAGCTGTTTGCTGATGATTTAAAAACAAGGTCTCCCTAGCAACCATGTTAACACGGGCTATGGATTATGCATACTGAAAATAGAATTTAGAGTTACTGGAACAAATGAAAGTAAATGTTAGATTCAATAAGAAAAAAACTACTCAAAAAATAAAAGGAAAGCATATTTTAAAAAAATTTTTTTATGTGCAAATTTTAAAAAAGTATAGGCGGAAACCCTGGTGGCACAGTGGTTAAGTGCTACGGCTGCTAACCAAAGGGTCGGCAGTTTGAATCCACCAGGTGCTCCTTGGAAACTCTATGGGGCAGTTCTACTCTGTGCTACAAGGTCACTATGAGTCGGTATCGACTCAACAGCACTGGGGGTAGGGTTATAAATGTAGGCAGTAAGGGTCACCGTGAGTCGGAATCGACTCAACGGCAGCTAACAACAACAGCAAGGAAGAAAGTAAATTATGTGTAGTTCTACAACCTAACACAACTGCCATTAGAATTTTGTAATGGTCGTTTTTTTCCCCCTATGTGTTTTGGTTCAACTAATTGGAACCGAAGACTTCTAGTTTCTGGTAAAGCCTCACAACGCTTCCCAATGAATATCTTAGTAGGGAGAGATAGAAATGGAAAAATGTGTCATCAGCACTGTTTACCTTGTGTCCTCGTGCTCCAGACTCTGGGATGCATATTCAACAACCAGGCATGCTTAGATGAAGTGGCCCAAACCACCTCCACCCTGAATGCCTCCTCCAAAACATCTGGGGGTATTTTCACCATGCCATAAACATCTGGCTTATGCCTTGAAGGTTGTTTCATAATAAAGCTTTGTTAGCAAGAGATCCAGAACTAAAAGACCCCCATCTAGTCTCATCACTCCTAGGACTTTGCCTTCCAGTGCCAAGCTTGCTACCAACAGCTTCTCATTATCCAACAAACTTAGTTTCCCCCATGACCACCAGGTCATGTGTTGCTCAGGAAAGTTCAAAAGCTGTCTGCACTATTCATGTCTGTTGATTGAATATATACAGACACACATATGCACATACACATACATTAAAAAAAAATGCATCTATATTATCAAAGTTATACATGCACATAATTTAAGGAGTCAAGGAGTCTACAAAGCTTGTTAAAAAAAACAGAGCAGTAACTTCTTCCCCCTCTGCCATTTCCTTCCCTCCAGAGGCAACCACTGTTGACTCTTCTAGCTGATTGTTTTAGTTTTTACCTTCAGATATCTAAATAACATGCTTATGATGTCATGTATTGTTTTTCATATTTGTTGTTGTTGTTAGTTGCCTTTGAGTTAGCTCTGACTCATGGCAACCTTATGTACAATAGGATGCAAAGTCGCCTGGTCCTGCACCATCTTCATGATTATTGCAGTGTTTGAGTCCATTGCTGTGGCTATTGTGTCTAATCCATCTCACCAGGGGCTTCCCTTGCTTTTTCTGACTTTTCCACTTTGCCAACCATGATGGCCTTTCCTAGCAATTGGTCTTCCCTGATGACATGTCTAAAGTAAGAGAGCCAAAATCTTGCCATCCTCTCTTCGAAGGAGTGAATTCTCGTTGTATTTCTTCTAAGTCTGATTTGGGAATTCTGGCAGTCCACTAAGATTCAATATTCTTCGCCAACAGCCCTGTTGTCAATTCTTCTGTCTTCCTTTTTCGTTGTCTACTTTTCCCATGCATTTTTCATGTTTAGGCGTTAGCTATTGTCTTTCTCTCATGGAAAATGAGAATTTAGCCCCCTTGCCACTCCCTTCCCTGCCTCCACCACCACACACACTACTCACACTTCCTGTCTCAGAATCATCTCAATAATTTTTGATAGTTCAATATTCATTTTTTCTGTGTTATGACTGTGCCAAATGCCTTCCACAATTGAACCATGTAATATATATTCCATGATTTTTTCTTTTACTGCACAGCTTTCTATTGTCTTTGAAGCTAATGCTTGCCTTTTAAAAATTTGCTCTGTTTTCTGTACTTTTATTGTGAATTCAACCTCAATTTTTTGTCTGGTTATAAAATTCTCCTCTTAAGACAACTCATCTGTAACAGGTATGTAATCAATTTTATCTTCCTGGAGACATGATTCTAGGGGCCTTCAGACTTGCTCCTCTGTGGATTGGTTGCTCCCTAAGCTGGAAAATCAGCTCCCATTCCAGATCTTCCTTCCCCACCATTTTGGGTAAACTCCTTTTCTTGTCTTCTGTGTTGGTTTATTCCCTCAATTGAGTTGAGGACTACTTTCACTAGGTTTCTGAAAATGAAGTTGATATTTTGTTGAGATGTTATATATTGACTGGATATAGAATGCTAGGTTAGAAATCATTTTTCCTCAGAAAGTTGAAGACATTGCTCCACTGCCTTCTAGTTTTTAGAGTTGCTCTTGAAAAGTCTGAAGCCACTGTGGTTCAGACTCTTTGTATAGGACCTGCTTTTTCTCTTGGGAAGCTTGTAATATTTATTTCTGAAATTCCATGGCAATGTGTGCCTTGGTCATCATGCTGGCCTTTTGAAGCTGGAAACACATGCTCTTCAGTTCTGAGAAGTAGTCGTGAATTATTTAATGGATAATTTCCTCACCTTTTTTCCCCCCCTATATTCTCTTTCTAACACCTTTGCTATTCAGATGTTGGTTCTCTAAATTTTTAATTCTCTTCTATCTTGCATATCTTTGTCTTGATTGTTAGTGCTGGAAAATTTTGTCAGTCTTATTTTCCAACTCTTATACTCAAGTATTCATTTGTACTAACACATTTTTAACTTCGGAGGGTTTCTTTTCTGCTCGCCAATGTTCATATGATCAATAACAGGTAGAAAAGTCAGTGCAATGCCCTGAGACATGTTGGAGTTACAGAAGGTGACTGGTGTGCTTGGAGAAAAGTGAGCCAGGGTGAGTGTGGAAGTGAATGAGGTCAGAAAGGTAATGAAGGGGGAGGGACATCATGTGGGGCCTTATGGAGCCCTTGTGATTTGAAATCATGAAAGCTGGGGTCTAAGTCTAGCTTTGTCCATGATTTGGAAAACTCAGCCTCTCTGAATCTCAGTTTCCCCATCTCTAATATTGAATCTCTGAAGAAACTTACAACTCATAACCCCATGGATCTTTGCATCAATATTATTTCCTTAAGGGGGGAAAATCACATATTCATACACACACACACACATATACATATGGAGTCTCTGGCTTAAGCACTCAACTACTAGCCGAAAGGTTGGTGGTTCAAACCCACCCAGAGGCACCTCAGAAGATAGGCCTGATGATCTCCTTCTGATAGGGCGTAGCCTTGAAAACCCTACGCAGCAGTTTATTCTGCATACATGGGGTCGCCACGAATCAGAATCAACTTGATGGCAACCAACAACAACAACATATGTATAAGAAAAAATCAAATATACAGTTTACAAATATAACCAAAAAACCAGCTGCTGTTCAGTTCCCGACTTATGGCGACCCATGTGCGTCAGAAGAGACCTGTGTGCCACAGGGTTTTCAATGGCTCGTTTTTTGGGAAATAGATCACCAGGTCTTTCTTCTGAGGCACCTCTGGGTGGACTTGAACCACCAATCAGCTGAGTATATCAACCATTTGCACCACCCAGGGACTCCAAATAGAATATAAGTCCTGTCATCACTGTTGTTGAATGTTATTGTCATTATTACCTTAAGGTACTTACAACACTTTGATTTTCTTGATTACTTATCTTGATTGTTTTTCATATCATTAAGGAACAGGCTGGAGGACATTCCAACTCGGAAATGGAAAAACCTAATTCCATTCCCTTAAAAAAAAAAACGCTTTCTAATTATGGAATTTATGGTGTTCCCGGCACTTTTTAATTTCTCTCAAATGGACTTGGGTGCCATCAGTATAGCTCTCTTGGCTGTCATTGTCAATTTAATAAATTTAGAGAGGACAGTCCTTTAAAGGAGGAAGAGCTGAGCAAAGGCTAGCCCTGGTATGCCAAATCCACCTAAGACAAAAGAGAAAGCTGAACTGCTCCGGCCCGAATGTCCAGTCCTCCAGGATCATGGCGACTGTAAAGGCCATGATGGCTGAGGGACCTGTTCTTCTTGCCTTATGAGGGGCTGACACTATGCAAATGAGGAATGATGTATTTCTGATGTACTAACTCACAGCACGGCCGTTTCCTTCACCTAATTGTGCAGCAGGTTTATTTTGAAGGACTCTGAAGGCAGGCTCAGCATTTTCCTTCCAATGAATTAGCTTCTTCTTGGTCATGGCTGAGAGGGTTTACTTGGTCAGGGCTTCTGCAGCAGAGTCCACTGGAGATGCTAGATGACCAAAGATCCTCATTCAGCTCTGGCCCTGCCATTAACTCCCATGGGACCTGGGGCAAGTCACTTAAAAGCAAATCTGTAGTTTCTTTATGGTCAAATTTCTGTCCTACTTTGTGAGGTGGTGGTCAGATATATATAGGCATGTCCCTCCCCCTCCATTAGCTTTGTGACTTTGTTCATGTCCACACTCATCCCGGTTTGCTTTTCTCCAAGTACACCGGTCTCCTTGCTGTTATTCCAACATGTCTTAGAGCACTTGGACAATAAGAATCATAATGCTTGGAACAGCGTTTTTAGGTAGTGTACCATATATTACGCACATAACACGCACCTTCTACATTTGTTTGCCAAACGCTCCCTCTCTTTGTGAGGTTTTCATGAGCACCGCTATGCCAATTTTTTTTACATGTTGCTATAAAAAAAAAATTAGCATGGCATGCTTACAAAAATACTTTGGGGGGCGCAGTTGGCAAATAGACATAGAAGGTGTACGTTATTTGCATAGAAATACGGTAATACCCAATGGACTTACAGGAAAAAGATGTTCAACCCAGTATTGTTGCCATAGCAATCAACAACCAAAAAATATGAGTGGCACTGGTTAAATATGGTGTAACCATGTAATAGGATGCCAGGTGGCTGTTATAAACATGGTGACACATATTTGTAGATATGAAAAGAGGTAATGATAAGTATTTAAATAAGAAAAATAACACTAAATGTACTACGCAATTTCACAGTTGTCAGGTTTGGAGATCATCAAATATTCAAACACACACGCACACACATACCGAAAGGATAGACATCACTTATTAATAGTGATTTTTATATTGGGTTGAGGCATTGGTGGTTCAGTGGTAGAATTCTTGCCCTCCATGTGGGACTCAACCAGCAACCCATTGCCATCAGAGTCAATTTGGACTCATAGTGACCCTAGAGGACAGAGTAGAACTGCCCCATAGGGTTTCCTAGGCTCTAATCTTTACGGAAGCAGACTGCCACATCTTTCTCCCATGGAGCAGCTGGTGGATTCAAACTGCCGTCCTTTTGTTTGGCAACCAAGAGCTTCACCACGTTGCCACCAGGGCTCCCTCCATGCGGGAAACCCAGGTTCAATTATTGGCCTCACGTGCAGCCACCACTTGTCTGTCAGTGGAGGTTTCCCTGTTGCTATTGATGCTCAACAGGAGCTTCTAGAGCTTTCAGACTAAGGCAAACTAGGAGGAAAGGCCTGGTGATCTATTTCTGAAAATCAGCTAATGAAAACCATATGGATCGCAATGGCCTGATCTGCAACTGGTCATGGAGTTGGCACAGGGCCGGGGTTGTGCATGGGGTCAGTATGAGTTGGGAGCTGACTCAGTACTTGCTAACAACAACAGCAACATACTAGGTCTGGCTCTCCAGATGCAGACCCTGAGCCCAGGATTCGTGTGCAAGAGATTTATCAGAAAATGTTCCCAGGAGAAACTGGTATGGGAGTGGGGGAAGCAGGACAGAAAAGAGGAGGAAGCAAAGCAAGGATGCAATTTCAGGCAGAGTCCCACAGAGGGTAACTTCAGCCTGATCCCACAGGGAAAGCTGCGGAGTAGAAGTTATATCTTGGGCTTTCAAACTCTGCCACCCGGCAGTCACTGGTTAAAGGCCACCCTGGGGGGACCTACACTCGATGGCACCTAACAGACACTTCTGGATAAAGCGGCTCCAGTAGCCCGAGGGGAGTCCTCCGAGGTAGGGTCGCAGGTGCAGACTGTAGGAAGCAAAAGCTTAGCGAAGCTGGGGAAGAGGCATGCAGCAATGGCGAAGGAATTCTAGGGATCTGGGGAGAGCACCCCATTTAGCCGTCCCCAAATTTTCCTCAAGGAAAATGCACTGCTTTTGTAATAGCAATATGTTATTTTAAAAAATTAGACATGAAGTTTCCTTTAAAAGTCCTCCACAACTGCACATCCCTTGAGCAGAGTCATGCTTAGTATTCGGTAGGAAAAGGCTCTTTGTTGCAGCCATGCTGCCTTGGCTGTCCTGGCAATGTTCTGATAAGCTATGAGGCTTTTCCACTGCTGTGGAGTCGATTGCAACTCATAGCGACCATATAGGACAGAGTAGAACCGCCCAATAGAGTTTCCAAGGAGCACCTGGCGGATTCGAACTGCCGACCTCTTGGTTAGCAGCAGTAGCGCTTAACCAGTATGCCACCAGAGTTTCCATTAGAAATCTAAAAACCCACTGCTGTAGAGTCAGTTCCGACTCATAGTGGCCCTGACCCTGTAGGACAGAGTAGAACTGCTCTGTAGGGTTTCCAAGGCTGTCATCTTTATGGAAGCAGACACACTGCCACATCTTTCTCCCGCGGAGAGGCTGGTGGGTTTGAACTGCTGACCTTTTGACTAGCAGCCGAGTGTTTTAACCACTGTGCCACCAGTGGTCCTTTAGAAACCTAATCCAAGGGCCAACATAAATCATTTAATAGTAGTAAAAGCAATGAAAACAATAACAACATGCAGCATCCAGTATATAAATATTAATGACAAAGGTAACCCAACTGTATGGGCTGGGTCCTAGGTAAAGCACTTTATATACATTATTTCATTGTTTTTTTAGGCGCTGTTGAGTCAATTCGACTCTGTACAACAGAACAAAACGCTGCCCAGTCCTGTGCCATCTTCACACTTGTTGCTATGTTTCAGCTCGTTGTTGCAGCCATGTGTCAATCCATCTCGTCGAGGGTCTTCCTCTCTTTTGGTGAGCCTCTACTTTACCAAGCATGATGTCCTTCTGCAGGGACTGGTCCCTCCTGATAATACGTCCCAAAGTACTTGGGATGAAGTCTTGCCGTCCTCGCTTTTAAGGAGCGCTCTGGCTGTACTTCTTCCAAGCCAGATTTGTTTGTTCCTTAAATCCTTAAAACGATCCTGTGAGTTAGGTACAACAATTATTCCCACTTCCCAAATGGGAAAACCAAGGCCTAGTGAGAATTAGAAATTTTCCCCAACATTAACAGTAGAATGCAGACCTTAGTCTTGAACCCAGGTCGGCCTGATGCCAAAGCTCTTGTTGGGAATCACCGCACTGTGCTACATCCCGAGCCTTTTGCTTCTCCTCTTGTATTTTAAAGAACTGTAAGTCCTGAATTCTGAACATGAGCCAGCTCTTCTGCCATGACATTGTGCTCATCCGTTTCTTAAGTGATCCTAAGAATGTCTCTCTGCTGGTTTTCTCAGTCTCTTTGGACAAACCATTTTAGCTTCTTTCTGTTCCTAATCTCTGGGGAGAAGGGCTGATGTATTTGTAAAATTATGAGCAAAAACGCATCATTGTCTGTGGAGAATACCTGCCCCAGTGCATGCTGGGTTGAACATCTTGCAATATTCAAACTTCAGTCATCGCGTTTCCCAAATGATAGCTTTCTGTGATCTAAGGGGAAAGCCTTACCTTTTTGTCTGCTGCAAATATATGTGGCAGAAATGGACAGAGGCCAAGAGGCATTTTATAAAGTGAGAAAAGCATTTTCTAGGGTGTTAGACTAAGGGTGACAATTTTAGAAATTGCCAAATAGGATAAATGGAGGCTTCCTTCTTTTCCTTAACCATTTTCTTTTGTCCGCTTTTATGTTTAAATTCCTGGCATAGAGCTCTACATGACACAGGTTAAAACAAACAGAAACAAACATATGCTTTGAAAGAAACCGAGAGGAGTCAGTTGATTTCCACAGGTGAAATTTCTATCTGAAGATTAATTTGCTGGCACCACGCTCATAACTTGCTGGATTCCTGTTTGCTTATGTATGAGGGGGAAAAAAAAAAAAAAAACTCAGCTAGGCTGAATCTAGCGATTAGTTAAATTACTCAGACATCCATTATTGAAAAGCCTCGATTCCACTTGGACTTGGGGTTTGTTTCGAGCCGCCTGATAATAACTTTCTGCTTGACTGATGGCTACTAATTTTGATAGCAGCCCTTGAATGTCAATCACAAATAGAAATAGACACACAAACTCCAGGACTCATTAGACCGGTTGCCAGGATCACATTCCCAAACGGGTGTTGATGCAAAATATAGGCTAAGGAGATTTCATTGCGTTCCGGATGGGAGACATTGATGCTTCGAGTTTGTGCTAGTTGGAGGATGCGAAGGAGGAAAGAGGAATAAACAAGCAGAGGGACCTCAGGGAACCAAGAGAGCGTCGTGCCCTGCTGACAGGTGCAAAGAACAGACCTAACATCTGTGAAAGGGAAGCGGAACGCTTAGGAACACGGTGGTGGGAAATTAAAGCGCCAGGAGACGGTTAAACTGCTCAAGGAAATAGGCTGGGAGACTGAATGTGTTTGACTCAATCAAGAGACAGGCTGCACCTAAAAATAAAGATGGAGCCCATCAGACCTCACTTTCTCCCTCCTGTTTCAACCCACCACTGTTGATTTGGTCTTAAAGCATGGAAGAAAGCCTCATGGCACCCCGCTTCATCATCATGCCGGGAAAACGAGCACTTAAATGTAAGCAGTTCTCCTAACTGTGTGCGCTCAAGGCAAATGGGTTTGGGAAGAATTTCACCCACTGTTCCCATAGAGTGGGTGCGCTGTGGGGTACCTCTGAGACCATCTAGGCTATCTTCTGTTTTTTTTTTTTGGGGTGGTGTTGGGTTTTTTTTTTTTTTGCCCCCAGATAAGCAATTTGAGGCTTCGAGAGGCCAAAGAACTTGGGGTGTCAGTCTAGTGTTATGGGTAAATTCTGGAGCTGCCATTTACTAGCTATGTGTTTTAGATAAATTTCAATCTCCCTGAGCCTCAGCTTCTATTTCTGTGAAACCAAAACCAAACCTATTGCCGTCAAACCTATTGATTCTGACTTATAGGGACCCTATAGGACAGAGTGGAACTGCCCCATTGCTGCCCCTATTGCTGTAAAACCAAAACCAAACCTATTGATTCTGACTTATAGGGACCCTATAGGACAGAGTGGAACTGCCCCATAGAGTTTCAGAGGAGTGCCTGGTGGATTCAAACTGCTGACCTTTTAGTTAGCAGCTGTAGCTCTTAACCACTGTGCCACTGTAAAGTGAGATGAAAATACAAGTACCGATGATGACGTAGCACTAATTACCAGGATTAACTGGCTCAATGCATGTAAAAGGCAATATGTTCATTTAATGTAAATTTATTGGGCATCTACTATGTCCCAGGGAGCCCCTGGGTGGTGCAAATGGTTGTTGTACTTGGCTGCTAACCAAAAGATTGGCAGTTTGAGTCCACCCAGAGGCACCTCGTAAGAAAGGCCTGGCAATCTACTTCTGAAAAATCAGCCATTGAAAACCACAGGGAGCACAGTTCTACTCTGACACACATGGTATCACCATGAGACTCCATGGCAGCTGGTTTTTAATGTTCTAGGTGCTACATAACCTCTCATTTTGCCCTTGACTGACAGGTATAGCTAATAGTAACAACAGCTGACCTTGACTGAGTCCCTGCTGTACGCCAAGGCACTGTGCTTATCTTTTACATACACAGCTCACTCTATTAAATAGCCACCCCAAGAGGCAGGTGCTTTTTTTTATCCCTATCATGTAGATAAAGAAACCGAGGCTTAAAGACAGAAATTATGTAACTGGCTCCATGTTACACGTTGATTGGGTGGCTGAGCTGGGATTTATTCATTTGTTTCTTTTGAGAATTTTTTTTATTGAATACTGACTCTGGGTTACATGCTGCGGGTCACACGCTACACTAGAGGCGGGAGTCACCATGAGGAACCCATAGGACAGGCTCCCTGCCCTAATGGTGCTTACACGCTAGTCGAGGAGGCAGGCATTAAACAACTGATCATACAACATTGACTTAGCTCTGACTGTAATCACTTACAAAGGAGATGGCTGGGGCTAAGGATGGGATCTAACCTGGTTTGAGGCAGCAGCATTTAAACTGACATCTCAAGGCTGGGTAGGAGTCAGGGCAGTGAAGGGGTAGGACACAAGGAATGTTCTAGACTGGAGGTCATTTTCACAGTATAGTTCTTCCTCAGGCCTGTCCCTACAGTCAAAGATCAGGGCTGCCTGCCGACACCTCCTATCCTGGGCTTATCCTCTGTCTGACTGCTCTGAGCCCTCACATGCATGTGTGTTTTCTCTGTAAGTGTGTTTTCTCTGTAAGAGGGATTTCGAAGACCTTGTTTTCTAGAATGAATCTTTTTCCTGACCAGGGGTGTTAAAAATGGCGTGGTGGGGGCATCTGACCTCCTCTAACTTCACAAGGGGGAGAGAGAATCACCAGCAGCATCAGCCAAGGTCGATTCCTGTCACCTGAGGTCAGACACCCCTCCTCTCTCCAACCTTTTTACCAATTCTGACACCAGCCATCCCTCTGCCAGCATTCTCTACATCTCTGCTAGGTTTGATAATTCGTTGCAATGCCACACAGAATTCATACACAATACTCACGATTATGGGAATTATTAGGAAAGTTAACAGGTTACAACTCAGGATACAGTTCTTCAGTCAGGACAGCCTCTTTCAGCTGTGCCCGCAGGCCCACCTCTCTCTAGCCCTCAGCTTCTTGGCCCCACAGCCCAACCTCTGCCTTGCTCAGGCATTTTAAGCCTAGTGGGATGGCAAAACTGAACAATCCTTTTATTAGGGTTCCATACACTGTATTTGCGTGGTCTCACTGCCATACAGGTGCCATGCACCTTCTCTGCATTATTAGCAAGCTGTCCAATCCCCCTGGGTGGTCCACAAGCACCTTATTTGCATAGTCCCATCTAATCATTTGGCAGGAGTTATAAGGCCATGGTGAGAAAGGTCATATAAAAGTGATCCATCACATCACAAGGGGTTTCAGATTGGCCCTTGGAAAACCACAAGACTAAAGACATTTTGTGTGTGTGTATGTGTATGTGTGTGTCTTGCAGCTGTAAAAATGCCACCTTCAATTATATCTCTTAACCAGCCAAGTCCTTGTTCAATGTGTAGGAAGAAAGTTGTTCTAAGTGACAGGAAGAGAAGCTGATGAGGCCCGGCTGTGAAACCTGAATAACCTTCCAATAGGGTCGCTATGAGTCGGAATCGACTCGACGGCACTGGGTCTGGGTTCTTACCCATGAAGGAGCCCTGGTGGTGCAGTGGTTAAGCACTGAGCTGCTAACCAAAAGGTTAGCGGTTCAAACTCACCAGCAGCTCTGTTAGAGAAAGATGTAGCAGTCTGCTTCCATAAAAATTACAGCATTGGAAACCCTATGGGCAGTGCTACTGAGTCCTATAGGGTTGCTATGAGTCAGAATTGACTCTACAGCAATGGGTTTGGTTGCTTCTACAAGATGGGATGGTAGTAAATCCACCTGTTTCCTGAAGTGCTGATGACGAGATGAAATTACCATACAAAGGACTTAGCCTGGAGCCTTGCCTGTAGCAAGCACTCAATAAATGTCAGCTGTTATTATTCACCATTAACCTCAGGTGAGTAACTTTTTGGAGAGCAAACACATTATGCAAAGTGCTACGTGAAGGGAGTTTATGATTCAGTCTTTTTAATTTTCAACTAGGAACTATTTTTCTTCTTAGAGAAGGTCATTTTCACCCCTGCCCCCATTTCTTTAACAAAACCCATTGCTGTCAAGCCTATTCTGGCTCACAGAGACCCTATAGGACAGAGTAATCCCCCCATAGGGTATCCAAGGAGCTGTTGGTGGATTCAAACCGTGGACCTTTTGGTTACCAGCTGAGCTCTTAACCACTATGCCACCAGGGCTCCATTGCTTTAATGTTGTTGTTAGGTGCCATTAAGTTGGCTCCAACTCATAGTGACCCTATGCACAACAGAACGAAACACTGCCCGGTCCTGTGCCATCCTCACAATTGTCGCTATGCAGCCACTGTGTCAATCCATCTCATTGAGAGTCTTCCTCTTTTTCACTGACCCTCTGTTTTACCAAGCATGATGTCCTTCTCTAGGGACTGGGTCCCTCCTGATAGTATGTCCAAAGTACATGAGATGTAGTCTTGCCATCCTTGCTTCTAGGGAGCATTCTGGCTGCATTTCTTCCAAGACAGAATTGCTTTAATAGTAGGTTATAAAAAAGATTGACTGATTGCGCTTGAAAAACTCTCCCTTGTGACAACCCCTACCCTGGCCCAGGGCAAAGTTTGGCTGTCCTCTCTCTGGTTTGCCTGGGAGTTAAACTGATAGATTGATTTGTGTCCCCCAGAAGCCCTGATGGCACAGTGGTTAAGAGCCCAACTGCTAACCAAAAGGTCAGTAGCTTAAGCCACAAGCAGCAACTTGGAAACCCTCTGGGGCATTTCTGCTCTGTCCCATACGGTCACTGTGAATTGGAATTGACTCAACAACAATGAGTTTTTAGTTTGGTTTTGCATTCCCCAAAAACATATGTTGACATCTGAAGCCCTGTACCTGTGAATGTGACCCTGTTTAGAGATAAGGGGTTTTCTTTTGTTATGTTAATGAGGTCATATCTGAGTAGTTGAACCAGATGCCCTGGTTGATTCCATACATCCATGTGTGCAGAGTATAACTGCTCCATGGGGTTTTCATGGCTGTGATCTTTTGGAAGCAGATTCCCAGGCCTGTCTTCGTAGGTGCCTCTGGGTGGTTTCGAACCTCCAACCTTTCAGTTAGTGATTAACCGTTTGTGCCAGGCACTCCAAATAAAAAAGAATGGCTTTAATGTAGAATCAATTTGTAAGTTATTTAATTCCTTGGAATTAAACTTTTCCCATCAATTATTCCAAACTCATGTCTTCCTGGAATTTGAGATCCTGCCTTCAGCTGCGTTGTTTGCATGGCCCAACTTGGAAGTTGGTGAAGACCTTTCTGAACTTCTCATTATCCGGCTGAGTAGTTCTGTGTACCAGCATAGGACTGAAAGGTCTGGAAATTTCTTTGGTCCTTGGTAAACTGAAGTTAGCTAGATCAGTATTTTTCAACCTGTAGGTTACAACCTATAAGTGGGTCATGAAATCAGTTTAAAAGGTCATGACCAGTATTTTTGTTTTGTTTTGTTTCGGAAAAGAAATAGAATATAATGCAATAAACCAAAAAAACCAAACCCCGTGCCGTCAAGTCCATTACGACTCATAGCAATCCTATAGGACAGAGTAGAACTGCCCCATAGAGTTTCCAAGGAGCACTGCCAACCCTTTGGTTAGTACCCCTAGCACTTAGCCACTATGCCACTAGGGTTTCCATATAATTATAATATAATATTAGAATAGAAGAGAACAGAACAGAACCGAAAATATCAGAGTGCATTGCACTATAAGGGCTTTGTTTCAGGAAACTTTAGATACACACACACACATATATACACACATTTACTGTGTAAGGCACCATGGGACATGATGCAAAGAATTTGGAAACCACAAGAGTAGATAACTAAGATCCGTTCCAACTTTGAAATTTGGTGACCCTATTACAATGGTTTTCAACTGGGGGCAACTGTGCCTACCTGGGGGACATTTGGGCAATGTCTGCAGACATTTTGGATTGTTACGACTGGGGGTTAGGGAGTGTTACTGGCATGTAGTGGGTAGAAGCCAGGGATGCTGCTAAACAACCTACAATGCACAGGACAGCCCCCACCACAAAGAATTATCTGGTCCAGAATGTCAGCAGTGCCAAGGCTGAGAAACTGTGTTGTAAGGTTATGTGTGTACGTAGTAATAACCTCATTACTACAAGCTAGCGTTTATTGGGAGTCCTTGGGTGGTGAAAATGGTTGACGCACCTAGCTGCTTACCAAAATGTTGGAGTCCACCCAAAAGTGCCTCCGAAGAAAGGCCTGCTGGTCTACTTCTAAAAACTCAGCCATTATAAACCACATGGAGCACAGCTTTACTCTGCCCCCCTCTTCCTTCTCGTCTTCCCTCCAGGCAGGAGCTGCCCACATAGTCTCTTGTGTCTACTTGATCCAAGAAGCTCACGCCTCACCAGTATCATTTTCTGTTCTATAGTCCAGCCCAATCCCTGTCTGAAGAGTTGGCTTTGGGAATGGTTCTTGTGTTGGGCTAACAGAAGGTCTGGGGACCATGACCTCCGGGGTCCTTCTAGTCTCAGTCAGACCATTAAGTCTGGTCTTTTTATGAGAATTTGGGGTCTGCATCCCACTGCTCTCCTGCTCCCTCAGGGGTTCTCTGTTGTGTTCCCTGTCAGGGCTGTCATCCGTTGTAGCCGGGCACCATCTAGTTTTTCTGGTCTCAGGATGATGTAGTCTCTGGTTCATGTGGCCCTTTTGTGTCTCTTGGGCTCATAATTACCTTGTGTCTTTGGTGTTCTTCATTCTCCTTTGCTCCAGGTGGGTTGAGACAAATTGATGCATCTTAGACGGCCGCTTTCTAGTGTTTAAGACTCCAGATACCACTCTCCAAAGTGGGATGCAGAATGTTTTCTTAATAGATTTTATTATGGCAATTGACCTAGATGTCCCCTGAAACCATGGTCCCCAAACCCCTGCCCCTGCTACCCTGGCCTTCAAAGTGTTTGGTTTATTCAGGAAACTTCTTTGGTTTTGGTTCAGTCCAGTTGTGCTGACCTCTCCTGTATTGTGTGTTGTCTTTCCCTTCACCTAAAATAGTTCTTGTCTACTCTCTAATTAGTGAATACCCCTCTCCTTCCCTCCCTCCCCACCCTCATAACCATCAAAGAATATTTTCTTCTCTGTATAAACTATTTCTCGAGTTCTTATAATAGTGGTCTCATACAATATTTGTCCTTTTGCAACTGACTAATTTCACTCAGCATAATGTTTTCCAAATTCCTCCATGTTATGAAATGTTTCTTGGATTCATCATTGTTCTGTATCGATGCATAGTATTCCGTTGTGTGAATATACCATAATTTATCCATTCATCCATTGATGGGCACCTTGGTTGCTTGCATGTTTTTGCTATTGGTAAAGAGTGCTGCGATGAACATGGGTGTGCATATATCCGTTCTTATAAAGGCTCTTATTTCTCTAGGATATATTCCAAGGAGTGGGATTGCTGAATCGTATGGTAGTTCTAGTTCTAGCTTTTTAAGGAAGCGCCAAATTGATTGCCAAAGTGTTTGTACCATTTTACATTCCCACCAGCAGTGTATAAGTGTTCTAGTCTCTCTACAACCTCTCCAACATGTATTATTTTGTGTTTTTTGGATTAGTGCCAGCCTTGTTGGAGTGAGATGGAATCTCATTGTAGTTTCAATTTGCATTTCCCTAATGGCTAATGATCATGAGCATTTCCTCATGTATCTGTTAGCTACCTGCATGTCTTCTTTAGTGAAGTGTCTGTTCATATCCTTTGCCCATTTTTTAATTGGGTTATTTGTCTCTTTGTAGTTGAGTTTTTGCAGTATCATGTAGATTTTAGAGATCAGACGCTGATCAAAAATGTCGTAGCTAAAAACTTTTTCCAGTCTGTAGGTAATCTTTTTACTCTTTTGGTGAAGTCTTTGGATGAGCATAGCTGTTTGATTTTTAGGAGCTCCCAGTTATCTGGTTTCTCTTCTGGCGTTTGTGCATTGTTAGTAATGTTTTGTATACTGTTTATGCCATGTATTCGGGCTCCTAGCATTGTCTCTGTTTTTTCTTCCATGATCTTTATCTTTTTTGATTTTATATTTAGGTCTTTGATCCATTTTGAGTTAGTTTTTGTGCATGGTGTGAGGTATGGGTCTTGTTTCATTTTTTTGCAGATGGTTATCCAGTTATGCCAGCACCATTTGTTAAAAACACTGTCTTTCCTCCATTTAACTGACTGTGGGTCTTTGTCAAATATCAACTGCTCATATATGGGTGGATTTATGTCTGGATTCTCAATTCTTTTTGCACTGGTCTATGTGTCTGTTGTTATACCAGTACCAGGCCATTTTGACTACCGTGGCAGTATAATAGGTTCTAAAATCAGGTAGTGTGAGGCCTCCAACTTTGTTCTTTTTCAGTAATGAAGCCCTGCTATTTTTACGTGTGCAAACAGAGAGGTTGAGTCACCTTCACAGGGTCACATAGCTAATCAAGGCACAACATTCCTTGTCATGAATAAGAAAGGTGTATGTATATGATTCAGCAGGACTCTGAGCAGTTGCTGTATTCTGGAGAGGGAGATGAACCGAATTCTGATTTTCATGGATATCGTGGTAGGCAAAATTCCCTTAAAACTCATATTGTATTATTTCCAGGTACTGTATTTAGGAATATGAAGACACCTGAAATGGGAGTAGAGATCATTTTTATTATGCAGGCAGAAAACTATTTTTCATCCCTAAGATTCATTGCCATGATATTCCTCATTATCTATTTGACGAGGCTTCCTTTACAATTTATTCATTGCCTCAGTGTACATCAGCTGAGATCTACTGTGTACCAGGCACTGCTCCAGGCACGAGACACAGCAGTGAACAAGACAGGCCAGGCTCTTGCCCCGTGGGAGAGACAGATAACGAGCAAGTGAACAAACACACGAGCGTCCCAGACAGTGATAAGGGCTAAGAGGGGCACTTTGTTCATTAACACACCTGTTGATTGTAAAAGTTTCCTGTGTGGTGCAAACAGTTTGCACTTGACTACTAATCTGAAGGTTGGCAGTTTGAACCCACCCATTGGTGCTGCAGGCAAAAGGCCTGGCGATCTGCTTCCGTAAAGATTACAACAGAAACCCGTATGGAGCTCAGTTCTACCCTGTAACACGTGGTGTAGCCATGAGTCAGAACTGACTCAACAGCAACAGATTAGCTTTTGGTTTGGGTATTGATTCTAAGACATCCACAGAAGAAGATTCTGAGCCCTGAGGCTGGAGGGCAAACCCCACCCTCACCCTACTCCAGTCTCAGCTGTGTTCACAGAAGTGACAATGAATTTATTGCAATGTATTGAGCACCACATCTTCCCATTATTCTTGGGATCCCCTTTGGGGGGAGATAGACAGATGCTAAAGCTGGATTCGTTTGCATTCTGCAGCTCTTTCTACACCCACTTCTTTTCTGGTCTCTTTAGGGAAACACAAGGGCAGGGCTCTAAGGTTAACTTCTATATCAGGAGCTGCAGACTTTTTTTCTAAAGGGCCAGATTCCTGTTTGTCCCTGTTAAGTCGTTTTCTGACTCATAGTGACCCTATAGGACAGAGTAGAACTGCCCCATAGAGTTTCCAAGAAGCGGTTGGTGTATTCGAACTGCCGACTTTTTGGTTAGCAACCTGAGCTCTTAACCACTGTGCCACCAAGACCAGATAGTAAGAAGTGTAGTCTTTGCTGGCCACATGGTCTCTGTTACCACTACTCAACTCTGCCATTGTTGTGTGCAAGCAGCCACAGACAATATGTCAACAAGCGAGCATGGCTGTGTTCCAATAAAACTTTATTTATGGGCACTGAAATTTGAATTTCATGTATGTTTTATGTGCCAGAAGATATTATTATTTACAAAACTTTTCTCAACCATTTAAAAATGATTTGCTCATGGGTGGGGGGCTGGATTGGGCCTGTGGGCAATAGGTTTTTGACCCTCAGAAATGGTCCTCTGGCTTCTGAACTCCTCCTGTTCTACTCAGCCAACTCACTATGTCCTGAGGCAGATTATTCCGTCTGGACAAAGGTGCTATTTTAGAAAACTTCAGTCTTACATTGAGTCAGGTGTGCCTTCTCGTATCATTCTTTCAACTTACATCTTGAAAAGTTAAACATTTTAAATTTTTATAATGGATGCTTTGGAACATATACAAAGGTAGAGAGAATGATGTAATGAACTCCTATGGAGCCCTGGTGGCACAGTGGTTAAGAGCTCCCCTGCTAACCAAAAGGTCAACAGTTCGAATCCACCAGCCACTCCTTGGAAACCCTGAAGGGCAGTTCTACTCTGTCCTGTAGGGTCGCTTGATGGCAATGGGTTTTGGTTTTTATGTGTCCATCAGGGTGGTGCAAAAGGTGCTCGACTGCTAACGGAAAGGTTCAAACCCACCCAGTGGCATCTTGGACGAAAGGCCTGGTGAGCTGCTGCAGTTCTATTCTGCACACGTGAGGTCACCATAAGTCGGAATTGACACCATGGGTTTCGTTTGGTTTGAATGTGTCCATCACTCAGCTCTGACAGTTATCTACATGTGGCCAATTTTGCTTCATCTCTACCCTCCACTCGGCCCACCCGCATCCTGCATGGATTCTTTTAAAGCAAATGCCAGATACCGTATCATTCCATTGGCTAATACTTCAGTGCCCATCTCTGAGAGTTAAAGGCTTAAAACATTTAACCAAGGTGCCATGACAGCACCTCAAAAATTAACACAATTCCTTGATATTATTTAATAGCTAGTCATTTTCTCTGGCTCATTTTTAAAATAACTGATTCACTGAAAGCCAGATCATAATAGGTCCATATGTTTCATTTAGTTAGGAAGCATCTTAAATCTCTCTTTTTTTTAATAACAGGTTTATTGAAGTGTAATTGGCATATAATAAACTGCACATATTTAAAGTGGACAATTTGATAAGCTTTACAAATTTATTTATTTATTTTTTGACATAGGTGTGAAACCATCACCACAGTCAAGATGCTGAACATATACATTGTCCCTGAACATTTCTTTGTGGCCCTTTGGAGTCCCTCTCTCCTACCCCTCCCCACCTCATCTTACCCTACCCCCATTCCTGTGCAACTGCTCATCTGCTTCCTGGCATGATAGATTCTTTTACATTTACTAGAGTTTTATTTAAATGGAATCACACAGTAACTACTCTTTTTTTTGGCGGGGAGGGGTCTGGCTTCTTGCGCACATAATTTTGCGATTTGTCCATGTTGTTGGGTATATCAATAGTGTATTCCTTTTTTTATAGTTGACTAGTATTCCATTAAAAAGAGCCCTGGTGGCACAGTGGTTAAGTGCTCAGCTGCTGACTGACAGGTGGGCCATTTGAACCCACCAGCCTCTCTGCAGGAGAAAGGTGTGGCAGGCTGTTTCCATAAAGATGACAGCCTTGGAAACAGATGTTTGTTGAAATGGCAGAAATCAAAGAGAGAGGAGGAAACTCTTGCAGATTAAAAGAGACTTAAGAACAATGTGTACAACCTGAAAATATTGATTTGGCAAGTATCATGTTATGTATATTTCTACAACGAAAAAAATAGAATAATTGTGTACAGGCCTTTGTATGGACACATACTTTCTTTTCTCTTGGATAAATCTTCCATAAAGGTTACTTGCCCTATGGGGCAGTTCTGCTCTGTCCTATAGGGCTGCTATGAGTTGGAATCTAGACAGCAATGGGTTTGGTTTGGTTTTTTAGTATTCGATTGGATGGATGTAACACAATTTGTTTTTCCATTCACCTGTGGTTTTCAGGTTTTGGCTATTGCAAATAAGGCTGTTAAAAGAATGAAAAGACAAGACATGGTTGGGAGAAAATATTTACAAAGCATGTATCTGATAAAGGACTTGTGTCCAAAGTATGTAAAAAATTCCCCAAGTTTATTAAAAAGAAAACAAACAACCCAACTAAAAAGTAGACAAAAGTATAAAGAGCAACCTCAGCAAAGATGCAGATGGCAAAGAAGCACATGAAAAGATACTGAACGTCCTTACTCATTAGGGGAGATGCAAATTAAAGCCACAAATGAGAGACCATTGCACACCTATGAGAATGGCTAATATGGCACTTAGAAGACCGCCCATACCAAGTGATGGTGAGGTTGAGGAGGAACTAATATTCTCTTCCACTGCTGGTGGGAATGTAAAATGGTACTACCACTTTGGAAAACAGTTGGGTAGTTACTTAAAAAGTTAAAGGTACACTTACCATAAAAAAAAAAAAAAAAAAAAATATATTCCATTTCTAGGTATTTATCCAAGAGAAAAGAAAGTGTATGTCCATACGGGGCTTGTACACAATGTTTTTCTTATTTTGTTTTTTTACTGCAAGGAAAAATATATAACATGATATTTGCCAATTCAATATTTTCAGGTTATACACAATGTTCTTTTGTCTCTTTTAGTCTGTAAGAGTTCCTCCTCTCTCTCTGATTTCTGCCATTTCAACAAGCATCTGTTGAGTGCCTCCTACTCTTTGGAGGTAAATGGTAAATAATACTATCTACCTTTCTATAAAGTTACTTGACAGGTGCTCAGATATTGTGGAGCTCTCTCACTGGCTTCTAGTTTAAACAAGCTCTGTTCTTCCATATGGTCCTCGTTCGAGTGTGTGCAAGTCCCTTATAAAGTGCTGTGATCATTAGGGTTGTGTGTCAACTTGGCTGGGCCATAATTCTCAGTGGTTTGGCAGTTGTGTGATGATGTGACCACTTCCATGATAAGATTTGATATAATGTGATCACCTCAATGATGGGATCTGCTGTGAGTAGCCAATCAGTTAACAGGGAGTTTCCTTGGGTGTGTGGCCTGTATTGAATATAGGTGGACATTCTGGGAAGGCTCATGGGCTTTTGCTTGCTCTGGATCCTGCAGCTGGCCCCTGTTCATCTGACCTCCAGATCTTGGGGCTTGAACTAGCAGCTTACTTGTGATCTTGCCTGCCAGTCTTGGGATTCGTCAATCTTCACAGCCTGTGAGCAAGACCTGCCGACCTGCTCTCTGACGTACTGATATTGGGTTCACCAGGCCCGTGGCTACATGAATCAGGAGAAGCCTCCAGCCTGACCCACTGATTTGGGGTGCTACAGCCTCTACAACTGCGTGAGCCATTTCCTTTATGTAAATCTCTCTGTGTAGATATTTATATGCTTTACTGGTTTTGGCTTCTCTAGAGAACCCAGCCTAAAACATGTGCCATATTGAGAACAGCACTCAGAAACCCAGTGTGGTATGCTCAGGGCAGTTTGGGATAGTATGTATAGTGAACATCTGGTTTTGTCTTCCCAAGATCCTCAGTTTCTCTGGGTGAAGGCACCCCATTTTCATCTGGGGTGCCACCCTCCTTCACTTTCTAGATTAGGAGGTTTTGTTGTGGTTGTGGCTAACCTCACTCCATGGCAACAGGGTAGCTATGTGTCTCAGGCTCAGCTAATCAGATAACTCCATTCCCCTGGCCACAGGGATTGATTCAGGTTGGGTACTTGGCCCAAGCTCAGCCATTGTGGAAATCCCTAGGCAATCAAATCACTTACCAATTAGTTGCTTGGTGAATATAGAATCAGATAAAGGGAATTAGGTTATCTTCAGGGGTGTTTAACTTATGCGGGGGGACACTGACCAAGTTAGCCAAGAATTCTTCTCAAGGGACAGGGGTATATAGGTTTGCTAGAAGTGCAGTGTTTCTCATATGGGGACATTTTTGGAGACCCTTGGGAAAAGTCTGACAATATCGGTGCCTTTGTTCATCCGTTAGATCAGTGCAGAGATACACCAGCCTCAATGTGTCAGTTGGCCAGGACCAGACCAGTTAACCAGTTGCCTTTGAGTTGATTGCGACTCATGGCAACCCCATGTGTGCAGAGTAGAACTGCACTCCATAGAGTTTTCAAGGCTGTGACTTGGAAGCAGATGGGCAGGGCTTTCTTTTGAGGCACCTTGAGTGGGTTCCAACTACCATCCTTTAGATTAGTAGTTGAGTGCTTTACTGTTTGTGCCACACAGGGACTCCATATGGCCAGGAGAGTGGCAATAAATTAAGATCAGCTTCAGCTCTCTGCAGTCCCCTGGTTAGCTCTTTAAGCTCTCCGAATCTGATCCTACTTTACCAGCTACTACTCACCATCCCTTGTTGTCGTTAGTTGCTGTCAAGTCGGCTCTGATTCATGGTGACCTTGTGTACAACAGAACAAAATGTTGTCCAGTTCCATGCCATTTTCAGGACTGTTGGACGTTTGAGTCCTTGTTGAGGGTTTCCCACGTTTTTGTTGACCCTCCACTTTACCAAACATGATGTCCTTTTCTAGCGATTGGCTTTCCTGAGAATATGTCCAAAGTAAGTCGAAATCTCACTGTCCTCCTTATACCCCTTAAAGAGAGTCCATCTCTCTGCCTTACCAAATGCAAACCACCCTTCAAGATCCTGCTCAGCTGTGTCCTCTAAGAGCTTTCTGGCTTCTCCATCTCCAGTGGCTTCTTTTGTCTCCTAGCCAGACTGCAGTTAAAGACAACTATTATGGTGATGACTGATTTCATACTGCACCTTGGTCTTTCTAACCACATTTCAGGATGTTTGAGGTCAGATGTGCCTCTTGTTCATACAGAGAGCCTGACAATCATTTCATAAATATTTACTGTGTGCTGCAGATTTGAGATTGGTCTTCCGTGAAGGTCCTGTCTTTACAGAAGTTGCAATATAGTGGGTGGGAAAAGATAATAAACAAGCCAATAAATAAGAATATGTAATATAAGGATGAAAACAAAGCAAAATAATGAGATGATGAACAGTGGGGGAAGGGGCAGCACTAATATGGTGACCAAACGGTGCCTCTTTGGGGAGGTGGCACTTGAGTGGAAGTGTGACTAATGGATTAGTAGACTTCTCACCCTCTGTCTGGCCTTAGCTTGGGGGCTTGTGGTAGGGACAATGGCCAGAAGAATTTCTAACTTTCTTCCTTCCTGTGTTTCTGCCAAATTCCTTCCAAGCAGCCAGAAATGACCCAGCAGAGTGTGGTAAGCAGCCTCTAAGAGGGCCCCCAATGGTCCCTGCATCCTAATATTCCTCTCCATGTGGTGTCCCCATACCATGAGTGTGGGTTGCACCTACTGACTCACTATTGTTGGTTTATTTTTATTGTGGTGAAAATATACATAACAAAATTATGCCATCTCAACAATTTCTACATGTACAATTCAGTGACATTTATTACATTTTTCGTGTTGTCCCACCATTCTCGCTATCTTTTTTCAAATCATTCTGCCACTATCAACATAAACTCAATGCCTCCTAACAAAAACTACCCATTTTCACCGCCCTTTCACCCCTGGTAACCACTAATAATCTTCAGTTTCTATATATTTGTTTATTTCATAGAAATGAGATCATATAGTATTTGTCTCCTTTGGTGACTGACTTGTTTCACTCAGCATGATGTTTTCAGGGATCCTCGTTGCTGTGGCCTGCATCAGGATTTCATTTCTCTTTATGGCTGAGTAGTATTCCATTGTGTGTATATACCACATTTTATTTAGCCATTTGCCTGATGATGGACATTTCTGTTGTTTCCACTTTCTGGCTATTTTGAAATGTGCTGCAGTGAACGTTGGTATATAGGTTCTGGTTTGAGTTCTTGCCTTCACTTCTTCTTACTATATACCTAGGATTGGGATTGCTTGGTCATATGGTAATTCTATGCTCAACTATTTGAGGATCTTCTAAACTGTTCTGCACTGTAGCTGCATCATTTTACATTCCCAACAGCAATGGATGGGGGTTTTTTAAGTGAATATGGCAGAAATGATGGAATGTCACTCTTGAGATTAGGTTATAAAAAGACTGTGGCTTCTATCTTGAGTTTTCTTCACTGATTTCTCTTAGATCACTTGTTCCAGGGGAAGCCAGCTACCATCTCATGAGACAGCTCTTTGTAGAGGCCCACATGGTGAAGATCGAGGCCTGTGGCCTGCCAAAATCCACATGAGTGACCTTGGACGTGGATCCTCCACATTGTCTTCAGATGAAGTCACAGCCCAGACAGCTGAACTGTAACTGCGTGAGAGACCTTGAGCCAGAAGCACCCAGCCAAGCTGCACCCAGGTTCTTGGCCAACAGATACTGTGAGATAATGTTAGTTGTTTTAAGCCAAGGATCCCTGGTGGAGCAGTGATTAAGCATTCGGCTACTAACTGAAAGTCACTAGTTCAAACCCATCAGCCACCCTGCAGGAGAAAGATGTGGCAGCCTGCTTCCATGAAGTAGGGACCACGCTGTCAGTCCTAGCTTTCAACAGTACATTATCTTATGTAATAACAAAAGCACAAATAGCAAAAGACAAAATAGATAAATGTGACCTCATAAAAATGAAAAACTTTTGTCTTTTCACCAAAAAAGTGAAAAGACAGCCTACTGACTGGGAGAATATCTTCAGAAACCATATATCCAACAAGAATCTAATAACCAAGATATATATAAAACTTTGACAACTTAACAACAAAAAGACGAATAACCCAATCATAAAATGGGCAAAGGACTTGAAAAGACATTTCACCAAAGGGGACATTCAAATGGCCACCAGACACATGAAAAGATGCTCAGTGTCATTATGCATCAGAGAGCTACAAATCAAAACCACAATGAGATACCATTTCACTCCCACTGGGATGGCTAAGATTTAAAAAACAAAACAAAACAGAAAATAACAAATGTTGACAAGGATGTGGGGAAATTGGAACCATTACCCATTGCTGGTGGGAATGTAAAATGGTACAGCCATTGGGAAAACAGTGGGGCAGTTCCTCAAAAAAACTAAAAATAGAACTACCATACGTATAAACCAGGAATTCCACTCCTAGGTGTATACCCAAAAGACTTGAAAGCAGAGACTGAAAAAGAGACTTGCACGCCAATGTTCGTTGTGGCACTATTCACGCAAGCCAAAAGGTGGAAACAACCTGCATGCCCATCAACAGATGAATGGATAAACAAAATGTGGTACATACATATAATGGAATACCACTCAGCCAGTAGGAGGAACGAAGTCTTGATACATGCTGCAGTATGGATGGAGCTTGAAGACATTATGCTGAGCTAAATAAGCTACTCACAGAAGGACAAGTATTATATGACCTCACTTATATAAAAAAAAAGGGGACAAGAAAAGGCAAATGTATAGAGACTGAAGTTTATTAGTGGTTACCAGGGTTGGGAGGAAGGGGGGGAAAGCGGGTTAACAGTGATGGAAAAATCACATTAAAGGTAGGGCTGCACAGCTGATTATTGAAATAGCTGTCAATAAGTTGTACACTTGTAAAAAGTATAATTGACAAAAGTTGTGTGATATATTCACAACGGTGAGCCAAAAAAAAAAAGGTAGTTACTAAGGCTGCTGGTGTACAACCAAACGCCTCATGGGATTTGGTTCCTTGGTTTGGAGGTTTAAAGTCATGGTTTCATGGGACATCCCAGTTAATTGGCCTAATACCATGTTTAGTGCTTCTGTTCTACCTCCTAGTTCGTTGTGTAGTGCCTGGGATCTTAAAAGCTTGCAAATGGCCATCCAAGGCACAATTGGTCTGTATTCACCTGGAGCAACAGAGGAAGGAAAGTCAGGAATAGGAGGAGTATATGGAATGTGTGGCCAATTGCCTCTGTGAACAACTGCCTCCTTTGCCATGAGTCCAGAACTGGATGGTGCCTGGCTACCATTACTGAATATTTTGATCAAAGATTCCATAGAAGAATCCTGATCAAAAAGAAGAAAATGCAGACCAGAATTTCAAATTCTCATGGACCCTAGA
The DNA here is from genome assembly GCF_030014295.1 of Loxodonta africana. NCBI lineage: Eukaryota > Metazoa > Chordata > Mammalia > Proboscidea > Elephantidae > Loxodonta > Loxodonta africana. Next base: position 74,382,625 of record NC_087353.1, on the reverse strand, counting down.
CTTTCTGGAGCCACAGAGGGTAGATGAACCCCTGAAACTGTTGCCCTGAGAAAATCTTTAAACCGTAAGCCCAAAATATCCCCTGAAGTCATCTTAAAACCAAACAATAATTTAGCTTAACTAGTAAAAAAGGTCTACCTTGAGCATTATACTCTTTTAAGAACTATCTATATGGGATCAAACTGATAACAGCAACTCAAAAGATAGGAACCATAGGGAGAAGTGAGCTTATGTTAATGGGGGAGGAACACCTTGGAAAAGGAGGGTGAGAATGGTTGCACAATTCAGAGAACGTAATCAATGTCACTAAATTGTACATGTAGAAACTGTTGAATTGGTGTGTGTTTTGCTGTAAATATTCTCCGCAACAACAACAAAATAAATAAATAAAATCTAGCACAGTTCTACTGACGCATATGGGGTTGCCATGAGTCAGTGCCTACTCAAAGGCATTTTTTTTTAAACACATAGTAAATGTCACACATTCACTAACTTCTTTTGTAACAACTCTATGAGAAAAAACATTATTATATTGCCATTTTGTAGAAAGGAACCCTGGTGGTGCAATGATTAAGTGCTCAGCTGACAACCATAAGGTCAGTGGTTTGAGCCCACCATCAGCTCCACAGTGATCTACTCTGGTAAAGATTTCAGCCTAGGAAACCCTCTGGGGCAGTTCTACTCTGTCCTATAGGGTTGCTATGAATGAGAATCAACTGAGGGCGCACAACAACGTTTCATAGATGCAAAACAGAAGGAGAAAATTTAAGGAAATTGCTCAAAATGAAACCACAGGTTAAGTGGAGGGGTCAGGATTTGAACCCAGGCAGTCTGGCTCCAGAGTTCTTAAATATTTGTATTTACATGAGGAAGTGAAACTGATTTGTGACTCCTGATTACTGGGAGGTCTGGTGGCACAGTGGTTAAGAACTTGGCTGGTAACCAAAAGGTTGGCAGTTCAAATCCAACAGCCGTTCCTTTCACTCTTTATCTTTTCATTGGTGTTTTTATAACTCCTTGAGGAGTGTTTGTTGTCAACATCTTACAGTCTCATTTTGTTAGACCATTTGTGTAAGTTCTGTGTAAGCTCCTTATTCCCTTTCCCGTCTCTATCCACTGTGCTAAGCCCTTTACAGCAGGCTGGGCTTTCTTCTATCTTTTGGGGGTCTTGTATATTTTAAGAAACTCTCTTCACTCACCAGGCACATCAACTCGTGGGTGTTCAAAATTTTGAACAGTTATCAGTTCAGGGACTCATGGAACAATACACTTCTCTTTAAACAAATCAGAAAGTCCCAGAGCAAAGTCTTGAAGCTCCTCATTTTCTCTGAGAATCTCCGGGGGCCTCTCCTGCTCTGGGTTGCCACACAGAGACATTTCAAACACAGGCTCTCATCACTTTGTCTGGTTGCTGAAGCCTAGACTTCTCCGGAATAGATTATGTGGCTTCATTACAGTTCTGTGTGAATGTGCCTGGTAAAGGATAATTATATTTCTTGAAAAAGTGTGGGCATTTTTTCCCCCAGTGGCTTAATTTGGGTGGTGATGTAAAAAGAGAAACACGGAACAAAACTTTCCAATAAAAAAAAAAGGAAAAACTTGACTCACTCTCCATAATGTCATCCCGGCTTGGTTTGGCCTTGATGAATTCAGTACTTTAAAGGGTATGTCAACACAATAAATTTTATGCCCTCAATAAAACTTGTGAGTGAGCGCAGTGAGAAATTCCAAGGTCTGGGAAGGCAATTAACGTTTGAAATATATATTGAGTTGTTGACTGCGACATTTTATGTGGCCACAGAGCTGCACCCAGGATGTCACGGGGGAAGAATTTCCCTAGGAAATTCACCGTTTGCTTTTCAAATAACATTGACGTGTCAGATTTCTCCCTGAAGACAGAGGAATGTAAGAAATGGCTACCAATGAAAATCCAATTCTCTAACCACACGGATGCCATTCTCCTTGTTTTCCATTTCAACTGGCAATAACCTCCTGAGGGTATTTACTGTCAACATCTTAGCAGCTTAATTTCCTGGCAGCATTTGTATCATCGTTCACTGAAGTTCTGTGTGTGTGAGGGCTGTCTTATTGACTCCACTCGTGTTGAAACCCAGCCCTACCTCTTAGTCAATATATGGCCTTTGTACAACTCATATTACCATTCTGAACTTTATTTTCTGCTGTGAGAATTAAATGAAGCAGCGTGTTATGACACACTCTGCCAATTATGTGGCTAATCATTTAAGAAGTCATTATTACTCCTTAGCGTAGCAATAACAAGCATGTTCGGAGGATGGCGTTCATACATGGAAGGTGAGCAGGTCCCCAAACTCATTTGATACATATTCGTCAGCTATTGTTCATCAGTGATGATCGACAAACAGCCTCAGAATTGCAGTGGTTTACAACAGTATTTAATCATTTGGTTTTGGGTTTCTTTTTACTATATCAATTTATTTTGGGCTCATGGGTCTGTGAGTTGGCTGGGGTAGCTCTGCTGGTTTTAGGTCTACTCTGTGTGCACTATCTGGGTATGCTTGTTCATGAGAGACGACAAAAGTACAAGAGGGTGATCAGAAACCCGAACGCCTCTAGGTCCTAGGCCCTGATCTCCCACACTGTCACATTTGCCCACATTCTATCGGCCAAAGCAAGTCACATTACCAAGCCCTTCAATGGGGCTGAAAAGTATACCCCATTGATGGTGACCCACACCAAGAGAGAAGGGAGACTTGGGGACAAATAATATCATTTATCATAAATAAGGGGAGCATTGGTGGTTCAGTGGTAGAACTCTTGCCTCCCATGCTGGAGACCTGGGTTTGATTCCTGGGCAATACATCTCATGTGCAGCCACCACATGTCTGCCAGTAGGGACTTGTGTGTTCGTGCGATGCTGAACAGGTTTCAGTGGAGTTTCCAGACTAAGATGAACTAGGAAGAAAGGCCTGGCGATTTACTTCCTTAATCAGCCAGTAAAAACCCTGTAAATCACAACGGTCTGATCCCATTGTGCCTGGGGCCACCATGAGTCAACTCAACAGCAGCTAACGACAAACCAGAGCCTTACAATATTTACAGAGGTTGAAAGAAGTAAAGAATTTGAGGCCATTAGATAAACAAGAGGTACCTAAGGAACATGTGTTTTTCTCACTTTTATACTCAAAACTTAACTAATCTGAATCTATAGTCCAAATAAGGGTCAAGTCCTTCATTCACCTTGTGCTTGACGAAATCATAGATTTGAGTTTCATCAACAACTTTTTTTTTTTTGCTTTAAGTGAAAGTTTACAAATCAAGTCGGTCTCTCATATAAAACCTTAAATACACCTTGCTATATACACCTCCTAGTTGCTCTCCCCCTAATGAGACAGCACATTCCTTCTCTCTACCCTGTGTTTCTGTGTCCATTCAGCCAGCTTCTGTCCCCCTCTGCCCTCCCATCTCCCCTCCAGACAAGAGCTGCTTACATAGTCTCATGTGTCTACTTGATCCAAGAAGCCCACTCCTCACCAGTATCATTTTCTGTCTTGTAGTCCAGTCCAGTCTCTGTCTGGAGAGCTGGCTTCAAGAATGGTTCCTGTCTTGGGCCAACAGAAGGTCTGGGGATCATGACCTCTGGGGTCCCTCTGGTCTCAGTCAGACCGTTAAGTTTGGTCTTTTTACTAGAAGTTGGGGTCTGCATCTCACTGCTCTCCTGCTCCTTCAGGGCAGTCATCGGTTGTAGCCAGGCACCATCTAGTTCTTCTGGTCTCAGGCTGATGTAGTCTTTGATTTATGTGGCCCATTCTGACTCTTGGGCTCATACTTACCTTGTGTCTTTAGTGTTCTTCATTCTCCTTTGCTCCAGGTGGATTGAGAACAATTGTTGCTTGCTATTTTTAATGGGTTTTGGGTAGAGTTTAAGACCCCAGATGCCACTCTCCAAAATGGGATGCAGAATGTTTTCTTAATAGTTTTTATTATGCCATCAATGACTTATTTTTTTTCCTTTCAGACACCCAGGTACTTATTATTCAAGGTCTCTGGGAACCCTTTCACTGACTGTGAAATGTTTATTTTATTGATTCATTTTTAAATGTCAATGACCAGTCAAGGTAATAAAAGAATTAAGTGTTTACTCATCTATCCAATCAAGTGATACTATGGCCTGCATGAGAATGGGAGTCAGGAAGAAGTCCAGGGCCTCTGCGCCTAAATTTGGCCAAGTCTCTGACCCTCTCTGGGGAAAATCTAGAAGAAAGGAAGCCAGGAAAGCTCCAGGGCAAACCACTTAGTGATGCTAACTGTTTTCAGTAATCTCTCAGTGCAGAAGTCATTGTCTAAATAAGCATTCCTTTCCAACTGCAGCCAAGCCATTTTCCCTAAAAGTTGGCAGATGTGACTTGCCCCAGGGTGAAGAACATCTTAAGGAAGATGTTTTAAATGTAGTGTTTAAAAAATCTATAACAATTATGTGGAGGATCATATAACATTTTTGCTCATTAAATATTTTGGTTTTCCTCATTGTTGATCCAGTAATTTCACTTTTAAGGAAATAATCAGAGATGAGGAAAGGGGTTTATGTTCCAAAATGTTCATCGTGGCACTTTTAAAAAATAAAAGTGAAAAATTGGACAGAACTTAAATGTCCAATAATAAGGGACCGCTTGGGTAAATTATTGTAAATCTATTTAATGAACTATTATGCAGATGTTGAAATAATGTTTTTAACAGTTTTAATGGCTTGAGAACATTCTCATGACATAATATTAGATGAAATATGTAAAATGAGAAAGCTGTAATATTTAACAGCCATCAGTTCTTCAAAAGTTCACATAATAAGGATCTTAAGGAAATTCAGGAAAAAATGTGAATAGTAGCTATCTCCAGATTGTGAAAGTGTAAGGGCCTTGTATTTCCTTCTTTGTATTTTCTATGTTTTTGATAACAGATTCCATTTTTTCCTTTTTTATCAAAGTAATACATGCGCATAATTAATAATTAAAGTCTTAAAACGCTTGGGTTGAAACAGATCATCTCCCAGCCCCAGCTTTCTCCATCCACCCAAGTCTAGCTCCCCAGAAATGACTGTCTTCTACTTTTTCAGCTGTTTCTTTGAGTATTTACTTCCATATGTCTACAAAATATGCTTATACCCCCGTTATCTGAATCATGAGTTTTAGAAATTACTTTTTGGCTTCTGGTTGTGACAGTTGATGATGTGGCTCTTTTTAGTTAACCACCTCAATTTCTCTTCCTACCTGTAAAGGGGCCTCAAAAATTTGGTTGCTTGGCATAAGGAGAGACTTCTGCCCAAGATATAGGCCAGACTCCATTTTGTTATTTACTGCTCAGTCTGAGCTGACTCTCAAAAGCCAGCTAAGTCAGAATGTTTGAGAAAGCCTACAGGCTCCCGTCCTCTCCCTTCCTCTCATAGCATGCTCCCAGGAAGAACATTTACTCAGGATGAAAAAAATTGGATAGCCCCCAAAATATCCATAGATTAAGCTGCTAACTGACTCAAACTTTATGGTTAACAAAACAGTGTTTAAGGGATCTCACAATTGTCTTGTGTCTGTCAAAGCATGATTTTGTAAATGTCAACCAATCGGAATTTTTTCTTTGTAAGTTCCTGAATTTTCTGTACTTAAACTCTTAAGAAAAATTCCTTTCTCTGGGGTGCTTTTGTGAGTCCTCACAAAGTGCTGCCTGATCCAGATCACTCTATTGCTTCAATGAAACTCTTTGCTTTAATTGTAACAGGAACTCAAGTTTGCTTTTTCACATAGCCTTTCTCTCAATATAATTATATTAAAAAAAATTGGTTAACTCAATAATAATGCTTTATTATTAATAGCCATTTTTATGGCTATGTAAATATTGTTCATGGCTTAAGTTTCTTTTTCTAGAGTTAATAATTATCTTGTCTTTTTTATTTGCTTAATTTTCTTTGTGTATTTTCTAAATTCCCCAACCACTCTATCCAATAAAAAAAAACAAAAAAAAACAAAAAAATACCTATCAAGAATTTTCCAAATATACAGACACAGTGCCAAATATTCATAAGTTCCAGATGACACTTCCCTTACCCCTCTTATTGGATTGTTTGCTCTCTTGTTTGCTCTCTAAGCCTGTAGCTCAATATTGTCCTGGAACTTACCATCTCTGGTCTACCATCTTGGGTTCTTCAGATTGTTTCTTGCTCTTTATTTACACTCTTTTGGTGGAGTAGATCCATCCAGTAGTTTCCAAAGAAAGAGTCTAGGGGAGATAGATATTTTGGATCTCTGAGTGTCTAAAAATGTCTTTATTGTAGACTCCCATTTGATTAATGGTTTGGCTAAGTATGGAGTTTTTCTTCAGAAATTTCAAAAACTTTCTGTACATCTCCTAGCACCCACTTTTGCTGTTCAGAAGTTAAAAGCCATGGGTCCTGCACCATCAGGATGTAGGCTGAATAGAGTAGGGATAATGAAAGGAGCCTGGATCAATAGTTCAACAGGAAGGAAGAACATGAATAGGTACAGAGAAACATTAAAATGTCAGGTAAACACAGAGTTCAAATTCCAATCGATTGTCAAAGATGAAATAATCAGGCAGGGACTACTGTGAAGCAGGCAAGAAATGGAGCTCTGAGAAGTCCCCTCAGGCATGCCCCATTGTTCTTGCACGCTGGGTTCAGACTTTAGGGTCAGAGAAGTGGAAAGTTCCAGAAAGCAGGACAGTGGAGGTGAGCTCTGATCCGAGGAGACACTCTCAACTCAGGTGTATACTCTTTGCTGGACATGGGTTTATCCTGTGCTGACTGCTTCCAGAAGGAAGTCAGAAGCCTGTAGGTGAAACAACTTCTGCGCAAGACTGATAGGTGGAGCTCCTGGGAGCCAAGAACAGGCCTAGAACCTGGTTAAGGCATTACAGAAGCACTCCACACCCTCGCTGTTTCCAGCAGCCTTACCTTGAATTCTAGTTGGTGAAAAAAACCACTGGCTTTGAACAGAAGGTTCCCTGCAGCCTGGGGATCAGCTCATACTCTCCCACCAGTGTATGGCGCCAGGGTGGGGAGAGGTAGAAAAAGTCGGCTTGGCAGGGTTGCCTGTTGGCAAAGGTTATATACACCCCGAAATCACCACTGTGATCTCCACGGAAACAGCTATGCCACACGGAACCTTCCAGCTGGTCTTTTTCTCCCCGTGACACAGAGAACAGACTTACAAATAGGCTCAGGTGTGAGGTCATGTGGTTTTCACACTGAAAATGTTTTTCGTGGAAAGACAACAGCTTACAACCTCCTGGTGCTCTTTACTGTCTTCAAACAGCCTAAACTGGAACCTTCAGGAAACTCAAGCTCCTCTTTTAAAACACTGACCTTCTTTCAAATTAGTTTCCCCAGAAATTTGAACAAGGAATCAGTGGAAAAAGGAAATGATTTGGGATTACTGTTGCATGGGGAACCTTTCCTCAAAGCATTTTACTGTCTTGCAAGAGGAGTTATGCTTGAATAGAATTAGCTGTCTGCCTGGTCAGGATTGCAGACTCCTGAACTCAGCACTTCTGTCTTTCCAGGGCTTGATCTTGTCTAACACACAGATTGTTGCCAAGGTCACGGCCATCCTTTAGAAGATGATGAACTGATTCAGTGCTCAAGGCAGACTTGTAAATAAGCTACCAGCCCACAGAGCAATTTTTTTTTTGTAACCAGCCCAACCTCCTTTTATCGTAAACCCAAAATAACAAAGTCCAGTGAAGCAGCCTTCTTTATTATTTACTTAATGTGATGCTCAATCGTAATCATTAAATCATTAAAATGATGTTCATTTTAATCAAATTGAGACACTATTACATGCCAAATCATTTAGAAGGTTATCAAGGATTCTTAAGATGGTCTCAGATGCTAGAAACTTACGAGTGAAAGTATAATGCTAGAGGAATAGATGAGAAAATATTACTATTACCACTACTAATATCACTATTATTAATACTACTACTATTATTGCTTTTATTACTACTGCTACTGCTACCACTACTATTTGCTACTACTACCACTACTATTACTACTACTGTTGCAGCTGCCACTACTGCTGTTACTACTACAACTAGTGGTGCTTTTTTAAATTTTGTAAAAAAAACTCATTAGCACTTTCTAGATGCATACCAAAGAGCCTGGTGGCACAGTAGTTAAGCACTCAGTTCCTAACTGAAAGGTCGACAGTTCAAACTCACCAGCTCCTCCGCGGGAGAAAGAAAGGCTTCTCTTAGGATGATAGCCTCGGAAACCCTATGGGCAGCTTTACTCTGTCCTACAGAGTCACTAGGAGCTGGAATCGATTTGACGGCGAAGGGTATGTATACCACTTTGTGTATGCGATGTTACTTTTACTCATAAAACGTACCCATGTAGGGAATATTGACCCCATTTTACAGATGAAGAATTTGAGACTCGAAGAGATTAAGGTAACATGTCCAAGATCATCCAGGTGCTTGGCAGAACTGAGGTATGTATAAAGCCAGATCTCTTTGACTCTATTTCTTAACCAGATGCTCTGTTGGGGGAAACAAAGCCCCAAAACATCAAAACAATAGCAGAAGGTTCATCTGGTCATGTCTGCTCATGACCGTCATACCGCATGAGAAGACGCAACCAGTATGAACTCAGACAAAGAAGCTCTTGTTATGTAGACACCAGTACAGGAAACTCTCTCCTTCAAGGCTCCCCAGCTGGATTCCGCTCTTTCTCTTGCTCTTTCTCTCTCTCACACACTCAGAACTACACATAGGGGATCTGTGATTGGGCACACGATTCCACTCAGATGGCCTATTTTATTTTCAAGGGGAGATGAGCTTATGCCCTAGATTTCAGGGAAGAGGTACACATCCCCGTTTACCCTCCTGCTCACTGTTCTTATACTAAACCCAAAACTCAAGTTGACAATTCTTCTTCTTAATAGACTTGGGTAAAGGAAACCCAGGGACTTTCATCTGCCTTCCCCAGTCTAGTCTCAACATTTATACATCATTCATTTACTGCCAAGTGGAGCTCATAAAAGGGAAGTCTGTGTCTTAGTTATCTACCAAACCAAACCAAACCCACTGCCATTGAGTCGATTCCAACTCATAAGCACCCTGTAGGACAGAGCAGGGTTTCCCTCATAGGGTTTCCAAGAATAGAATGGTGGATTCGAACTGCTGACCTTCTGGTTAGTAGCCGAGCTCTTAACCCAGTGTGCCACCAAGGCTCCAGTTCTCTAGTGCTGCTATAACAAAAATATCACAATTGGGTGACTTTAACAAACAGAAATTTATTTTCTCACACGTTAGGAGACTAGAAGTCTGAATTCAGGGTGCCAGCTCTAGGGGAAGGCTTTCTTTCTCTCTTTCAGCTTTGGGGGAAGGTCCTTGTCTCTTCTGCTTCTGGATGGTCTTCATGCAGCCTGGCATCTCTCTTCCCCCATCTTTGCTTGCTTGTTTAATCTCTTTCATATTTCAGAAGAGATTGATTTAAGACACACTCTACACAAATACTATCTCATTAACATAACAAAGAAAATCCATTCCCAAATGGGATTATAACCACAGGTACAGACAGGGGTTAGGATTTACCACACATTTGGGGCAGGGGGCACAATTCAATCTGTAACTGTCTGTTAATTATTTCATTTGGTAGACACACTGACCAGAGGCCTCATAACAGCTAATACTTACTGTAATCTGTGAACAACGCCCTTTGCACGCACGTCATTTCATCCTCACAACAGCCAGGTCCCTTTATTATCCTCCCTTAGAGAAAGCTCAGATTAAGTAACTTGCCCAAGGTCACTCACCTTTATACAGTAGAATTAGGACTTTGCTATATTGTACAAAATAATAATACTTTGATGGTAATAGTTTTGTGTGGGTATTGGAGAGGATACACAGATAACTAAGACTCAACTCCTCACCTCAAAGATGCCTAAAAGCTGGTCATGGATAAACATAGGCAAACAAGTGAACAAAAGGTGAAGCAAAGAGTAAAGGCCAGCTCAGAGTAGGTGGAAGTAAGAAAAAGGTTTGAGTCTGGGCTGAATCTGAAACTGAGCAGCTTCTAGAGCTAAACTTGAGGACTGGGTTACAGTCTTGAGACCAAAACCAACCAAACCAGTTGCCATGGAGTCCATTGTGACTCATGGCGACCCCATGTGTGCAGCCTTTTTGGAAGCGGATTGCCAGGCCTTCCAAGGTGCCTCTGGGTGGGTTCAAACTGCCAACCTTTCAGTTAGTCACTCAGCACTTAACTGTTCGCGCCACCCAGGGATTTCTACAGTCCTGAGAGGCCACATTTAATTCCTGGCTGCCAGGCTGAATTGGATCTGAGGGCAGGAACAGGCAGGGACAGGGGTGGAATCTGGCTGCTGCAGGCAGGATTTTAAAGGGGCCGTCTCCATTTCTGGCCCTGGGAGGTGTTTTCCTTCCACCTGAAGAGAGATTTCTGGTGCCCCACATGCAAAGGAGAAGTTTCGGGCAAAATAGATCTTTGTCCTACCCCAGCCCTGGGAAGAGGCAGTCTTTGGGAAAGACAAATCTATAGAGGCCCATTGAGCTGTTTCAAATTTCACTTGTCCTGAGCTTTATTTATTTATTTAATTGTGGTTATATGTATATAAAGGAAACCTAGTGGCATAGCGGTTGAGAGTACGACTGGTAACCAAAAAGATCACCAGGGCTCCTTGGAAACCCTATGGGGCAGTTCTACTCTGCCCTATAGAGTTGCTAAGAGTCGGAATCAACTCAATGGCAATGGGTTTAGTTTTTTTTTTTTTTTCCATATACATGAAACAAGTCATTTGCCATTTCATCATTCTCCACAAATGCAATTTAGTGACATTAATTATATTTGTTGTGTTATTTATCCATGGCCATTACCCATTTCTAAATTCTTCCATCAGCCTTAACAGAAGCTCAGTGTCCGCTATTTAACAAGTCCCCCTTATACCCTCCTTCCCACCAGTGGAGTCACTAGGTGGGTGCAGACCACACCTGGTGACACTGCCAGAAGGAGCGACACCAAAATGACTGTTTGTAAAATTTTTGTGTAGTGTTTCAGCAGAAATTTATTATTTTTTATAAAAACGTTCCTGTAGTTAATTATAACAACAAAAACATTTTTTATAAGCCCAGCTTACACATACCGATATACCTACAAGGCTAAAACTCTATGCTTATTTACTTTTTGAATCTTCTAACTGGCTCTTGGAAACCCTGGTGGCATTAAGAGTGGTTAAGAGTCACAGCTGCTAACCAAAATGTCGGCAGGTCGAATTCACCCGGTGCTCCTTGGAAACCATATGGGGTAATTCTGCTCTGTCCTATACGGTTCACTGTGAGTTGGAATAAACTAGACAGCAACAAATAAAGTGCTCCAGTCAAAGCTGTCACTATTACCCAGTTACAATGACACTTCAAACCACATGGTTTCTTCTGCATGTACTACAAGCACTGGCTGTTGTTTTCGTTGCCAGTTTTGTCAAATTTGCTGGTGTTTTAGCTACAATATTGTGATAATTAGTATTTGTGAACCTATATCAATAATCTTTTTGAGTATGAAGTAATTAAAGGGGAAAAAAGGAGTGAGATACGGGAATTACAATTTATGAGTAACACTGCTACAAAAAACATTACTAAGAATTCTGTATAGTCTGGTATGGGAAGAGATCCATGGCGGGGGACCATGAGTTACCGCACTGGGTGACACCAACCCTAGTGACGCCACTGCCTCCTGTCTGCTCCTGGTAACCACTAATAAACTTCGGTCTCTATACACTTGCCTATCCTAGATATTTCATATAAGTGCCTCGTATGTGCCAAATGTTGTATTAGATTCTGGGGTTACGTTGACAAGATCCCTGCCCTAAGAAATGTATGGTCTAGTGGAGGGGACAGACATCAGTGAAATAGCCACACAAATCTGAGCTAACGCTTTCAGTACATGGACATTTGAGAGTATGCAGTAGGGGAATCTGACCTCCTTGAGAAACTCAGTGAAGATTCTAGGGGAAGTGATGCAGAGTTGAGGTCCTCAGGGAGAGTGTTAAGCAACCAGGTGAAGGGGTGAACATTCTGGGCAAAGCAAAGGGTATACAAAGGCCCAGGGTGGGGGAAGAACAGTACATTGGGGGAAAAGGGACAAAAAATTCAGTGTGATCAGAACAAAGTAGGTTAGGGCCAAAGAGAGAGAGAGAAATGGGGCTGAAGGAGTAGGCAGGGGCTTGAACTTGTGGACCGTGGTTCTTATCCCATGATCATAGGCTCGGCACAGGTAAGGAGCTCACTGACTATCTGCAGGCTCCTGAAAGATGGAGAGTTTGGTCCCCTGCACAGATGAGCTGCACTAGTGAAATGGATGTGAATCATTGTTTTCACAAGTGAGAGAATCTCTTTGTGATGCCAAGAAAGGCATGACCAACTGAGAAAACTGAATGATGTCTTCTGTCTGTTAGCTGCCCTGAGAGAAAGGAAGGAAATGCAGCCTAAAATTGGAATGTCTTAATTTTCATAAGAAAATGGAAAGGAACTTAATTGGGCCAGGACATTTTCACTGCTGTGCCTAGAATCTGCTGACTGGATCCTTGCCCAAGAGCCCGGGGTGTTTGGTCTAGCAAAGAAAGAAATCCCGTAAATGTGGCCCACTCTTTGGGCAGCCCTCTCTAGTTCCCATCTAGCCATTTCCTGAAGAACTCTTGATCATGCTTCCAATCTAATACCAATTAGATATTGGAGTTGTGGCAAGAGGAGGCTGAGAGAGAGGGTGGACTTGAGGGTGATTTACTTGTTTAGGACTGGGTGATTGGGTGGGAAGAGAGATTGATGAGTTCAATTTCTGACTTGTTTGGTTTTATTGTCTGAAGGACATCCAGTTGGACACCCAGAAAGTAGTTGGAAATACAGTCCTGAGCTTGAGAAAGCTGAATACTTAAAGACTCAGAAATGTTGAAGCAACACGTTCTAGGAAGGCTTCTTCTTTTTGAAACCATGCCCTTTTCTCTTCTCCACCAACAGAAAGCTAACCACTAGTCAGATAGCTCCAAGTGACATTTTTGGGCATTGTTTCCTCACCTCTTTGAAGAGAAAGTCAGGCAGACTGGACAAAGGTAGCCCTAGCTGCACCCACACAATACTTTTCCATCCTCCCCTACTATGTCTTCAAGCAAAGCAATAAATGTTTCTCTCCCTGTATCATCACTGATTTCAATTTCTATAGGTTTTTTTTTTTTTTTTCCCTAAATTCTGATATTTTCTCTCACCTCTTTTTCTGGTTATCAGAGAATATTCAGCCTACCAATATAAATTGTTTGGGACTATTTTATTTTCCAAATCTAATAGTCTCCTTGCTTCAATTACAGCCGTTACTTAATTGTCCGGTATATAGTAAAATGTTCTTTCTAAAGTAATTTACTTCTTAAAAATTTCTAATTTCTAACAGTTGATGGAACCTCCAACTTTTTTATTCATTAATTCATTCATTCAATAGTGCGTGCCAGTCACTGATGAATGAGACACACAAAATCCCAGCTGTCTTAAGGCTCAGAATTGAGTGGGAAAGGGAGACAGACATTAAACTGATAACCAAATAATTATTTTAAATGTATCCCAATAATTATGCTAAATTGAATGTGTTGTGCATATTATAAGAAGAAAATACAGGGCAATAAGCCATGTAGTCCAGTCTGGCCTGAGCACCTGTATGAGTAGTGTTTCCATTTTCTGAGATGGGAAACCCAGGAAGAAGACCAGGTTTAGTTATGGAGAGGCTTGAGGGTAAATACGAATTGCAAGCACTTAGGAGGCTCATCGTTTTGGGCAGTTCCTAATCATCCACTCATTTAATCCTCACAGTACACCATGATGGAACGACCATCATTACCTGCATTTTACCGATGGAGGAACCAAGGCATAGAGGGTGACTTTACCAAGGTTACACAACTAGTAAGTAGCAGAGCCAGTTCAAATCTAGGCATTCTGGCCCCCAAATCCATGCTTTTTCCATGATGCAGACCTCTTCTGAGGCCATGTTGAGACATGGTCACCTGAAGATTCTAGTAGTACATCTAAGTGACAATGGCGAGTAAATAATTCCCTTATCATTTAAGCCAGTTTGAGTTGGGACTTCTGTTATGTACTGGCAAAAACATTCAAATGGATACAAATGTAAATGTAAAGGGATGCCTGGGATTGTACAATTCAGGAGAAAGGGCTGGGCTGGACATTTAACGTGGACGACATCTTAGTCTTCTACTTCCCGAAATGCTTTTGGGGTGTCCCCTTCTCTTAGGAGCCTCTAATCCTTACAGGATTTTCATAGACTATAATTTCCAAAAAGAGAAATGAAGTCCTGATATATGCTACAACATGGATGAACCTTGAAAACATTATCCTGGGTGAAATAAGTCAAAAGGACAAATATTGTATGATCCCACTTAGATGAAATGACAAGAATAGGCAAATGTATAGAAACCTACGTTTATTAGTGGTTACCAGTGGGAGGGGAGAGAGTGGGAGCCATTGCGTGGGAGGCAATAAGTTTCTGTTTATGGTGATGGGGAATTTGGCAATGATTAAGGGTGATGGTTATACAATATGATTAGTGGAATCGACATACTAAAGTTGTACACCTGAAAAATGTTGAATTAGCAAATGTTGTGTTATATATATTTTTACAATTAAAAAATAAATTCAAAGGAAGTGCCATCCTGCTGTGTGGGTGACACCGCCCATTCATGGGATCTTGCCCTCATATTCCCACTCAAACACATATGCCTTAGACCCTCTGGAATGACTGTGCCATGTGTAAGCTGAGTTGGACTTGGTGATGGATGTGAAAACTGGCAAGTCTGAACAAGCCAGTGGAGTGGAAACAGCTCACAAAGCAACAGACGTAGGATGCTGAGGCTGTCTGTCTCTGGCATCTCACATCCCATTTGTCTTATGGCAAATATTGTAACTCCACCTTGTTCAAGACTGACTAGACTGATTAAAGCTCTTTAAATGGCTCTCGTGAACAAGATTTGCTATAGAACATTTTAATGACTAAACAAAATTATGGGGCAATTTCACTTGATTAAAGACAAAACTAAAACCTGGGCAATTTCTAGGGTGTAAGTTAAGATAATGACTTTAAAAAAAATCAGAAGAGAATTTGGAGCTGGAGAGAAGCCTGACAATGGGTGAGGTGGCATTGTTCATAGGTTTGCTCCCTCTTAACATGGCCTCCTGAGTGGTTTTTGTCTCCTCTCACCGCCCCTCTCCAGCCCTTCTCCACTGGCCACGGGCTTTGGCTGCCTCTTTCAAATTATCTCACTAGCTTGAAGAAGACCACCAAGAAAAAGTAAGGGAGAACCCAACTTAGGCTAGGTATCAAATGGTGCTTCCCCAAGGAGGTGGCATTTGAGCCCTGTAAAAAGGAGTTGACTAGGCAAATAGTAGAAGGGATAAAGGGGATTCCAGGCACTGAGGGCAGTATGTGCAAAGGCCCTGAGGTCAGAAGAAACAAGGAGCTAAAAGCAGGCCAGTGAGCTGGATTGCAGAGTGGGAGCTTGTATTTGCAAGCAGTGTTCCATTTCCAGTTGCCCTTCTGTACCAGACTTGTCACACGTTTGTCGCACACCTGCTTAGATTCCTTCCAGGCTCCAGTCCAAAACTGGATCCCTAACATCGCCAACACAACCTGTTGATAGGACAAAGCTGAGTTTATTGCTTACCAAGGTAAAGGCGAATACCACCTTGCAAAGTTTTGGCAGTGTCTCAGGGGGGAAAGTAAGGTCAGAATTTATTGAGAATTGGCAGTTTGATTTAAGAGAGACCTTTCTTTTTTACTGTGCTTTAGGGGAAAGTTTACAGCTCAAGTTAATTTCTCATGCCAAAACTTATACACATATTGTTTTGTGACAATTGCTGCAATCCCCACAATGTGACAGCACACTCTCCCTTTCCATCTCGGGTTCCCTGTGTCCATACAACCAGCTCTTGTCCCTTCCTATCTTCTCATCCTGCCTCCGGACAGAAGCAGCCCATTTGGTCTCATGTATCTGATTGAACTAAGAAGCATGTTCCTCACGTGTGTTATTATTTTTTTTATAGTCTTGTTTAACCTTTGTCTGAAGAGTGGGCTTTGGGAATGGTTTCAGTTCTGGGTCAATCCCGGGGCCATAGTTTTAGGGGTTCCTCCAGTCTTAGACCATTAAGTCTGGTCTTTTTACATGAATTTGAGTTCTGCTCCACACTTTTCTCCGACTTCAGCTGGGACTCTCTGTTGTGTTCCCTATCAGGGCGGTCATTGGTGGTAGCCGGGCACCATCTAGTTCTGGTCTCAGGCTGGCTGGAGTCTCTGGTTTATCTGGACCTTTAGTCTCTTGGGCTGATATTTTTCTTGTGTCTTCGGTTTTCTTCATTCTAAGAGAGATCTTTCAAAGTGAGGAGGAGGGGAAGCTTGATAACACGCTCCCATCTGCTAACTAAAAGGTCGGCAGTTCGAGTCCACCTAGAAGTGCCTTGAAAGACAGGCCTGTGATCTACTTTTGAAAGATCAGCCACTGAAAACCCTGTGGAGCACAGTTCTTTTCTGACACACGTGGGGTTGCCATAAGTTAAAATCTACTCAACAGCATCTGGCTAGTTAGTGAGGAATCATGACACAACAGTCCAGGACTGGCGAAATTGGTAAGGTGAGGATTTTGAGGCAAGGGATTCAAAAATTTTACAGTATCAACTATCTGTTGACGTTTTCCATTGAAGAACTGATGGATTTAGAGAGAAGCTCCTGTAATGGACAATCAAACCATTTGCCAGGGCAAGGAGACACCTGGGAAAATAAAGTCATACCAACGAAGACAGAGGAATAGCAGAGCCGTGGTAATGAAATCAGAGGAATAGCACGAAAACGTGTTAATGTTGAGAGTAAAGTGTGGCCTTGGTTCTCAGTACCTACTGAATGAGGCAGGGCGAGGGGGATGTTGATGCTGTCTGTCCGCACACCCCGTGGATAAAGTTCAGGGTCCTTAACATGGCCCCCCAGAAGGTCCTGTGTGGCCTGCCTTCTGCCCGCCTTTCTGTCTCCACCGCGTCTCACTCTCGGCTCTCACTCTGTGATCCGGGTGATTGGCCTGCTTTTTGTTCATTGCACCATCCTATCCCAGGGCCTTTGCACATCTGTCCTCTCTGCCTGGAATGCCCTCTCTTCCTTCTACTATTCGCCTAGTCACCTCCTTTTTATATTTTATGCCTGCCTCTGTCTTGTTCATTGCTGTATGCAAAGGGCTTACGAAAGGGATTTATAGCTAATGGCCCAGCCAGGAAAAAAAAAAAAAAAAAAACCTTGTTGCAGTCCAGCTGATTCTGACTTGTAGTGACCCTATAAGGACAGAGTAGAACTGCCCCAAAGGGCTTCCGAGATTATAATTTTTACAGAAGGAGACTGCCACGTTTTTCTCCTGTGGAGCAGCTGGTGGTTTCGAACCACTGAACTTTCATTTACCAGCCGAGCCTCTTTAACCACTGTGCCACCAAACTTCCTTAGCTAGTGGGTACACAGTACATATTTGTGGAATAAATGACTGTTTGTGAATATGGAATGTATCTCCTGTGATTTGTGGGAAAAGTTTTGGTCCCTTAAGATTGAGTATGTATGTTGCTTTTGGAAGCCTTAGGCTGGCTCAGGAGTGCCTCCACTGGGCCGTCCCTCGTATAGCACTTATTTCTCTGTATTGTAATTGGCCAAAATCCAACTCCAAGCTTCAGGACAGATGGAACTCACTGATATCTACCTCCCTGGGGCCTCACACAGAAGCCCTGGTGGCGTAGTTGTTAAGAGCTGTGGCTGCTAACCAAAAGGTCAACTGTTCAAATCCACCATCCGCTCCTTGGAAATCCTATGGGACAGTTCTACTCTGTCTTTTAGGGTCGCTATGAGTCAGAATCGACTTGACAGCAACAGTTTTGGTTTGGTTTTGCGGGGGCTCACACAGCACCTGGAATGTAGTAGGTACCATATACGTGTTTGTAAAATCAATGACAGAATGACTTTGGGAATAAATTTAGATGCTAAGTGAAGTTCATCTCTAGTCAAGTATTGCCAGGCAGGACTTTATTCATTCATTTATTAAATATTAATTACAATACAACAGGCATCACATTATTATTTTTTTTTGAGATTTTTTTTATTGTACTTTAAATGAAGGCTTACGGGACAGACTAGTTTCTCGTTAAACAGTACACATATTGTTTATGACATCGGTTAACAACCCCGCGACATGTCAACACTTTCCCTTGTCAACCATGGGTTCCCTATTATTAGCTTTCCTGTCCCCTCCTGCCTCCTAGTCCTTGTCCCTGGGCTGGTGTGCCCCTTTAGTCTCATTTTGTTTCATGGGCCTGTCTATCTTTGGCTGAAGGGTAAACCTCAAAAGTGACTTCATTACTGAGCTGAAAGGGTGTCCAGAGGCCATACTCTCAGGGTTACTCCAGTCTCTGTCAGGCCAGCAAGTCTAGACTTTTCTTTTTGACTTAGAATTTTGCTCTACATCTTTCTCCAGCCTTGTCCAGTACCCTGTATTGTGATTCCTGTCAGAGCAGTCAGTGGTGGTAGCCCGGCACCATCTAGTTATACTGGACTCAGTCTGGTAGAAGCTGTGGTAAGTGTAGTCTGTGAGTGATTTGGACTAATCTTTCTCTTGTGCCTTTGGTTTTCTTCATTCTCCCTTGCTCTAGACAGGATAGGACCAGTAGACATATCTTAGAAGGCCATTCACAAACTTTTAAGACCCCAGACACTACTCACGAAAGTAGGATATAGAACATTTTCTTCATAAAATATGTTATGCCAATTGAGCTAGGTGCTCCTCAGGGTCATGATCCCCACATCCCTCAGCCCAGTAATTGGGTCCCTCAGTGAGTTTGGAAGTATCTACGGAGCTTGCATGACCTTGCCTTGGACAAGTTGTGCTGGCTTTCCCAGTATTGTGTACTGTCTTACCCTTCACCAAAGTTACTACTTATCGATAGTCTATTTAGTGTTTTTCCATCCCCACCCCTCCCCTCCCTCATAACGATCAAAGATTGTTTTTGTTTTGATTTGCATTTCTCTAAAGGCTAGTGATTGCAAGCATTTCCTCATGTGTCTGTTGGCCGCTTGAATGTCTTCTTTGGTACAGTGTCTGTTCATTTCTTTTGCCCATTTTTTAATTGGATTATTTGTCTTTTTATTGTAGAAGTGTTGGATTTTCTTATAGCTTTTGGAGATTAGACGTTTGTCTGATTTGTAATAGTCAAATTTTTTTCCCCAGTCTGTAGGTTTTCTTTTTACTCTTTTGGAGAACTCTTTTGATGAGCATAAGTTTTTAATTTTTAGAAGATCCCAGTTATCTAGCTTATCTTCTGGAGTTCGTGTGTTGTTGGTTGTGGTTTGTATCCTGTTAATGCCGTGTATAAGGTAGGCATCACATTATTAAGGTTCTAGAAAGAAGGCAGTACACAATGTAGGTAAAAATCCTTGTCCTCACAGGACTTAAATTCTCCTGGAGGTTGACAGACAGCATACAAGACAAATAAATAAACATGCAGAAAGGGGCCAGACGTAGTGTGAGGAAAATGAGGCACTGACCTTGGGTACAGAATTTAAATTTTAGGTACACCAAAAAAAAAAAAAAAAAAAAACTCAGTAACTGAAATAATTAGTATTTTAATGCAATATTTTTTTTAAATAAAAATTAACGTGAAGAAAATCCATGACGGAAAGCTGTAAAATTTTAAAATAAAACCGGATTCGTTACACAGCCTGTTAAGTGGTAAGGAGAAAAAAAAAAAAAAAAAAAAAAACCCAAGAATTCCTATATATATATATATATATGAAATTTTTTGGAGAGGAATGTTGAAATTTTATATAAGGTGGCCAGAGAAGGCCTCATCAAGAAGGTAATACTTAAAGAAGTTTCCGGGATAAACTGAATGCTTCAAAGGTCAGTGGAGCAAGGGCAGAGGTTTGGGGACCATGGTTTAAGGGGACTTCTAAGTCAATCGGCAAAATAATTCTATTATGAAAACATTCTGCATCCCACTTTGAAATGTGGCGTCTGGGGTCTTAAATGCTAACAAGCGGCCATCTAAGATGCATCAATTGGTCTCAACCCACCTGGAGCAAAGGAGAATGAAGAACACCAAGGTCACACGATAACTAAGAGCCCAAGAGACAGAAAGGGCCACATGAACCAGAGACCTACATCATCCTGAGACCAGAAGAACTAGTTGGTGCCCGGCCACAATCAATGACTGCCCTGACAGGGAGCACAACAGAGAACCCCTGAGGGAGCAGGAGATCAGTGGGATGCAGACCCCAAATTCTCATAAAAAGACCGTACTTAGTGGTCTGACTGAGACTAGAGGAATCCCGGCGGTCACGGTCCCCAGACCTTCTGTTGGCCCAGGACAGGAACCATTCTCGAAGACAACTCATCAGACATGAAAGGGACTGGACAGTGGGTAGGAGAGAGATGCTGATGAAGAGTGAGCTAATTATATCAGGTGGACACTTGAGACTGTGTTGGCATCTCCTGTCTGGAGGGGGATGGGAGGATAGAGAGAGTTGGAAGCTGGCATAATTGTCACGAAAGGAGAGACTGGAAGGGCTGACTCATTAGGGGGAGAGCAAGTGGGAGTATGGAGTAAGGTGTATATAAACTTATATGTGACAGTCTGACTTGATTTGTAAACGTTCACTTGAACCTCAATAAAAGTTAATAAAAAAAAAAAGAAAGTAATACTTTGGTGATTCTTGAAGGAAGTGAGGACCAATCCATGCAACTATCTGGGAAAGAGCTTTGGGAACAGCAAGTACAAAGGCCCTGAGGCAGAAGCATATTTGCAGAGAAACAGTGTGACTGGAGAAGTGTGAGTAGAAATGAGTTGGAGGGAGAGAGTACAGAGATTGGAGGGGTTGCAGGAAACCAAGCCATATAGGGAATGAGATGAGCCTGGTGTTGCTAACTCACCTGAACTTCTCTCAGAGAATCTGGAAATTAGGATTTTAAAGTGACTAAAGGTGACTGGAGTCCTGGTGGTGCAGTGGTTAAGAGCTTGGCTGCTAACCAAAAGGTTGGTAGTTCAAATCCACCAGCTGATCCTTGGAAACCCTATAGGGCAGTTCTACCCCATCCTATAGGGTCTCTGTGAGTCAGAATCGACTCAATGGCAATGGGCTTTGTTTTTGGTTTAAAAGGTGACTAGTATGGCAGAAGTGATACTATGTGACTTGAGTTGTTATTGGTTGCTGTCAAGTTGATTCCAACTCATCATGACCATATGTGGCAAAGTAGAATTATCCTATAGGGTTTCCAAGGCTGTATTCTTCGCAGAAGCACATCACCACATCTTTTTCCCTTGGAGCTGTTGGGTGGGTTTGAACCGCCAGCCTTTCAGTTGGCAGCTGAGCACTTAACCATTGCACCGCCAGGGCTCCTATGGAGAATGAATAAGAAAGACTGAAGAAGAATTGATGACTTTGAATTATGGTGCCGGCAAAGGATATTAAATATACCAAGGACTGCCAAATGAACAAACAAATCTGGCTGGAGAAGTACAGCAAGAATGCTCCTTAGCAGCGAGATAGCGAGACTTTGTCTCACATACGTTGGACGTGTTATCAGGAGAGACCAGTCCCTAGAGAAAGCCATCATGCTTGGTAAAGTAGAGGGTCTGTGAAAGAGAGGCAGACCCTCAACAAGATGGACTGACACAGTGGCTGCAACAGTGGGCTCACACATAGCAAACATTGTGAGGATGGCACAGGACCAAACTATGAGTCGGAACCAACTCGACAGCACCTAACAACAACAACTAAGAGCTTAACTGCTAACCAAAAGGTCGACGGTTCAAATCCACCAGCCACTCCTTGGAAACCCTATGAGATCAGTTCTACTGTGTCCTATCGGGTTGCTACGAGTTGGAATCGACTGGATGGCAACGGGTTTGTTTTGTTTTTGTTTTTTGGTAAAGCTTTAAAAGATGCAAGGCTAAAACCTCAGGGGTTTGCCCCCCAGGGGACATTTGACAACGTCTGGAGACATTTTTGTTGTCATATCTGGGTAGGGGGTGTTTGCTACTGGTGTCTAGTGGGTAGAGGCCAGGGATGCTACTAAGCATAGGACAGTCCCTCACAAGAAATAAGTACCCGATCCAAAATGTTAATAGAGCCAAGGTTGAGAATCCCTGAGCTAAATGTCTAGAATATGCCCATGAATCAAATCAGTCGATGAGGTCAGCAATTTCTAGATAGGAGCAAATGGCCCTCTTCTCCCACACCTCCCCAAGTGCCCACACATTTCCTTTACACCACATATTTAACACTCCTTATTAAATAATCACCACCCATGTCTTGGTATAAAAGGTGCCCTGTTCAAAAAGGCAGATGGAGATCAACCAATTACAAGCCTATTTGGCTGAAATGCGGTGACTTCCTTATCACCTCTCCCAGGCTGCACACTTCCTTGGTAGGTTTGTGCCTTATCAATTCTTTAGTCCAGTGACTGCCCAGCCTGGTCCTCTCATTCTTCTCAGCTGAGCACAATTTCCTATTCAAAACCTGAGTATTTCCGTCCATGTTCTAAGCAGCAGCATCTACCTTCTTGACTACGATATTCATAGCTGCTTATATGAATCACATTTCAATAATACTTTCTTTATTCCAATGAGTTGAGAGAAAGACAATAGCCTTAGGTTTTGGAAAAGTCATTTTGGATATTTGCCTTTATGGTTGTTAGTTGCAGTCCAGTCAGATCCAACTCATGTGACCTGATGTGTAACAGAATGAAACATAGCCTGGTCCTGTGCCATCCTCACAATCTTTGGTATGCTTGAGCCCATCGTTGTAGCCACTGTGTCAATCCATCTCCTCTTGTTTTTGCTGACCCTACCAAACTGTTTGGTGGTGTTTTGCACCACCAAACATGGGAATTCCAGAACACTTAATTGTGCTCATGAGGAACTTGTACATAGATCAAGAGGCAGTTGTTCGCACAGAACAAGGGGATACTGATTGGTTTAAAGTCAGGAAAGGTGTGCGTCAGGGTTGTATTCTTTCACCATACCTATTTGATCTGTATGCTGAGCAAATAATCCAAGAAGTTGGACTATATGAAGAAGAACAGGGCATCAAGATTGGAGGAACACTCATTAACAACCTGCGTTATGCAGATGACACAATCTTGCTTGCTGAAAATGAAGAGGACTTGAAGCACTTACTAATGAAGATCAAAGACCACAGCCTTCAGTATGGATTTTCATAAAGAAAACAAAAATCCTCACAACTGGACCAATAAGCAACATCATGATAAATGGAGAAAAGATTGAAGTCGTCAAGGATTTCATTTTACTTGGATCCACAATCAACAGCCATGGAAGCAGCAGTCAAGAAATCAAAAGACGCATTGCATTGGGCAGATCTACAGCAAAGGACCTCTTTAAAGTGTTGAAGAGCAAAGATATCACCTTAAAGACTAAGGTGCGCCTGACCCAAGCCATGGTATTTTCAATCACATCATATGCGTGTGAAAGCTGGACAATGAGTAAGGAAGACCGAAGAAGAATTGACGCCTTTGAATTGTGGTGTTGGTGAAGAATATTGAATATACCATGGACTGCCAAAAGAACGAACAAATCTGTCTTAGAAATACAACCAGAATGCTCCTTAGAAGCAAGGATGGCGAGACTGTCTTACATACTTTGGACACGTTATCAGGAGGGATCAGTCCCTGGAGAAGGACATGATGCTTGGCAGAGTACAGGGTCAGCGGAAAAGAGGAAGACCCTCGATGAGGTGGATTGACACAGTGGCTGCAACAATGGGCTCAAGCATAACAACGATTGTAAGGATGGCGCAGGACCGGGCAGTGTTTCATTCTGTTGTGCATAGGGTTGCTATGAGTCGGAACCGACTCGACGGCACCTAACAATAACAACAACAACCAAACATGATGTCCTTTTCTAGTGATTGGTCTTTCTTGATGACATGTCCAAAGTAAGCAAGATGAAATCTCCCCATCCTCACTTCTAAGGAATATGCTGGTTGTATTTCCTCCAAGACAGATCTGTTCGTTTTTCCCGCAGTCCATGGTGTATTCAGTATTCTTCACAGCACCACAATTCCAATGTGTCAATTCTTCTTTGATCTTCCTTTTTCATTGTCCAGTTTTTGCATGCATACGAGGTGATTGAAAAGACCATGACTGGGGACAGGAATGCCTTAGTCATCACAGTGATAACTTTGCTTTTTAAAACTTTAAAGAGGTCTAGGCTAGTCATATCAGCAAGCTTCAGCCATCTGTGTTTATTACACAAAGTGTTATGCTGTCATACCCCAAACCAAAACCAAACCAGTTGCCACTGAGTTCTGGTTCTGGTTCTGGTTCATGGCAACCCCATGTATGTCAGAGTAGAACTGAGTTCCATAACGTTTTCAATGGCTGTGACCTTTTGGAAGTAGATTTCCTGGGCTTTCTTCCAAAGTGCCTCTCGGTGGATTCAAACTACTAACCTTTAGGGTAGTGCACACTTAACCATTTGTACCACCCACTGACAACCGTATACTACCATATGGCATATTAAAACAGAATTTCACACTAGTTTTACCTCAAATTTACTAGTAGAACATTTTAAAAATGGGAAGGGGAGAGATATAAATCAAAACGACTTTGTCAAAGAGAAAATACTTGTATTACTGGGATCCCGACCACGTACCCATTGGTTAAATACAATTGATTGTCTATAGAGCAGCATTACCAGCGATAAGGGGCCCTTTTCTTTCATCTTTCTGTTTAATTTGCTTTCTAATGACTTTAAAGAGAGAACTCTTTGGCTCTGAAAATTACTTTGGATCGTAACAAAAAAGATCTGGGACCCTTTCTCTCTGTCTTTTAATAGTCATTCAGGCACATCATGTAATTGAATTAAGATACTTCCAGGGGGTGAATTATAGGGTAATAAGTCAGGCCTTTCCGTTTAATAGGAGCTGGCCTGTGGCCTTGGGCCCAGTAGATCTGAAGGGGTAAGTTATTGCTGCATAACTCACCAACTCTCTTGGAAAGAGACCTTGGGTAAAGAAAATTAGCATCAACAACCAAGTTAGGCAAAGGCAACCCAAGATCTGAGAGTAAATGGCAAGGGGGCACAGAGATGGATTTGGAAACTTGGCTCCTGGCTTCAAATGAGTCAGACATCAGAGAATAATGTCTAACCTCAGTAAAAATGGATGGCCTTTCACCCTGACGGGGCTCTAAGTGTTTTTCATCAAAGCCTTAACACGCGTGCGCAGAGGTTGTGTGTCTTCCATCTTTGCAGTTCTGATAAAATAACTGGGCTTTAAACCCAGCCAGGACACAGGTGAGGGGTTCCACATGTACTTAGCATCCTGGAGGCAGAATGGGCAGCGATATCCAGGGGCACTCTAATGTCTTTCTTTCTGCTTTCTGTCCTCCTTGCAGTTTTTTTTTTTTTTTTTTTTCCACTGATGCCTAAAGTTTCACCATTAGCAATTTATTTACTTGGATTAAGCATTGTTGTTGGTGGTGGTGGTTTTGGCTGCCATTGAGCCGATTCTTGATGCATGATGACCTCACCTGTTACAGAGTGGAACTGCTCCATGGGTTTTTTTTTGGTTGTAATCTTTATGGGAGTAGTTTGTCAGGACCTTCGGCAGAGCTGCTGGGTGAGTTCCAGCTGCCAACCTTTACATTAGCAACTGGTTGCAAACCACTTGCCCCATCCAGGTTCCTTTGGACTAAGCATTAACACCCTCTATTTCCTCTTTTTAAGGAGCTCTGGTGGCACAGTGGTTAAGCTGCTCCTTGGGAAAAAAGACCTGGTGATCTACATCCATAAATATTATAGCCTAGAAAACCCTATGGGGCAGTTTTACTCTGTCCCATAGAGTAGCTATGAGTTGGAAATGACTCGATGGCACACGGTAACAACAGCATTTCCTTTTTTAAAACAGGAGTTGACACTGGACATAAGGTAATGTCATGGCACTTAACTCATAGACAGATGAGTTCAAATCTCAACGACGAAACTTAGAGCTTCTGTAGTCTTGGGAAAATTGCTTACCCTCTCTAGGTTTCAAGTTTCCGATTCATAAAATGGGGATTATAATACCAATATTTGGGGCTGTCATGGGGATTAAATAAGAGGATGTATATAAAATCCAGTCAGATGTCTGACATACAGTAAGACTTTAATAAAAAATCAACATTATTCTTGAAAAATATCCTTCAAAGAGTGGTGTGCACGCCAAGAATTGTGTAACTATGTTCTTTTAGAGCCTAGGATATGAATAACACGCCATGTAACAGAGAAGGATTAGAAGAATTAATTCAATATGGTTCATAGTTACCCTTTTCTTGTTGCTATTGAGTCGATTCCGACTCAGAGCAACCGTACAGGACAGAGTAGAACTGCCCTACAGGGTTTCCAAAGCTGTAGTCTTCACAGAAGCAGATGGCTACATCTTTCTCCAGTGGTGATGCTGGTGGGTTCAAACCAAGAGCTTAACCACTGAGCTGCCAGGGCACCTTACCTTTTTCTAATATGGCACTAATGGGATAGTTTTCCACCTCTGGGGTAAACCCAATTTTGGTGAATTTCTAGAAACCCAGAGAGAACCACCTCAACTTCAAAGGTTTCCACCCAGATTAGGAAGTCAGTACTAGCATGAGGGGGGCAGTGGTGGTTCAGTGGTAGAATTCTTGCCTTCTGTGCGGGAGACCTGGGTTTGATTCCCGGCTAATGTACCGCACGCACGGCCACCACCCGTCTGTCAGTGAGAGCTTGAGTGCTGTGATGCTGAACAGGTTTCAGTGGAGCCTCTGGACTAAGATGGACTAGGAAGAAAGACCTGGAGATCTGCTTCCGAAAATCAGCCAGTGAAAACCCTGTGGGTCACAGCAGTCTGATCCACAACGGATCGTGGAGGTGGTGCAGGACTGGGCGTTTTTGGGGCTGACTTCAAGGTAGCTAACGACGCCATCCGTTTGAGAAGACCCAAACCGTTTTCACTCCCTTCTCGGACCCCTTGCTTATGATCTGCCAACCCTCTGCAATCTGTCCCGAACTTTTACCTAAAGATAAAAAGAAAATGCTTATAATTCATTATAGTTCATTAAAATGAAAATAAAATTTATTTTGCATCAAAATGACAAAAAATGCGACTCATTTATTATTAGCATATAAATGACATTTTTTAATGTCACTCTGCCTCAAAATCACTTACATTTTCAGTGATCACAGCACACAAAATTAATTTTTGATATCCTTTTGTGATTTGGTTGAAAATTCTTATTTCTTTTTGTGCCTTAAACAGCAAACTGTATCCACTGCTATTCATAGCAAATTTTAGATAATGAAGCAATTAAAAATACATGGATTTAAGATCTTATCTCATTTTTCCTTTGGCCTGTTTCTGCTTCATTATTCATGAAGGGATATGTTTAATTCAGAGTTAGTAATTGCAGATATATCTGGTATAAATTGTGCCTCATATTCTTTACCCATTTTCAATTTATTTTAGCAAATAGATCTCTACATGAAAAAAGTAGTTGAGAGAGAGAGAGGAGAGTATGGCAAAAATGCCGAATTCTGTGTGCATGTGTGTGTGTTGACTAGCATACCTAAACAAGATCTCAAGATCTCACAAGTGTTGATAACTACATTTACTGAGTATTTACCAAGCACCAGGCACTGTGTTGGGACATTACATATTAATTACATTTAATCAAGTAGAAAATATCTTTTCATTCAATCCTACCAGTAACCCTATGAGGGAGTACAGTTAGCATGCCCATTTCTTAGATATGGAGACTGAGGCTTAGAGAGGTTACAAAACTTCCCAAAGTCACACAGTTAGAAATGACAGAGAACTGGGATTGGAACCTGGTTTCCTGCCTCCAGAAACCAGTGTCAACCAGCTAGTACAGCCTCCTGTGTTCTAGAGCTTTGAGTGTCTGAACCTTGAAGAATTTGTCAAAAGCTGTTGAAATCATTTTGATGCTCCACGTGATGGTATTGCCAGGTCACCAGTTCGTAAAGGTACTGGTCCAAGGATCTGTGACCTATTTGGTTTTCATGAGTCCTTAATATATTTTAGGAATTTATCCTAAGGAAATAATAAAACAAGTAAGCTTGGTTTCTTGTAACAATACTTGGCACAGAGTTGTATATACTAGTTAAAAAAAGGAAAAAGAAAAGAGAGAAGAAAAAAGGAAAAAGAAAAACAAAAAGAAAATAGCCTTCAAAAGTTCAGTCCTGGGTTACATAAATCCTGATGCATTCATTTATTCAGTATAATACTGTGAAGCCATTAAAAATGATGATGAGAATCTTAGTTTACTGACATGCAAAAACATTTGTGGTAGGTAAATTGTTACATCAAATAGCAGATTTATACACACAAGACAAAGGATCCAGTTTTTCCGACAAACAGCAAGGAGAAAAAAAAGATATGGAGGGGGACCTATAGATTAAAAGAGACTTAAAATATATAAAGTAATTGCTGTATGTGGACCTTATTGGGATTCTGACTCAAATAAATTATAAACATCATGCATTTGTCAGAACCAGTAGAGCTGTACGAGACAAACAGTGAACCCTAATGTAAACTATGCACTTTAGTCAATAGTAGTGTATCAATATTGATTCATCAACTGTAACAGGAATGCAGGATGCTAATAACAGGAAAACCAGCCTGCAGGAGGCAGAGCAAGTGTAGGGATACTCTTCGCACTTTCTGCATACTTTGTTTTTATACCTAAAACTGCTTTAAAGAAATACAGTGTGTTAAAAAAAAATGTGTATTGTGATGTGTTTGTGGGTGTATGTGTGTGTGTGTGACTCTAGAATAGTGTTGTCCAATAGAAATATAATGCGAGTCACATAGTAATTTAAAATTTTCTATAACCACATTAAAAAAAAGTAAAAAGACACAGGTGAAATTAATTTTCATAATATCTTTTATTTAAAAGTATCCAAAATATCATCATTGCAACATGTAACTAATATAAAAATGATTAATGAGGTATCTTATTATTTTTTTTTTTTTGGCACTGAGTCTTTGGAATCTGGAATCCAGTGTGTATTTTAACTTGACTTACATCTCAATTCACACCAGTCACATTTCCAGTGCTCAGTCACCACCTGTGGATAAAACCCGTCGCTGTAGAGTCAATTTCAGCTCATAGCGACCCTATAGGGCACAGTAGAACTACCACATAGGGTTTCCAAGCCTGTAATCTTTATGGGAGAAGATCGCCATGTCTTTTCTCCCAAGCAGTGCCCGGTGGGTTTGAACTGCCAACCTTTCTGTTAGCAGCCAAGCTCTTAACCATTGTGCCACCAGGCCTCCTTCATGTGTGGATAGTGGCTATCATATAGCACAGGGAAGGTCTAGAAAGATACACACAAATTGTTACTTATACATAAGCAGTTGATCTTTGGGTGGTATGACTATGAGGTATTTTTCCTTTTTTTTTTTTCTGAAGTTTCTGATATTTTAAAAACAAAGCAGTCATCAGAAAAGCAACAAAGCTATTTCCAAGGGCAGAGGGAGTGTATCTCTGGATTAGATAAATAACTTGCCCAAACTCATACAGCATACAGCAAAGATTTGTGGAATGGAACTCAAACCCTGCAATCTAGTTCTGAAGGTCAAGCTCTTTGCCACCATCTAAACTACCTGCCACTACTACTTGTCTGTCAGTTTGGCATACTGTGGTGGCTTGTGCATTGCAGCGATGCTGGAACCTATATCACCAGTATTTCAAATACCAGGAGGGTAGCACGTGGTAGACAGATTTTGCAGGAGCTTCCAGACTAAGAGTAGGAAAAAAGGACTGGTGATCTACTTCCAAAAATTAGTGGGTAAAAACTCTACGGAACACAACAAAACATCGTCCGACTCTCTTGCTTTAGATGTGTCATCAGTTTGGATCAATCACTGGAGGAAGACATCATATTTGGTGAAATAGAGGCCAGGGAAGGTGAAGGAGACCCTCAGTAAGATGGATTGTCACAGGAGCCAGAATGATGGATGTGAACATGCCCGCGATTGTGAAGATGATGTAAGAGGAACATAAAATCTGAGAAATTCACAAAACCTTGGGGAGGATCTTAGACTTCCCATAAGACATAGGATAGAAGGCTCAGGGCAAGTTTATTTAAAGCTCAAAGGATAGCGTGAACTCTAGCTTATGTGTCTTGGTCATCTTGTACTTCTATAACAGAAATAAAACAAATGGATGACTTTAACAAAAATAAATTTATTCTCTCACAGTCTAGTAGGCTAGAAGTCCAAATTCAGGGCACCATCTCCAGGGAAAGGCTTTCTCTCTCTGTCAGCTCTGGAGGAAGGTCCTTGTCATCAATCTTCCCTTGGTCTAGGAGCTTCTTCATGCAGGAACCCCAGGTTGGAAGGATGTGCTCTGGTCCTACCACTGCTTTCTTGGTGGTATGAGGTCCCACTGCCATTCTGCTGGCTTCTCTCTTTTATACCTCAAAAAAGATTGATTTAAGGCACAACCTAATCTTGTAGATTGAGTCCTGCCGCATTAGCATAATTGCCCATAATCCTCATTAACATTATAGAGGCAGGATTTACAAAACAGGAAAATCACATTGGGTGACAAAATGGTGGATGATCACACAATACTGGGAATCAAGGCCTAGCCAAATTGACACACATTTTTGGGGGGCACAGTTCAATCCGTGACACTTACATCTGGGTCAAACTTGTTGAGGGGACCAAACATTGGGAGAATTATATCACCTTTTTTTTTTTTTTTTATGTGGCTTATTCTTTGTAGATGTGCCCAGTGGCTTAGACCTAATTTTCAGAATGGATTTTTCTCCCGTGTCATCAGTACGTATTTATTGATTCATTGCTTTTATTCTGCCTTTTTAAAAAAATTTTATTGTGCTTTAAGTGAAAGTTTACAAATCAAGTCAGTCTCTCATACAAAACCTTATATATACCTTGCTATATACTCCTTGGGAAACCCTGGTGACGTAGTGGTTAAGGGCAATGGCTGCTAACCAGAGGGTCTGCAGTCCGGATCCGCCAGGCGCTCCTTGGAAACTCTGTGGGGCAGTTCTACTCTGTCCTATAGGGTCGCTATGAGTCAGAATCGACTCGACAGCACCGGGTTTTTTTTTTTTTTTTTTATATGCTCCTAGTTGCTCTCCCCCTAATGAAACAGCATACTCCCTCTCTCCATCCTGTATTTCCCTGTCGATTCAACCAGCTTCTGTCTCCCTCGGCCTTGACATCTCCCCTCCAGACAGGAGCTGCACACATAGTCTCATGTGTCCACTTGATCCAAGAAGCGCACTCCTCACCAGTATCATTTTCTGACTTGTAATCCTGTCCAATCCCTGTCTGAGAGTTGGCTATGGGAATGGTTCCCATCTTGGGCTAACAGAAGGTCTGGGGACCATGACCTCCGGGGTCCTTCCAGTCTCAGTCAGACCATTAAGCCTGGTCTTTTTACCAGAATTCGAGGTCTGCATCCCACTGCTCTCCTGCTCCTTCAGGGATTCTCTGTTCTGTTCCTTGTCATGGCAGTCATCAGTTGTAACTGGGCACCATCTAGTTCTTCTGGTCTCAGGTTGATGTAGTCTCTGATTTATGTGGCCCATTCTGACTCTTGGGCTCATACTTACCTTGTGTCTTTGGTGTTCGTCATTCTCCTTTGCTCCATGAAGGTTGAGACCAATTGATGCATCTTAGATGGCCGCTTCCTAACGTTTAAGACCCCAGGCACAACTCTCCAAAATGGGATGCAGGATGTGTTCTTAACAGATTTTATTATGCCACTTGACCTAGATGTCCCCTGAAAATCATGGTCCCCAAACCCCCACCCCTGCTGCAGTGGCCTCCGAAGAGTTCAATTTATTCAGGAAACTTCTTTGCTTTTGGTTCGTTCCAGTTGTGCTGACCTCTCCTGTATTGTGTGTTGTCCTAAACTTCACCTAAATTAGTTCTTCACCTAAATTAATTCACTAATTAATACTATTTAATTAGTGAATACCCCTCTCCCTCCCTGCCTCCCTCCCCCGTCTCGAACCATCAAAGTATATTTTCTTCTCTGTTTACACTATTTCTTGAGTTCTTATAATAGTGGTCTCATACGATATTTGTCCTTTTGCAACTGACTAATTTCACTCAGCATAATGTCTTCCAGATTCCTCCATGTTATGAAATATTTCATGGATTCATCATTGTTCTTTATCAATGCATAGTATTCCATTGTGTGAATACACCATAATTTATTTATCCATTCATCTGTTGATGGGCACCTTGGTTGCTTCCATCTTTTTGCTATTGTAAACAGCGGTCCAAAGAACATGGGTGTGCATATACCTGTTTGTGTGACAGCTCTTACTCCTCTAGAATATATTCCAAGCAGTGGGATTGCTGGATCGTATGGTAGTTCTATTTCTAGCTTTTTAAGGGAGCACCAAATTGATTTCCAAAGTGGTTGTACCATTTTACATTCCCATCAGCAGTGTGTAAGTGTTCCAGTCTCTCCACAACCTCTCCAACGTGTATTATTTTGTGTTTTCTGGATTAATGTCACCCTTGTTGGAGTGAGATGGAATCTCATTGTAGTTTTGATTTGCATTTCTCTAATGGCTAATGATTGTCTGGTTCAAAATGGCCAATACCAGTCCATTTCAGCTCACTAATGCCTAGGATATCGATGTTTATGCGTTCTATTTCATTTTTGACGATTTCCAATTTTCCTAGATTCATACTTTGTACATTCCAGGCTCTGATTATTAATGGATGTTTGAAGCTGTTTCTTCTCATTTTGAGTCACGCCACATTAGCAAATGAAGGTCCCGAAAGCTTTACTCCATCCACGTCATTAAGGTTGACTCAATTTTGAAGAGGCAGCCCTTCCCCAGTCATCTTTTGAGTGCCTTCCAACCTGGGGGGGCTCATCTTCCAGCACTATATCAGACAGTGTTCTGCTACTATTCATAAGGTTTTCACTGGCTAATGCTTTTCAGAAGTCGATGTTCAACCATTTCAAGAGGTGGCATATGATCAGGAACCGATGGTACCGAAAGAAGAAGTCAAAGCTGCTCTGAAGGCACTGGTGAAAAACAAGGGATATTAATTGAGATGTTTCAACAAACAGATGCAGCGCTGGAGGTACTCACTCATCTATGCCAAGAAATATGGAAGACAGCTTCCTGCCCAGCTGACTGGAAGAGATCAATATTTATGCCTATTCCCAAGAAAGGTGATCCAACCGAATGTGGAAATTATAGAACAATATCATTAGTATCACATGCAAGCAAAATTTTGCTGAAGATCATTCAAAAACGGCTGCAGCAGTATATTGACAGGGAACTGCCAGAAATTCAGGCCGGTTTCAGAAGAGGACGTGGAACCAGGGATATCATTGCTGATGTCAGATGGATCCTGGCTGAAAGCAGAGAATACCAGAAGGATGTTTACCTGTGTTTAATTGACTATGCAAAGGCATTTGACTGTGTGGATCGTAACAAACTGTGGGTAACGCTGAGAAGAATGGGAATTCCAGAACACTTAATTGTGCTCATGAGGAACTTGTACATAGATCAAGAGGCAGTTGTTCCCACAGAACAAGGGGATACTGATTGGTTTAAAGTCAGGAAAGGTGTGCATCAGGGTTGTATTCTTTCACCATACCTATTCAATCTGTATGCGGAGCAAATAATCCAAGAAGTTGGACTATATGAAGAAGAACAGGGCATCAAGATTGGAGGAAGACTCATTAACAACCTGCATTATGCAGATGACACAACCTTGCTTGCTGAAAGTGAAGAGGACTTGAAGCACTTACTAGTGAAGATCGAAGACCACAGCCTTCAGTATGGATTGCACGTCAACATAAAGAAAACAAAAATCCTCACAACTGGACCAATGAGCAACATCATGATAAACGGAGAAAAGATTGAAGTTCTCAAGGATTTCATTTTACTTGGATCCACAATCAACAGCCATGGAAAGCAGCAGTCAAGAATCAAAAGACACATTGCATTGGGCAAATCTGCTGCAGAGGACCTCTTTAAAGTGTTGAAGAGCAAAGATGTCACCCTGAAGACTAAGGTGTGCCTGACGCAAGCCATGGTATTTTCAGTCACGTCATATGCATGTGAAAGCTGGACAATGGGTAAGGAAGACCAAAGAAGAATTGATGCCTTTGAATTGTGGTGTTGGCGAAGAGTATTGACTGTACCGTGGACTGCCAAAAGAACGAACAATCTGTCTTAGAAGAAGTACAACCAGAACTCATTTTGAGTTGGTTTTTGTGCACGGTGTGAGGTATGGATCTTGTTTCATTTTTTTGCAGATGGATATCCAGTTATGCCAGCACCATTTGTTGAAGAGACTGTCTTTTCCCCATTTAACAGACTTTGGGTCTTTGTCAAATATCAGCTGCTTGAATATGGATGGATTTATGCCTGGATTCTCAATTCTGTTCCATTGGTCTATGTTTCTGTTGTTGTACTAGAACCAGACGGTTTTGACTACTGGGGTGGTAAAATATGTTCTAAAATCAGGTAGTGTGAGGCCTTTCACTTTGTTCTTCTTTTTCAGTAATGCTTTACTTATCCAGGGTCTCTTTCCCTTCCAAATGAAGTTGGTGATTTGTTTCTCCATCTCAAAAAATGTCACTGGTATTTGGATAGGGATTGCGTTGTATCTGTAGATCACTCTGGGCAGAATAGACATTTTTACAATGTTGAGTCTTCTTATCCATGAGCAAGGTATGTTTTCCCACTTATGTAGGTCTCTTTTGGTTTCTTGCAGTAGTGTCTAATAGTTTTCTTTGTATAGGTCTTTTACCATCTCTAGTTAGATTTATTCCTAAGTATTTTACCTTCTTAGGGGCTATGGTAAATGGTATTGATTTGGTGATTTCCTCTTCATCACTGTTTTTGTTTGTGTCGAGGAATCCAACTGATTTATGTATGTTTATCTCGTATCCTGATACTCTGCTAAGCTCTATTAGTTTCAGTAGTTTTCTTGAGGATTCTTTAGGTCTTCCTGTGTATAAGATCATGTCATCTGCAAACAGGGGTACTTTTACTTCTTCTTTGACAATTTGGATGCCCTTTGTTTCTTTATCTAGCCTAATAGCTCTGGCTAGGACCTCCAGCACAATGTTGAATAAGAGTGGTGATAAATTGCATCCTTGTCTGGTTCCTGCTCTCAAGGGGAATGCTTTCAGTCTCTCTCCATTTAGGGCGGTGTTGACTGTTGGTTTTGTATAAATGCCCTTTATAAATGTTTAGGAATTTTCCTTCTGTTTCCATTTTGCTGAGAGTTTTTATGATGAATGGGTATTAGACTTTATGTGATGGTTACACATTGATTGTTTTTCTGATGTTGAACCATCCCTGCAAACCTGGTATGAATCCCACTTGGTTGTGGTAAATTATTTTTTTGATATGTTGTTGAGTTCTGTTGGCTAGAATTTTGCTGAGGATTTTTGCGTCTAAGTTCATGAAGGATATTGGTCTGTAATTTTCTTTTTTTGTAGTCTTTACCTGGTTTTGGTATCAGGGTTGTGCTAGCTTCGTAGAACAAGTTTGGGAGTATTCTATCTTTTTCTATGCTCTTGAAATACCTTTAGTAATAGTGGTGTTAACTCTTCTCTGAAAGTTTTGCAGAAGTCTCCAGTGAAGCTGTCAGGGCCAGGGCTTTTCTTTGTTGGGAGTTTTTTTATTACTTTTTCTTCTTTTGTTATAGGTTTATTTAGTTGTTCTGCCTCTGTTTATGTAAGTTTAGGTAGGTAGTGTGTTTCTAGAAATTTGTCCATTTCCTCTAGGTTTTCAAATTTGTTAGAGTACAACTTTTCATAGTACTCCGTTATGATTCTTTTAATTTCAGTTGCGTCTGTTGTGATATCGCCCATCTCATTTCTCATTCTGGTTATTTGCTTCTTCTCTTGTTTTTCTTTTGTCAGCCTGGCCAGTGGTTTATCCATTTTGTTAATCTTTTCAAAGAACCAGCTTTTGGTCTTGTTAACTCTTTCAATTTTTTTTTTTTCTGTTTTCTGTTTCATTTAATTCTGCTCTAATTTTTATTATTTGCTTTCTTCTGGTGCCTGAAGGTTTCTTTTGTTTCTCTCTTTCTATTTGTTCAAGTTGTAGGGACAATTCTTCGATTTTGGCCCTTTCTTCGTTTTGTATGTGTGCATTTATTGACATAAATTGACCTCTGAGCACTGCTTTTGCTGTGTCCCAAAGGTTCTGATAGGAAGTGTTTTCACTTTCATTGGATTCTATGAATTTCTTTATTCCATTCTTAATTTGTTCTATAATCTGATTGTTTTTGAGCAAAGTGTTGTTCAGTTTCCATGTGTTTAATTTCTTTTCCCCAATTTTTCTGTTATTGACTTCTAGCTTTATGGCTTTGTGGCCTGAGAAGATGCTTTGTAATATTTCAATGTTTTGGATTCTGCTAAGGCTTGCTTTATGGCCTAATATGTGGTCTATTCTAGAGAATGTTCCACGTGCATTGCAAAAGAAGGTATACTTGGGTGCTGTTGGGTGGAGTGTTCTGTATATGTCTATGAGGTCAAGTTGGTTAATTGTGGCATTTAGCTCCTCCCTGTCTTTATTGAGCTTCTTTCTGGATGTTCTGTCCTTCACTGAAAGTGGTGTGTTGAAGTCTCCTACTATTATTGTGGAGCTGTCTGTCTCACTTTTCAATGCTGTTAGAGTTTGTTTTATGTATCTTGAAGCACTGTCATTGGGTGCATAAATATTTAATATGGTAGTATCCTCCTGGTATAATGTCCCTTTAATCATTATATAGTGTCCTTCCTTACCCTTTGTGATAGATTTAAGTTTGAATTCTGTTGTGTCAGAAAGTAGTATAGCCACTCCTGCTCTTTTTTGATTGTTGTTTGCTTGATATATTTTTTTCCATCCTTTGAATTTTAGTTGGTTTGTGTCTCTAAGTCTAAGGTGTGTCTCTTGTAGGCAGCATGTAGACGGGTCATCTTTTTTTATCCATTCTGCCACTCTCTGTGTCTTTATTGGTGCATTTAGTCCATTTACACTCAGAGTGATTATAGATAGGTATGAGTTTATTGCTGTCATTTTGATGCCTTTTTTTGTGTGTTGCTGGCAGTTTCATTTTTCCACTTACTTTTTTGTGCTGAGAAGTTTTTCTTTGTAAATTGTGTGTTCCTTTTTTTCGTTGTAGTTGAATTTGTTTTCACTAAGTCTATTTTTCTTGTTTTTTTATTTTGAAGTATAACGTCGTTAGTCTTCTTTGTGGTTACCTTAATATTTACCCCAATTTTTCTAAGTTTAAACCTAACATGTATCTCCCTATATCACCTTGATTTCCTCTCCATATGGAAAATCTATGCCTACTTTATTTAGTCCCTCTTTTATTGATTTAATGTTGTCATCTTTTACATAATGACATCACTGATTCCCTGTTTTGAGCATTTTTTTAATCTTGAGTTATTTTTCTGATTTCCCTATCTGAGTTGATATCTGATTGCTCTGTCCTGTGTTCTAGTGTTGTGTCGATATCTGATATTATTGCTTTTCTATCCAGAGAATTCCCTTTAGTATTTCCTGTAGTTTTGGTTTTGTTTTTGCAAATTCCCTAAGCTTCTGTTTATCTGTAAATGTCTTAATTTCACCTTCATATTTGAGAAAGAGTTTTCTGGATATATGATTCTTGGCTGGCAATTTTTCTCCTTCAGTGCTTTATATTTGTCATCTCATTGCCTTCTTGCCTGCATGGTTTCTGCCGAGCAGTCCGAAATTATTCTTATTGATTCTCATTTGTAGGTGACTTTTCGCTTATCCCTGGCTGCTCTTAAAATTTTCTGTTTATCTTTGGTTTTGGCAAGTTTGATTATGATATGTCTTGATGACTTTCTTTTGGGATCTATCTTGTATGGGGTTCGACGAGCATCTTGGGTAGATATCCTTTCATCTTGCATGATGTCAGGGAAGTTTTCTGCCAACAAATCTTCGACAATTCTCTCTGTATTTTCTGTTATCGCTCCCTGTTCTGGTTATTCTTCCTGATAGAGTCCCACATGATTTTTAGGGTTTCTTCAGTGTTTAAAATTCTTTTATCTGATTTTTCTTTGAATATATGGTTGCCAAGTGTTTTATCTTCAATCTCACTAATTCTGCCTTCCTCTTCCTCAATTCTGCACTTCTGACTTTCTATTGAGTTGTCTAATTCTGTAATTTTATTGTTAATCTTCTGAATTTCTGATTGCTGTCTCTCTATGGATTCTTGCAGTTTATTAGATTTTTCATTATGTTCTTGAATAGTCTTTTTAATTTCTCCAACTGCTTTATCTAGGTGTTCCTTGGCTTTTTCTGCATTTTGCCTGATCTCATTCCTGATGTCTTGAAGAGTTCTGTATATTAATCTTCTGTCTTCTACATCTGGCAACTCCAGGAATACATCTTCATCCAGAAGGGTCCTTCATTCTTTGTTTTGGGAGTTTGTTGAAGCAATCATGGTCTACTTCTTTATGTGATTTGATATCAACTGTTGTCTCTGAGCCTTCTTGTATTAATTTATTTTATGTTTGCTCACTGTATCCTAGTTTCTTGCTTTGTTTTGTTTTGATATATCCAAATAAGCTACTAGAGTGAGCTAAGTTGATTACTGGAGGCTTTGAAGCACTAATGTCCTGTTGTCAGATGGCTAGAGCTCTTACAAGGTATATGAGCCTAGGAGCCCATTCACTGTTCTTGTATAGATTCAGCTCAGGTGTTCTGATAGTCACCTAGTGTGAGGTGTAGGCTCTCACCTACTGTCTTAGAGGAGCAGTGGCGATGGCTGTATGCATAGGTTTCTGGTAGCAGCAGGTAGTCACACTCTAAGGAAGGCAGGGTCTGACAGCCTTCCCCCATGTGTCAGTGAGGAAGGAGTGTCCCTGTTCTCTACAGCACTCTGGTGGTTAGGCTCTGCAGCTGTACCTTAGGCACCCAATGGTTATACCTGTAAGGACTAGAAGGCACCATTATCTTCGGACCCCTTCATGGGTGGCTGGGTGGTGTGGATGGAGCCTCCAGTCTTTGGGCCCCTGCTGTGGGTAGGTGAAGGCCCTGTTTAATAGGCAGAGCAGTATCAAACTTCCAAACCTGCCTCTCCACTGCACAGCTGAAACAGTTATAGTCAGGCATCAAACAGATTTGCCGTTGTACCAAAACCGATTTTTAAAATACAAACTTAATAGTAGATAACTTGGTGGCTGAAAAGCCAAAGGGGGCCTCATAAATAAGCTTTTTCAAACAGTGAGTTGCCTTGGTATACAGAAAACGTTATTTGGGGTAGGAGAAAGG
The DNA here is from genome assembly GCF_030014295.1 of Loxodonta africana. Taxonomy (NCBI): domain Eukaryota; kingdom Metazoa; phylum Chordata; class Mammalia; order Proboscidea; family Elephantidae; genus Loxodonta; species Loxodonta africana. Next base: position 74,343,253 of record NC_087353.1, on the reverse strand, counting down.
TTGATTTATGAAAACCTTCCTCTTGCCACTGAGTTGCAGAATCAAGGGATTTAGTGCTACCACCCCTGGCATGCCAGTGACCATTTCCAATGATTTCTTTAAAGTGCACTTTCTCCGAGATGCAAAGAGAATGGTGTCCAAAAGATAGGTGGATTCACTTTGCATCCAGTTGTCCATCCTACCAGAAGGCTGGGCCATCTGGATGTCACCCCAATGTGTGAGAGTAAGTCTCTGTCACAACCTTAAGCATTATAGCATAATCTCTGAACTCTGGTCTTGCCAGCACACTGACTAGCTTGGACAAGTTCCTGTAGTTCCTCTGAGCCTCAGTTTCCCCTATTGTAAAAGGAGGATCATTACTAAAATGAGGATAGATATGGTTGTACTGAGGATTGAATACCAAACCCATTGCCATGGAGTTGATTCCGCCTCATAGTGACCCCAAATGTTACAGACTAGAACTGCTCCATAGGGTTTTCTTAACTGTAATTTGAACAGAAGCAGATTGCCAGGCCTTTCTTTTG